>NC_073733.1:10305100-10930100 GCF_023634155.1 Falco peregrinus
AAAGGGAGATAAATGTTTCCTATGTGGTCAGATTAGTGACTGTTGAGCACTGAGATGGCCTGCAGATATCACAGACTTCAGATTTATTTTTATAGGACAGTATGGTCAAGTCTGGCTTTTCTCTTAACAGCAACAACGCTGGTATCAATCAATTATCTCACCTGCTGCTACCTCTGTTTGCTGCCAAAACAATACAGGGCTTTTGCATAAGTGGCATACATAGTAAGAGGCCCTGGGGAAATATATTTTTCCTCCGTGCTTATAATAAAGACTCCTTTACAAAATGATGTGTGCACCAGCATGCACACACACAGAGTGCATGACCCATCCTGTGGACTCAAAGCTGCAACTCTCCCCTCCCTCCGACCCCAAATAGGCTGACAGATCTCCAGCATCTGGTCCTTATGGCTGTACTGAGGAACAACCAGCCTTTCCACTGCTACTTCATTAGTGATGGAGGCATCAGGTCTTTCTAACGCTTCTCCTTCAGGTGAATGACGTCTTATGGTATGGCTGACAGAGCTTGGCTGCTTCAGGCTGGTGGCATAAGAAACTAAACCCAAGAGAAGCACCTGGAAGCACCTGTTTAAGGAGCGCTGAGGGGCTACCTGAAGTGCTTGCTTACTCGTGGGGAAATGAGGACTTCTTGCAGCTATATTTATTCATCTTTTCAGCTAAGGCATTTCATTCCCCCTTTGTAAGGGCTGCCTGCCTGCTTGCCAGTATTTTCTTTTCCTGTATTATTTTGTTGACTGCAGCAGAGGGTCTTTGAGACACTGAGCTACCAGTGCATATTAAGCAACTCAAGGAAAAGGCAAGTCAGTGGGAGGGATGGGGCTCCTCCAGCTCCTGTGCTGGTCCAGGCAGCTGTAGCCCCAGAGCCCAAGTAAGAACAAGGCTGCAAACCGCAGGGACAACCCGATTATTGCTGATCTGTAGTACTGTGCATTATATAGCAACCATTTGTCCTGAGAGTTGTATTAATCCCCTTCCTCACTGATGGATGACCTCCACAATAACAACATGTGCAGAAACAATTACATGAGATTCCGTGAATGTGAATAAGTTAAAAGCTTTTGATAACACTGTATTTTAGTGGTATGCCATGTTTTTCACTCATAGCTGCAGTAAGCTCAGCTCAGACCTGAGTGGTTACTGAAAGCTTCTGCTGATAATAAGTAAATATATGATACAAACCTACATCATTACCATGTGAATTATGACCTTAGACATGTCAGCCATCAAATCTCTTATTACCAAAGATTTGTCTAACGGAAGCTGGAATATTAATTTTACACAGTTGATGATATATGCTTGTTTCAACTAGTGTTGTGCAGAATAAAATAATTTGAATATCAATTAAAATGGACTGAGGTTGCAAGAAGAGACATATCTTCACAGAATGATTTTTCATGGTTATAGACTGACAAGGTTGGAGAATGACTGTATTATCCTAATAGCTTCTGTTTTCATTAATGGCTTAATGAAAACATTTCCCCACAATTATAAAACATAACTGTAGATCTTAAACACTGGAATGTGGGTTCTTTATCAAAACACATGCTGCTGTGGCTACACTGATGCTGCCTCACTCTGGGATTTCAATGAAACCCAATGACAGATAAACTGTTTACATTAAAAGACTCTATCAAAGTTATTTTGCACCTAGTTTCATCCTAATCCATCTGATTTTTCTATAGCTTTGACAAGATGACCTCTCTCACTGTGTGTGCAGTATTGATGTCATTACTGAAGAGCTGTTCTTCAGCCTTTCTGCTGATAACAAAGTAAATGGAAATGTAGAGAAACCTTGCGGAGGTAAACATCTTGTTCAGGATCCAGCTAAAAAAAGGGGAAAATTACAACAGGAAAGGATATGTGTTGTTCCAAGGGAAGTGGTCCCTGTTCCACTTTAAAAAGTGTTTACATGATATGATGAAAACATATTGTATCTGAGAGTTTCATAAACTTTAAAAAAATTTAACTTGAGTAAGTGCTTTGAAAGCTCGGTGTGCCTTAGAAGAATTCAAAGCTCAGCCTATGGCTGATCACCTTTTCAGACTCAGCTACAAAGTCAAACGTTTTGTATGTAATTACCTAATCTAACCTAGCAAACAAGATTCCTGTTTATGTAAAATACAAATGATAGAGTAGGGCCATGGATTATATGCATGTCTTGTGTTTGTATGGTTATCAGAGAAGGGGCAATTGCAGTGGCAATCATTAAGGGAAGGAGGGGATAAAAAACAAACTGAAAAGAAAACCATCTTATTGATTTGTTCTGCCAATACCACTATACACATAAAATACTGAAAATGGAGCAGGTCTGTAACTACTATCAAAGTTTCTTGGGTTCAAAACCACACAGAACACTAGCAATGTTCTTTAAATTAAGTACGCATTTCAAAGGTTAACAGGACTATTCCTTAGGCAGAAGAACAAAGAGGAGCTGGTTAAAGAAAATTGGGTACACCACAGCTACTTAAAATACTGTATCCAGGCACAACTCATTTGGATGCCTTTGAGCTCAAAGCTAATTTGAATTATACAGAGGTGCTTTAAAGAACAAAAATACTAACCTGTGTTTTATCTAAGCTCTTTTAGCTGAACCCAGCTACCAATTAAAAATCTTCACTACTCTTCCTAATTTCTGATGTATTTTTTTAACAGAGTAATAAAGCCGTTTAAAAGCTCTGTCCTTCCTCACAGAGGAGTGTTAACATTAGCATCTCTGAAATGCCTTGTCATCTAATGGTTTTACTAATAATATGTCTGTCATCTGCCTTGACTGTATCACTTGTAGGCAATCTAAAAATATTGTGCAGTAAGACTTCTGAATGCAATATTGATGCATATGCCAACATTCCTCTTGGTGACAATACTAGAAGAGTTTAAAATCCAGGCAATGCTCAAATGTAACAATACCTCTCAAATAATACATGAAACAGATGTGAACCTGGTATTGTAAATATGAGACATAAAAATCTATTGGGTTGGTCAGTGTGCATATTAAAAACCATTCAAGTAGGTCAAATTGTGGATAACTTAAAACTTTAAAGACAGCAATTTTAATAAAACTGTCAATACAATTTTCTTTGTAAAAACATTTGACACTGATTATGCTGCTTATATTGAAAGAGAAACACAAGGTCTATATCTTTGGATCTTTTATTGAACTGTGAGCACAGCATCAATAACTGCTTCTCAGCTGTAAATGAAAATTGATTCCAGATCTAACCTGTTGTTTTTTGTGTGCCTTTAATCCCAAATCACCCACAATGAGACATAAGAATCAGCATTTTGTCTATGGGACGAAGCATGTGGCCAGTTTCAAAGTGTCTACACTGATGATACTGTGGGGTGTGTTCACATGTGTTAGATGCAGGCGGTAACTGCCGTCTCTCTAAGTGAGTCCCCAAAAGTGATGATGGGAGTTTACAGTTGGGGTGGAGTGACTTGTAAACTGCCTCATGCTCTATTGCCATGATTGGTATGGTCCAAAACTTTACAGATCTGAAGTCTGAAGGGACCTGCAACGAACATCTTACTGGACCTCCTACATGTCACAGCCCAAAGAAATTCACTTGACTTCTGTATCAAGCTCACAATTGCCAGAAGTCTAAAAGGATAGGGGAACCACAAGGTTTCCATGCAATTTGCAGCTGTTTGGCACTAGTAGTTTGGATTTCTAGTCAGCTCTCACTTGTTGAAGCCTCTTACGCCCTCTGGGATGAAATCAAAGTGTATAGCCTCCTTTCAGGAATCTTCTTGGCGATACATTGGTAGGCCATATACATGCATGCTTTAACCAAAAAAGACCTAACACATTAAGGAGGGTTCACTGGATCAGGTTTATAACTCTTAGATACAATTTCCAGTTATTAAAAATCCTGTTTGAAAAGCAAATGTTAAAAGTAGGCAGCATATTCAGTAACAGCCTTGCTAATACTACCTAATAATAAATACCTTTCATTGACTTCAACCTGGTAGCTTTCATCTTAACCAGAAAACAGGCATAACTTCTTAATTAATTATATGACTGACTAGAGCTATCATGTGTATTGTGTTTCTCCTCAGCAGCGGGGAGAAAAGGAAGGAGATGTTTAACACCTAAAAGAGCATGAGATCCATGGACCCTTAAATAAATGCAATACTGATCAGAAACGTGTGCTCATTCAGAGGAGTGAGACAGTAAGACAGAAGAGCTTTGTTTCTTGCAGACAAACTTCTAACAATCTTCCACCATGACAAATGGACTACTGGTAGTCTCAGAAGACAGGCTGATAGATCAAACTCTTTCCACATACTATAGACATTCACTAAAAGTTGAGATCAAGGTGCATTTATGGATCAGTGTCACTACCGCCCCTGCTGTGTAAAGATTGAAGGGTCCCTACCAATTCCTAAAGGACAAATCCTAGGGCTCCCTACCGACCATCATTCTCAAAGAGTTTCAATTTCCTTGAAATATGAGCAGAAAAAAAACCAGAAAAACCAACAACTTGGTTTTTACATACTGTGTTTCTATTAATAAAAATGATTAAATGCTAGCTCATGCTTCATATTGTAAAAGCCTATAGTAAAAAAAAAAAAAAACACAGAAAGATTGTAAAGAAAATTATTCCATTTCCTCACAGAAATGTTGCATATACTGTTAGAATGGTTTTGAGCTGAGAGTTTTAATCTTTTATCTCCCTGTCAGAATGCACACATGTGTACAGCTGAATTACAATGGCCATTTGACTGCAAAAACTTTATGTTAAAAGAACAAAAAATAAAAAAAAAAATCAAACCTTGCGCTTCACAGCTGAACATTCAAAACTGTAAAATTCACATATTCTAATTGCCTTGATCTGTCCCTCATGAATGAATATTTTATATACCTCTTGAAAAAAATACTTTGCAGTCAAAAACCATTGCAGTTACGCTGTTGATGATTATGTCTCTGACCAGTGGGCCAGATCAACTTTTCCTTCTGCTTCCAATACGCTCTCTTTAAAGAGATATGGCAGAAGCTGCTAAAGGGTGAAAGCACTGCCAGTGTAATGCGGAAGTGATGCAGCAGAGCTATGCTACTCAGCTTTGCAAGGTCTTAGTCTGGGATGCAATGTGTGACAAAACTCAGGACAGACGCATAGTCATGCATTCAGTTGCATGCATAAGAAAAGCTAACCTAAAAAGCTGCAGGATTCTTTCCTGTAATGTGTATAAGTTTGTCTATAACCCTCTATTTGTAATACAAATAGGAGATTCAACCATACTTATGTGGGGTACATAGAAAAGGTGGTTTCCATTGAAATGCAGGGCATTTAAGAAATATGCTCAGTGTACTTCCCATCCAGCCAGTTAATTTATTTTTTTATGTGATTGGAAGTGTTCATGCTTAGAATCCCTAAAGGTACAGACCATAATCTGTTTCTTAAGAAGGTATTTGGGAGAGTTTAGGAGATTTGAATAAATTCTAATCACTTAGAATGAGATGAAGTTCACACTGCCAAAAGGGTACAGGGGGAGCTGGTGGAAGTGCTCACCGAGCCACTCTCCATCAACCAGCAGCCCTGGCCAACGGGGAAGGTCCCAGCTGACTGGAAGTCAGCAAATGTGGCACCCACCTACCAGAAGGGCGGGGAGGAGGATCCAGGGAACTACAGGCCTGTCAGCGTGACCTCGGTGCTGGGGAAGGTTCTGGAGCAGATCACCCTGAGTGCCGTCACACGGCACGTGCAGGACAATGGGGGATCAGGCCCAGCCAGCGTGGGGTTATGGAAGGCAGGTCCTGCCTGACGAACCACATCTCCTTGTGTGACAAGGTGACCCGCCTAGTGGCTGAGGGAAAGGCTGTGGCTGGTGTCTGCCTGGGCCTTAGCGAAGCCTTTGGCACCGTCTCCCACAGCATCTCCTGGAGACACCGGCTGCCCGTGGCCGGGGCGGGTGTGCTCTGCGCTGGGCTAAGAGCTGGCTGGGCGGCCGGGCAGAGCGTGGTGGGGGATGGGGTGACATCCCGCTGGCGGGGGCACACGGGGTGTCCCCAGGGCTCAGCGCTGGGGCCGGCCCTGTTTGATATCTTTATCAATGACCTGGATGAGGGCACTGAGCGCACCCCCAGCCGGTCTGCGGAGGACACCAGGCTGGGGCAGTGCTGCCCTGCGGGGGGGCAGGAGGCCCTGCCGGGGGTCTGGGCAGGCCGGGCGAGGGGCCCAGGCCGGCTGTGTGAGGTTCAACCCGGCTCCGTGCCGGGCCCTGCCCGTGGGGCACAGCAGCCCCAGGCAGCGCTGCAGGCTGGGGCAGGGGGCTGGGAAGGTGCCCGGCGGGAAAGGGGCTGGGGGGGCTGGCTGGGCCGGCTGGGCAGGAGCCAGCCCTGTGCCCAGGTGGCCACGGGGGCCAGCAGCAGCCTGGCTGGTGTCAGGAGCAGTGTGGCCAGCAGGGCCAGGGCAGTGCCCGTCCCCCTGTGCTGGGCCCTGGTGAGGCCGCCCCTCGAATCCTGTGTTCAGCTTTGGGCCCCTCACTGCCAGGGGGACGTGGAGGGGCTGGAGCGTGTCCAAAGGAGAGCAACAAAGCTGGTGAAGGGTCTACAGAACAAGCCAGGGGCAGGTGAAGGAACTGGGGGTGTTTCGCCCGGAGAAAAGAAGACTCAGAGAGGATCTTATCACTCTCTACAACTACTTGAAAGGAGGCTGTAGCAAGGCAGGTGCTGGTCTCTTCTCCCAGGTAAGAAGTGTCAGGAGAAGAGGAAATGGCCTTAAGTTGCACCACAAGAGGTTTAGATTGGATAGGAAGAAAAGTTTCTTCAAGCATTGGAACAAGCTTCCTTACAGAAGTACCATCCCTGGAGGTGCTTAAAAGACATGTAGATGTGGTTCTTAGGGACAGGGTTTAGTGGCGGACTTGGCAGTGCTGGGTTAATGTTTGACTCAATGATCTTAAAGGTCTTTTGCAACCTGAAAGATTCTATGATGCTATGAAAAGGAAAAAGATTTTCTGTATACTATAACATTTTGAGAAAGTACATGAACAATCCTTATTGTGCTCTCTTGTCTGCCTGCAGGTTATGCTGTGAATGGTACTACTGGAAAGTCACACAGAGTTTCAGTGCAGTCTGAGGCTTCCTCCGGCTCAGGCACATTACCACCACATAAGGATTCAGCCCCCGAACTGGAACCAATGTGACACTGTTCATGCATGTGACGCTGCCTTTGGGTACCACTGATGTTTTGAGAGCTATCAGTACTCCACTGAGCAGTGTAGGCATAACAATGTCTTTTCTGCTTGGGAATAACATCAGAGATGACACCTATTCATGTCAGTGAGGGCTTTTCGTTTGATGTCAGTAATACTGGCCTAGGTATTTGCTTCTTCATTCAGCAATGATACATGATTACATCTTAGCAGTGTAAATTGGTAATAATTCTACTTAAGTCACTAGAAAACTACTACTATAGGATAACAAAAGTAACTCCTACCTGGTAATATATTTCCATTTCTGTATCTTGGGTATCTTGGTATCACAGTGTTAGTTTATAAGACTATTTGGGCAAGTTTCTAATAGCACAGGAAACCTCCCGGTTTTATAAGTCATCGTGTTTGTACAGCAGCGCACTGCACAGGTACAGGCTTTTAATCCTTTGGCTTCAGATGAGAATGCTAGTCTAACTTGGTGCTAGAAAATATTGACTTGTATGATAAGTGGTCAGCTGATACCAAAAGGCACATCTTTTCTGACATAACACTAAAGGATGGAATAGTTAGGTTGAAGGAGAACATTTAGATGGTTTAAAAATAATTAAGAAAGAAAGATCGACTTATAATTAACCTTTCACAGGCTGAACAGATGATCTTATGCTGAATTATAGCATTACCTTTCTCTGTGTTGCAAATGTTTAAACATTTGAGCCTACTGCATATATAAAGTAACATGAAGGATGAATTTAACCCAAAGTGTCCTTTTTTTGTCCTGATAAGAATGTTGAGAATATGAATTTCACCAGCTGTTTCCCAGCATTATCCATAAATATTTATAAAGTGGGAAGGATAAGAATGACATGAGACAGTTTTCAGAAAATTATTCTTAATTAACATCCCAAATAGTTTGAGAGACTTCCAGTATTGATTTACAGCTGCACACCGAGGATTTTCACTTCACAAATGGGAATCACTGGATTACTGACTATGGACTCCCAGCCTGTTAGTCACTGGCTGGAACAAAGCTTATGGACTCAGTCTTCTTAAGTGCAATTGTAGAAATGAATTGCAAAGTGCAAACCAACTCTGCGGTTGTGTTGGTGGTCTGTTGTGGTCATTTTACACCCACTTCCAAAAAGGTCATCAATTTCAGAAATTGAGTGTGAAACAAGTGGAGGCTGTTCCACAGATAGTTTGGTACAATGGAGGATAGAAACTCACAGCATATTAGGTATTCCTGGGTGATGCCATATGTGGTCTCTAATTCCAAGGCTAGTAAGTCATATTCTAGTTTTGTTTAACCCACTTCACAAAGTCAATTCATCAAAATTGACAAAATGCATTCCTATCTGAGAGTAAGTTTCCTCCCACACAGATTCTATGTGCAAGCAAGATTTAAGCTAATGGATTCTACAGCATACCAGAATGCTTTTGATGCAAATATAGTAAACCAACATGAACATGCAATCACATTCAACTGATGAAAGAACTTTGTCAGGTTATACGGTCTATGCACTTAGGTCAGATGTGTTTACCTGTTCATTGTCATCTTCATCACTGCTGAGTTTCAGATCATCCTCAAGCATTCTGAAAAAAAGAGACAACAGAGAATTACATTTAATGAAGTAACTTTATATACAATGGGTTGAATTTCCCCTTCAGCAAAGTTAGAGGAAAAAATCCCTTTCAATTCAACAACAGCAAAATCAGATCTGGGATAAGTAAACGGATGGATACCCCACATATGTCTGCATTAGTCCTTCTGTGTGATGCTAGGTGAGAACAAATGACTTTCAGGCTCATCCATCATAAAGTCTGGCAGTCAGCTCCTCTTTCATGCCCTCTTATTTGCACATTGTCTCACAGTGATTTGTCCATATATAACATTTTTCTGAATTTCTAAATTTATTTATAAATTATTTTATTTCTAAATCAGTAGTGTATTTCTAAATCAGAAGGTGGAAGGGAAATTCAGCTCTGAGACTGTTAAAAACTGAAAAAAAAAGTCCTCCATGTTTCATTATTGATCTAGGGCATCACTGATCTTCTTTCAGGCCAGTACCAATCCCCGCCTCATCAAACTGAGAATGAGAGTGGAGAATAGCAAGAGGAGGAGGAGCTTGTTTGAGGTTTGATGGGACCTCACAGTTGCTAGTATCTGAAGGCAGAGCAAATGTTTTCCAAGCTAGGAATCTGCTAATTCATATCCCCATTTTTACATATATATTTTTTCAAAATAGAAAGAAATCTCACATAACTGCTCCCTGCCTTTGGTTAAAGGGTGAGGAAACTCCTAAAAGACATGGCTGTTCCAATGCCTCCTTCCTTTCCTTCGGTAGATGTAAGAGTGGAATAATGCCTCATCTTATATTACTATTTTTATTTTTAAGCCAAGAGTTGGGTATGGCAAAACACATGGGGTATGAAACCATATTATTTGCTGTGACATCTTTCCAGAAAAGGTATCTTCTTTTGAGGTCTGCCTATCTAGAGAAGCATGGCTAGCGGCCACCAAATACTCTCCTGTACAGCTTCCCACATATTCACGCTTTTATCAGGTGGTCCTCTTCAGAGCTGATATTCCTTTGGGCACACTTCTAACTCACACCCATCTTTTAACCTTGACACATTCTCTTATCACAGATGATGTATGAATGAATTGGCACATCCCATCCAGATCCACTGCGACAGCCACTAAAATTGCCGAGCTTCCTTTCTCCCAGCCTGAGCTCCTTCACCCATGGCAGGAGGCTTGCAAATTGCAATTACTGCTTCCTTTCTGCCTTGATGGAGACTGAAGTCTATGATTTTTTATTGTTAGCCTTTAAAGAACTGTAGCAATCAACGGATGTTCTGTTTGGAAGAGGTTTTTCCTTTGTTTGAAGACTACCGGTAAATCATGGATGCCTTGTGGTATAAGGAATTTTAAAGAAGGGACAATAATCCCAGGGTGGAAATACCAGAAGATTTGAAGCCATGCTCGTGCTCTTAAAAGGAAAAAGTGCAAGGAGATCTTTAAACCAGTTTGTAAGTCATCTGTCTTTCAGTGACCTCTGTTGTCGGGCAGCTCAGTGTTTACAAAGTATCTGGACACATAACCACTAGTCATTAATGTCTTGATAAACGGCAGATGCCTCCCTGTAATATGTGAACCCATAAAAGTAAGACTGTAGCATGGATAAAGAATCTTCTAAAAGTAAGAATTTGTGGTGGGTGGACCTTGGCTGGATGCCAGGTGCCCACCAAAGCTGCTGTATCACACCCCCTCCTCAGCTGGACAGGGGGCAGAAAATACAATCAAAGGCCTGTGGGTCGAGATAAGGACAGGGAGATCATCAAGAATTACTGTCACGGGCAAAACAGACTCAGCTTGGGGAAATTAGTGTAATTTATTGCCAATCAAATCAGAGTAGGGTAATAAGAAATAGAACCAAATCTTAAAACACCTTCCCCCAAGCCCCTCCCTATCTCCCAGGCTTAACTTTACTCCCAGTTTCTCTACCACCTCCCCTTGAGCAGCACAGGGGGACAGGGAATGGGGTTTGCTACCAGTTCATCAGACATTATTTCTGCTGCTCCTTCCTCCTCAGGGAGAGGACTCCTCACACTCTTCCCCTGTCCCAGGTGGGTCCCCCTGTGGGGCTCAGCCCTTCAGGCCCAGCTGGCCTCAGGGGGGTCCCCGTGGGGTCCCCAGCCTGGGCTGCTCCCCGTGGGGCCACAGGCCCTGCCAGGAGCTGCCCCAGCACCACTGCCGGGGGTCACGGCTCCTGCGGGCACCCCCTGCCCCAGGGTGGTCCTGCCCGGGTTGCTGGGGGTGGTCTGCTCCACCACGGGCCTCCACGGGCTGGGGGCACAGCCTGCCCCACTGGGGCTGCACCACGGGCTGGGGGCACAGCCTGCCCTGCCGGGGGCTCCCCACGGGCTGCCGGGGAATCTCTGCTTCAGTGCCTGGAGCCCCCCCGGCCCCCTCCTGCCCTGGCCTGGGGGGCTGCAGGGCTGCTGCTCTTGCGTAGTCTCTCTCCTCTCTCCAGCTGCTGTTGCGCTGCAGTTTTTTCCCTTTGTGGAATGCGTTATCCCAGAGGCGCTACCACCACCACTGACGGGCTCGGCCTTGGCCAGCAGCGTTGGCTCTATCGGACATAGGGGAAGCTTCTGGCATCTTCTCACAGGAGCCATCCCTGCAGCTCCCTACAACCAAAATCTTGCCAAACAAACCCAATACAGAGTTTGTCAGGAAATATTAACCTTTAGAGGCCTGGACTTTGGAGATAAACAGGAACTTTTAATGTTGTTTATCTAGCAGACACCTTCATTTGTTTCCCCAGTGTCATTACTTGCTGGGCCATTCTCAGTGTATTGCTGTACCTCAGCCTATCCACAGTTCCCCGATTGTTATCTGCAAGTCTCATTACACACCAGAAGGACAATACCCCCAGGAAACCGAGACCATCTTCATACAAGACTATATCATTCTGACTCTTAACTCTAATTCAATTCTACACTCCTCCTTTTAAACCTACATCTCACTTTAATGTGTAAATTATCCAGTGCTTTAAAGCAGCACTGCTACATAAAGCGTTCTATTATTATTTTTTTAATGCAGATCTAAGAGGACATAATGCAAGGATCTTTTCATGAACGAAGCCCAAAGGGTGGTGTTTTTTTTTTTCTTTCCAGCTATCTATTTTTTTTTTCCATTTCTTACACGTTAAATTCCCATTTGACATATCCTGGTAGAAATAAACCAAAAAGGACAAAGGAAATTCCGTATTGGATAAATGGAAAGAACAAAGAAGAAAACATAAAAAAGATAAATGAATACTCTTAGTAAACTAACCAAACAGCCATCTGAAATGGCTGATTAATAACTGTCCTCACACAGCCTGTACTGCAGACACTTTCTAACAAGTACAGTAAGCGCTAGACATGTTTATTGAATATTGAAAAATATAAAATGGATATAAAACATGATTAGTAGGAAGGACAACTGTTAGAGTTGGTTTCAGATAAACTAAATTTGCAGGATTTATGAGTTCCCTTCAGGAGACTAATGGATGTTTAGACAACTAGAGAGAGGAAAAAAATTGGATTTTGGTATTTCTTTAGCAGTTCCAAGCTTATCACTTGGAGTATATAATTCTTCTTAGCCTGTTCTGCTAAATGAAGAATATGTCACCCCATTCAGCTACAAAACTCAAACGTTAAACAACCAAACCACACAGCTTCTAAAATGCATCATACTCTCCTGGCAGATGGAATAATTAAAGAGAAACTGAATACGGTATCAACAATAAATATATGGCAGCCAGAGAAGTGACGGAATAAATTAAAAATACACAGTATGTGCAAATGAAAGTAGAATGCTGAAGAGTTCAAATAACCTGCTCCCAGAGGATACTGGTTACAAGCGGTAATATTTTACAGAAAGTAGAGGACTAGATGGTCTTCCACAATTTTAAAATGTGCTTAATATTCTGAAGACATGGGTCACAGTAGCTTGTACTGTTTAATGTTTCTATTAACTCTCATTTATAAGCGAGTAGCATCTGATAACACTCAAAGCCCAATAAGGGCTTTTTAAGATTGCCAGCAACCTTAATCCAAGGTGACTATTTCCCTGTCATATCTCGAGACGTAACCCATTTCAGCTTCAAAGCCCCAAGACAGAAGAGCTCTGTATCTACAGCTCTCTCTAACACTGGCTGGATGGGTTGAACATGAAATTAGGCCCTCTTGAGTGAGAGATCCCTGTAAATATGCATATGATCTATTCTGCTCTATGTAATTGTTAACCTCAGAAACACACAGACTCCAGATTACAGAGTGTATTTGTTATGAAGATCAGGCCAGCTATTAATAAAGGCCAATTTGGCAGATATGTTAAAGTTACAATGAATACTGTCAATGAGGGCAAATCAAAGAGAAAACTGCCTGTATCAGAAAGCTTTCTCCAGAGGTGTTATGAATTAATTTTATTTCCTATTCTTCTCTGACCCAGCTGACATTATTATTGAATATACATGTACTTGTTTGTCTTTTCATCCATAGCTAATGCAAAACACCACTTTAGGGAAAGAATGGGATTAAGTAGGATTTTTTATTTCATTATTAGAGCAATGCCATTTACTCTAATGGTTGAAGCTGTGTCAGCACATTTATTATAATCTACAATTTTCAGAGGTTTATAATTTGGAATGCGAAATTATTGCAAAGCAGAAACGTCAGGACAAAGCAACACATTTATCTGTAGTGTAAGTAGGGGCAATCTCATTGACTGACTACAATACCCACTTCCTCCAGGGATGAATCAGCTCCCAAAGCAAATTGTTCCTACACTACAAATATAGCTAGACAAATGGGTGAATGAGGGCTTTATAGGGATGAGTTCTGTAAGAGTCTACTAGAAATAGTAACAACAAAATATTATTTTTAGGAGCCTTCAACTTGTGCTGGGCCTCAGAAGATGAGATGGACCAAATTCAAAATGAGCTATTCTTAGAATAGTTTTTTATGATTTTGGCAGAGCAAGCTAAATTTTTATCTTCTTTGACTCTTCACACATTTTCCAAAAATAGAATTCAAAAACTATGCCATGGTAATTGATCAGTTAAAACAATCAGAAACCCCTCTGTATCTATTCTCTTAACAGACAATGTCAAAAGATTATGCAAGTCCCATCATGGCTTCTGTTTCTCAGTGGGACAGACTGTTTTATACCTTTTTCCTGTCCATGTTCAGCTCAAATGAGTCACAGAGTCCCTCTAGTTGCTTCCAACAGTTGTTACAGCGTAAGTTACTCAGCTAAAATATAAGTCTAGGCATGTTTTTTTAACTGTTTCAGAGAAATCATGGATAGTGAAAGGCCAAAGCTGCAGAGCAGGATGACCTAGGACTTGATGGGGTCACTGAAATAGGTTTTCCCAGCCATCACTGCTGGGAGGAGAAAAGGCAGCAGAACCTCAACTCAACTCTGAGGTCTGGGCTGAAACTTACTGGGGTGTCACCAAGCTGAGCTGCATGCACAGTGAAATTGGACTTGCAGCCTATCCCAACTGTTTGAGTTCAGCAGGTGTCTTGGGCACACCAGATCTGCTGGTTTGGGATCCTGTGAATGAGCAAGGGAGGATTTGATTAGGAGATGTGAGATAATCTCCTCCCTGAAAAAGCACTATCACGATAGAATTCAATTTCAGATCTTTTATAGACGACTCTGAACTTCTTAAAGGAGTATTTTCACAGCTCAACGTCATTTTTTTTTTGTTTGTTTGTTTCAAGTATAATGTATTTAAATGCTTTTTACAAATTAACAAGGTCTGGATTGCTAATAAACTTCTGAGAATGTTATGCATTTCTTCCTGTTCTGGTTGTGTAGGGCTGTGATGGGAGCACACTGTGTTTATAGTAAGACGTTATAGGTTTGGTGAGACATCAAGGAGGAGGTGCTTAAAAGGCAGCCTAAATAGGATGAGGTTCTGCACTTCTAATTTGCTCTGGGTTCAACTCGCCACTGCAGTGGAGCTCCACTTGGATGGAAAAAAGTCTTGTGGGAATGAAAAGGATGGAGAAAAGGGAAGAAGGGGCTGCAAGCAGACAGTGAAGAGCATACTTGGCAATTCCCTGATCCTGAGCTGCCCAGAAAGTTAACTCGCTCATGTCAGACCACATTTGTACAAAATGTATATCCCATCTGGGTCATATGACAGCAAACAGAGGTGTTGCTTCTGCTGGAAAGAGGACAGGCAATGGTGTTATCCAGACATACAGGCATGCCATTCGTTTCTTGTCAGGTTTGTCTCTGGTAAAATGGAAATACATTCATAAGATTGCTGCTTTTCAAAATGTTTAGCCCATTTGTTTTTGTAAATCTGTAATGTTGTTCTTGCAACCTCAATGGGAAAACCATGGTCCTGTCCCATTAGTGGGGTAGGATGTATTGATTAAATTCGACTGAAAAGTAGAAGTAAGGATGAAACTACCTAGTGACACAGAAGACACAGCCAAGCGCAGGTAAGGAGAAGCAGTGGCTAGTATGGAAAGCATATAGAGGATGCAGAAGTTCTCCAGGACAAAAGTTCCCTGCTGTTTCAACTTTCCACTGATACAAAAGGACAAATTTAAATGGAGGTTTGTGTGATTTAGATTGGAGTAGTATGCACTAAAACTAGTTATTCTGTTCAATATTAAAGAGAGAGCTTAGACTGTTACAGCAAATTGCACTTGTGTTAATTAATAAGACATTCAGAACAGGCAGGAATAAAATAAATGTCTTTGAGGTGAAAAAAAAGTAGTGCATTACTATCCTGAGCTACAAAGAAGCCCCTGTCACACTCTTGTTTGCAGCGATACTTACGTGGAGGGAGCACCGAGAGGCAACCTTTCCTACCCCTGAACTTGCATGGAAATAAGGCCATCAGTTCAAAACAATCTATGCTGCTTTACCCTATGGACTTTATACCAAACTTGTTTTTCATTTTTTGTAGTATATAAGACTTCTCTGAAAGTGTTAACTCAAAAGGTATCATGCAAATGACAAACTGTATAATGGAATTCAGATGTATGTCAAGAATGTGTTGCACACACTGGAGTACAGTTTTATCATTTATCAAGGGGGAAGAAGGGGGCCTATGTGTGTGAAAACATCTAACAATAGATTTCCCCAGAGAAGTTTATAATACAGTGGACGAAAAAAAATGGGGGAATGAAAATAAATGGTAGAGTAATTGCAAAGGAAAAAAGAAGATCTTTTGTTTTAAAACATCCCATTGATAAATCTTGAAACATGATATTCATTCTTTTGCTGAATGTGGAAGTCATCTTTAAAATATTTCCTCTGAGATACTCAAAGAGTTACAGTAAAAGAAAATCTCTGAAGATTAAATGGAATTTATAAGCAGTATTTACATTAATAGTAAGGGCCACTTTTCCAGCAGTTTTATACATACTTAAATATAGTTTATTAATTTTTCTTTCTCCTCATCCACCATTTTCATTCATTATATTCTTATCAATGATTAGGCCAGTTTGGCAGACTTTTACTCACAGGAGGAACTTCTACTCATTTGAGTAGTTTCAGTGGCTTGAATAGGACTAATTTGCTTAAGGTATAGATCAAATCCCATCTCTGGCCTGACATTGCCTCCCCTTAGAAAGAACTGAAGTCAAGGGTCATGTCTTCACCACAAAAAAAGCCTGTGAGCAACAGAGGTACCTGGTATCTTCCCTCCCACAGAAGAAGACACACACTAGCCTCATAACACGGTCAGCCTCCCTCTGGCCCAGCTGATGGAGAAAGATGGCTTGCTAAGAAACACTCCATTTTGTGTTGTCACACTCAGCCTGCCTTAGTGTTCCTGGCACCATATCAGTAATTAGTGTAATTACAGCTGGTGAGAGAGAAGTAACCCTGTGGTTATCTATTAGGTACCTCACAATCAGAGAGTGCACTTCATTACTCATTGCTCCGTATCATCTCTTAATTTCAAAAGGATTAAGCAAAGTTAATTCTTTCAGTAGAAGAATTTCTTTATCTAGCCATCCATTAATCTCTATGTATAAAAAGCTCTTCAAGGCAACTAAAATATTAAATTGCTACTAAGTGTGTTATAACTACTGCTCTGTTGACAGGCATTTTGTTTTTCATTAAAGCTGAGACAAGAACTTGGGAGGAGGGAAAAACCCCTGCCAAATTTTATCTGTACATTACAAATGTAGATGGAAATCTGTACATTTAGCATGAATAATACTGTAGCAGTTCCAATAACTTCACATCCACATTGAGGTCCAATCTTGCTCCCAGAGAACACTTCCAATAGAATGGGAGCAGAATTGGGTCAAAATATTTTAACAGAGTAATAGGCAGCTTAAAAAGTCCCAAAAAACCCAGGACCTTTTTGTTTCAAGCTGGTGAGTTGATATTTTTGTCTTAATAACACTTACACCACCACTTATGCCTTCTGCTTAGAAAAGTACAATCTCTATTACGTTATGTCTCCCTCACTGTCCAATGACTCCTCAGTACAACATACCCCTCTGGCAAGGCCTGAGAATGATGTTTAATTCAAACAAAAAAACCCCAAAAAAACCAAAAAAAAAAAAAAGGGGGGGGGGAGGGGGAGAGAGAATAAACAACAGACAAAAACAAAGACAAGTATGGGTGCAGGAAAAAAAACTGGGAAGGTGTAATAATTTCTAAAAATGCTAGCGTAGAACTTGTATTCTTCAAGTTTTTGAAGAATAAAAATGAGGGCTCCACCTTTTTTAGTGTGCCAAAATCTGCCAGTGTTCACAAAGCTTTTGCTGTTTTCCCTTTGATCAACTGCAACGGCCGATATAATTTTGGGTTCTGCTATTTATCAAGAGCAATATATAGTCCAAGAGCCATTTCTGTGATACATACTCATTTCCAATACATTCCACATGAAAAACACCTGCTTACTGCAACCATATTTGATTAAAACTGTCTCCTAGCCAGAGCACCAGTATTTTCTCTGGTAAACAAGCCTTCAGTTGGCATATTTACACACAAAGGCTATGGGAACTTAGCACACAGTTAAACAATGATTGATAATTCTACAGCAACTTGTAAAGGTGACTTTAAAAATTCATACCAGAAAATATATTAAAAAGAGTTGTTCAGCAGGGAACAAATAACATAGGACTAGCTCATCTATCCAATGTTCTAAAGCGCATATGGAAGGACATTAATTTTATTCATTGATTATATTCTTTTATCTTTTATTTCATTCCCTTTTTAATCTGGTAGCAAAGTGAGTCCTTCAAGGAGCTGTTTGATGAACTGTCAGTACCAACATGACATTCGCAAATCTTTCTCTGTGCACTGTTTTCCCCTTACATAGACTAATCTTGTATCTGAAGAGCAGTTATTTTCTTTGGTAAATCTTAAGCTTCAATAACCTGGTCTGGAGTGGAAGCAGCTTTTTTGTTCATGAAAACCTTTATAGTGATGCATTTTTGTGGCTTTTTCTGCCATTTGAACTATTTGCCTCTAATTCCGAACCGCTGTCTGTGAAGTTCAGTGTCATGGAGAGAGACTGCACTTCAGTGTTAGCGATAAGAATGACACCAAGTCCTCAAGGCACTTTACAGAGGCAGTACAGACTGAGAACTACCAAGTCCCTCTACCCCCGTGGGTAATAGGACTGCACGGAGCTGGGCAGTGGGGTGATGCGGAAGAGAAACTCAACCAGTGCCTGCTATGGGGTAAGGCTGCACAGCAGCTGACCAGCAGCACCAGTCTATTCCAGTCTGTGAGCTACAGTGGCACCCACAGCCATTCCACACCAGCTCTGTGTGATGGGGCTGGTATCCACCTGTCCCCTCCCAACCACAGCCCATTCACAGTAGCTAATGGAGGCAATGGGTGTCCAACACACAGCATAATGCACACAGGGGGACCTCTGCCTCCTCGCTGCCCTGGCACAGTCCTGTGGCAGGACCTCGGGAGGATGGGGGTGGTTTTCCAGTCTTCCTCCATAAGATCAGCCAACTTTATCCACACTTCACAAATAAGGGTAGATCTGAAGAGCTCTGAGAAAGGAAATCAAGGCAGCTGTCTGGACCTTGGGTGCTGAGAACAAGGTGTCAAGTAAATAAAAAGTGCAACAGAGGACATATTATCCCAAGTTCATAAATCATTTCCCTACTTTCTTTTAGCCATAACAAGGCCCAACAACCTCTTGACTACAATTAGCATGAGAACCATTTCCCTCCATAGTTTCCATTCTTTAATAAAGTCTTTGAACAGCATTCATAGCCAATATATGTGTATGCCTTGGAAGCAAACACAGGTCTGCAAAAGGGTACTGCTCATTTAATGTTTCTCCAGTGCAGAAACGTCACCTCCTATGGGTTCACAGCACTCCAATATGACATGGGAGCTTTTGACTCAGTTTTCATAGCTTAAGCCCATGTAGAAGGGAAAAACTATTTTGTCTAGTAAAAACCATTTCTGTCTAGTATTAGGATCATCAGAATTTTCCAGCTCAAACGTGGATGTCAATAGGGTTATGCCTTGGTTAAGGAGACAAGGACAAAAAGAACAGAGAAAGAAATGATGCTATGATTCCATGAAAATCCAATACAAAGTAGTAATAGAAAAGTGGAAAAGAGAAGACAGAGGTGGAAGAAAAGGAGGAAGAAAATGCCAAAGGCAAACTAAACCCATGTATCTCACTGTGCTTTTGTAGAATATGCACTTTTGCTAGCCTTGGTTTGGAGGAAGAATGGATGGTATAGGAAAAGAGAAGAGACATGGTCTCTTCTTGATAGAAAGCAGATTTTCCTTTAGCAGAAACATAATTTTTTTAACTGACCATTAGAAGAAGTATACTCAAATTACAGTATTTGCTAATGTGAGGAAACTTGCAAACTCCTAAAATGAACTCGAGATCCTCAAAAGCTCAGGCACTGCTGGGATCTGCTCACCCCCTCACAGTAAGGATAAAGAATATTTGGCAAGAAGCAAGCTGAAGACAAAGCCTGCCAGTTTCTTCAACAAAACTAGCCTCTAGAAAAGCTATAGTGACCAATGTCCTTGTATTTTAAATAGTTCAGTGTGAGTGGACCCTAACTAATCAGATGAGTGGAGGAATGGCAACAAAGCCTCTCTGACAGTGATCTCACGTTGACAGGTTTTTGAATCCCTGGGGTCAATTTGTCACCAAGAATGAATTGTGGGGGATGAGTGCCCCGTTATCCAATAAAGGGTCTGGCCGCTTCATTTCTGTGCAAATGAACAACAACTTCATAAAACTGTAAAGTATTTATTTACTTGTTCAAAAGGAACACTCAAGATGTTTAATAAAGACTGGTAGGGGGAGGTCTTCCAGTGGCAGACACTGAAAGACCAACACAGTGCAGCCATGACATAGGTTTCAGTGATGCGTTAGGCTGCAGAGAAAGTGAGCTTTAGTTTCAGAAACAGAAACAGAAACAGTGTTTGTTCATATGGAGACAAATGAAATTTGTCACATGTCAGATCTGTAAAGAATGTTTTAAGCTTAGTACTTGACTTAAAGACAGATTTTCAGGGGTGTGCATTACCAAAGCAGGATTCCAAGAGGGGATGCAAGTCCTGTGCACTGGCCTGCTGATGGTGCAAAGTGAATAAAGAGCAGGGGATGGCTATAGAGAAGGTGAGCAAGTACCAGGGTCTTAATGCATGCATGAGAGAACTGACTGGGGTTTTCAATGCTGCAAAGGCATTACACCTTTATGAAATATACTGCTGGACCGTGCCTGGTACAGAAGGTAATTTAGGGCTGATCAATAAGCAAAAATCCCCATAGAAAGCAAAGATAAGGAGATCTTGGGGAAGGTGAGCTTCATTTTCACTGCACTAAATTTCTGATCATTTTTTAAAGCCACCTCTCCTGTAGCTGCAAAATCCTGCACTGGGAACCCACACCTATCCCACAGATCTGATACAAATTTTGCAAAGAGAAATTAATCTTCAGTAACTGTTCACTTCTACCCTTAAATGAACATTCTGTTGATCAATCTAAAAATGTAAAAACAGATTAATACAAGCAGTACTACAACTAATGTAAATAGAGGGGATAAATGAATAAAATACTTAAATGATTTCTGAATCTGCATGATTTATAAGGCACTGAATATGCATGATAGAAATCAAGTACCAAGCACAGTCCTGAAAACACTGACTCATACAAGTAATCCTTGCTCCTGCAAGCACTATTTTTCAGGCTCAGATCCAAACAGAATGCCTGACACTGTTTGCTCTGATAATCACTCTAAGATAAACAGATATGAATAATTGCAAATACTTCCAAGCATTTCCTTTCACTTACAATGTAAAAAGAAAAATTAGAGGATAAAATGAAAATGTATGTTTCCACTTCCAGATTTCATACATCATTAATTCTGTAAAAATATATCCATCTTCATGCTGATACTTCTCTTTGCTTGGCAAGCTTGAAGAATGCAATATGCTTGATAACCTGATTGAAAATTTGATCCTATTGTTTAACAAAATGAGGATTGTTTCATAAGGGGCTCCACCATGTCTGTGCACATTTTCCCCTAAGTAACAGTGTAAGACTTGTATTTCCCCAGACAGATGAACATTTGTGTTGATGTACTTGGCTAGAGATCCAATCTTGCCCTGGCTGTCATACAGGAGAATTTTCCTCAGCATTTTGAATTATGGCACTGAAATAATTTAACAGTGCCTTCTGTGCACATTAAACAAGTTTTCTGATACAGTTAGGTCTTACTGAAAGTTTGTTTAGCCAATAAATTGTGCCACATGGTTAAACTACGCTTTGGCCTGAAATCTGCAGAGGTTATTTTTTTTCAATATCACTGCAAATGGTGTAACTCAGGAAAAGCTAGCATTTCCCCATATTCACACACACCCTCCATATACAAACAGTCACCCTTCTTTGTATTCCCTAGGAAGTTACTTTTGAGCTATCTGCTAATTTGTGCTTGCAAAGCCCTCTTCAGTGTTAGAAGGATGAAGCTGGGAGGAACCAAGACAGGAATATTCAGTTATTGGTTTAAAATGTTACAGTAGAGATACCCACAGAAACTGTTTGTGCCTAATTACTGAAAGCAAACCCTGCAAATTACTATCACGGCTCTGATCCTAGTGAGAACGTGACATACATTGACATTTCCAAGACCAGGAGAAAGAAGACCTTCTTTAGCAGCTCCCTACTTTAATGTCTCTTTCCCAAAGTTATCCTGAGACCACTCTGGTCTTCCTTTACCTCAAAGCCTCTGCAAAACATTGTGATTGATTCTCTGAGAGATAGGTTAATATTATTTTCATACCAAATTCATTTAGTTATGAAATGAAATGCATGTTACCATTGAAAAAACATTGAAACTCATAACACAGTCCTCAGTGATAAAAACATCCCAGCAAAGAAAATTCCAGAATACTGATTTTGTGCCTCTTTTTGTACATTTATAGCAGGCCTGGCACTTGATTTCTTTGTCCATGACCAGCATATCTCAATGTTATTATAAGACAAATAAACAAGAATATTAGTACATAAAATTGATAAATGGAGACTCAATTTTTTCTTCAAAGGGCAAAACCTAGGGGTGATACAGACTAAACTTAATGTCATGGATAGTCTAATGACACCATGACTTTACAAAGACAAGTAATAGCATAATAATAGTCAAAATTGTCAGACTGGATCAAGCCTGTGGTACATCTAGTTCTGCATCTTGTCACAGAAGACTTTTCAGTGGAACAATTTGTTAGTACTGAATTATTTTTCCTAATATAACTGGAACAAGACATTGGTTCATTATGCTCATGGAGCACATATGTCTCCCAAATTCTTTATTCCAATCTTACTTCAAAATCTCTTTGAACCCTGGCTCCACTGTTGGCAGCAACCTGAGTCCTAATTGTATGCTGTGTAAGAACCTATTTGTTTTTTCTTGGCTTTCTGAATTTCTCTGAGTGCCTCTTTCAAAACCTGATTTTCTATCAGGATAGCTACAAGGACATAATGTACCTTTTCCCTACAGTATTACTTTTGTACTTTCTCATCTTACTTTATACACCTGCTGTTGCAAGTCCAAGTCTTGGTGACAATTATCTTCTGAAGGAACAAGTGTCTACCTTTACCTTATGTCTGGCACACGAGCTGCAAAGCCCTCCCCACTTTTGCTGAGTTTTGATGTTAGTTCAGTTGAAACAGGATGAGTCCCACGAAGAGGCAATTGCATGATACACCTTGCATTTGGTGTGCTAGCTGTTAATCTAGAGACTAATCCAGTTGATACATATGGTTAGGTAGTTGGGTAACCATCAGGGCACAACACTACCTTTCGTCTCCTAAGGTAATGCAAAAGTCATATCTCAAATCCAATTTAAATTGGTGCTCCCTTGAGCTCACAGATAATTTCTCTCTAATCCTCTTCTGGTTGTCTATAGGGTAACCTTCAAAATCTCAGATATGACACTTTAAAAAAATGATCAAGTCATTTTTTTTTTTTAGCACAAAACCTAGCTATTTTTCCTGGTGGCACTATGTTCCAGCTGTTATCAGATTCAAGAATTCTTCAATTGCCTTGAACTCTGCATTTATTTTCCTTTTCCAGATCTTTGCCAATGAAAATACCTCAGCACTGCTTGAAGAGAAAATAATCTTGTCAGTTTTATTGTGCCATATCTGAGATGATGAAGGTCATGCTAACTACAAGTCTGTTCCAATTGCTGTGGGGTTGGGTGAGGTGGGCTTTTTATTTTATTTTTGGTTTTCCCCTTGCTCCTACCACAAAGTAATAGGGATTTTCCCCTTTCATTCATCTTGCCTTTTGTTGTTTTTAATCGACCACCCATCAGTGCCGAATTGCCTTGTAACTGTCTGCTGAGCTTTCATTTGACAGAGATAGCTGCTATTGTTAACAGGAGCCTTCACTTCAGCCCATTTAACTTTCCTTGGTTTGACAGCTTCACAATAGCCACCTTCTATCTAAAGAAAACTGTGATTTAGTAGAAAGGGAATGTGGGACAACAGCCTGATCTGTCACTCAGTCTCCAGTGAGTTCTCTTGGCATAAAGTTCCCCCACAAAGCCAGAGGATGAAATACTACATGAAAATAAGACGGTCATGAGACATGTTCAGTTTTATATTCTGGTAAAATCTAAACAGAAATGACACTTAAAAATACAGCCCTTTCCTGTCAGTGATACCCTGTGCTGGGCAGTAAAATAAATATTTTGACTGATTTTAAATTTCCATTTTTTTTACTTCTATTCCTGAGCAATGCTTGACTTCTTTCCCCCCTCTTTTTTATTCACCTAGTAATTGTTCTCAGATTGATCTACAACTCCTAGTGGAAACAATATGTCACAAGTAAATTAAAGCTTTCACTGGACCAGTCATTGGTCCTACTCCATGTAAGTCTACAAGAAAAGATGTTGATGAATTAAGAGCCTGGATGTCCTCCCTTACCAACAATTAAAAAAGTCAAATTACAGCTGCCTAAGCACAGCCTCAGAATACTTCCCAGCCCAGCTCCACACAGCTTTCCAGTTACATGCAGTTTGGAAATGCATTTGTAGCTGATTTTTTACTGTTGTGCATTTATGCCTAATGCTCTTTTGCGGTTGTGCTTCAATTTGGTGTTACTGTTTGGCACAAATGTCAAGCTGTAGACATCCCACTATTAGATTTGCAGGCACCATTTTTCTTCTAGCCATAGTTAAATAACTGTGTTATTTTCTTATCCAAAATCCTGGATCCAAGTTTGATGAATGCTTTCTTGTTAAAAAATGTGTCTAGAAAATTGAATTTCATTACCATAAAGCATAATTTATTTCAGTCCATCTATATTCCTCTCCTTAGAGTTCTCATTAACTGCAACAGAAGAGGAGTGAGAAAACAAGAGTTGGTATAGGCACACACTGCAAAAGGAATCCCCCAAACTCACCGCCATGTTCACCTGTGTTTGAGAACTATATCCTAGTATTTAAAAAAATAAGTTACTCTGGTAGTGGTGGCTAATTACTGAGCAACATACAAATTTTCGTTTTGCAGCAGTCATTCAAAACTTCAGTTAAGAGTTTACCACAGCTATGTAGAAAAGCATGTTCAGAACTGGAGACAGAAAATTAGACCATGGATAAACTCCAGTAAAAAGACAGATAACAGTTACTAGAGAAGCATCTATTGCCCAGAGTTCACTTGTGAGAAAGTACCCATGAGGCTATAACTAGGAAGAACACCAGACCGCTCCACTGTTTCTAATTAGGGAGGACATCCTTCATTTTATAGCTCCTGTGGTCTAATTTGTAGAGAGCCATATCCCCTAAAGCTTTCTGTAAGCCAAATTAAAACTCATTCCATCAAGGAGTTTTAGCAATATACAGTCTCTGATCACAATACATACTCATGGTCATAGAGCTGCTTCAGGCAGGCAGCTGGGGGCGCATTCTTTTTTTTAGGGCTATTCTTTTTCCTTTTTATTAGGAAACAGCACATTTCTTCTAGGAAAATGCATTTTAAAGACCAGAGAATCTGTTTCTGTTTAAAGAGTCATTCATAAGAAAGAACAGTACATGCAGTCTCTCTACTGATTTTTCTGGTATTCTCTCACTTTTAATTAAAACATTTTTTTCCCTACTTTTTTTAGTTAAGACACCTCAAAGCTTCAGGCAGCTCAACAAACATTGCTAGCAATTTTTTCTCTAAATGGAAAGAAAAAAGTTAGGGCTTTTTAGGAGACTTAGGACTCCATGAACGCTTTTGAAGTTTGCAGTCCCTTCTCAGTCCAGAAAACATTCATATCATGTGCAGCAAGCATCCTGTGTTCGACTCTGCTAGTCTTTAATCCAACTCTGGACAGGGAGAGTAAATTCAGTCTGTATGCCCATTCAGTCCTTGGCCTCTATGCTGCCACTAACAACAACAGTGCCAATTAGGATTACAGCTTCTGGATTTGGACACATGTCCATTAGACTCTGATTGAGACCTTCAATTCATTTCACGCAGGCCACTGAATAGCTCTGAGTGTAGTGACTTTTGTTCACTACAAATCTGCCTTGAGTTTGAACTGGTAACCTGAAGGTGAAAGGGCCCATCATTCTATTGTTAGTGCAGCCCGCGCCAGCCAGGGTCCCCTTCCCAGTTACAAGAAGGATTTGGTGTCACTTTGTTGCTGAACTTCATATAAGCACACACACACAATTTCCTGAAAAAAAAGATCCCTCTTCCATTTCTGTGGGATCTAATATAACCGCACAAGTAATTACCCATGAATCTGGCATGGCCACTTGTACCAATCAACGGTACAAAACCTAAGTTAGATGCTTATTTCCTTCCACATGCAAATGGACTAAGCTAAATTTCTTCAAGTAAGATTTCAAGAAAGTATTTATCACAGCTGGTGTAATTACAGAATTAACCTGTGAAAAACCACAAGGGCTGAGGGATCTAACGAATAAATGGAAAACTACAGCATAATATCAAAGAAAAGGTCTACAGTCAAAATATTCCACTAGATAAAGGTCATATATTCCCCACCTCAAGGAACAGCACAGCTCACTTTGAATCCAGGCAGGTGAAAGCTTTGCCTAGATTTTTTGAGGATATTTGGATAAACATTCCCAACTTGTTTTGACAACGGATGGCCAATATGGCAGAGTGTTTCATACTGGTTCACAGCAGCAGGTTGGGAATCAAAACTGAGCAGTTTGGCTGGCCCCAAAATGCTGAGAGCTATCAGCCTTGAGAAGCTGATGAAAAGGGGGTGCCCTGCAGCATGCACCAGTGCCTGGGTGAGGGCCCAGATCCCCCCGAGGGTGCTGCTGACCCTCTGGCCTGCTACACCCACCTCCTTTCTCTCCATTCTGTATTCTTGTCTCTTTCATTAAGTCTTTATCCACTCATTTCAAACAAAACAAATATATTCACTGTTGTTTAAAGGTTCATCTACATTTCTTGTAATTATTTTCATCATCACTACTCTATTAAAGTTATTTCAAAGTAAACTGGCAAGACAGTGAGCAAGAGACTGTAGCACTGTCATGTGTCTTCCCCAACCAGTTAAATCTCAGCAAGAAGTTAAAAAAAAAAAAAAGATCTATTTAAAACCAGATTAAGCTCAAGCTGCTAAAGAATAATAAATTGCTCTATTTTAACTGACTGAACTGTGCACACTTAGAATACAACGGCATATTTCATTTGGGTTTATGCAATTGTTCAGTCTACTTTTCTACCATTTCACCCATCACCAGATGAGAGAACTTGTCAGGCAAAATTGTAGTTAATGATGTTTAATGGTGGCTAAGCCTGATAGACTTGTTTATTTCTTTTTCTTCTTTTTTGTTGCTTTACTCTCACTGAAATAATGAAAATATTACATGAACAACTTCTGTATTATTCGCAGGAAAAGCTTCCATTACCAATGCTAGGTAACATAAAGCTTTATCTGATTTATACAGCAATCTATATAAATCTACTTTTATGTTTTATTTGATTCCAGCCATTAGGTTGTGCTAGGAAGTAATCCTAAAATATATATCATAGTGGCAATTCACTGTACTATACCAAATTAATCTACATAAATCTATACCTGTGTACAGGGAACCAGCATGGTAATATCACCAGTATGGAGGAGGAATGGATGCCAGTAATTTTACTTGTAGGCTTTCTAGGAAGTTCAAGCTTTTTCTAAACCACTGAGCAGAATACAGATGTCCCCTGTTGAAAAATTCCTCTGCCTGAATTAACTGTATCATCATTAACATAGCCCTTACTTTTTAAATTTCAGAATACGAAACTGCATATTAGGAGAGGTATTTTCTCTTTATGACTGATCTAAAGTCAGAGAACTGGAGCACGAATGGGCTGTTTGGAACAGAATATCCATTTAAAAACCTGTATTCCTTACTGATTTAGAGTTCCTTACATAGCTGAAGCCAGTGTGCTTTGTACAGCTGAATGAGGCCAGCTGGCAAAGTAGAAGCATATCAGTATTCTGACTGCTTTTCTTTTGTTTGAATATTACCTCAGTGGCCGTACACTAAACGATGTGAACTTGATGGGTTTGACTATGACCTCAGCTAAACTGAACAATATGAAGCTGGCACATCTGTAATCTCAGGCTTGCTATTTTTCAATTTATTTTTCACCTGATTTGTATTAAGATGTGGTTCAAATTTTAAAATAAAAATAAAAAGGGCCCTTCTGCATTCCAAATCAATCAGCAAATGCTGGCATGCCAGAAGGCAGGCTTCATCTGCCTCTTCACACCACATTTGGTGGATCCCTGACTTATGAGAGCTTGATTTCTAAATGTTTATGCAGAAAGAAATGCTCTACACATCCGCTCATTCTCAGATAGCCTACAGGGATTTCTGGCAATACTATTTCCACCCCCCTGCCTTCCAGGTTTTCTCCCTGTGAATGCATAAAGACACAGTGACAGCAGGAGCAGGCTCAACCACAGTGAGCAGCATCCGTACATATTATTGCTATTGACTCCATGAGATAAGCTGGACATCTGTCTTTACTTTTAGCAAGTTCCACAAGGATAAACATGAACGTGAATGTGGGCTGTCCATGGACAGTTTACTGGTGCTCTTTTATAGCCCCATCTCATCACTGGGCTTCTGTCACTTTTGTCTGAGCTATATTTCAGCCTCAGGTCACAAGAGTTCAAAACACAGTCAATTAATCAAATGGTTTCTATGAACATAACTGCAGTTCAATAACTGTTTCCTATTCAACATAACCAAGGAAATAAAAGGAGAAGGTTAATGTGGAGATAGCTAGGTTACATGTGGAGCTTTAAGCAGCAGTCCTTGATTAGCCACCATCAGACAGGGCCTTTTATCGGTGGAGATGTTTTACGTGAGACAAAAAAACAAAGCTGGGACATTTATGGCCTGATCCTGCTCTCAAATAAAGTCAGGTTGAGTTCTTCCATTGACTTACGCATACTATGCACATACTATGACAGCTATGATCCTGACAATAAAATTAACACAACAGCAAAAAACCAAAAGGAAGATATAAAACCCTTCTCCTACGATGCACTGTGTTTACACTAAGATAGATATAGGATTCAAGTCTCTAGGGTGAAATAATTGCTCCCAAGAGGAGAGGAACTGAATATGGGACATGGCAGCTAATATGCCAAAGGGATGGGTAGGAGGGTGCTACACCAGCGCAACAGGTTTACATTCGTTTCAGTGGTATGAGGTGGGGTTTGCAAAGCTGCTGATTCCAGCTGGTGAAAGGGGAAGGCCCAAATTCCTCAGTCTCTGCTGCCCAAATATAACCTATCAAATGGGGTACGAAGCAGCACATTTAGCCTGCCAGCTGCCCATTTAGGAGGGCTTTTCTCTGTCTTGCTTCTATAAAATGTGCTGGGTTCCTTCTTCGCATCACCTATATCTGTTAAAAAGGGGCCAAATCTAAGCCCTCTAAGCAGCATGAGAATCATCCTTTGTGATGCGATAAACCCCCATAAATATGTGTTTCTAACCACTGAAGACAGCAAGCTTTGGAGGGCTTAAATGGAAAAAGCTAGTTTAGATGGAGCCAGTTCTGGGTATTGCTGCATATGTTAAGCAGCACTTCACTTGACAAATGGTCCCAAAGAAATCTATTGGCTATTCAGGGAGTAAGGTGGTGTTTGGTATGAGTAAGGGGAATAGAATCTGGCCCTTGTTTTATTTTCAGAGAGATTTCAAACATGTGTTTGTTCTAATCTTCCCTTCCTTCTAGTACTGCTGGTATTCACTTGGCCTGGCTTTAGAGGCAGAGGGATGTGAAAAACAGCACCAGTAAATAAAATAAATTATAAACTCTCCAATATACGACTAAAATAGCTTTTTTTCCCCCACTGTAAAATATGTGGCATAAACAAATTCCATAATGATGCTATGTGTTATAAAAATTTTATTGGCACTTGTTTGGAATCACCCGCATAATTTGCTTGTGAGTTCACTACTCGTGGGTAATGTGCTCATCCCAAATGCATGCTAAATGCCAGCTTATGTAAAAAGTCCTATTACAGTTTAGCAGAGATTACTTTTTTTTTTTTTTAACAGAAGCCTCTTGTAGTACAGAGGGTCACAGAAATTATAAAAATCTTATTCTATAATAGGCAATGTTTTCATTAGGTTTATCCCAAACACCCCATGTTAAATTCCAAAAGTGCTTAACAGTGACACCTATATCCACTCCACAATCTTACTTTTTTCCCCTTCCCATCTCTAACCACATCTTTGTGTCATATCATACGCATGTGGCTTCACCTAGAGAACACGGTCCCTTGTGCTAGGTCAGTATAAAGACACACTATAAAAGAGTCCTTGCTCTAGCAATTGTACTGCCTAAACAGTACAGGGAATCAGAAAAAAAAACGTTATTCCTATTTACAGACTGAGAACTGAGACACAATTTCCAAAAGGTCATAAAGTCCCTATAAAGAGCAGGAATTAAAATAAAATTCTCCTGAGCACAAATCCAGTGCCTTAACAACAAATTCATCTTCCCACAGCATCTGTGTTTTTCTTCATCTACTATATTCCATGTTCATCCCTGTACCATTTAAACATCCCTCTTTAGTACTGTGAGACAATTAGTACCTATCTTGACTTAAAGCATCACACACACAAAATAACCGTTGCCAACCAACTGCCTAAGCTTAGTATAAAGCAATTCCTTAGCCCCACAGAGAAAGCTGCAACAAAACCAGGAACAGACCAGATGCTGACTGGGCAGAGTTAAGCTGATTTTCCTCAGTTTCCTTTCATACTTTCCACTGCTTTCTTCTCTAATCATCTTCTGACTCATGATGATGCATGTGAAGATTATACAGGCAAGAGGCATACCTCTTGCATTGCCACATGCAACCTGAAATAAGGCCATCAGCCAAGGAAGCTCCTCTGGATACTTCTGTGCCTCCAACTACACACCCTGCTTGGACAGAATGAGGGAGAATTTGTGTAATTAACTTAAGATTTTTTCTTTTTTTTTTTCTGAAAAAAAAAAATGGAAAGGGAGTAGGACGTCTAGAGCATCTAAATTTTTCTCTAAGTACATATTACCTCTCAATTTTCAGGTGAATATTCTGTGAAAATTCATGACAAAATTTTTAAAAAATAGGCAATGTTTTACAGACAATATTTTTCTGTTAACTGACATATAAGAGAACTCTAAAACTTGTTATGAATTAAGGTTAACCCTCAAAAGAAGCACCTAATTTGCCATCACAGCAAAAAAGTGAGATGAAGAAAATGTCTTGTGAATTGCTGGGCATATTGGGTATTAATGCAATATAGTTCTTTCCAAGGAAAATGGAAACTTTAAATAAGAAAGAACACATTGCCCTTCTAATTTTCAGAATTATTTCCTACCTAAAGATAGACACATCGCTTCATTTTCAATCACTTGAGATCAAGTAACTTTCTCTAAAATCCAAAGAACATACCTGCTATTAACAATCTCAGCAGTGTTTAATAAAAAAGCACTTAAGCACAAACTGTACTTAATTTATATGACGTGTAGCTATAAGTTATCAACCCCAGAATCCTGTGCAGGAATTTGCAGGAATTAAATATTCAGTTTTTCTTTACTGATTCAAGTGGGAATTTTTTTCCCTCAATTGTGCAAGCTTGACAGCAGGGGAAAACGAGTCAAGTCAACCCTCCAGCATGAAACTCTGTACCATGGTGGGTACTGGGAAGAGGAGAGATGCAAGTCTGCTCAGGGAAGCCAGAGAGGTAGCAAGTTTACAGATTTTCAGAACAATCTCAGTTGTCAATACAGGAATAAACATGTCATCTGTTTTCGTTGAACCCATTGGCAAAGCTATTACATTGCTGAAATTTGGTTAAAGCAGGAGTGGAAAGTGCCTGAATCAACAAAATAGATCAGATGTGCTGGATAAATGCTAAGTGGAAAGCTATAGGAAGGACAAACACACGTATTCTGCTTAGAATATATTAAAAAAGAAATGTCAGAGGACCAGACCAGTCAGTCTGGGGAAGGAGATGGAAAGAAGGAAGGTAATAAAGCAATAATCTCAGACGCAGCTCTGGAATTACCCAAAGTCTGCAGTGCTCTGTGGGGATTTTAAAGAGCACATTTAGGAAATTTGTTAGGAATTAGGAAGGCAGGGTCAATAAAGTTAAACTCTGTCAATAATCACTCTGTAATATGTACAAGTATCTTCCGCCACAGTGCCTGAGGGCTACCCCTGAACTCAGAACTGAACTTTTCAAATTTAAAAAGATCCATTTATTGCAGCAAGTCATTCGAGAAAATTTTATTATGGAAAAAGGCCTAAAAATAAAGCTGTTTTTTTAACACTCAGGACTGACACTGCCCTGCACCCCACCCCCAAGAGCATCTATGAACCAAACTTTGCCAAGAGGAGTATTTAATGAGAAGTTTTTAAGTCATTATCCTGGCCATAACAGCACCTCATGTGACTGCAGGGATTTGGGAGGCCAGAGCAGGCCACCCACGGAGTGACCAGGTTATCAAAACATGGGGCCCAGCTCTGCACTGGGCTTGCTGGAGGGCGCTGAGACCAGCAGTCACATAATGGCCAGGGAAGGAGGAGAACGAGCCTCTCCCATACCTGGTCACCTTCACGCCTCCGAAGAATTAAGGCCATGTCTCCAGTGCATCCCATTGTGCTGCAAGGGGGCTTTTGCCTGATGCAGAGCAAGCTGGTGCCCGTGCGGAGGAAGCAGAGCAGCATGGCACCGCCGCCACAGTGCCACCAAGCTGCTGCCATGGGCCATCGTGGGCCAAGGGGACATGGTAGCTCCTCAGCACTGGTGTGGAGAGCTCTAATGCAGGGGGACACCACAGCTGTCCCCATGGCTGTCATCCTCGCCAGCACTTCTGAGCATCACTCCAGCCTCAGAGGTTCAGCCACAGACATCAGGGATATCTTGGCATAGAGCCTTCAGGAGGCAAAGGGCTACAAAAATTCATTGCAAGCTCATGTTTTCCTTGAGTATTTACACAAGGCATGTGCTCAAAGTTAAAAAGCCCTCCACTCTCTCTTCTATAATTCAAAACATTGTGGCATTACGGGATGCTATTAATGCTGAATTGCTGCAGATACCGACTGCCTGAGACAGCAGCCACTTGAAGTGTTCTGCTCCCGGTGAAAATATCTAAGGTGAAGGGTGGGAGCTGTGTGCTATGCAACATCAAAGAGTGAAATGAAAAGTAATTTTTTTTTAAAGTAAACTACCTAAATCATGGACGTTTTTAAGAGGGCTATCTAGGCCCTAGAACTGGATCTTGCTCTTTTTTCTCAGATGACATTCCAACAGTCTTGTTTATTGTTAAATGGCTCCATGGTGCTAATCTGGAATGGTATGTTACCAGGAAAACAGGAGTGCTTTAAGGACGTGGTTTTTAAAACGGACCTTCACGTCCTTCAGATGAATGACTCTAGTAACTTCACCGAGATGACTTTTATGACTAAATATACTGGGATCCTGCTCCACTGTCAACTCATTCAATTCATCCAGCAACACACTAAGGCAAATAAATCCACTGCAGGTCACACTTGCAGCAGGTTCAGCTTTTGGGTGTAGCATATGAAAATACATAATTTCAAAAATTTCAGCTTTATGTTAACTTCTGATTTCCAGTCAGAATATCCCACAAAGGTGCACTTTGCCACCCCACATACCCAAGTTTCAATGCTGCTTGATAAATGGCCTTCAGGAATTCAGTCCTAAAGGCACTCGCCACTTAAGTCCTGTCCCAGTGAGGCATGAGATCACATGCACATAAGATTACAACCAAGGGTTGCCAACACAGCACACTTGGATCTACCATCACCCCTCCTCTTTCTTCAGCAGGAAATTTTGTTTCAGCACAATTTGAGAATTTTGTTGACAAAACCACACCAGGTCTTCTACAAGTGCATGCCTGTGAGTGCCAAAACACATCAGCACCATCTGGACTGAACTGATTGCACTTGGGAAATGCTGGAGTACCCTGAAGGCTCTCCTGGGGAGGCACGGCAAATCCCAGTGCACAGTAAATTAAGAAGATATGCACATGTTTCTGCATGGGAAACAGGTCAGGTTTGTGACAAACCCACTGAAAGCAGCTCACAGACTCTGTGGGACTGGGTGCTCATGAGTGCTGAACGATCTGCAGTTGAAAACCCTGAATGTTTAATTCTGCATCCCTGCTTCATTCGGCTTACTTACGCTTTGCAAAACTCAGTGAAATCAACTGCAGTTTGAGGGATACTGAGACTAAACATGCTTTTTTTCCGAGTGCAAGCTCTGGAGCTGTAAATGATTAATACTAATAATGGGAAAAATCTGTCATGTATAAACAATATAAACAAACAGCAACAACCACTTAAATTTGTTAATCTGAGAATTTCTTTTCTCTGATTCTCTTTCATAAACAAAGTATTTTTTTTCATCAGACAGTATCTATTATGTTCAGCCTTGGTGTAGTTACAAGGCAAAAAATGTGGATTATTGATGAAATAGATCATAATGGCTCTTTCCAAGCCATTATCATTTATCATTTAAATGTGTATTCAATGAGCTTTAATCTGCAAATTTGTCACGACTGGGAGCCATTACGATTTAACAGATTCATTGTGTTTGCTTTATTCTTTTTTTAATACGATGCATGGTGTGTGTTCTGTAGACTACATGTGAAGTAATTTTACCTATCAGAATGGACTTCTTAAAAAACTTACAGATGAGCAGCTGTTTATTAAAGCCTTCAGTCTTTAAAAATACAACAATGCTGAAACACCATGTCGTTATACTAATAAACGAGTCCTGAAAAGCCTTCATAACCAGGTATATTGTGCTTTCTTCTGAAAAGTCGCAATCTCCCATTACTTCTAAGAACAGCACCAGGACTAGTACTATCTAAAATGTCAACTATATCAATTTTCTCCAATCCCCTAAATAGGTACTTTTTCTACGGGTTGAGACAAAGAAAACAAAATCAATGAATGCTCTCTCACTGGTATTAATCAGTCTGAGCTATGTACCATGTATTACCAAGGATCCAACCAATATCAATCCTTGTATGTTTTTTTTAAAAAAAAATAATTCGCAAGAGTCAATTAATAATAGCATGTAACACTTTGGCTAAAGCAAAATAGCATAGAAAGTTCTGTATTTTGGAGAAGGAAGGTGATACTGGATTTTTAGCTCAGTGTTTGCATAGCTGCACAGTTTACAAAACTGCAAGAAATGTCAGCAATTGGCAATACAAGAGCTTTTACTGGGTTTTGGCTATGGCAGATTAATTCCATATCCAGTTTGTACATAATTCACTTAACACCTTTTCGTACTCAAGTTTTGCAATTTCCTGAATGAAATCCCTCTGAGAGTGAGCTGCATACTATCTTAGCAAATTCCCCAGTAGTCGCCAGTACCGTTGCTGTTTGCTTTGAAAGACGACATGATGGGTAAATGCAAAAAAAGCTTATAAACCCAGATTTCAGATCATCCTTTGGTTGTGATCTCCCTTTCCTTCTTAACATCCCCCTCAAATGCTGTATGGGGGGACGGCTCCTCAGCCAGGCATAAGGCATGATGCCAGCAAAGGATCAGAACTATTCATACCGTAGCACGGTTTACCTCATGCCTTTTCTATTTTGCAGCAGGCTGCTCTGAACTGGTTTGGGGTGGGGACATGGAGGCAAGTGATATGCACATGTGATTGACAGCTGTGCCAAGATTAGTTGGGAAGCGTGGCCTCCAAAATGGCTGTAAAACATTGTGCTCCTCCTGGGTGAGCTGCCTACAGCCCTGCTGCGGTGGGGCTGCCCTGGAGCAGCTGAAAGCTCACCAAGTACCGCAGGGCTTGGGAGAGAGGAGGCTCTGTGTGCCCCTGGAGGTGGGCTCCAACCACCCCTCAGGCCATGCCTGCAGGCTGCTAAAAGGAATGACAGTGCCGAAGGCTTTTCTCATTATACATCGCAATACTGCAAATCCGCAAAAGCCGGTGGAGAGTTGTAGTAGCGTAGCATGATACTGCTGCACTCTGCCCACGTGAGGTACATTGTGGGCACTTTCATGCCACCCTTAAGCATGGTTTGACCCATGTTCACATATTAATGAATTATTAATGGATTTTCTGAGGATGGCTGACTTCTGTCTTAAACACAAATATTTCCAATCATTAAAAGATACGCATCAAAAAATAAAATAGGAATCATCTATTTGGCTTAACACAAAATAATCTCACATAAAAGGAAGTATTTTTTAACAGCACACATCTACTTTATGGCACTGGTCTCTTAACTTTGTGCTTATGAGTTAGGGAAACAGCTCCTTGGTGGATTACTTTTCATAGTTTGCTCAGTAATATGTTTACAAAGCCATTGTTACAACTAGATGCTTATATATTTTGATATACAGCATGCACTAGAACAGTACATCTTCAGAGATTTCATGCTTATTTTAAAACCCATTTAAATGTTTCTTTACCTTCCCTTCAAGCCAAACACAAGTTTATTGCCAGATACTCCAGGGCTCCATAGTCCAGTCTGACAGCAATTAAGGCAGAATTAGTGGTGCTTTGCAGGAAATGGTAACAGTGGCAAGTGTACAACAGCATGGGCCAAATTCATCTCTGACAGCAACTCCTCTTAAATAACTAACTTACTCTAGGAATTAATTTGACACTTGAAATTTCAAATAATGGCCTCTATTTTTAACTGTCTGACACTACTGAAGCACAAAACTCAGAGCCTGAGAAACGTTAAGTGGGTTTTATTTTCCTTTGTTACAAAACTGCTCATTTACTCACCCACTTTTTGCTGTGTATTAAGTCAACAGTCTACTCTATAAATCAGTTTTGTTAAGACGATAGAATGCATTATTTCAATGCAACCTGCACTTGCTCAATGGTTACCTGCCCTCGATAATTGTCAGTATTAGTGATAAACATTATCTCTAAACCATGCAGTGAATGACACAAAACACCCAAAATGTTGTTTGATAACATCTGTAATACTTCCTCTGATCCTATAATTATACAACACCCCAATACACAATAAATCCAATAGTTTGGTTGTACAGTCTGAAGAAAACTAAAGGAAGTATTTTTCTGTGCATGCCTTCTCCTTGAACTTAGACTCTAAAAGTGGTCTTAGGATTTTGCAGTAAGTTTGGACACTAAGCTCTGACAAAACTATCTCTTCCAAAAATGTAATGCCATCTACCTACAGTTCTTTAAACTTTCTCCTAGCTACATATAGTACCTATGATCCAATCTGATTCTGCAGCAGTTATCTAACTGTACAGAGCATCTAATCCAATTCAACGGTATCTATTTCTCCGTTAAAAAATCTTCTTTATCTGATATGTAAAATCTATAGATTTTTATGGTTTTTTGTTGGTGGGGATTTTTTTGTTTGTTTGTTTGGGGTTTGGTTTTGTGGGTTTTTTTTTGTTGGGTTTTTTTTTTGTGGTTTTTTTTTTTTTTTCCATGAAGAAGATAGCAGTCCCTACAGGGACTGTAAAATGAGGGGCTAGTGGCTGCTAGAGGCAGCATCCCCTGTGTGATGGAGATCTCATTCTGGTCCTTCCTTGCTTTGGGACAGGGAGGGAGCAGGGCCCTCAGAGCATCCTCAGGACTCCCACGTGTTTGGTGGGAGCCGCAGGTTAACAGGACATGGTGTCACAACCTGATCTTCAATGCTATTTTATTTTGTGATGAGGGAGATCCTTGAATAAAGTGGAAAAGAGCAGAAAATCCTTTATGTGACTTGCTGCACCTTCTCCCTTCGGGTTACAACTGCATTCTGCTCTCCATGGGGAAAAAAACAACAACTTAACCTCCCTCAGCAGTGAAGGACTTGCACTATTATCTCCCCCTGACTGTTGCATTGATTAGATTGGAAAATGAGTAACTTTTATCACACTTAATCTGAAATAACACTACCTAGCTTATGTTTATCCCTTTACATCTACAGAACAGATAATTGTGTGATCCTGGCAGTCAGACACAACACTGTGATGTCTCTTTTGATCCCTGGTGTCAGGTTAAAGGAGAGAAAAATAGAAAGTTAACCTGTGATTTAACACTGGCCACTGTCTGGCTCCTGCTCCCAGTCTGGTCTGGGTGGTTCAGACCTTTGTGAGTGCCTGCCTGGCTCCCTTCTCACCACACAGGTTTACTTGCTGCCACCTCTAATATCAGAGTCTGTGCTAGATTGTGCAGCATGTGCTTTACTTTGAACAGCAACTGACTTTTGCCTAAAAGAAATAACCAAGACACAGTTTTCTGGGTTTTTTTGGTGGTGGTTCCCCCCCCCCCCCCCCATTTCTCTCTTCCTTAATTTGTTTTTATGTACAGGGAAAGGCAGATTATTTCAATTAAGAGCCTGTCACTGACAACTGTAAGCAACGTTTCTTCAGTTCAGTGCAGCAGTGCAGTTTTAAGTTTCTCCCTGCTTCTGTCAGGATCTAATTTTCAAGGTCCTGTTGCCATGGCAGCAAGTTGGAATTTTAATCCAGTACTAAAGGTCAAGACAGGTCACCAGTTTCAGTTCCTCTTCAATCTCCCCATAAAGAGCCACAAAAAGAAGCTGAGATAAAGGTCTGACCTAACAAAAAATTCCAGTCTAGCACACAGCCAGACTTGAAGCTATATTATTTGTATAGGCTTTCAAATTTGTCTGGAACTATTGAAATTCATGCTAAATCAAATACGGACAGCACTGATTCACATTCCTCTCTCTCCGCAGAAAAGCATATATATCTCCTTAAAACACAGTTAGGTGCATGTAACTTATCAGGGAAAACCGAAAAAGCAAATACTTCAGTACAGTCTAACAGATAAATAGCTGTGAAAGCAATCCCCTCATTACTGGAGATATTTACTACTTTTGCAGACTCAGATGAGCCTGACAGCTGCATTTAAGTCTTTCTTGTCAGTACGAGGTAGATGAGTCAACACCTTGCTTTCAAAACCTATAAAGATCTTTTTATGAAGCATTTTGACTAAACAAGACTTTCCAGTAAGGGACAACCTCCTGAAAGCTAAACTACTGTCAGGTTTTGTTTACTATTTTTATCTTGAAGGATAAAAAGCTCCTGTGGAAATTAGGAAAAAAAATTTTATTTGCCAATTTTTTAGGCCCCCTCCTGTGTTTTCCATAACACAGATTTTAATTAAACAATTGGTTTGCACCTACTGGAGTAAAGCTACAGGCATCTCCGTCCTCCTCCAGGGCTACATCAATTTTTCAGGAAACTGCAGTTACAGCATTAGGAAAGTCTCACGATGCATTTCTCCAAGATGCATGGACACAAGTGAGGGAAGCAGCTCTTCCTCCAGGAATTTAGAACAGTAATTAGCCTAGCAGTGGGGAATATTTTCCTTTTTCACCATTTGGGAGGATCTATTTGTAAGGTAAAGCTATTCTGAATCTGTGGCTCCAAGGGCTATCCAAGACGGAGGATGAGTGAGCGTGGCCTAGCCCCATGGGGTGTTGTGAGAACTTGACTTCATAAAAAATAAGCCCTCTGGTCAGAAAATTGATAGGCTTTGAACCCTGCTGAGCCCTTAGCCCAAAGGATAATGGTAGCAATATAAGTTCTTCTGGGTGGAGAGTGTAAAGCTGAGAAAAATGTGGTGGATTATTTGGGTTGTCAGAGGGATTCAGAGGAAAGATGCAAAGGATTAACTTGTGATGTTAGGAAAAGTGGCTGTTAGTCTTACCTAGGATATTTAGAACACAAATTGGGAGTTTCAAGCCCACTCTGGTATTATGAATGCCAAACTTCCTGGCAAAACCCATTCTTCTTTCATCACCCATTTCCGATTCTGACTATCTTGCAGCATGGTGCAGATGAATCTGGGTGATAATTTTCTCAGTTTGTCTCAGGCTACTGAAGCCTACAAAGCCAGTAAGATATGATGGTAAGAATTAAAGGGACTAGAGCAAAGGGTATCAGTGAAAAAGAGCCAGACAGAAAAATGGCATAGCTTTGAACCTCAAAGTTACTGACAGGCCAGAGTTAAGACGAAGGGGAGCATGGTGAGGTCCAAATTATGGTGGCCAAAAAGCCAAGCAAGAAGTTGGTTTATATGCATTTTATCAGCAAATGTGCAGCTCACGAAACAAATGGGTGGGAGAGGTACCAAGTGTGGTAGCTTCCTCTGCTCTATCCTCATTTACATTTTCAGTTTCACTGAGTACATTTGTTTTTCAAAATGAATGTTTGAAGTTCAGAAGTGATTCCATCCCACAGAAATGTAAATTGGGAGGTCGGTTTGAGACTGGCCTTAAGCCATGAAGGCACAACATATGCTGCTGCCTGTGGAAAAGCTCTTTAAATACAGGGAAACCTGTGACAGATTTGCAGTTGAACCAGTTTCCAAAATGGGAACTGATATGTAGTGGACAGGGAAATGCATCCCGAATTCAAACATGGTAATGCGTGTTGTTTACCTGCCTCTATTAATACCAACACCTCAATAGTTGCAGTTCAGTGGTTGCATACATTTGGCAGGGACACAGTAGTGCATCCTACTTGAGAACAAAGTATTTCAACTGCTACTCATTAGTTAGGGCAAATAAATGTTGAATTTTTAATGGGAGGTTATACTGTATCAGAGGAAATTCAAAATGGTTCACTGCTCACTTGAGCTGCAATCAGCAGTGCCGGCAAGAATGCAGTTGGTTAGCTTGTTTCAGGCATTCTTAAAGGCAGTTACTATGTAAGTCTCCGATTGTCAAAAAAAATTACTCAACATTGATCAGCAAAATATAAGAGAATTAATTTAGTTCTGTTCCCACAATCTTTTAAACTGATTTATAAACATGTCAGGAGAAAGAGATCATGGAAAAGAATGTATTAGGAAATAACTTTATTTTGACAGGGAGGTTAAACTGTATGTGAGCCAGCTGAATAATGAAAACAAATTAAAAGTCTAATTTAGAAATTATTTTGAATAATGGGCTTATCTTCAAGGATACAGGGCTTTTAATTACGACATTGGATTTTAATGTTATTTCACAGCAGCTGAAATATTTTGCAAGTTTGCTCCTATAGGCAACTGTCCATAGGAAATGCTTGTATGGTTTATTCCCAGTTACTTAGTACTCTGCTCAAGAGGAAAAGCCTGCAGTAGTGAGGAACAGAGTAATACAATCTTGACTGCTCCAACCCCAAGAACTTATGAAGCAAAGGGATGCCAAGAAAAAGAGTAAATATGAAAGATGAATGGCATCTTATTAAAACAGACCCCTCTCTTTTCATTTGCTATTTGTCCCTTTAATATGTTTCACTGGAGCTCTCTAAAGATTAATGGAGTTCCAATTACATGCCACTGTTGTTTCACTTATCATAATTTGTACATGGCAGTGCAAGTCCCTTGTATTCATGACTTTCCCAGTTTACCCAGAGGGAATATCTTTGGAACTTCCTACTTCTAACAAACAGGCAGTACTTAGTGTAATGATTAAAGCTGGCCACGCTCGCTAAGTGAAAATGAACGTATGCTATAAAAGAAAGCAGGCTATCAACACTGTGGGATCAATTGATGCTCTTATGCTTTAATATGATCAGTTAAAAACTGTAATTAGAAATACTAAAATTTCAGCTTCTTCAGGGTATTACACCTGGGCTGGATTGTTACTGGAACACAGATATAGAGTTGGATACATAAATAGAAAGATTCTTCCTATTCCAGTTGGAGGTGAATTTTACATTTTTGGTTTGTGTGACTGAACTGGAAATGATGCATCAACATTGAATAATTCCTTTCAAGGTTAAGAATTCATCAGTGCTTCTTGATTTGAACATTCTGAATAACAACGTTACTTGTTGTTGCATTATCCAATATACAATCCTTGGTGTAAAATCCTCTTGATGTCTGATTACTCTTCATAAGGACCTCACGCTGATTCATTTCAAACCGTGAATTACCTTTAATTCATAGCTTGAACATGCTGCCAAATTTTGTTTTCCATGCTCCCAGGTGGCTGTCCCTGACACAGTGGAGAACTTCCAAAAAACCATTAGATACTTATGAAAAGTAGTTAGATATCAAGAAGCACATTTCCATTTTCAAACAGGTTTCCATCAAGTATTACAATAATCTTTGGGACCAGAAAAGTACTGGCATTTACTGAAATATTTTCAGTGAAGTGAACTGTGAAGTGAAATCCTGGCCCAACTGAAATCAGTGGTGAGCGTCCTTTGAAAAATCTTTGCTGAAATATCACATAAAGAGTTTCAGCTGCTTGTTATGTTTTTGAGCCCACTGCATTTAGTTGCTCTCTAGCCCCCACACAGGTTGTGTATCATTAAGTATGATGGATAACAAAAACCTCTATAAAGATAAAACAAGTTGGTTTCGTCTGATCCATAAAAAATTGCTGCTCTAAGTTTTTTAATGGTTTCCGGTAGTTCACTGAGCCCATGTGAAGGGCCTTTTAATACTGTATTAATACAGTAAGTATAGGAAGTAATTTTATGACAGGGGAAGAATACCATTATGATTACATTCTTCTTTTTAGCTAGGCTTTTATGGAAACTACCCAAGACTACTCTGCAGTACGATTTTGAAACACAGGATGTGCTTGATTAAAAAGGTTCTGGGTATTTTCCAACTGGACAGAGGCCAAACGCTAACAACCAAAACAGAACAAAAGGACTGGATGTTTGAGGATGACATACTTGCAGCGGTAATTATATAACAGAAACCTACGTCGCGAGCGGAGTTCTTACCCTCAAATTCATGGAAGCTGACAGAAAATCCTTCTCAGAGCAATTGGTTGCACCTTATCTGTTCCTGCTTACTATGCTTCATAATAAACTAATCAGAGTAGACTGGCTGAAAACTGACTGCACGATACCCAATGGAGATTTACAGTGAATTTGAAATTAATAAAAAAAAAAAAAAAAAAAAAAAAAAAAAAAGGAAGCCAAGTGTCATAGTTTTATATAGCCTGATTTCAGCTTTAAAAATTCACTATGGTATACACATACGCATGAGCATCAGTGTTCAAACTTTCATTTTCAAGATTTTTGAGTAGAAATTAGGATCTTATGTTAGTTACATGGACACATACTCATATACAACATGTCTGCAGAATTTAGACAGAATTCCAGCTACTCTACTTTCTATTTTACCTGCCGCAAGGCATTTGGGGTTGGATTTCTCCAACACGTGGATGCAATAAAGTACATTGAAAAAGTAAAAAAAAGGATGCAATCCCTATTTCAGAAAACTTTACTTAGACAAGAAATCATGCACCTTGCATCTCCCTACAAAAGCAAGATGTTGGTCAATTAATCCACCTTACAGTATGTCACCTCTGTTCTTCCCCCTAAAAGCACACACCTGAAAGGTTATCTTGCAAACATTATACATCCCTTTGGTCTGATCTTCCATAATGCAAATGTTTCTACACCTGATTTCTGTAATGACATACAGCGAGGTTGGCTGCTGGAGCACAATACAACATAATGAAGGTAAACCATCTTTGTTCTGCATACATTGTTCAACTAGTCATGGTATAACTCAGCAATATGGTGAAGGCAAGCATATTACTACCAGTTCCTACAGGTTTCTAACAAAGCAAATGGCATCTGTAAGGCTGTCACTAGGACTAATGTAAATGAAAAATACAATTTAAGTTTCACTTGAATTGCACATAAACTTAATGTTGGGGAAATTCTAGAAACACGTCCAGGTTAAAAGGTCTCTGACAAAGCATACAGATGAACAAATGCAAATTCAGTCAGATTTGATCAAACTGAAATACAGATAAGAGATGCCATTGACAAAATATATAAGGAATTGGTGGGGGATACAGTTTTGAAGTCAAGAAGATCATTCCGTGTGGTTGGCAGTGTAGCAACAAATGTTACAGGGGATAAGTTGGACTGTAATTCCACTCTTACACTCCAATATCCCTGAAACTGACAATGTTAGAAAGATTAAATCCCTCTTAATACAACTGCAATCTGATAAATACTAGATTATTAAAATATACAATGACTGCAGGAGCTGTCAGTCTATCAGGGTTTATTTGGATTGTGCTATCCAGCTCCATTTGATACCATTACATCTTCCTGCCCCACTCTCTGCTTTAATTTCATTATGTCCCCAAATACTGTAATTCCCAGTGAAAGCAGTGGTAACTGCACACGCAGATCTAAAGAAACAAATTGGCCTCGTAATACCCAGTCTCACAGTGGACTGCCTCCTAACCTCCCAAAGCCCTATGGAAATTCTTAGAAGCTGCCTTAACAATTTTTCTGCAGTAAAAGAGAAAAAGTGATAGTAATGGGTTAGCTGATCTTCATTTGGAAGCTAAAAATAAAAGTAGCTTTATTGCAGCTCTGATCTCTCATGTGTAAAATCTATCACCTACCATAAGAAGGCAGTTCATTGCAGCAGAAATCTGATTGATAGTACTGGAACTTTAGATCAAGCAGCAGAACAGAGAGCAACTGGTTCATAAAATGTACTCAGTGTCTTCGGGTTTTATATCAGGCTTCCTATAGAGAGCTTTGGTCCCATTAAATGCACTATATACCACTGAGCTCTGAAGCACTGTTCTTTTGAAATTCAGCTTATAACTATAAACCATGATTGACAAGTCTATTACTGTTGGTTACAAACTATTGAAATATTGTATTTTATGGTATACTCACTAAAATATTTTTCACAGTGGAATCCAAATACACTTGCTTTAGGAGAAAAATAATTTTAAGATGTAATAATATTTTCTTACTTTTTTTTTTTTTTTTTTTACTACAGAATGGGCTTGATGTTAGGTTTGGATCACTTAGTTGTTCTGAAACATGAATGCACTCATTCTGTAACCAAGAACAGTGGGTATAGTTGGCTACATTCTTTAAAAAACCAAGCCATTACTAGATATCAAACAGCAAAAGTTAAAAACTAATTTGTTACTAAGTTTCATAAATAAATGCTATTCATGCAGATGAATCTATTTATCATTAGCATTCCTATCCAATTTTCATTCAATCTGAAGAGAAAAAACATTTAATTTTAAAATTGAATTATTTGTTTAACTATAATTTTGTAAAGCTTTACTCAGCAAACTTTATTTGAATGAGTACTTCCTTGACTTGAGTTTATGAGCAAATAACTGGACCTTCAGAGCCTGGTGAGTACATCAGTTGATTTAGAACCCACATCTAGCCTAGTCCTGCATTTCTTACATGGTCACAGACAAATCACTGATCTCCAACAAGTCCTTTCCTGTACACATACTTGCACTCAGAATCAATATATTTGAATTCATTTAAAAAAAACCACGTAGGTATCTCCACATTGATTTTTCTTTTCCTACAGGGATTTACTTAAACTGTGTCGACTAGATTAAGGGGAACCACTAGAATAATTTTGCAGTCATTTTAAATGAACATATTGTATTTACATAAACATCAGTTAAGCTAGTGCAGTTCTCCATTCGGTAGTTTAAAATACTTGAAGACTAAAAAAAATATCAGCACTGAACTGAAATCAGACCCACACATTTTTGTAAGTATAAAAACAACAACCTACTTTTCAAAGTTATTATTTAATTCCTGTCTGTACATTACTTTGAGGTCCTGGGGTAAAAGTAAAAAAGCAGTCCAGTCTCCACTCACTGCTACATTATTGCAGTGAAGCACCAAAGAAAAATGGCTTAACACAACAGAGAATTATCTCTTCCACAATTTTCGACTGCCTTATTTATAGATAATCTGTGATTTTCAGCTGTTTCAAAGTATGAAACTCAAGACCAGCTTTTCAACACCAGCTAGTAGAATCATTCTGTGTGATGTGTTTTACTCTCTCTCGCTGTATGAGTGTTAAAATTCCTGCATCATCTGTTCATTGGGTTGCATTTTCTATTGTAAGAGGCTTAGCATCTGATGAGAGAAGCATAAAAGTGATTTAATTTTGGCAAGCTGTACAACTAAAATCAGCATTATTTCTGCTTAATAAACTCATCTTTCACACATACCTCTGTTAGCTAATGCTTAAAAAGAAGAAACAGTAATAAGCACTGAAAACATAAAACTGGTTTATGGCTAATTTTTAAGGACTACTGAGAACACCTGAACACCAGGACAACATTATGAGCAGAGCTAGATTTTAGTTACCTTTGGAGAAATAAGTTCATTCTTTATGATAAATTTGAAACAAGATTTAAAGCTGGAAATAATAATACTTACGACTTTTGTGGCACTGACTTAGTTGCAACTTTCCCTGCTGGATCACTCCACTCTGCAAACAAAGGAAACACATTTTCAAATGTCAAAAGATTACTGTAGAATTAGAATGCACCCAAAGCTGTCAGCCCATCTAATTATACTTGGTTTCACAACATGCCACAATGCATAACGTAATAAAAAATGGAACCGATCTGCTTTAGCACCAGAGAAATTAATTTTTTTAGGCTTTGTTTTAACGATCTTAAGCGGGGAAAAACCCCCAACAAAACCCAACTCTGAAGGTTAGGACTAGGATGGTAAAGACCTACTTTGTACATTGTATCCTGAGGTCAGATGTTGGGAGTCCTACAAAAAAGAACATACAAAATGTCAGCATTAGTTAAATAAAATGAAGAAGGTAAGATTGATTAAGGGCACTGGCATTACACAAACAAGGAAGGAGATGCTACATGGAAGGAATCATGTGATTGTTAAGGCAGCACCAGTGACATAAGCTTAAAAACCATTAACTGTGGAGACAGAGCACCATTGAGGGACCCTTTCACAGTTCAGACAAGAGCTTGTCCTCAGCTGTTGTAAATCTACATACCCCTTTATGGAGGCACTGCACAGATTTATACCCACAGTGGTCCTAGACTTCTCCAGGCTTGGCCACGGATGTGTGTATGAGCCACCTTGATGTACAATTTAGACTGCAGCATGAATGCAACTATGCATTAAATTCAGCACCACTGCCTTTCTGTTTCTGATCTCACTGCTTGGAAATACAGTAACCTTTTGTTGATAGTCAGTTTTTATTTGGACTGTGACACACAGGATTTGATAAAGACAGAGGAAGCAGATCTTCAGCTGATGGAAACTGGTCCAAATCCAATGAAATCAATGGAAGTACAATAACGTTAAACCAGCAAAGAATCTGGCTTGTAACACTAAGCATGCTAATGCTGGGATTCTTGCTGGCTCACAATAACTGAGCTGCTTCCTTAATGTCACAGTGTTTTCTTGCTTCGTTTTTCTCTAGGCTTTATAGTCCACAGCGACTGTAATCAGCTTTCCTTCCAAGCAGAGTTTGATCATTTGAAATTAAGGTGTTATTTACAACCTCATCTTACAGACAGGCACTACTTTGCTGGAAGTGTTAGTTCTGTAGGATGTTAAAGTCATTAAAGCCCTCACTGCACTTCCTCTTAGGGCATTATTAGTTCCTAATATTATACTGTGCTGTCAGTCAGTCCCTTGTGAAGTAAATCATGCCCTAAGAGTAAACATGGCACTTTAAATTTGAATGTCAAAGGGATAAATTGTTCTGATAAGTTCCGCCTTTTTTATCACACTTCTTTATACATGTTTCTCATGAGGATACTTTTTTTTTTTTAATAGTTAAATAGAGAACTTCCAATAGTGCCCGTCTCTGGTTTATATAGCTACATTATGTCTAAGTACTATAATTTGGCTAGCTATAATTCATTTAACGTGATGTTCTGAGGAAAGATTTCTGTTGTATTTTTTAAAGTAAAACTAGCAAAATTGGAAACATTTATGTGTTTGCTTATTTCCTGAAATGCTAACTAAAACCAAAATATATATATAAAAAAATCTGATTTATATTTTGTATCAAAGTGGTATCAGGTCAAGAATTTTAGGACCAACATTTAACATGTCCATAAATTAACTTTGATGTTGATCTTAAAGGTTTCAAGTACACTTAATAGAAAGAGAAAAACAACCCAAAAACTTCAGCTTCTCTGAACCTGTGCTTATACTGCTGCCAGTGGAGACAGAGGCAGTCTGCAGGACTTCAACCATTTTCTGTAGAGCCCATCAAAAACTGAGCCCTACATTAAGAGACAGTATAAATTTTAAAAATACTGCTTCCAGTGGGCAAGAACCTACTCTTACTGTATTCATAGAGGTCAGATTCCACTTTCACCTAAATGGGTTCAACTGCCTTTAACCCAATTTGCAATAAGAATTATACTCTTATGATTTCTGATGCTTAATGCTGCAGCTACAGTGACAATGGCAGTGCTAGAGCAGTAACAATCACATTCCATTAAAATAAGGTATTCTGGGCACTGGCTTTGTTTTTTTAGGAGCCACAGATACTGTTAATTTCATATGATTCCCAATTAAGTATGGCAGCTGCATTTCAGACGGCAATATCTGCCAAACAGATAAAATCAGCAAAGGAACACCACATTCTAGTTTCTAAAATAGGATATGATCACTTGAACCATAAAGTCAAGCAGTACCAGTTTTATAAGCTATTTTCCAAGGTCCCACCTTTAGAAAGAAACTTTTATGTAGCTCCATGTCAGACTGGTGTAGATTTCCCACCTGGGGGAAGTTCTCCCCTTCCCCACACACCATCAGCTCACAGTTGTTCAGGTCCCAGCAAAAGACACCTCTGGCAATAACTGCCCTGGGTATGAGCTCAATCTCTAACAGTGCTACCAGAGTCATAGCTAGATGGCAACCACAGAATGTGGGCTAAAGGCATGTTCAAATCATGCAGCTTAAAGATTCACTGCACGTTAAGTGAACTGCAGGTACTCTCCAGGCACGGGCCTTCGACTGCATGCTTTTAACAAGGTGCTGAGGATTGCAATGCACAACTGCACGTGCCTTTGGAGTGTGCATGCAGGCAGATGCCATTGCACTGTTCAAACTTCATCATGCAATCAACTACTAAGTAGGGTAACCATTTCAAATGACCGTTTCATTGCACTGCACAAATAATAATGGAAGAAAAACAAATAAAATATATTGTACTTAATGTAGAAAGACTCTCACAACAGAGGTAAAGTTCCCTTTCCCTCCACTGTTAACTTCTGCAGCTTTTAAATAAGCAATCCTAATCATTCCAACAGTCTGATTGGGAATTTCCAATTAAAAATAGTATTAGAAATTTTTGTAAATTGAACCAATTACAAAAATAAACTCTCCAGCAAAGAACACTAAACAGAACAGGATGTTAATCAGGTCATTGGTAATAGCCTACTTGTACCTTGCTTGGGATAGAAAACTTGGTCTGCTCAGCCTTGCCAGGAGTGTGAATAGCAGTAAGAGGAGGAGGCCAGGAATGGGTCATCTCCTAAGGAAGAAAAAACACGCTTTTGAAAACAAATTTGTATACGTAAAGAAAGAAGAGAGAAAACGATGATCACATACTGTCTCCTGAGACTGGAGATGTAATTGCTTAAGGAAGCATCACCACTCATCCTTACATAGCAGATGAACACCTTAACTACCCAACAGGCAGCACTTCCCGGGAATGAGGGTGAGGACAGGTTTTATTCTTGAAAATTTTTACCATCTGTGCATTCATCAGGTGGCAGCTGACTCCACTCCATGGTCAGCCTGTTAAGCTGTATGAAGCCATCACAGGTACAGAACAAGGTTTTACCTGCAAAGCTCAAGTAGGAAGGGGGTCCCTCCTGTATCATATTGGATGCAACCCTATGGAGGATTGCATGGTGGTAAAATACAACCCTATTCAAGATTGCATAGTGACAAAATAAACCAGAGGCAGGTCCAGAAAAAGCTGGAGTGGCCTTGCAGCATGAATGCCTGGTGTAGAAGGGAATGGGAAAAGTGTCCTATGCACCAAAGCACCTTCTCGTAGCACTGGCCATAGGCACTTACTGTGGTATGTAACATCACAGCATCAGAAAACTACTGATTCCATTTTAAAATGAGGGACTGAGAGATTAGGTGATTTGCACAGGGTTACACAGAAAGCCTGTATTTAACTAGGAATTCCAAGTCTCTGGTGAAGACCTGCCTATCAGACCATCTAAGCAAGTTGCCTATTTTCTGTATCACTGTATTAATTCATCACTTGTACACACATGTTCCAGCTATCCAGAAAGAAATCACCTGGGTGCCCGTGGCTATGCAACAGAAGCAGAAGTGGCAGCGCACACCCTGCTTTTTCATACCGAGGCCTACAACCACTGCCCCACCGAGCTCGGTGGGAGCCAACTGGGGCTTATGTTCAGAGCAGGGGGAAAAATATCAGTAAAATAGTGAAATTGCAGAAGTGTTGTTTTAGGCAGAGCTTGTAAATGCCCTTCTAATGAGTGTGTTTTATGCTAGATGCTGCTCCATTCTCTTTTATCTTTGTTTTTAAAATATTGAGCAAGGCATTAATACCTGTCTCTGACAATCCATTATATCTTTGTTTTGGTTTTTCTTCTTTGCCTACAAAGCTCAGAAAGGATTTTTTCTTGAGACAAAGGAGACAAAGAGCAAAAGAGGGTCTGATCTAGGAAATATTGCGTGCATACTCCTGACTGTAGCAACCTAAACTTCCCAGCTGCTATTTTGCACTGGTTGAGTCCAGGGCCAGTCACAACAAAGCTTATGAACACACAAGTTTCCATAGGTAACACAGCCACCGCTGCAAATGCTCCACCAAAAAACACCCAACATAATATAATTAATTAAAGAAAATATAACTGTTGTCAAAAGGCAATGTGGTCGGTGCATTTGGGCTAAAGACATCGCCTGGCTGCCTACAGCTGGATGCTAATGTACAATCCACTGAAGATACAGCCATCAGGTTTCAGGTCTCCAGTTGTCCCTCACAAATCATGTGTCATACAGTAGGTTAGGAGAGAGAAAGGCAAATTATGCACCATCGACCTCAGTCAACGGGACAGGTGGACACGTAAACTTCTCCCAGATTCCTGTTAGGCACTGGTATTTGATTGAAGCCCATCAAATTTCCATCCTTAGCAATGCTGCCATTGCAGCAAGGTCTGGCTGAGCCCCGCAAGAAACAGAGCCCAGGAACAACCACTACGCAGAGAAGCCCTCAGCAGGTCCTGGTGGAGGCAGGGTGACAGGGGTGGTCCAGCAGTTCAGCCCCACTGGGCTCTGCCACTCTGCTTCTGCCAGCGCAGCACAACATGGACATGTATGCAGCTCACCTAAAGGGCCACAGAGCCGCAGCCAGTGGAGCCTGGGGCCAAGCTTTGCCAGTTCCTAGTGCAGATGACCCAGCGACAGGGGAGGGTGCAGTTCTCTCTGCACTCCTGAAAGAGCTTTCAGGTTTCTGCCTGCGGAGTTCAGGGCCTGTTTTCACTGCACAAAGCCCAAACAGTGGTAATAAGGAGGAAAGAGGCAGCTCATGAACGGCTCATCCCTCCCGGTGGGTGAGGCTGCGGCAGCTCAGTGCAATGACAAGAAGTACACTATTATATTGCATTGATTGATTGACCTCTGCACAGAGGAAGGCAGAAAAAGACTTAAGCATCCAGTGAACTTTTCTGTGACATAATATAATCCAAATCCTGCATACTGCTGCCAAATCCTATGCCATCGAGGTTGCTTTGTGGCAAATCTCTTCATAGCAAAACAATGAAACAGAGACTGTATCACATAATTAAAAGAAGTACAGGCAGCCTAATTGAAGGCAGAAATGAAGCATATTCTAGAACTGCAATTATCAGCTTGACTTCAGTTTCCCTCTGCCCATGCATAAAAGGCTTGACAGAGAGCATTGGATTCACGGGAAGGTGATGCCAGCAAATATTTCAGAATATTCACTGTCAAAACACATCTAGTGTCCACCGTGTACCAACTCCGCAGGCTGAAGTGTAAGCAGATCTTACCATCTCCCTGTTAGGGGACACCTGAACATGAAACAGTGACAAAGGGAAAAATTACTCTGCTATTATTTGAGGAAATTCCATTACAAGGTAAGAAATCCTGACTCCACTGAGGTCAGAGGCAAAAGCCAACTTCAGAGAGGTTAGGACTATCCAATCTACGTGTTTACAGAGCGACTTTGGAAGCATCAAAGTCTATTACAGAGGTACAAACTATCTACATTTAAGTATTTGACTTCAATTATCACTGTAATAAAAATTATTGGATTGAAAATTCCAGATAGGATCACACATGCAGAACAACACATGTCTTTAAAGCTCAGTGTATAAACAAACACCGTGTGGAAGTGGTGAGGACATACATAGCTAATTAGAGAAACATACCTACATCTACCTACAGATAGATGCCACAGCACTGTTGACCAAAGAACCTTGAATGATCGTATTGAAAGTTTTGAATTTACTCATCTGAAGAATGTCACTTCAAAATGTACGGGCAGCAACCCTGCACCAACCACCACTCAGCTGCGTATTATACTCACACGGAGCACTACTGAGCTACAGAACTACATGCAAAACCGGCACTGCGCTGTTTTCAGCAACGGGTCAAAACCCCAACCCCACATCCTGCAGAGATCTGACTGTCCGCTTAACTCTCTCCCACTCTGTTCCTTAAGCACATGCTCATTACTTTGGAGAATCAGAAGAAAGGATGTCATTTGTTTAATCATCCACATGACTTCACCATTCTTTGCTATGCCCCAATTTCTTTTGGAGGTCCCTCATCTTTTAGTACTCGCTAAGCTCTATTTTGTTTAACCTGTGAGATCTGATATATCTACCTTCTAATATGTTATGACTATAAAGAACCACACAGGCAGTGTGTGTTGTGTATGCATCCATTAAGCTGTATATATAAACATCCTGGTTTGTAAATACCTGGGAAAGCAGGCAGGGAATTGCGTATTTTTTTTTTTCCAGGAAAAGTTAAAAAACTTTAATCAATCCAAATTTGAAAGTATTTAGAAATTCCTGGAAGTAAAAATAATAAAACCGAGCATATGAAATGCTTTAAAGAGGAATTTAATGGAAACAAAGTAATCCCACAAAATTGAGTTAGGATTTATTTTCACATGGTTTGGACTTAAAATAATTCCAAAATCATGTTAACTGTTGGAGTGGGTAGATGACTGCTATGGAAGCATGCATTTTTTTTATAGACCTGGAGATTAAATGAGAAAGTAAACCTGCACAGTTTGTTGGCTTAAAAGTCACTGTGGTCCTCTGATGTAGTAACATCAAGCATCCTCCTTTCTGAAAATTATTTAAACATTGTTTTAATAGACTCCATGTGCTTTATTTATTAAAGCTAAGCACGCTCGTCTCTTCGACTAAGTTTGCTTCTTTCAGCTATAAAAGCCCTTAGGTAAGTAGCTAAGAAGGACACATGCAGACACGATCTAATGAATCACCAAAACTACAAATACTCCAAGCAAACTTTTTAAGGGCTGTGGAGGTATAAGGCCAAATCACAATTTAAATGGGAGGAAAGAACCGGGGTTATGGGGCAGATGGTAAATAACTTTACAAAACCAGTTCCTAAAATTAATAGCTGCCTTCAAGATTTATTTCCTTTCTCTGTATTTCATTTTTCCATCATTTCCTTCTTGTTGAAAAGAAAGTTTGCAGTGTTTTTAAATATGGATAAAAGCACTGAGCCAGGCTCTAAGAGGTCATTATGGAAAAAAGCAGCTAGACTGTGTACTCTGGGTTCCTACTGAGGCAGCTTCCCTTCCTACAGTGCACTCTAAACTGCTTAGCCTGATCTAATTTGAAGTCTCCCAAGATATAGGGCTCATGCTACTTCCCTTGGGAGAATTGAGGGGAGACATGAGAACAGTCTTCAATTACAGAAAGAGCTGTTGCTAAAGGAGAGAATAATCTGTTTTCCAGTTTTATGGTGGATATGAACTTAAATTGCAGCCAGAAAGATTCCAGTTAGACATAAGAAAATGCTCTCTAATGGCAAAGACCATGCAGCACTGAAACAGATTGTTCAAAGAACTACACAGACTCCATCTTTGGAGAAACACACTTAGAAGAGATTAGCATGCATCAGTCAGGAATGGCTTAGGCGGGATTGATTCCTGCATTGGGACAGGGATGTGGAGTACACGATGAGATTTCTAAAACCCTTCCCAGCCCTTTTTCTTGTTCTGTAGTTTGACAGATCTCTGTTGGCCGAACTCTACCCTTACTGCCTCTCTTGTGGACAGCAGATCCGCAAAAAAGCAGCAGAAGAAAGCAACAATCCTGGTGTTTTTCTTCTGTGGCATTAGGGTCCACAAAGGCAGTTTCAGGACTGACACTTTGCCCACATCATTAGAAGGCAGCCAGAGGAGCAGGAGGAGGAGCAGCCCTGCATGAATTCCTAGCAATAAATGCAATCTGAGGCCACTGCTGTTAAAGAGACCTTATCTGCGGTATTGTCTGTCAACTGCCCTTCTCAGTCCTTTTAACTCTTAGCTAAATCTGTTGCTTTAAACTTTCTCCAGTTTTTGGTTACACAGTATGTTAAACTTGCATTCAGAAAAAAATTAATGTATGATGAATAGATGTTCTAAGGTTATTATAAGCTTCATGTTACAGCTGGTGCTAAGCAACCTACTGCCTTGATGGAATAAAGATAACTAAGTGATTTACCATTTATTAAAGACTCTATTAATGATTTATTAATGTTTTATTAACTATTTATCAATGCAACCTTAATAAAAAGCATGTCTTGTTTCACAGTGTCTTTCTGGTTTCTGCATTCATACAAACCTGATCAAACTCTCTCTGCTATGAAGCCAGTAATGCATGAGGGGCAGCCTCTTTTCATGTGTGTGATGCATACTGAATTAAAAACACATCTCAGCCCGTTTCATCACTGGGGAAAAGGCTAAGGAAAGAATGAATATATACATATATATATATATTTATACATGTACAAGCAAATGACACTAAAGCCTAAAGGAACACAAAGGCAATAAAGTTATGGGTTGTTTTTCATTCATATTCCTTATGAAGGAACAGAAAATTTGCCTGAGCAGTTGGGAGTATCCTGACCAGTAATCTGGCCTGCTTTATACTGAGCCAAAGGCTTCCTAAGGAAGGGGTTTTGATACATGGTCAGTATTGACAGGGACACTATAGATACATTCATGGATATGCATTTGCCATGTTTCAGTGCTCAAAAAAATTCTCAACACCAAAGGGATACCACACCGTTTTTTTCCTGTAAGGGACAGGAGGGGAATACTTCAGTGATGGCCTCAAAGAGAAAGGCAGTTTTCCTGGTATGAATGTTAAAGCAGCAACCTTTTTACTCATGCAAATGTTTTAGCAAATGTATTGCCAGTGGCTAGTGCCCAGTACATATTTTTGGAGGAACAATGCAGCAGCATTTGCAATGATGGCTTTGTCATACTAGAATTTATCTTGCTACTGTACCAAAAACTACTAGAAAGCCATTTGGAAATACAGTGCATGCACGCATGAGTTTCTTATTGAAAAGCAAGAGTTTGTTCTACAGAAAGCAACCATTTCCCTGACCATAATCTAAAACCACAGTGTTCACCTTGTGGGTTTTATCAATGACAACAAATAAGTTCCCTTTGCCCAAGTGGGGAATGGGAAGCATTTCATATCCTCCCATGGCAAATTAATATTCTTTTCCATATTAACAAGAAGGGGAAAGACAGGGAAGAAAAAAAAATGTATTCAGTGAAAATGAATGCAGAAATTGGTTTAGATGCCAATAGCAGTTGACTACAAACTTTACAAGATACATTTTCCTTTCCTCTTTTGTTAATATTTGGAAAGCCACAAAGAAAGTGATAGCAATATGGGCATTTTATTTTTCAGCTGAGTTTCTCAATACTGACTCTCATATACCTCACACTTTTCCATACATTTTCCTCACTGTAGCTTTTACAGCTAATAACACTCACATTCTTTGCTTAGAGCATTTAAAAGACAATAAAAAAATAGCAAATCATGATTGATGTACTTATTGCTCTAACCAATCTTGTGCATGTGAAGAAAAACAATGCCCCATTACAGTGAGAAGGTATCTCAGCTCAAGAGGCTGTTTTAGGGGGAAAAGTAATGATGTTATACCACATGAACCCACCACCAGGTTCCAATTTAACAAGTCCAACACAATCCTAAAAGTAACCACAGCCTATATAATAGTGCGTCAACACTGTCAAATGATTTAGCGCCATGCTGGGTCCTGGGCGCCAAATGGTCCATGCTGTGCATATAATAGTTCATTCCCAAGGCTCCTCTGTGAAACAGGTTGGTTACTTCTCCCCAAAGTGAATCAGGATAATTTTCTTCAAGGTCCACCTCAGGAAGATTATGTGGTCAAAAACCATCCTGAGTGTGAAGGCCAGTCCTTCAATTCAATCCCAAGTATGTTTCGTGGCCTCGAGCAGCTCCTCAAACATTCTTGGTATTTTCAGGAACATGCAGCACAACTCCCTAAGTGTCCTACTATAGAAACACCATTATGGCGAACTGCAACAAAACAAGAGCTGTATCCTTACTCTTGCCAGGTTTAGGCTATCTGTATGAGTAAAGTGCAGGAAGGACACGGGGGGTGTGTGGGGGTGTGTGTGTCTCACAACATAATCGGTGAGGTAGAATCGCACAGTGTAAAAAATGAAACAGGACCTTACACAAAGCACATGGGAGAGCTCTCTTGACAAGTCTTATGCAACGAGACAAAATTAAGAGTTCTGTGGAAAAAGGAGGCCTAAGAAATGAACTCAAAGGTAGATGCATCCTGCATGTATGATTGCTTCCCTGGCCCACACTGTCTGTCTTAGACCACTCTCTAAGCTTTCTAGTGAAACTCCAGGAGATAAACAGGACCCAGGGTTGTCTCCGTGACATTCCATGAGCCTTCAGAGTCCAAAGACAGGTATGTACTGACCAGGAATAGTGACACTGAGGTAACTCCACTTCCCATCCAAGAGAGGCAAGAGGCATCTTGTCTACTTGCAGAGTATCTGGGGTTTGTTAAAGATAGGCCGTAATGGCTGCAGGCAAGGAGAGGATGAATAAAGCTTTGAACTTTTGCCAAGCACATGTGAGATACTGGGTCACGTGAGGTATGCATACCTCTATATAGCTGTTCTTCTGCACTGACCTACTGATGGGTCAGGAACATGGAACTGCCAGAATGGGTCAGACGTGAGGTCCCACTCACCTGGGATGCTGGCAGGCAGTGGTGGGTGCTGTGTCTTTCACAGAGCACACACTTCAAGAACACCAGAGCACCCATGAGGGTAAAAATCCTGATCCTCCATACTTACTAATTCTCAGCCATGCTGAGATCCTATCTAATACTGCATCCCAAACTGGATATTCAAGTAACACCAGCTAACACCAGTTTCAGAGTCCTAAAAGTTAAGGATAAATATCCAGGTGCTTGCAGTCACATGTATTAAACCCACTTCCAGAAAGCTAGGCATTCTTCATCTGTCACTCTTGGTATCTAAACTAATGACTTCGTTGTCCAATACACAGCACCAGAGTCTTGCTGTAGACAGTATGGCCAATGCAATACCTCCCATTCTTGGCAGCTTCTCATCCCCACTGAGATGCACAGCCATATTCCATTGATTTTATTTATTCAGAATGATACTTGTTGGTAACCATCTCCAGCGATGGCACATCTAATTTTCATGAGGGCCCCAAGAGATTGGAAGTATGCATTGAACTGTTAAATACAACATAACATCCTGGCAGTACAACAGTATAATATAAACAAAGGCACAATAAGTAATAAAAAGCTAATTCTTTCAAAAGTTACTAATACCAACATATAATTTCATCTCTGCAATTTAAAAAACATTGGCAACATTTCCCCAAGTAAATAAGCAACTGTGTTTTGAAACTATTCACTGCTGGCACTTGTTTAAGGGAATCTGGTAATTTGTTCCATCCATCCTGAGCTTCACAAGCAAAAAAGCATGTCTTGAATCGTCTGTTTTCTTCTCTGAAATTTAGGGTTCGCAACAAGAGGAGAGCAGAACTATAATTTAGAGTTACAAAACAAGACTGCACCTACCCTGAGGCACTCCACTGTGCACATTTATACAATACATTACACCATCTCCTTTACATTGCCAGATGTAATCAATTCCTGTTTGTTGTTTGTTGGTTGTTTTTTTTTCATACAAAATACAACAGTGAATTATGTAGTCACATGACAAGACCTTATCCATGTAATTTATTACAAAATGCATTTAATTTCTGGAGCCACTTATACCAATGTAGTGAAAAAATAAAATATCCAAATTCAGTATCAGGCAAAATTAAATGACTAAACTACAAAACTTCTCTTTCTGTAGGCTTAGCATAGAAACTGTTTAAGTTTTACATTGTGCACTAAGTTTTAGACCCATGTAACCAGTTTACAACCCACATCCTGACAATATGATGAAACAGAGTCTAAAAATCATCAGGAATTTGGAGGCATCAACTTGCGCTAGAAGACTCCAGCTTTAGTCTTAAAACAGGAGCATCAATTATCTGAAATAGCATATGGGGGAAATTAAAAAAGCAGGTTAAGCAACTTATTTGAGTTTAAAGCTGAATTCCTTTGCGTAAGCCATGATTTGCTTTCATTAAAATTGGACTCCAAGTTGTTAGTCATCAAATACAAAGAAATGAAGCTACCACACACTGCTGTACAATACACATTGAAATCTTTCACAAAAGCTGTTTTTTTGGCCTTCAAAACCAAGATTCTGCCAGATCTCTTTTATTCTGCTTACCACACAAGCAGTATTGCAGCATGGGTTTTCCTGAGTGGGTGTGCCAGGGCAGCATTTCTTTTTAATGTTGCGTGTTTCCCTCTTACATGGTCTCATCAACACCTCAGCTGTAATGCCATTAAAACAGTGGTCTGAGGCTGAAGTGAAGACACCGTGAATACCTAGAAAAGCTCAAACCTGCTCTTACAGAAGCTGTCCCTTTTCACCAGTTCCTTCTCTTCATCTATGTGCTTTCCCTACCATGTGTTCCAGTTGAAAACTTGCTTCTCCCTCAGTGTGTGAGGAATGCAGTCTCCCCTACAGAGTATGATTATCTTCCCAGTGCCTGCATCAGAGACTATGAATGCTTTGAGGGCAAAGACTGTCTCATTTTTTGTCTTATGCAATGCCTGGGGCAGTGGTGGAACTTCTGAATATTGGCTGGAAATCAGGAACAGTGAATATTGGCTGAAAAATTGTGGGCGGACAACATAACCAGGTTGAACAGCATTCAGCGAGCCCTGGATGGACAGCAAACTTCAAATTGAAGCCTGATCATTGGATCCTCTAATTTGGCACCCTGTTTTTTTGTAAGGTTAAAAGCTTAGCATGTTTGCCAAAAAATATACTATGGGTTCTGGCCTGTAACAGAGAGGTAGAGTCTTTGCCACCTCTCACACTCAACCCTTTAATTCTCTTCTCTTACAGAAAGACCTAAGCAGCCACCTGAAACCCTATCATGTGACCTGGAATTTATTATAGTAATTTTAGCCTTTGGAAAAGAACAAACATTTCAGTCTGGATTTCCTTTTCCTCACTTGTGCCTTGAAGCAGGTCTGTTCCTGCATCTGTGTGTCCTGTAAATCATGCCAACACTCCCCTTTGATCCACTCCTGCTAAGTTAACAGGTGTAGAAAAAAATGTATGTATGTATAGAAGATGTTTTGATACAACATACACTTTTTTGGCATGTCAGCCTTACCCAAATAAGCCAGCTTAAAGAGTAAAGAAAACTGAAGCCAAAACATGCTGAGGTCTTTTTTGATCTCCGTTAAGGTATGGAGGCTTCAGAATATTTCTGGTAGACAGATTCCCACTGTCACACGCATGTATTTGATTCCTCATTTCCCAGCTTGTTTTTTCTTACAAAGGTAATCCGTCTGAGGTTGGAAACATTACATACTCAGAACTGCCACTAAGACGTATGACAGCTGAGGTTGCTTGGTCCCACACAGAGTGGTCCTAAGGTCTGAAATCAGCAAGTTCAGACTATACAGCAGATTAATATATTCTCCTTCTATGCCTGCGTTTTTTAAACCCTTCTGACATCAAACTACATTGAAATAAACTAACTCCTAAAAACAGGGCTGAAAAATGGCAAAGTCCATAACCTTCCTGTCTCCAAACACTACACTACTGTTTTTTTTCCCACAGGAAAACTACTGGATAGGACTCAAAAGCCACAGCTCTACAATGCAGTAAATTTGGTGCCCCAGCATTTAAAAATTATATATCTACATTACTAGACGATGACATGCATTGTCGTTGTTGCTTCTAGATGGCCAAAAAGGAATAGCAAACTGTTCATTAGTAATAGTTTATCAGGGGTCGTATGAGCAATCTGGAAAAAACTTGGAGCAAGCCCAGGAAAAGACCACCCAGTAGACCCATGGTTGCTAGTTAGCTCTAAGCAGCCAGTGCTATTTGCAACTCCAGCTGGTGTCAAACACTGACAATTGCCAGTTATCATACAAGGACAAACTGGAATAAACCTGCCAAAGCATACTTTTTTTTTTTTTAAGCACAAAGTGCAATGTATTGTCATGTTCAAGCAATTACCAAAAGGAGTTGTTGATCTGGAGAGATACAAAGGCTAGATGCAGTAACACGGCATTTATTTTGAAGGGTAACTTGTGTTGTGAGACACTACAAAATGACAATGCTGCTGCAAAGGAGACAGAATGATACATTTAGTCAAATTCTCAGTCTAAGCCTTTTCAAAGAGCACAAGCAGTTAGTGTAACATTCCTTAGGGTTCCTGTATCTTTTCAAACATGATAGCTTTCTTGTAGTTTACACTTACCATATTAAGAAAAATGGTAATGAGGAGATCATGACAACTTCTTTTAAAAGCAACAATGACTCAATTGCCAAGGAAAAAAAAAAATAGTGTTAACTATTTTCATGAAAAGAAGCCTCCAGTGAACACCTCACTGCTGAAGCTGTGTTCTTTGTTTTTGTCTGAACTCCGAAATGACAAGGGGCTGCTCTTAAAAAATCTGAGCACCAGTTTTCATTTGATTGGTACAAAGCACCTTTTTCAGATAAACTAGCAACTCAGACCTCTTACTGAAAAGACTGGGGGCTCAAGAGGTCAGAAATGATAAAATGCTGGAATAAGCGGGAAGGGATTAATTGGCTTGATTAAAAAAAAAAAAATCACTACTGGGAAGGTTCTCCTAAAAACCAAAGACCAAGGGTTTTTTTCTGAGGCTCAGAAGAATATTTTTAAAGGTTAGTGTACTTTGGGGTACACAAACAACATATTCTTTAACAGCATATACTCATGGCAAAGAAATTAATAGACTACAAAGCCCAAAGGGGCCTTTGACACTCAGAGCTTGTGCAATAAATTCCATCAGAGGATCTCAAAGCATTCCTCACAAGAGATCAGTACCCACCATTTTCCAGCTTGGCTCCATAGACGAAATTTGGTCCATGCCTTAAATCACCCACTCAGCCAAGAGCAAATACAATGAACACTACCCTGCCCTCTTTTTCTTTTTTCCCATTAGCAACTCATGCAAGACTCCTAAGTTCATGTGTGACCATGTTGCTCCTGTTTCACTCTGCAAAGTACTAGTACATATTATTTCCACCTCCCCCCCCCCCCCCCGCAGTATATTTGCTTAGATATTGGACAGAAGTTTTGGAATACAGGAAATACCTAAAGAGCTGTAAACTGTGGAGAAGAGGGTTTCTAGTGACACCCACAGCAGAGCGCTCGCCTTCGGAGCCCTGGAAGGCAATACAGTAACACTAACAGCAGGCAGAATAAATAGTGCATGCAGAATGTTGAACAAACATAAATCTGAGCACTTAGGTCTGAACTTCAGATTCATGTCTGTAGTCAGTTTTTATCTCTTGCCTCTGAACAACACCTCAATGACTTCAACTAATAAAACCATTTTCCTTTCTAATGCTACAGCCTGACATTTTCTTCAGCTGACTTCTGAAAGGCTGGGTGCCTGTATGACTGCTTTTAAATCAAACAGAAATGTGAGAAATGGGGGGGGGAAGAAAAAAGAAAGAAAAAGTAAAAAGATTTAAAAAAAAAAAAAAAGTAAAGCATTCTGGTCAGCTTTTCTAGCTATCCAAAGAAATTGTTACACAGCTGACATAAATCAACATGGCAGGATCTACAGGCTAATTAAACAAATGTGACAATTTTACTGTGACAATTTGAAAACGCTCAAAAGTGCCTCCCATCCACAGTGTGCATTCTTCTCAAATGTGTATTAAAACCCATGTACTGTATTAAGATATTGAAAGGAACTTACATATTCAATAAAAACCCACAATTATAAGCACAATTTGAAATATATGGCTAAAATAGATTGGAAGTTCATGAGGTTTCTCAGAACATTAAATTCAATGACACGCTTTCTTTAAAGAAATGTTAGAAATTCTGTACAGAAATGGATAAGCCACAGTATGTAGTGTAATTTTACATATCTGAATGAGCCTTGCTTTTGCACAATTATAACACGAATAATTCCAGCTGAGGACTGCAATGCATTTTGCTAGCAACTAATTTAACTTCACAGCGCGATGGCAGTGTGGGTGAGGTTCTATTCTCCTGTTTCATAGAAGGAGACACCGTGGAGCAAAGTGGCATCTTGGGGTTATAGAGGAAGATTAAAGGTAGGACATTTTATCTGAGTCTATGTATTCAAACATTTATTGAGAGGATGTTCAAAGAGATGGGAAGATGGACCATATCAGTCTTCTACTGGCAGGTATGAAGTGGTGTATTCTGAAGACTTTGACAGCTGAAACAGTCGCCACAGGTAAGAAGGAAGAAACCTTCAGAAAGAGCTCCACTGACTATGCCGCATGACACTATTAAAGCCTATAGATCAATGGCAAGTAGCAAAGACATAAATTGCTCCCCCCAGAAAGGCAGCTTCCAGTACTATTTTCCCTACAGAATGTGGAGTAACTTGAACTTAGGACAGACGGTGACTGTTGCCTTCCCATGTTAGGCTGCTTTCACAAACCCCATGAGGCTGGCAAGGTTGGTAACATGTAACCATATGACTCCTCCAAAGGGAAAGTCCACCTGCTCATGCAGGGGGTGTTTGAGAAAGAAATACTTCTTGATCCGTAACTCAGGTGGTATCTGCATTCTTGCCTTAAGAAGCAGAGATTAGGAGTGATCTGAGTTAAATTTAGACTGCAGTACATGAGTAAAATGGCAACAAATATTCCTGATACCGGCTGTAACAGAACATTTCCACCCATTTCCTCTGAGAGAAACAATGAGATCCAAAGTTCTAACTTCAGGTTTACTCCAGGTGTCACCTTTGTCTTGTTTTCTTTACTTTCCTTCTAAGAGCACAAGAGCAGTGAAGCATCAAAGTTTGCGACATGGTAGTTGTAGTTAAAGCAGTGAAACTGAGCATGCCTCAAGTATCTGGCCCCTCGGTCCATTTTCCTTCATTTCTCTAGTTCTTTCCTCACATGCATTGTTTCAACCATCAACCAATTTTTTGGTAGGTTTTCATTGTCATGGCCAGCTGAAACTTCAGAGGAGAATTTCAAAGAGGAAGGTTCTTGAAACTCTTTCTGAAGATTCATTTAGTTACATCTTCCAGCCCTGCCTTCCCTTGGACACTGCAAGCCTGCCCAGCCTTTTCCTAGCTGTTTCTCTTAACTAACCACATACGGCCAACCTCCCTTCATGGGCCCCACCAGCTTCTTCAGCAGTGCTGACTGATGGGGATGCTTCCTACCAGGACTTAAAACCCACAACGCCTGCCCCTCAGGGCCAAAGGGATGGACCCCTTCCCTTTTGTGAAATAAAGAGCCACAGAAGATGCTACAGACTTTGTAATTTCAAACTAGAATTGTTTCTAAAGCATGCATCTATTTCAGAAAACATAACTCGATTTTAATGTTTTCAATGTCTTCATTCAGTGCCTAAAGCAATTTGTTATGTAGAGTACACATTATTAATCTACTTAAATGAAAGGTAACACTGCTAGCAGTTTAAACACTCAATGCCCATATTTAACCATGTTTCATTTTGACAGGACAAGATGAAATAACAGAAATGATTAATCTGAGACCAGAGGAATATTCTACTACCTATATTTCAAAATAGGACTACATATTTTTTTTGTTTAACACTTTGGCAGTAATGTGTCAGTGGAGTATAGGAGCTTCAGACGGCTTTTCTGCTTGACCGCACTGCATACTGTGCCAGTAGTTGTTACTGGTCATTTTGGAATTGGCAGCAGTACTCCAGGACAGGCACACAACAGGCTCTGAAGTACTTAATCATGGTTTTACACAATAAATTCATGCAGCCCACAAGGTCCTTAACGCACACCTGGTACAGCTACAGTCAAACACTGTAACTGTACAAGTGTTTTTCTGTCAAGTCCAGCACTTGGGGCCTTTTTTCATTCATCGGAGGATACAAAAGGTCAGAGTTGATCTGACATCCCAGATTCTTTGGGTCCATTTTCTCTCGCACTTTCACTGAAACACAAGTCTTTATTTACAACGATGAAAAGGGTTGGGTAGTCAGGTCCCATGGGTCTGCAAATCTGGAGTAGGAATCTAAGTTTTATGATAATCTCGACTCAATTACAAGACCTCATCAATTCATTTTCCCACATTTATGTCTCTCTCACTTCCAGTTATTTCTGGAACCACGAAACTTAGAGGTCTTTGAAAAAGTAGTATATGAAGTGACCAAAACTTGCAAGTGCTGCAGAGGGTGACCTGACCTTCTGCAGAAGCTGCAAAACTTAGTATCTTCTCCTCCAAGACAATGACTTTGCTTAAATTACTTTTGTTTGAACTGGCTTTTAAAGAATTATTTTGTATATACTCATGAAGTATCATTATTTTTATCATAAAAGGGTACTGAATCAGAGTGAGGATGCCGAGGTTGTAACATGTTGCAATACATAGTGGATCATTTCTGAGGCGACTATCAATGAGGAAAAGGAACAAAATGTGGTTGTTTTGATGCAAAAGAGATGCTGAAGAGGTTGGAAAAAAGATAAGAATTAACACTTTTTCATTTAGTCATCCATTTCTCATGAGAGTGCTTTCAATCTCTTCAGGAGCAGTAATACATGTCCAAACTCTTGTGATGTCAGCTTACTTTATAGTCATTTTAGTAGCAATGGTAAATCTGGCATTGACAGCAGAATTATATAATACTACTGAAATCAGCAATATTTCAATTTGGCAGTATGAAAATAGATGTTAAAATATTATGGTTAAGAGATAAGAAAATTGAACTGAATACTGAGTTTGAAATAGGCGCACTGCAATCTCTCTCTTTTCCTGAATACCTTTTGTAATCTTTTTTTATTGTTACAGTGTAGACAGGCTGCAATAGACCCACATGATGATCAGATTTTACATTTCAAAGTTCTTTGCTAAGTAATTTCTTTAATACTGCTACAAAAATAAAACCTTTATTTGATAAATGTGCCTGCAGGCTGGAATCAGACCTTGCTTGTCTGTCCTGACAAAGGTCTAATCTTTTGCTGCCTCACATCTTGAAGAGGCATTTATCCCTGTAACAGGCAGGTGCAAAACACCACCTTTCGAATACAGGAAACACTGCACACCCACACGCATTTGTCAGATCAGACAGTCAACCTTTTCTCCCCGTCACCTCCCCAACAGCATGAAGCCTGCTTTGCGTTGATCTTGCAGCACAAAGCAGATTTATAGTACATATCTACATCACAAGTGAACTCCTTTACTATCTAACCTGCGCCGTGCCAGCAGTGCAACAGCGGCCCACAGAACGCACCGCGTAAGCTAAGTACTTGAGCATTGACACATGTCAGCTTCTTACTCAGCTAGCCTGAAGTTAGATCTGAGTTTTCTACATTATGTACCTTCAAGTCATAATAGACAGCTTTGGGATAATGCTCCTGAGGTGCCTGTCTCACGGGTGGCACTACGATGTTGTCACTGTGAAGGTGAATGGCCAAAAACTGTTCTGCTGTGTTTAGGTGTAAATCACAATGGCCAAGGCAAGCCTCTGTGTTAAGGGTCTGCTCTAAACTGGGAAGACCTAAGGCTGCATTCTCCAACTCCTAAAGAGCCTTTTGCACTTCAAGCCTACGCCAGACTGTCCTTAAATGACTCCATTTACTGATCTCACCATGCCTGCGTGTATACGCCTGGACAGTGCACAAAATGCTGGGAAAAAGCTACTTTTGACCTTCCTGGAATTGTTGCTGAACGTTTGTGCTGGTATTGAGATGAGAATTGAGCTGATCACCTACTAAACCAGGAATGAACTGTTCTCAAAGAACTACACAGCATTTCCGTTTTTCTGGATTGAGACTACATCTAGAGAGTCATCAGAGTAAAGGAATAGTTGCTTCTTTTATGTATACCTAAAGTAATGCAGGGGTAACTCCTTTTTATTTAATAACAGCAGCAGCAACGTAAGTGGAGCTGCTGCCAATTTATACCAGTGTGGGAGGAAGAAGAATTCAATGAACTCAAATGAGATCAGAGGTCAGTGGAATTACCCCTTGATTTATTTTTATGTGAGAGCAGAAACTGGTTCTGCCTCCATTAAGAAAATGCTGATAAAAAGCTGAAAATGCAATGGCTTGGAAATTGCTAAGAAATTAATTGTTTTTATCCATCCAAATCTTCATGTACATAAGCCAAAGTCCAAAGGAAAAAAAAAAAAAACCAACAAAACAACCAACCCTACAGGGTAACATATTGCCTTTTTCAAAGCAGGCTATTATCCGTTCCTTACACGCTTCCAAAGGCTGCACGCCAGACGAGGGACAAAGGCCGCAGATACACATTTACACGTGGGTTAACTTTTCAATCCATTTTTTCATTTCAATAGAAATAATAAATCACCTTATCCTGGAGAAAGAAGCAGCTTGACACAAAACATACGGTGCTGGGCTATTTTTATAGCACACCTAAGACATATAGGGATTCATTTATTTACTCAGCTATTTAAAAGTGGCTACTCTTACTCATTCTCTGGACAGCTAAATGCCAGGTTGCTAAGTTACTGTTACTTGACATCATCTCCTCCCCAACGTGTTCCCACATTTGACAGGTTCACATGATTTACTAGGCCAGTCAGCTCGTTATTCACTTGTCCAATGACGTCTGGATAATCATTTTAAATTCACATCATGTCCTCCCCAGCAAGCCCCCAGATTCCACATGAAAATATTTAAACTGCCTGTCAGCTACTAAGTGCATTTGTAACCACACTGGACAGTGTACCTGTATTTTTCAAATTACAATTATTATAATTAGGTTTAGCATCGTTCTTCAATGTTGGTTTGTGTTTTAGAAGAGAAAACAATTACTGAGGGGCAAATAATGGGCTGTATCTGTTACAGTCTAATTTTGCTCTGTGAACAGCTCACCTCAGCTATGGATGATACATATTAAATCTGTTAGTGCTTTCAGTTGGCATGAGGAAGGTAATACTACACATAATTTGCCCAGTCAAGGGCATTTTCACCTGCTGATCAATTTACATATTCTGCAATGTCATTAGACTTGAGCTAGTCATCAGAAGAATAGAAGACCATACACATTACAGGCTTTGCTCATTTAACACCAGTTATTTTTACACTAATTACAATCTGAATTATATTTAGGATTTGTTTGCTTCCAGACGAGAAAGCTTTTAATTAATAACACAGCTGTCCACATAACATCAGAAGTCCATCTAGTTACTTGATGCCTTACTACAGCAAATATGTACCTACAAGAATTCTTTTGTTCTTCTAAGCAGGGACAGATTTTTAGACGGAAGTGCCTGCCCAGATGGTTAGCAACACAGACACGAAAGCTTTATGTGTACAGACCAGAGCCTCACTTCTGCAGGATTACATCTAATCGATTGCCTAAACAGCTAGCCCAAAGTTTCAATTTGTGCTACAAGTCCTCCAGAAAATTTAGTTAAATAAAATTTCCTTTCTTTCCCATGTAATGTTGTATGCTTATCACCTCTTTACCCAGAGGTAAACCAATTCTAAGGGAGGTCCCTTCCTAGGCATAAAAAGGATCGCTGCTAGTTCACACTCAGTGTCACACCTACCCCCCCCCCCCATGCCTAGGCCATCAGGTGGGTCACATAGCCTGCAATACCAGCAAGGCACACTGATGTAAAGCACTGGTACAAGTGGCACAAGTCACAGCTTCAGAATACTGTTTTAAAATGTCAGTTCTCCTGCCCTGTCTACACTTTGTATCACAACATTTCAATGAACTCATTTTTCAATGGCTGCACATAGCAAGTGACAATTTAATTTAAATCCACATTAATGAAATGTGAACTACACACACACACACACACACTGTGGATTGCCTGTTTTCCACATTATCCATGCTTTCAAAGTGGATATTTCAGTGTTGGTTTAAAAAAATAAGCCACATTTTGGAACCAAAAAAGGTGTACTGACCACCAGTGTATTCACCTTCATCATTCAATTTGGTATTAGCAACCTGTATTAAATGCAAATGCCCTGCACTACCTTTACAGCTTGGCCTTAGTTATACAAGATGATGATATTATTATTATTATTATTATTATTATTATTATTATTTTTTTTTTTTTTTTTTTTAACGACGTTCTCAGCCATCCTGATTAGAAAAGCAAAATCAACAGGAGACTGGTCTGCCATTAACCTTTGGTTGTATCAGGAACAGTCCTTAAAGCATTTACACAAGATGATGACATAAGTAGCTAAACATTTCAGGAAATCTGAAGGATTTTGTCTCTAAATACTCAGGGGTCTGAATGGACTCAAGACCTTTCCCCTCACTTGGCTGGAAATTTTGACCATAAACCCAATCAAACCTTTCTGTCCTGGGAGGAAAAGAAAAAAAAAAAAAAAAAAAAAAAAAAGAAAGATTAGGAATTGCAAACTTCTACAATTAGAAAAAACATTAATCAAGTTCAGCTTGAAAAAAAAGCTCTGTAAAATCAGAGGTCACAGATCTTAGCTTAGGTACCTCTTCCTTGTAAAGTCTAGCAAAAAAAAAAAACCCATAAAAGAGTTACAAGAGTTACTGTGTTTTTCTGAGGGGTGAAACATAATTAAGTCACTTAATACTCTTGACTTTAAAAAAAAAAAAAAGGATAAAAAGCAACTTCAAGGCATGAAATACTCTCAAGGAAAACTGGCAGGCAGCATCCTTGCTCTGGCACTCGGGGGTGCACAGCACAGTAGCGGACATGGCCAGAGCAGAATGTGCTGATGTTGCCAACGGTTTGGTTGGTCAAAATGGACACTCTCACCACCCTGTCTGTCCACCTGCAGGTCTTGACTGTCTCGTAATCTTTCTTGTTTACCTCTGACACATCCATGACAGGATGGAAATGTGAATAGCCTAATTTTTACCTGGGAAAACTGCCATCATGGACCTGAGGCCCACACTCCCAGAGGCTCTTCAGAGCCTAAGTAAATGGTCCCAAAAGGCCAGAAGCATCTGTCAGGGCTGAAAACTTAATCCAGGTTCTCAAAGCATAAATTGCTGCTGAAACCAAGGGTCATCCTTTCATCTGAGCACACAGCCTGAATGTCCTGACACAGGACCCCCATGGGAAGCCTGAAGACTGGACTTTGACCAGTGCTGGGCATCACATTCTCTTGCTGACTTTCTCTCTGTTGCCTGTCAAGTAGAATATGATACTCTGCATGCAGCCCAAACACATTTCCCGCTAGCTTACTCTGCATTATAAATTTGCGAAGAACAAAGTCATTGACAAAACTCAGGTCCTTCTACCTCCACATGTGCTTCAGCAACACACGAAGCTGAAAGCTTAAAACGCTGCCACTGAAGGCCGCGAGCTGGGGCTGGGGTTTGCTGGGCCTGTGACAGGTGGCCCCAGAAGCGGCTCGGTAACCTGCTGCTTTCATACACGCAGGGCCTGGCTGGCAGCCTGCAGCCCGCTTGCAGACAGGTTACAAGAAGGCTGCAGACAGCCTGTCAGCGCCCAGAGCTGCCTAACGCCATGCCGATGGCATACTAAGCCACCCTCAGCGTGTCAGAGCGCGCAAACCCACCTAACTGTGCGTGCGGCAAGGGAGCGCAGAGCCCAGGTGAACCATGGCCAAGGTCCCACGCTCACCTGCCCCACGCCAAGCCCGTACCTCCCTACCTGCTCCCCGGCACAGGCAGTTTCATATGCTCCCGACAGCTTCTGGCTATGCCTGCGGCTATGGCTGACAGGTTGCTCCACAGCTGGATGGCAAGGCTGAGCACAGGAGGTGACTCCAGGCAATCTGCACCTGGCAGTCAAGAAAGCTCTGCTGGTTCGTATCCCTTTTTTTGGGTGCCCATTACATACCCTTGTGAGACAGATCCCCAGAGACACAGAAACCTGCCAAAGAGTTTAACAGCCTACTGGTGGCAGGAGGTGCTGCCTGCAGCTGCAGGGGCTCTGCAGTTCATCCCCATTCTCTGGAGACAACAGAAAGTCCTGCAGCAGTCTCAGTGGGTTTCAGAAGGAAGCCTGGGACATTCTGCCTCTTTTTGTTGAGTCAAATTACAGTCACAGGGTAGGAAATAGGATCACCTCCTCTTGATTAGAAAAAAAGACACCTCTGCTTCTGTGATTTATATGCATTGCTCCCACATTAAAACTGTCACCCTGATAATTGATCCCTGAAGTTTGTTACATCACATTTTCTTTTGATGCTGTTTACTGAAAACAACTGCTTTCCCCAGCTAAGAAGTCATTCATTCCAACTACAGTAATGAACCTAACTGAAATATATAAACAGGGGAAGAAGACATTTAAAATGTACCAAGTATTTTGCACAATCTTTCAACATTTTCTTTGCTTTTGCTCCTTTAGTGTTCTACAGGTAATAAACCCCTGCTCACTTCGAAGGTTGAAACTTAATTTTACTTATTTCCTTCCATTCATTGCTTCTGGGTGCACATGCAGATGCACATTCCTCTGTTACTGCAGGTCAGCATGTGCATGCTTGCCTGCTGGTTCAAACTACTCCTGCAGCAACAATGGCAACCCATAAGGACATCAATATCACCCCAAGATAACGTGTGTACACAAAACAGGAACAAGTTTCCAAAACTATTTAACTCTGAATTGCAATGAATACTGAGAAGCCTATTTTATTTTATAAGCAAGAATAAGTCCATGTCTTTGCAAGCAAGTTGGCACAATTGTTACACATGACTTCAGGTCTGGGTTACTTTGCAGCAGTTGCTTCTAGTGATAAGGACACGGCCGGCACAAATTCCCACTGAAATTTTATCCCCTCTACACCGAAAACCAGCAGGTTGGCTAGCAATCCCAGGGAGGTAGCTCTGATAGACGACAAACTCAACGCATAAGGATAAAACCTGAAAGCCCAGATAGGGACCAGTGGGTTGCAAACCTGCCCCCAGGCAAATCTCATGGCCAACAGGGGACATCAAAGTTGGGGTGTCTGGGAAGAAGCCCGTCTTACACTTAAAGTAACAGATTTATATATATACACAACTACTGTTCACACTCCCCTTTTACTTGTTATATGATCTTCTTGCAATTAAGCCATGCTCAGTTTGGAGTGGTTGCTTAATTTTTCTGTATTCATCCACTGACCAGAGCACTGCCAGGAAAAATACGTCTGTAGGTCTTTAACAAAACCATGAACGATGAACAACTGTAGTCTGGGGGAAAACAGGAAAAGGTATACTGTAGGTCAGTCTGTGAGTGGGAGAACTAAGGCAACTCCACCTCAGAGCAGGAGAGAAATGTGTCCTGGAGAGACTCACAGAGCTTAAACAAGGACAGGAACGTGTGTAAATCCTGACCAAGACAAGCTGGCAGATGCAGAGTACTATGTGAACCGACCTTACTCACTAAGGAGCACCCTTGGCCTACCCCTTAACCATGTCTCTCTAGCACAGACCCACTAATATGTTATTATTTAACTACAGCGTTAAAGACAGCCATATAACCCTTCTTCACAAAAGATGAAATAACAGCACTACAGCTATATGAAGAATACAAAAGCAGACATTATTACTCACCCGTAATATTTCTTCCACACAGCTGGAGTCATTGGGAAGGGTAACCTGGGTTTAAAGAAAAAAAAGAAATGCTTAGTCAGGTGCTGGATGCAAAGTTCAGTCGCTACAACCACACAGGTGAACAGATAACAAGCAACTGCCTCTGTTTGAAGGCTGCTGTGCCACTCTTGCTGCCTACCAAACTTTCCAGTTCAGATCAACATAAATCATCAGCAGGACCCATTTTGTCAAAAGTTGGTTTTTCCTTCCACACTGTTTTGTGCTACTAACAACACTTTGGAAGCAATAAAGTACTCTGATTTCCTCACAGTTGAGAACTGGCACTAGAATTGCCTGAAACTTCTGTAATTGAAGAAGATCCCACTGTTAGTCCTATCGGCAGCCTTCGGAGAGAAGGCGAGGTTTGTTTTAACTTGCTGCATGCTGCAGCAAAGGACAGAGGTGATAACAGTTAGGAGAAAGCTGTTATCATCAACTATCTTATCCTACAGCTTAATAGGCTAACAGCCAAGACAGCTCTTAAAACTTAAACATATACTGTAGTAAAATACTGGTTGGACTGTAAGAGCGGCTGCTGATTTTGTTGTCCCTCACTTCATCAGCCTGTTGCAGGTTAAGCATCCTCTGAAGACTGAACACCACACAGGAATTCACCTCAAGAGGCTTGACAGATATTCCTTCTCCCCTTCAAAAGGTGCGATATGCACACAACCATACCCACACACACACAGAGTGCTGTCCTTAACGTTTTCTAATTGAAAATACTCATTTAAATCGCACTTGCAGCATTTGCCACAATCCCTCATTCTGAGAACATGAAAGAGCACAAAACCTCTAAATACCGTGAACAATTATGTAAACAGGGAGACACGACCCATACGTATAACCATTTTGTAGCACTTGCAGGTAGTTATGATGGGTTCTTATCATGAGGATACAGCAGCAGCAGAAGAGACAATATTCAGGAAGGTACCAAACCCCATATTTGTACCATAAATATTTAGAGAGAGCTTTCTGCCCGATGCTTCTACCTTATTGCCCTTGGTAACTAGTTTGGTTAAAGACACTCATGACTAAACTTAATCCCTGCCATCCTAATCTGCTATAGAGCTTGACCAAAAGCACCGGCTATGGCTTTCCTCCTGTATTTCAACCAGCACTAAGCTTCAAGAATAAATCCACATGGCTACAAAAGTCAAGACCAGAAACACCTATTAGATCACCAAGTTCACACTCTGCTAATGTTGCGCATTTTCCCCATTTCTTCTAGTACTGTGGCTACTCTGACCCAAAAACTGTAGGGGAATGGGTCTCCCATCCCTTCCCTCAATAAAATATGGAGCAGTGTTGGAAACTATTTGGCCCTTTTTTTGTGATAACTTAAAATTTTGCTTTCAATGTTACCTCAGTCTTTCTGTAGAGCTCTTCACACTACTCTAAGCAATTACTTCAGATTCATACCATGCACGGACATACAGAATTATACTCCACTTTTCTCAAATGCTGTACATTCAACTTTTACCTTCTTTCCCAATAAACAAGATTTTCCATCCCTTTGGCTTATTTCATCACTGTTCTCTGAATTTCCAACAGTTCATCAATATCTTGGTAAAGAAGTACTCAAGTGAACATGACTACACTGCAGGGATATTAGTGATTTTTATTTACCCCAGCAACTTAAAATTTTCTATAATATCACTTAAAAACATTCAACTGACCAAAAAAGAGCCTTACCTTTTTCACCCAGTTCCTACTCAGCTCAAATTCTACCTAACAAACCTAGGCTGAGAACTCCCAGTGTTTAGCATTAACTGCAATAGGCATGCAGTCCACCCTCATACTGCCTGACTTGATATTCCAGCGCTTCATTGGCCTTCCTTCATCTCTCTGCTTTTCACTTAAACAACTTTCTTCCCCTCTCAGTACCTGCAAGTTCTTTGCTCATCTGTGTTTTCCCTACCTCATACCAACTCTCCAGTCAGCAAGGAATATAGTTAATTTCAACAAAGATTAGCAAGCACAGCTATTACTGCAGTGCTCAGTGGGAGTACATATGTCTCTAATACACTCCTGATTTTTTCATTGAAAAATTAGTATGTTGGAGTACGAAAAAACAAAACAAATACTCCCCCAATAAGCCCACAGTATACACAGCAACCACAAAATCTCTCACAGCAGTAGCAGGAGCAGCCCAAAATCCAGCCAAGTGAGTCAGACTGGGAAGAGTTAGAGCAGCAGAGATACAGAAGCCCCCTCTTTAACACCCCTCCCTAGCATCACACATGCCATTTTCAATGGTTAGCCGAGATACCATGTGTGTTCCTTTGTTTAAAAATGTCTTAATTGTGATAATTGTGTCCCTGACTATTTACACAGTGCAGAGCATGTTCCTTCTTGTTTCCCTGTCCTCTCCCAATTCACAGCCCTGTTTATGTTACTTCAGAACTAATGATGATAATAACAATAAACATACCATTTTACTTTAATAAAGCCCACTATATATTATGCAATCCCAACCAGCTTCTGCTGGCAGCACTTGCTAATAACTTTAAATGCTCATGCATCAATTTCATTGTGTTAATGGCAAAGAAGATTTTAATGGCTTGACAGAACTTTTGTTCCCTTTGGCATTGCTTTGTTTTGAATCACTGGTATTAAAGTAATGCAAGATGTCAAAGTGCTGTGATTATCATATAGGGAGATCCAAGTAGGAGCTAGCACAAAGAGGAAAACATTTAGATTGATGCAAACATTAAAAGAATAATTATTACAACATGGCTATCAGAGAGAAGATCAATGTAAGAGTCTTTCAGTACATTACTATTAATGGATTTCTAAAGAAATGAGACCATTTTTCTAAATTCATGCTACAGTTACACATTCTAAGAGACTTGAAAGGCACAGATCTATTAGAAACTTAGTCTATCCTGGAAAAAAAAAAAAAAAAAAAAAAGGAAAAACAACCTCTCAGTCTTTCAAAGTGTAAATCAAAAATTGCAAGTTTAATCGTCCATAAACACTTGCATTCAGCTAACAAGTGCAAGCAGGCCCACTTGGCACACCATGGCATCCAAGCAGATTCATCAGGACAGAATGAAACACAGCAGATACAATATTCATCAACTTGTTGAGTACTACTGCTGTAACAAAGTTGGCATTAGAATTGCCATTAATAAAATACCACATTCCTCTTGTAGTTTAGTCAAGATTGGACATCCATCCCATACTACCACTTTCCTAATCTGATAAAAATCAAGTAGTTTAGGACCCATTATGTGATTCTCCACCCCGTCTCCTGCTCAGCTTTTATCGGTAATCAGATTCCGAAAAGGAGGCCACAGCCTGCACTTCTGCACACTTTTCGTGCTTTTTTTTCCTTTGTGAGCAGCATGGTCTAACTCAGCTGAAAGGACAGATTCCAGGACTTTGGCATCCATAAGACTGAGTAGTTGCATTTCACATCATGAGCTCTTCTCTCGGCCGGCAGTGCATTCATGAACCTCAGACTCAAGAACAGTGAATATTACATAAGCTGCAGACAGACGTCCTGAGGTAATAAAATGTCAATCAAAACAAAAAGATTCCACAACAGCTACATGCTACACTGAATTCATCTTCCAATTTCATTTTAATCTGGCAAAACTCTTTTGCATCAAACTGCTTCATGTTTACTTTTAAATATTGCTTGCTAAAAAAAATGAAAGAATAAGAAAGGAAAGGTCAGATGGTCAAAATATTCCACCTAATACAAGCCAGCATTATAAGACTCTCTTCACATTTTGGTGTCACAAGAGAGAACAAAACTGAAACGATGTGGAACCAAAGGTTTCATGTATGGCTTGGATGGCTCAGTACTAAACTTTAAGGGGAGGGAAGGAGGGCAGAAATCTAAAAGTGAGGGAATAGTAACCTTTAATGTTAAGCAGATCAAATGACATCGGGTGAATGGTTACAATATCTGATGAGTCATGTTGATCTAACCTTCCATTTATTCATTCAACAGTTCCTTGACCACTTTTACCTCCTGGACAATTTATAACCTGCATGAGATCAGAATTTGTTTTTGCAGCACAGAAAATCATATACAGTCTCTTTTCCCTGTAATTTACATCCAACAGCAGGCATTTCTCAAATATGTTAGCAACAAAATCTTCCAACAGACTTGTCAGAGTAGTTCTGAAAATTCAAATGTAGTGTCAGAAAGCAGAAATACACAATGAATAATGTCTTTGCCAGAACTGACCGACTACATTTTCATCTGGATAAACTGTTAGTGAAAAAAAACCCCTGGCTTTATTGATGCACAATTGTCATTCAACAAGTAATCTCTTCTTCCTATCTTTGTTTTACTGGAAAGATAAATGTTGCATGTTAAGTGAATGTAGGAACCCACTCTCATTTCTTGCATATGAGCACCTATGTGCATATACATCAAGAGCTCAGCTTTCATTGTCATCTCTTTATCAAGGAATCCATTTTGACTCTGGGGAGATGAAGCTCATACTACTGTTTACTCCTTCGAACACAAATTGATTTTTCACTTGCTAGCAAGAAAAGATCCTGTGCATGAGCCTTGATTGATCATTTCCAGTGTGCACTACACAGCGATAAGAGGAAAACACTTTAGAGAACCAGAAGCAGCAAAACCAGGACAGTCAGCAGAAGCCTCGTCCTGTGAATGCCTTTGGCTCCTGCCAGAGCAGGTTAACAGAATGTGCATTATTTTTTTTTATTAATATAAGTGGGAAATGGATTGGGCAGTACTAAGAATAGGAGGGTTTTCAGACAAAAGATGTTGGACTAGGTTACATTTGAACGTCCTTCTAACTTATATGAACCTATGATTCAATTTTTGCAATATGCTCACTACAAATCTAAGAAGATGCAATACTCCAAGTGCAGGTGAAGTATAACACCCACACCTTTCCAACACCAGCTTTCCTTTGATGTCCATCAGTATTTCCTTGTATGCTCTTCAGTCATTCCCTACATTTCTTCTAGACTCACCCCTTTTTAGACAGCAGCCTGACCCTCAGCTGCCATCTAACTACACATTTCTCCTCCCGAGGAAGCCTTGTTTCACATTTACTTGAGGTAAGCTTCACAGCACTGCTCAGAGCCCAATGTTCAATCCTCCTTGGGTCGTTTCACAGTTCATGCTTTTGTCTGTTTCCTATCTCTCTAATATTTCATCCCCAAAGGGTCATTCATGTTAAAAACACCTGAAATAGGTATCAAACAAATCTCACTAGCTGGAAGCATCTTGGCTCTTCCTCACTAACTTTAGTGCAAATGGGTAAGAATGGGAGCAGCAAAAGAGCATGGAATGAATATTGCAACCTGAGTGGTATTTTTTTTTTCTGGTGTATTTGATATTCATGAGGTTATCACCAGCATATATTAGGACTGTATGTTTGGGCTCTGGAGGAAACTGAATGAAGTTAAACATGATGGTATGCAAAAAAACCCAAATAAAATCACTCCCTTGGTATTCAAATACATACATGTGTTTTTCACAGGGCTATTCATTCTCCAGGGAGCCATTTGTGGGTCCCAAATAATGTATATCCACTGTTTTCTTTTAGTACCTCCACCATCCTGGAACCAAAATACCATGAGAAGACTACATTTCCCATTATTTCAACCCCAAAAATATCTCCTGGGGCTTATTAAAAGGTCTGTGAAAATATATACTTTATATATATATAAAAACATAAAAGAAAAACTACTGCCTAAAACAATATACAAAGAGCTGCTTCTCTATTCCCCCTTAATACAAATACTGCAGAAGCAGTTGTGTCAAATATGCATTTACTGGAGAATGTGAAAACAGGAAAAAGTTTTAAGGAGCAGCCCAAGTTAATTCACTTGTTAAGATAACACAGCCTGGCCTGAAGTCAGTGCTGCTCTTCTAGTGGTGGATGGAGAAGTTTATGCTTCTTCCCTCAAGAAAAACACATTAGCTAGAAAAAACAACTGAGTAGTGTGGTCCAAAATGTGACTGAATCAGACTCCTGCTGACTTCAGTGACCTTCCCAAAAAGTCTCTAGCTGAGGAGCCAAAACTGCCCACAATGGGTACCTTTAGTTTCATACGAAAGACAATGACTGATACACTCCTCTCTGGTCACCTAAGAGCGAGACAAAACGGTGCAGTTACACCAGGCTGGGGCACTTGGGTGCTAGCCCCAAAATCGAAGGAATTATCGTTTGATTTCCTTACAATGAACTCAGCTTACAATGCTGTCCCAGTCAAAGCAACCCCAGCTGCAAGAACAATGTTTTTTCACTGGCATTTAGTTCTGCTAGAGCAACTTTTAAACCAGACTGACCTGGATGTGACAATTACATTTTTCTCGTTCTTCCCAGTACATGCTGTATTTAGCCTATTTTTACTTTTCCATTTCTTGATGTTTTCTTTTAACAATACCATTTCAATGTTGATCAGCATGAAATAGTCTCCATGAAAGCACAATATGCTGGTGTTCAATTTAAACTCAATGGTTCTCCATTATTTTCATGCAGCAAATTGCCATACTCTATTAGAAAGACAAGCCTGATAAAGTGATCTCTCACTTCAAGGTCTCCTGGGAGTTTTTTGATGTAGGTAAGGCTGCACATTTTACTTATGGAATGTTCTAAATGTAGTATTGTATAAGTTCACCACGATGATAATACCAGAGTAACTGGTAATGTCAGTATTCAGCCAGGCCCCAACAAAAGTGACATTTGCAGTACTTAATTTGTGACCAAAACACTGGCTTGCATAAAGGCTGTTACAAACATGTAATACTGAAAAAGATCAAGGAATTCTGTAATTCCACATTTTCTTTTTGTTTCTTTTTTTTTCTTTTATCCCTTCTGCTATCTCTCTGTGTCCCTCCTCATCCAATGACTCCAAGTATTCATTTACTTATATAAAATAAGTACATTTTCTTATATGCCTTAGTATTTTCACCTTATTCTGGAAGAGGTTACTTTATACATTTTCATTAAATTGATGATAAAAGACACCCTGACCTAAAATGCCACTGTGCACTTGTCCACTTGAAACATCAAAGCCTGACTAACAGACTATACAACCCTCTGCTGCGGTGAGATATGTGGTGTGGCAGAAATAAAGATCAAGTGTCTGTTTCTTGTCTTACTTTTACCAGTGTGAATGAAATCTATCTCCTCTGAAGACAATGAAGCAGTAAAAGTATAAGAGGAGTGTGAAGGCAGTTTGGCTTCCAAGTCTATTCACCCTCAGTTAGGGGGATGTAAATTAGACACCATATTTATTCTCAGAGTAACCCTTTCACAGTAGAACCTCTTGGAAATCACTCAAAATCCCTTTTCTATACAGACACAGCTATCTAAATTTAATACAGCTTGGAACTGGATCTCCTTCAGATCTATTTCATATTAGTGGAATTTGGTGTCTTTTCCCAGCACACGCCAGCACCAGAGCAAGCAGCATCAGTTAGGAGTTGTCTAACTTCCTGCTAAAATAATAGCAAAGTCGCCAGGTCAGACTGTGACCTTGGTGACATGACTAAAACTCCGCTGATGCTCATGAAGTTGCATCAGTGTAACCTGAAGCACTATTTGACCTCATGAATTCAGACCCTAACATTTCTTTTGAGGTTTTAAAGAGGAATCTTTTTATAAGCATCTATTTGTATCTGACAATGCCTTTACTGTGGCTACAAGGATACAGTGGGTATGCCCGTTATCTATTCCACTTCTTTATTTAAAAGTATGAACACACTTTTAAAGGTATGAATGTACTCCTGGGTTTAATTTGTACAGTAGTTTGCATAACTGCAAGGCCAATGCTGGACCCCAAACTACTTGCTCAGACCTTGTTTGCAAATCAGTTGTTTCATACATCACTCCACCACAGTCAGAACTTGCAGATCATGTCCTCATGACTGTCTTCAAAACAGAGGGTGAGAATTCAAAGGGCAAGGATACGGTCCTGCCCAGGAGGAAACAAAACAAATGTATTTTAGAATATCTTAGGGTTCAAATACCAACACTACCCGTTAACATAACTAGTCCACACAAATACATTTTTTACATAAACTTCAATCAAATAAATTAGATTCCTATATGAAATAAAAACCATTTTCCTTTTATTAATAATAACAAAATAGCACAATTAATGATTATGTCTTTATTGGGACTGGATCCAAATTTAGACTACATTAAGAGCCAGATCTTATGCTCATTAAATAGTAAGACACATGAATATCCCAATTGGCACTGAATGTCACAGTTATCACACAAAAGGGGAGCTAAAATAACATTTTTTGGATGGTACAGAACTTAGAACAAAGAAAATCTGATTTTGAATGGGATCTTTATGGCCTCTTTTTTAGTTACATTTCTAATTAAAATGCTTTGATCTATTAATGCCAAGGGATGCTGCTAAATGTATTCAATGCAGAAGTCACATACTTTTCCTGAGCTCCCCAAATCTCTTAGATCTGTACGCACTTATGCTGCGTGCAGTTAAACCACTCACTAAAATGAAAAGATATCTAAGAATAACTCACTTCCATTAGATTTATAAATCACATTAATTAATTCTACATCTCCAGTGGTGTAGAGACCAAACTCTAATGCGAGATCTAATTAAAGAAAAGGGGGAAAAAAATTGGAATTGAAACACAGAAGTAACTGTTTAGCCTCAAATTAATGAGGCGCTATGCTAAGCAAGAATGTCCATAAATCCCTAATGAGGATTTTAAACACATTAAAACTTCCTAATACAAAGTGTTTGCCTTCCTTTTATCCAATAACAAATAAGCCAATAATTTTCTGCCTCTAAATGACACTATTAACTGTCATGGCATGTTTTATTTGACAAACCCTCCATTCAAATACAGTAAAACCAATTAATTTGCCTGCTGTGAAATGTGTTTCTTGATAGCTTTTATGTGATTTTTCTTCTCAAAGAAATGTAAATAGGAAGTCAATGTAGGTGCCTGATTTTGCTTAAAAATAGGCTGCAATAACTATAGATTTTCTAGTCAGTTTGCATTTCAAATGAATTGAAAGATAACCTCCATTTTCAGGTCATCAATCACATAATGGTCTCCTGATAAGTAAACAGTTACAGAGTAATAGTTTTATTACTAGGGAAATGCTCCCATATTTGAGCTGTGATAGTTGCAAAATTACCATGTTCTTCTGTTATAAGCGTTCCAGCCAGGGTGCTTAGCCTCTCTGCCTTCCCCCCCAGCCCCGCAAGGGCCCTGCCACCGCACCCCCAGCAGCCAGTGACACGGGCACCGTGCACCAGAGGGTCCCCGCAGCCACGGGTGATCTTCTGCCTCTGCCCCGCATCTCTTAAGTGTGAGGTTGCCAAGGTGTTACCTTTCCTTTTGGTCAGAAAGATCTATAGAACAAATAAAGATAATTCTGTGGTTTCAATGGTCCCGCGGGCTCCCCTGAGCAGATCTCAGCAGAGAAAAGCAAGACCGTGTTACGACTGTCCCACAATTAAGCCGTATCTGAGTCTCTGAAGCTCTTCTAAGGTTTTGTCACTGGGAATACCAACCTACTAAAAAGTACACATATTGTACTTCAGAAATACACTTTTTTTCAGTCTGCACCCACTATGTGAACTGAACTGCACTGTAAATTGAAGGCAAAATAGAGGATAATACATGGCATGCCATGCTTTATGGGGCCTAACTGAATGCCAATTAATCTTTACAACATATGTACAGTTCCATCAGCTCTTGCATTGCATCACAATCACATGGAGGCTATGGTTTCTTTGCCTTAAGATGGAAATGACACTTTAAAATCCACGACACACCACACATACACACACAGAAGGAGCAGGGAATTAAATAAAACAAAGATGCCTACCAGCGCTGAAAAGGACATAACTGCTTACTTATTTAATTGTCTGCAATAGATTACCAACCAGAACCGGGTAATTTACATAGCATACTATGACAGCTGATTTCCAATTTGCACTATCTTGTGCGGGTATTTCTTATTGAAATAAGCAAAGAAAATCTGCAGCCTCACTCGGAAGAGCCATGCCAAGACATGTGAGAAGGGCTGGTGAGAAGTGAGGCTGGGACAAATCAAAGGCAGAAAAAGTGCTCTGGAGCTCTGTTAGCCACTGGCCCCATCGCTGAGACACACAGTCCCAAACCGTTATTCATTCCTTTTCCCCAACAGAAATTTCTGTTACTATTGCTAGAAATTTTTGCTGTAGTGACCTTTCCACTGGGATGTCTGGAGAAGCAATTTGTATTTAGATATTATTATCATATCATATAAAATCATATAAATATGTATCCAAATAAGAGAAAAATGCATTCTCCAAATACCTGTATTTTGCTCATTAACCACAATTCTTTTAATAAGCTTAGGAACCGAACTGCAGCAGCTTCAAAAAGTAAATTGAAAAGACCCCTTGTCTTGCCTGAAGAGTGACAAAAACATTTTCTTTCTATACACTCTCAGGTAACAAAAATTCCCAAATTAAATTTTAAAAAATCCTTAGGTGAAAGCTATGCTTGTCTCAGTCAAGTATCAGCAAATCAATTTCATGATGGATACAAGATTTTGAGCTTAAGGTATCGCATACTGTAACCCCCATTTTGCTCACTTTGCAACCCAGTGTTCCTGAAGTCTGAACTAAGCTCCCGCTCTCCAGAATGCGGCTGTCTACATCTAATTTTGCTGATAAAATGTAAATAAATATTATTTATATTTTTGCAAAGAATCTGATAGGATATCCCACATCAACAACTTTTACATCTACTTCTTAATCGAGACATTGAATTGGGCTAAGACCACCTGACATTATTTCACTTCTGACCTTTTCAACTGTCAAAGCAGACAGATTTTTATCCTACAAGATTCGAGCCAAAGCCTCAAAGGTGCAGTGCCAGAGCATTAATCCATTTCACTAGACAGTCATTGAAATTATAATTGAAAGTTCAACTTACTTTAGCATTTTATCCTGAAATACTTCTGGCAGCCCAGGGCAGAAAGTCGAAATCTGGTTTCCAATGGAGACCATTTCCAATGGTTTCTAAATGTTGGCAGTGAAATTCCTTATTGTCAAAGAGATCAGCAGATGCCGGCTTCCATTAATTTACTTTCTGTGACTGCTGCTCACTTCAGGAAGCCTTTCTTTACCTAAGGATGCTGACCTGCTGCCGGACCCCATCAGAGACTGACTAGGAAGACACTGATTTATTAGGAGACTGAGGACACTTCAGGAGAATTTCCTACAGCAGCTGGGGCAGAATCCATCCCTACATTTATTCTGACAGTGCCATAAGCAGAAAACCAAACCTGCACAGAACACAGAACACAGATGTGTAAAAGCTCTAAACTCAAGCTAAATAACCTGAGTCATGTGTATCACGCTATCAAGACTAACACCAGAATCTGAAGGATCGGCAGACAGCTTTTTCTCTTCACCAAAAGGCTGTCATAAAGGAAAAAAGACCTGAATCTGAAAATAACATCGCCATTTTAAGTAGTAATCCTTTGTTCTGATATTCTGGAGCTGCTCAGAGGTCTGTGGCCAGAAAGTTCCTTATAAATAACAGTTTATTATTCTTAGACTAATCTCAAAAGCTATCTAAACAAGCATTTATGTTAACTTGGAAGACATGTTTCATTAAAATCCAAATGTCTTTTTTCTTCATTTTTGAAGTAGGGGCTGGCTAGTAATTCTTGGCATCTTATCCAGAGGCTAAAAAATTTCCATTTTGGGAGTGGGAAGGGGGAACAGGGAACATGAGATCTAACACTTATTATGCCACAATAGGTCATTTTATCAATGTTTTCAAGACTACTATTGTATTTGCTCTATAAATTATACTGTCTGTATCTACACAAGGCCCCTTAAATCCTTAGTGTCAGGATATTAGCTCCTTAATTCAAAGCACTGAGAAATAATGCTGCAGCAATGCATGAGCAATGGGAACAAAACAGCCTGAAGACCATATTAACTGGATGTGTGTTGGGGTCTCCTTGAGGCGCAGCGATCTCAAGGCTCAGCTCTCAAAGTCAGACCATTAAGGCAAGGAGAAAACAGACCAGCTCCCAGGCAATGCAGATCTCACAGAAGGGCATCTGAGACAAATACCAGAAATACACGATACCTTAGGGACATCAACAGTGACTTTAGCAAACCTTCTGTACCCTTGGAGAGGGTGTCTTGGCACTTACTGCTTCAGCACCTTTAATTACTTTGCTGTTACCAGCCCCATCTGAATGTCTGTCTCCTACTCTGCCCATGTGTATCTGCACGTGGGTGTATGTGCATTTAACTGAGTGTATATGTATTTCTCCTTCCCTTTCTTCCTACTTAGATCTTAATGGCAAAGACGGTCTACTGATCTGTGGACTGCTGCTAGCGTTATTGCACACACACGGTGTGACGCCACCCACGGCAGATGTGTTTGTGTCCAAGTCCTGATCCAGCACAGTAGCAATCACTCTTTGGATCCCTGTCTGGACTATCACCTTCAGTCTAGTTTGCTGCACTGTACTCAGTCCACATACTCCGTCCATGTTCCAACGCACAACTGCTGTTGCCTGTGATGGGATCAAGGCTCTTTATCAGTCAGTTGTCATAGAAAACATACTTCATTTCAAACAGTTTTGTTTTATTTTACAAACGTTACAGTAAATATTCTGACAGAATTTATTTAAAATAGAAAATAAAAGAATTTTGAAACCACAGAGGCAGAGAGGATTTAGGAATTTATATTTTCTATTTTGGTAGAGGTGTACTGCAATGTTGGCAAGTTAGTTAACTTCTGCATTTCTTTGTTTAGGCATCTATATAAAACCAATATGGAATATATAACTAGCCATCACTTAGTTATAGCAGGAAAAGAGTGGTTTGGAGATCCTCAGCAGGATGGTGTCATATAGGAGTGACATATATACACAAAGCTGTATACAACTGGAGATCCCTGACTGCTGTAAATGTCAATCCTCAATAAATGGTTTGACCTTTTTTATCTATTATTTCAATTTTATAACTGAAATCAGGTCTGACACACTGAGCATTTCAGGGGAATAAATGCAGCTTGGGGATGACTTTACAGTCTCATGTCTCACATCACACCCTTGAAATGCAATGATCTCCCCAGAAATACAATGCTGTCTTGGTACTTAAGCCCCAAGGACCTCCTAGCATCCGTTTGCTGGCTGACCTAACAAGCCAATGAGCCCATTATCAGCATGTCTCTATAAGCCAACGAGGTTTCTTTTAGTGGAACTGCTTAAAGCATAGAGCAGCTTGATCTTAGAGAAGTTATTCTTTAGGCATTTAATTGAGATCTTCCATGGGTACAGTCACCTTCTGGATGAACCCACTTCTGCACTTCTACATAGAGAGGCCAGGGTCACCACTCTGCTTAATCGGGGCGTCTCAGTTAAAAACTGAAAGTTAGGTGAATTAAATATGGATCACAAAACCCACAATTGTGCTGCAGCTCGTGTGCCAGGCTGAACTCACAGTGTAGAAATGTTAACAGATGGGGAATAAATTCCCCATCAGACAGTGTCTTGGGGATCTGAATGCAAGACTGAGCCAAGCACTCTTGTTAAGCTAGACAATGAGCAATTTGTTGTCTAATGATAATTTGGAATTGGAGGGAGGAAGGGGAATTGCTTTGATGTGGACTTAAAACATCATTTAAAAAACTTTTCAGAAAGCTGACTATTTGAAATTGTTAATTTTGTGTGGATTTAAAAGAACTTCACTATGACAAAAATGGAGGTGTCTCCTACTGATTCCAACCTGGTACAACACTTTAATTAAGAAAACAAAATAAAACAGTGGCAGAGGCTCCAGAAACAACATAGAGCTTGTTTTAAAAAATGGAAATACCAATTAGGGAAATACCTAAATGTCTGCTTCTGATTTTCACAATTTCCTAGAATTCGTAAAACCCCATAAAATAAAATAAAAATATTAATAGAAGTGGCAGTGCTGCTAAATTTGATCTTCCACTGTAGAAACTGTGTCCCCCAAGTTGCAGAGCTGTGTGACTGAATTTCAGGATTCCCTCACCCACAGCTTTGCCCTGGAATAACAGAAAATCCAGTTTTCCTTCCACATACAATTTGATTCACTGAAATCACAGAACTGTTATAACACTAACTGGGGGGGGGGGGGGGGGGCAGGGTTTGACACAAATGCATCTGTTTGCGTGCTACCAGTAAGCTCAACAAAATGAAATGAAGAAATTCAGAAATTATCAAACAGGCAAATTTTTCTCATTGGCTTTTGCAGAAAACAGCCCCACTTTAATTGGCTGAAGGGAAAAAAACCCTGTCATATCTGAAATAGCCAGGAGAGAGAAAACAGTGGCAGAATGATGTCCTCCTAGGTGAGGGTAGTCCAGGACTTAATTCCATGTGTCAGGGCAAGATAACACACAGTCATACGCACATGATCTCATCAGCCCTTCAGGAGACAGGATTTAACTTGATGTTTGGTAATATTATTTTAGAGACTTTCTTAATATGTTTGCAGAACACACAACCAAGGAAAAAATGCCGTGTAAACCTCAATCTAGATGCCACTTAAAGGGACATGCAATCATTATAATCAGAGTAATTGCGGCATCATTAATTACAAGAGGAAAAAATAGATAAACAACCAGTAGGAATTCCACGTGTTGGCAAAAGCGTTTGCTGTCTATCATCCTGTTCACATCTCTCCCTCTATGATGCCTATGCAAGCTTCCATGTGTGCATTACCTGGGCTGGCAGCATACCCAACACGTGTCAGCCCAGGGACATTATCCAACCTATCAGGGGAAAAAAATTGCTTCTGCCACTCCTGTCCTGCCACCACGAGTTGCTCAGAGAGCTCCCGCCCCTCCAGCAGGCCTCCAGCGGGCAGGCGTTACTGGCAGCGTGATGGTCCCCATTATAACAACACTGGTTTGTGTTTTGCAAAAAGTCATTCCAGAGCATGGTACCGACTAAAATCCAGGGTCAGTTACTACATCACTTCTCATTCCTTGAGATGACTGCAGGCATTTTCAGTGCTCCTGCCCTGAATCCCTTTCTGCAGGTACTCCAGGCAGGGGTTTCCCAGCAGCCTCTGGGCAAACCTGACCTGGTTCCTGTCACCTTCCCCAGTGGCATTGGGGTTTGCAAGTGCAGCAGTACAACCTGAGCTCCTCCAATGAGCTGCCCCTTGGCTCCAGCTTGAGCAACCTGCAAGCCCTAAGACGCAGGAGCTGGTTGCACCAGCAAAAGGGGTTGTGCAGGTTTGGAAAGTTTCCTTTTAAACAACAAAGGGTAAAAACTTAGTGCTTGATTCTCCGTTGTAACTTGACAGCTAGAAGGGAGGTGTAAAACTGTGCTGGAACCAACCCCCTTCTTAGAGAGTGGCCTGGCCAGGCTTCCCGGAGTGCTGGATTTTGTTCCCCACTGCGCCACATGTGGGTCCTCGTCCCAGCATCTGCAGAGAGGGGCTCTCACAGCAAACTGGCACCCTAGCCCAGCCCCTGCTCAGCCCCACAAACACCAAACACAGCCTGAAGCCACCCTCAGCCTTCATGCAGGGCCAGAAAAACTAACAATCAGAGCCTTCTTTTAAGCCATGAAAGCTTAAACTCCATAAAGCTTGACAGCAACTTGCACTCCCAGCAAAGCCATGAGCATTTTCAAGCCTTAGGGAGACAGACAGACACTTGTGTGTTTTTGTATATAAAGTCGTATGTATTTGTAAGCACTCAGATGATTTCCATACACACCCACCAGCCACACAATGCAATAATAAATTATTCCAATAATTTTGCATTACTCTAAGAAAGCAACAAGGATAAATACAATTGCGCAAGGTTTAAAGGGGATGTAAATCAGCATTTAAAAAAAAAAAAAAGCAGCAAGTTAACACGAAGCTGTTTACTCCTAGAGAATCTCCACTGCTCTAACATTTCAGCAATAGCCTCCAGTCGTGAGTGTGCTGCAGGAAGTAACACAGAGCAGTTCAGCAGATGAAACAAAGAGGACCTAATTACCATGCGAAGCACAACATCCTTCAGATGTGATGAGAAACGTGACTGCATGAAAAACTGGTCCTGGGGAAATTTCAGAATATGACCACCCAAGCATAAAGAAGAGAGTGGTGAAAACCAGAGCAACTGCAACATGAGGGTATAGTATTTCTACACAAAGAATATTAAACACATGCACATACAGGTGTTGTGTACATACAGGCATCTATATGCAGCCACACCAATACAAGGAACTATGGGATCGTAGATGAAAGCTATAAATGTATAAAAGTTTTCAAAACATATGCTACATATTAATTAAAAAAAATAATTACATAAATCCTTTGTATGTTGATTCATGGAGATTCTTGAGGGAAAAGCAAACAAACAGCCAAATGCAGGTAAAACAACAAAGCAGCCTGATAATCCAGCACTATCCTTCCATTTTCATGATACTTGGTCATTTAATATTCATTTTTGCCTACAATTCCACAGTTTGAATGTAAATAATTTATGAATATTGGCCATAAATTATTTTGGGGTTTTGTTGTGGGTGTTTTTTTTGTTTTGTTTTTAAAGAAGAGGAACATGGATGATAAACCGACATCTTGGAGCAAGGGAAAGCCTGATTCTCAGTTACAGGCAGAGAAGACGTATCATTTGCAAAAAAGTTCAAGGAAGTATTTAAAGCCATAATGGAGAGAATGCTGGCTTGTGCTGTAGCTGGCCTCAGCACAGAGGTCATGCTGCTGGCTCTGCAGTTAGTCTCTGCCAGCTGCACAGAGCTCCCACTGGTTTGGCACCAGTGCAACTGGCGGGACCAAGACCCCCTTCACGAGCATGATATGAGACTATGCTCAGGAATGGCCACCACTCACTCCAAGGTGGAGATACAGCATACCATGTCTAATTTTGATCTACTAAATAACATACTTTATTGGACAAGAAATTACTAAAAATTGACCGCCTCCTGAACACCCTTTTGCTAGAGAACCTGAACAAGGTAGACGTTTACCTGTTCGCTTACTACCCCAGCCCCTGGGGGCATGCATGTGTGTGTGAAGTTGATGGTTCATCTTGAAAGGCTGTTCAAGGTGTGCAAAAATTAGAGAAATAGTTTGCACATTCCTTGGCCTGATCAATACCGCTCTCCAGCTCTAGAGTCCCTTTATTGATGACAGCCTCTCTCATTGCAGTGATTAGAGAACCTACATCTTTTAATCACAAAGAACATGACAACTACACCCTATCTATAGCTTTGTGATTTACAGCAATTGATGCACTATCATAATTGCGTTAGTGCAAAGATAGCTTTTAGGTGTTACCCAAGCAGCTGAATTTAAATATGGTTGCATTTGTGACAAACTGACAAGGAAAATCTGACGTTTGAATCCAGCGCTGATTTTAACCCATTCAGCATCCCTTGTCTTCCTCTGCCTGTTAGTGGCAGGAATGAACCATTCTTTTCTTGCCTCATCAGTTCTAACACTAATAAAATGGAACACTGACCCGTGGACTAAAAAGAGAAGCCACGTGATGGGGGGTTGCCTTGTGTGTATGTTAAGAGATAGAATATAAGTTTTGGGAGCAACATCCCACTCTTGTAATAAAGTATCAACTTCTATTCCTATGAGTGGGTGGATTTCAGCTTAACTAGTAAAGCCCTTATTTTGAATTTTTTTAGAAGACTCCCCACTTTATACCATAAAGTCATTTGAACACCGATGTTTCTTTTTAATTTCAGGGGATTTGTTTGTTTTATTTTTAGCCTGATTCCTGACAGAAACGAGACACCCACACATTGCAGTCATGTGAGCCTGAAATAATGCATGTGTTTGTGCTCTCATACAAAAAGGGTGTTCAACCAACCCCTGCTGTCCAGCATCAAGGTCAAAAGATACGGAAACTCTTCGGAGTTTGAAAAGGTGGCAGTAGGGGAGAGGAGAGGGACCCTACTGCTGTCCCATTACAAGAAAAGCTAATAAAGCTCACCCTTTGTAAGATATCAGAGGATCTGCATGAGAGAGAGACATTACAAGCCAGGCTTCATTAGCTCCTCCGCTCACAGAGTGACTTCTTTTTATGAGAGAACAGACGATTTCACTCTCCTGAGCTGAAAGCAAGCTCAGGCTGGCAGGGAAGAATGAGACTAGATGAAAAGCAGGTTCTTCTTATCTCTTTCTAAATATTATCATACAAAGTATTGGCTTGCATCCCCCTAGCAGCATCCCACCTGACAGCACTCAAAACAACTATCAAGTGCCAGAGCTGGTGCCCACTACTTGCAGGCAATGAGAATCAATTCAGAACAACTTGCACCTTTTCCCAAAGCCTGACCCAATGCCAGAATGACTGTGGCACATGTCACGGACTTCTTGGAAGACCTCAGTTCAGCTTGCTGCTCTGCCAGATGCTTCTCACGCAAGCCCAAGAGACCACACTCTCTGTCTGACCCTCAGCTTCTATCCAAAGCCCAGGACGATGGCACAGAGACTCCGGGAAGACCACAACACACCTGACAGGAGGAAGCCATTTCACAGTTCCCTACACCAGCACCTTGGCTGCAGGCACACAGCCAGCCACAGAGCATTTCCTTGTGAAGCCGTGGATTTACAGCAAGAAACCAAAAGCTACAAGCCTAATGTGTCATGAAAGATCAAAGACACTACCAATGTCCTAGATCTCTGTAACAGCAGTATCCCAGCACAACCCTGCATCACCTCCCAGCGTCCCCATTTATGTGGTTAAGTGCTGGCAAGCACAGCGCTGGCACCAGATCTAGCATGCTCTACATTTATCAGAACAACGGGCAGGGCTGGCACTGTTTCTTCTCTCACTTTGAACACAAAGGACAAGGCCCGGAGTGACCAGCACATTCACCAGCCCCACAGCAGGGAAGAGGGGGAAGACAAAAGGAGAACTGAACAGCTGACTTCCTTTACATCAACATGAAACCTCAGAATTAACCCCCAACATTATATTATACAGTTAATTTATGTGCACCATCCTGGTGATGTTTCTGAATATTTTGGACCACTGGGAATTATAAGGGCCTCCAGACTGCAGGCAGGAATCCATGAAACAGAGATACTTGCTCTCTCCCTTCCTCAGCAAAGATCATCTGACCCATACAGTCTGTCCAGCCACTACGTCCTCCTCAGCTGCCATCTTCTAGGAAGGGCTACTGAGCAGGATGTAGCAAGTTGCCTGGAATCAGCATTAGTCTGGCTGTAGACTTGGCTTTGCTGCTGGAGCTGATAATTTTCTCCTGATGACAGAGCACAGGAATGGACTGAACTGTGTGTTTAGTTTGGGAACGTTTAAATAGCTGGAAGGATGCTCACTGCCAGTGTGTGTAGAGTGTTTATTGTTCTAAATTGAAAGCCAGTATATGAACACACATCTTTTAAAAAATCCGCTCTTCTCCTTAAAGCCCTGAAAACCCACCCAGACTATTAAGTTTTGTTTCTGGGATAAAATCTGTCCGTCATTGCTGCATGTATTGCAGGACTATGGCAGTGCTTTGAGCAGACTAGTTTCTTGTGCAGCTGTGCCATGCTTCTGCCTGTTCCCTCTATACTACTTGAGCTGCAGTTCCATTAATATCCAGGTACACACTCTGAGGCACAGGGCTGTAACCGTGTTGTGACCCAGCCGTACTGACATACTTACCCAGTCTGTTGTCTTGAGGCTCTACTGACAAGTATCAACTGAGCCGCTAAGCACAGATTTAAGAAACTTGTTTTAGGCAGCTGCTGGATATTCTGCTGGGTATCCAGTCTGGATATTCTGCTTCTGGATACAGCTCCCAAGAATAAACAACTGTTGTAATCACAGTAAAATAAATACTTTATTACAGTTGAATAATGTTGGTTCTAATTACAGTATCATTGAAGTATTTTCCTATTAGAGGAAGATTTCCACTTATTCTTTTTTATATTTATTTACCCAAAACATAATACTCAGCATGATGTTTGCAATTGAGCTGCTGCTGCTGTCTTTTTCTGCCAGTTTTACAGCTGGGTTGTTAGGCAAAGTTGATCTCACGTCCCTCCAAAAATCAAACAGGTATCAGCTTAGCGCAGAGGACTGCTCTCAAAATGGGGCCCTTCCTATGCCTTCTAGAGGTTAAATCGCCTGCAACTGCTCTAACGTCTGAAGGGGAGCCTTTTCCAGGGAATTAAAAAGCCTTCTGGGTCAGACCTAACAGGCATTTAGGTTTGTTCTCAATGCTTTGTTGGCTATGTTAAGGAAAATCAGGTTGATATTTTGGTATAATAGGCTCTCTTTTTGCCAAACAGATTAGCACTTAGTAGGAAGAAAAAACTGCTACAAGTCTTGTTCCTCTGAGTAATTTTTCTCATTGGTGCTGCAGGGGGAAACTGCAACCTCTTAAATACTGGACAGGCCAGGAACTGAATGAGCAACAGCTTTATTTCTGAGTCTATCCTGCCAGTTACCTGCAAAAGCCTGATAATTCATGACTTAGCTGCAATAATACAATCTTGCTGGCAAAGGTAAAAAAACAGCTGATAGCCCTGTTCTTCCTCCCTAGTTGTTCCCTGCATCTAAGCTCCTACAGACTGCTCCTTCTCACCCAGCTCCCATGCATTTGGTTGTGTAGATGTTCTCTGAGGATGTGGGTAATCCAAGATTATAACCTGAAACCTTTACAAATACTGCTATGTCAGGAGTGGGTTATATGGGAAAGTGCAAAGCCAGTGTTACTATTTATTCGGGCAGTCTAGAGCAAAACTAAGCTCAACAACAACAGGATGATTACAATAAAACTGGAAAGTGCAGTTTATAAATGTAACTCCTTCAGCGATGATGATACCACCATGCCATAACCTCAGCAACCAACCACAAAACCAGGTCGGTAACCCATTATGCTACAGGGGCCATCCCTAGAAGCATACTCAAAACCTGTCAGACCCTTCTAATAAAAGATTCAAGTTATCTTGGTAAAAAATAATAATAATAATATATAAAAAAAATGAAAAGGGTTTGAGGGGAGATTATTTATTGATTTCTCATGGCTTTGAGCGCATGCCCTCTGTATGCTAGGACCAATGCTTATATTCATTGAGAAAAAGCCTTAATGTCTTTCCCCCCCCCCCAACTTTTCCTGGAACCATTGCCACAGAAAGCACCAAGACATGAAGAGGCTTCCTGATACACGGAAATAACTCCAGACTGAAAAAATTTGCCTTGTGCTGAAGTCTACATTCCCAGCAGACAAGTCAGGACAGAGAGAGCGACTGGAGGCACAGGAGTGCGGCAATTGCTGATCCATGGAGTGGAGACAGCGACACATTTAGGGCCCAGAGAGGACCAGGAGTTTTCTGGAGGTTGTATGGGAAACTGGGAATCATATCCAGGGTCTGACACCTCCATTGGTGAAACTGCCAGTGACTTCAAACACCATTGACTTATAACAGCTACAACAATTTACACCAGCTGAAGACCTGCCCCCAGGAGTCCTGCCTTGCCGCCCTCTGCTCTTACTGCTAGAGATCGATGACTCTTACAGGTCAGATTTTTTGTTTTGTTTTGTCAGGCTTAGATTGCTTCTTTGTACACTGCTGAGATCAAATCAATTACTTTCCACTCCAACCATCTGACCAAAGTAATTCTAATGGAGCAGAAAGCAGAAACTCAGATAAAAGAAGGGACAATGTATTTTTCACTGTTATCTTTGTGCTGAACATGATAAAGAAGGAATGAAGGCTGAAATAAAGACCATTCTTAATAATTCCCCCTCACGTAAGAGTAATGATCTTAATTCCCACCCTTTGTCTTTGTTGTGGAGATTGGGGACATGAGTTTAGATGGAAGATGAACCCTGTAAGTCTTCAAAGGAAAAGCACTTATAACAGAAATCCTGTTTCCCTGATAATCATATCCAGGAAAACTATTATTTTGGAACGTGATTGCATTTTTCAGCTACCTAAATATCATTTTTACTGTTCAGCTGCATGAAAAATTACCTAACCTGTTGGAATGGATTTCTTGACCCACACATAGCTACATTAAAGGGTGTAATTTAATGCAATCTAACTAAATTAGCACCAATTAGACAGGCTAAATTAAAGGGCATGTCACTAATAAATTTTATGCTAAACATATTACTGATAATAAGCTCACTAAAAATTGCATAATGAAATAAAATATTATTTTTAACACTGCTCAGTCTAAATATGAATATATAAAAAGTCATGAAATAATGAAATACAGTATGCTAATTCCCAGTTGCCTTTCAGGGTAACATCACAGCAATATTAAAATGCACTGATTACACTGGCGTTTAAAAACAACAGGTCAAATCTTACAGGGAGGCAGAAAGCCAGGCCAAATTCCATGCAATATCTAGGATCCTGATCCTGCAAACATTTACATAGATATGCCCCGCTCCTTTGAACTCAGCAGGTCTGCTCTTGTACATGAAGTTGTTGGCTTGCTGCTGCATCTGCTCAGAGAGCTGAATTGTAACACAGACAGGGTGTGAGGGAGGACTCACAGAAAGTGGGTGGATTTGCATTTGGACATTTTTTCTGGAGAGTATTTTTCAAGTTTTACTTTCCAAATCACCAAGTACAAAAGCTTTGCAGTACGCGCTTCCTAACTGCTGTATGTAAAGGTATCCCACAGCACAGAAACTACAGTCGAGGAACCTATTCAAAGTTTTAAGCAAGCAGTTCTTTGATCTGTGCAAGTAAGGCTGATTTCCTACAGCTCTCTGTATGCATGCATCTCTCTGTCTTCTATGGCTGGATTCTCTGATGTCTGATGAGAGCTGGGCTCATACTATGTCCCTTTTCCCGACCACAGCCCTGCTTAGGCTATCTCATTCCTAGCTGACTGCTTGTTTTCACAAAACTTTGAACCTGAGAGTGCATCTCTTCCAGATTTGGTGGAAATTGGTCAAGAGGTGCTGGGTGGGCAAAAAAACACACTGAGGTGCCCCCACTTGCATTAGCTCCATTCCTACCAGGAGGTAGTGGGAATGTGGTGACTCATCTATAAGCATGGTTTCAGAATGCAATGTTTAGCAGGCTGAAGGCATCGGTGTCCACATTTTCAGCTATGCCCCAAAAAGCAGCTGGGAAAGGTGTAAATGAGCCATTTGTGACTCCATTCATTTTCATCCTCATGGAAGCTCAAAACTCTTGGATGCCATTCACTCCCAAGGGCTATTAAGGTACTAAATATTGCCAGGCATCCTGGCTGCATTCCCACTTAATGCACACGTCCTCTGCTGGGCGGACCCAGAGGTTTATAACCCTTGTGCAACCTCTTTCTGACACAAAATGATCAAAAGGCCAGGCAAGCTCTGGCACTCTGTGTACTATTCATCTATCAGATATTTATTAATCAGTAATAAAGTAAATCAGGGATACTAAAGTAGAAGTGACATCTTCATTAAGACAGAGCAACATGTCCTGAATAGTAACAAGAATGGGCTTCTGGAGCACATTCTCTGCATTCACACATTAACTAATTAGGGCCCTCAGCAGGGTCCTTGCTCACACGACTTGCCTTTTCTCACACAGGTAGTCTAAAGTTAGCAGGCCCATTCATGTGAGTAACATTTGTAAAAGCATGTTCTAGCCTCCAATTCCTTGTCTTCAGCTCCTCTGCAAAAATCAAATCACCAAAAATACTTTGAGGCAGAAACAGAGGTACTGTTTTAATAAATATTCTGCAGAAGAGCTACAGTTTAAAAAAAGTCCATCTGGAAAGTGTTAAATGGCTTACTGATACCCTGTGCACAGGTTGTGGCTGATGTCTGATGCAGAATTGAGCCTTAAATCAGAGATGAAGGGCAGTAATTTACAAGTAAAACTATATAGGGAAATTTTTTGAGTTAAAAAATTAACATAGATGGACATCACCCACATTTCAAGACTGCAGCCCATTTTCTCAGAAAACAGGAAGATTTCATATCAGAACATGTTCCTCCTCCTTCATAAATACGCCTTTTCCCCTCTCATAAAAAAATAAAAAAGGATTTGTTGGATTCTGTTCAGACCACAGGAAAAAAAAAAAAAAAAAAAGGCATAATGACATTGTGCAGTGTCCATTAAAATCCCAAAAAGTGCTAAAGGCACCTGCAAACTTGGCTTTTCCTGCTTTAGTGCTTCCACTGTTCAAACAGATTTTTAAAATATCTAAGAAGCCATGTGAAATGACCACTGTTAATCAAAGACTCCTTTCAAATTGTATCAAAACAAACCCGCATCAAAAACGGTGAACTGCCATCTATGCACACTTTATCACACGAGGAACTGAAAAATGACTGAACTCACATTGGAGCATATTTTGATGAAAAACTTTGGCTTTGAAATGAAAGGGGTGTGTCTGGATTTTTTAGGAGTGCTGTGGTTTTGTTTTTTAAAAATATGAATTCCTGATTTTTGTATTTTTTTTCCCATCCAGTCTTTAGGTCAGCACCTGTGCAGATACTAATTGCCATCATTTTATTTACTTCAGATCAGCTTTTAGAGTATTATCCTCTGCAGGATATAGCCCATAGGAGACAGAAGTAGAATTCCAGGACACTTCTGTGCATCGTGCACCATGCAGCATAAAGTCCCAGATGGTGGTTGCCTCTCTGCAAAGTGTTCTTGTTAAATCAAAAGCAGCCCTCTAAACATACAGCTTCACTATCATTTCAAAAACAATACACAAGTGATTTATTCTTTTTAAAAAAATTATCAGTTTGGTTCATTAACCTAAAGCCATAGAAAAGCAGGAGTCAATTACGTTGCCACATCAGATGTGTGTAAAGATAATTACCCTGAAAAGAAGATGTGAAGGTGTCCATAAAGGCAGCGAAATGTGACCTATTAAATCAAGCTGTAACCTATTATGGGTCAAAAAACACATTTGTAGGGCCAACAGGCTCATGGCAATGGCCAATCTAGCATGAATTCTGCAGGTGTCTTTTTCTAATAAACATGAAATCTATCCTTTTCATTCCTGCAGTGTTACTGCTTCTTACCTTCCATACACAGTTTACTCAACACACATACAAAAATGATACACCAAAATGTCTCTCCAAAATTATGCAGAAGAACACACCATGTATGAATGGTTAAACACCAAACAGAAAATAAGCATCAGAAAATCCACAAATAGCACCACTACCCTGCTGCTTTACTGGGCATTTCATAATGCTGTTAGTCTCTCTGTCATATTGCACAAAGTACCCTATCCTTAGTAGGGTAAATCTGCATTGGAGTCAATGATCCAACTCAAGACCTGACCCAGCTGTCTGTGAAGAGTGATATAAATCTTGTAAATGACCTGAAATTCTTGTTTTGTGAAATTTTGTAACACTAACTTGAAGTTATTTAATAATAAAAAAAAAATATTAATTAGCATGCAACTTTGGTTAGTTGTGACTGACTTCTGAGTGATGTTCCTTGTGATTGATCTAAACTACTGCATTTCCAGTAAGCACCTCTAATCTTTGAAGGACCTCATTTAACCAGTTTAGATTATATTTTGCCTCATTTGTACTCACTGCAACAAATGGGTTGAAAAAAATCTGCTTTATGTCACATGCTCAAATGTATAGGTATTACTGAGACTTCTCAGAATGCCTTTCCTTTGCTTCTCCTTTGGGATCATTCAGAATAACCTTTTGGTTTATAATGGGCTTGATTCTGCTTTCACTTTCACCAGAGGTCTAATCAGAAGTGATTAAATGTAAGTCACCAGAGTTCTTTCATGGTGATCCCAGTAGAACTGAGTCTGTAATTAAACTTGCAAATTTTTAAGCAGAAGTACTGCATTAATACAGGCACACAGAACTGAGGCAGAAACACTGATGGCTTGTAAACAGTTCACCACAGCGCTGAAGACTAGAACAGCATCAGTATGGGAAGCAGATGTATTTCCGATGTAAGGAGCTGCTGTGTTGATGGTCCTAACTCTGGTCACTTCAACAGAGCCAGGCCAGATGACCAGCAGCACCAGGCCAGATGACCAGTGGGAAGGGTCTCAGTCTTGAAGGGGGCACAGAAATGGACTGCAATCTGTGCAACACAGCAGTAAACCATGAGAAAGTCATGCTAAGTCACCAGAATTAATGCTGTAAAATGCAGACATTTAGGTAAAGAACCAGGACCAAAGTATTTACATTGTTAAAATTCTGATCTGATCAAGTTATCAATCAGGGAAAGAGTGCATACTCTGAGAAAAACATTTATATACAGATGCATTCACCCTGGACTAGGCAGCTTTGCAGGTAACACACACAAACCCCCACCTCTGCCTCCTTCAGTTATTGTATTTTTGTTCTTTTCTAACGTACTCCACACTCCTTTATATCCTTCACGCTGCATAGTTGGCTTTTAACTGTTCTAAAAATAACAGTCATTAAAGGAGGCACAGAGATGTTCCAGTCTCTGTCGAATCTGAATTCACACCAGCTCTGTCAAGGAAAGTTGGCCACAACGCTATCTGCAGCAGGTGTGAGGCCAAGCTCCTTTTTGGAGAATTAGTCTCATCCATCATATACATTTGTTTTGGGTTAACCAGTATGTTGCTCACAGCAAACAAAATTGAGAAGCCTCCTACCCAGTGCAGAAGTTTAAAGATTGGTCAGTAAAATAAAATGATTCTGCAGAGATATCTGTGGAGGTAAATTGCCCACTTATCTACCTTACTTTGTAAGCCATGTCAGGTGTCATATAAAACATTATTCCTAAGGGAGTAAGTCACCTTCATAATCATCATAGAGGTGAGCATGTTTGGCAAACTAACTAAATCAAAAGAAAAAAAACCAAAACCATTTTCTTCAAGGAAACACAATTTGTGTAACACAGAAGTCCAGCAAATGAAGGCTTAGCAAATCCAGTACCTATTGTTTGTTTTCCTATGCATATCTGTATCTGTATACATAGCTTTTAAGAAAACCCACACTTAGCATGGTTATGATGATAGCAACAGTACTCTCTGTGTTCCTTCTTTTTCTTAAGCAATTCCAGAGAAGAAATTAGGTATTGATTCTCTCCCTTCCTATGTCATCTTTTCTCTTTAAAAGATTCACGGTTTTCAGGCTTTAGTTCCACAAACCAGTAGGTAGCATCCAAACAAGATTCACTTTTCTGAAAGGAGCCCTGATTGGTATTAATTCTTCTGGCTTTCTTTTTTCTCCAAGTATTTTTTAAGTGCCTTTCTAGAGAAGCTGGGAATTAAACATTTTCAAGTTTCACAGGACAAAGCCAAGAGAGTTGCCCCTTCACACTCACACTAGACCAGTCAACGACGCTAAAATAGCCTCCTACAAGTTAGGCAACTGATTTCAAATTTCCAGCCCCAGCTGACACTGAATTATCCTGCACAGAGAAGAGCAGCAAAGAGAGACTTGTGTCAGAGTAACCGTGACCACCCTGGTGTTTACAATACTGAGACGGTATGTGACAGATTAAGTCACTGGGTTGAATACACCAAGTTGAGCTCAAGAGAGTGGAAGCACGAAGCTTTGCCATCCCCATCACGAGTGCTTTGACAGCTGGAGAGAGTATGGTTCCTCACCATTCTCCACCAAAACGTTGGCCCTCTCCTGTCCAAACAGGGAGTTACAGTGGAAATCCCTTGAACTCTGAGAGCATGCTAGCCTTCGGTTCAATGAGTTCCTTCAAATGGGTCACCGTCACTTGCTGATGCAGAACAGCAAAGGGGCATCAGTGGCTGGAGTCTCCAGCCTGATACTGGTCAGAATTGGCCAGAAGCGTGTGAGCAGGGGCAACCACACCTGTGGTTTTCCAGAATTTTATCTGTAAATTATAAACTTTAATCCCAAGAAATTCACTGGTGCCATCATGAAGTCCTGTCCTGCAAAATTAATTCCATTGGAAACAAAGAGTTTATTGTTGAGGCAGATGTAAACTGGAGTACCTAAGCTGACTTCAGTGGAGGTGGGCTGATTTTTGTCAGCTGAAGATCTGCCCTTGGTTCCATTCAAAAAAGACAAAACAGACTCTTCCGATCAAGAGGTGGAATTCTATAATTCACTTAATGAGGAAGAGCTAAAGTCCATAGAGGCAGTAATGGTTAATATCAGATTTGTCAATCAAAATCTATCAACGTTGAGTTGCTAATTTGATTTGTGAAGTACTGTAACAAAGATTCATGTAATTTTTCCTTAAGGAGTATTCATCAGATATTAAATTAACCTAGTAGATGTTTGTCCTGTTTTCCAACTAAAAAGAAATGTGTTCACAATAGCTTACTATACAGGGCAAAGCCAGTCAGTATAGAAAGAAAGAGAAAGGTCCATTGATTTAACATTCATATTTACTCTAGCTATGTTTCATTTAAGTTTGATTTACATTCCTCAGCTCTTCATAGAGTACCTTCAAATACGGGTTCCTGCTGGCAAGGTTAATTTCAAAAGCCAACAAACTTAAGAGTTCTGCTTTAACGAAAAGTAGGTACTTAACAGACCATTCCGACCAATGAACTCTTATGCTGGCATATGGACATACACATTTTGGGTATCATTTGTAACTAGGCTTGTGTTTTAGAAAACCACAAGATGACTGTTTATCAGAAGTACGTTGTCTTTACACCTCTGTTCTACACTAAATATTTCAGAATCACTTTAAGTCTTATGATTAAACTCCTGTATTTAATGTAACAATAAAAGGCACTGAAAATTAACCGATTAGTATCACAAACACGCATACCTAGACATAGCCTTAACTTTGGTTTTATAGCTAAAGTTCTGTATTTGGGAGGGAAATACAGGCAAATGGGAATTAACAGAAAGAACAGCCCTCCTTCAAGCAACTGTATATATTTACTTGTGGCCATTTCTAGGCTTTGGATGAATGAATATGTATGCAAGAGGGAATTTCTGGTTTTATACAGAAGACCAGCGCCAGGACTATGTTTCACTGTGCCTGACGAAAGCCACGCTTCAGGTGAGCTGATTCCACCATGTGTACTTTGAGCTGACCTCCTTGAACAAACCGTCCTATGGCATCAGCTGAATAAAATTTCTAGTTGCAATGTTTTCTTCAAAATTACAGCAGCTTATACTTATCACTTAGGGACTGCATTGTACAAACTGCACCGAGTGCCTTTGCACTCCCTAATTTAAGTGGGACACTCCCCAGGAGAAAAAGCACTAATTTACAGCAGTTGTGGCAGCACAGGGCCCATAGAAATGCTACAGTTTAGATTTACTTTAATCACACTGGTTATTTTTTTTTACAGCTAACATAAAAACTTCACTTCTCATTCATATTTTTCAGTATTTTGTTTTTATGTAAAATAGTAATAATCATCACGATAATAATAATAATAATAATAATACCAGATGTTCGTGTAAAGGCAGCTCATTAAATCACAGTTGTGCACTCTTCCATGTTGTAATTTTCTCAGATAAATTTCCTTTTCTTTAAGCAGGTAATAAATACATAAAGCTTTTCTATCTATATATCTTTTAATCGACTGCAGTCATTTAACCTAGACCCTCTAACCAGATTAATAATAGAAAACGTGTCATAACAATTCCTTACCACAGGATGAATTATCATTATTGTTTTGGCATTAAAAATCCTTTCTGCTACCTCAAATTACCCTTCTTTTCAACAGTGCACAATACATGAATCACTTCCCTAATCCTACATGTTACTAAAAATCACATCCCAGTACAATAGAGCCATCTGACAAGCTACTTTCTGACAGCATGCTAAACTATTGTGGTGGTGAATTCCCAGAGACCCTCTGGATCTGTTTCATTAATAAAAGTTGTAAGTGAAAGCCAAAGAAGGAACTGCTCACAGCCTGTGAGAATCCACCTGAAGGCTGAACTTCACATCCCAGCTCTTCCCATCATCCTTAACGTCATGGAAACAGCTTCCTTTATGCCAAGGAGGTGTTAAGCAGACAAGCATCATTAGAGCTCCAGCTATACCTCTTTTGAAATCTAAAATTCTAAACATCTGGATTTTTTTTACAGCTGGGGGCAATTATAGTGCTGTTTCCAAACACCATAAATGTGTGTGTGTATCTGTAGCATTATACATACACAGGCTCCAATTCTCAGCTGCCTGGTAAATCAGTCAAATTTGACAATGTCAAACGAGTCGTACTGGAGTTACTAGCCCTCCGATTTGCAGCCATACATAAAAGAATGAGTGATCTATAGACCAAGGATATTGTTGAGAACCAATGAATTAAAGTTTTCAATGCTGATTTTTGATACTAACACACTCCATGGTTTCAAGAGAGCCCTTTCTTACAGCAACCTCACAAAACATATTTTATTCCCTGGGACTTGAGCAGCGAACCCTGCTTTCACGGGGAAGCCAGGGGCAAAATGCCCAGTAAGCTAAATGAGCAGCATCTTCCTTGCAAACGGGACAGGTTTGTATATGTAAAATGCTTTCAAGGTATAGGTACTTAAAAGTGAATTAAAGATAGGTTGCACGGGTATTAGATGCGCACAATCCTCCCAGGTGCTGGGCACCTTTAATTTACTGCTCCAGACGGACAAAAGAGAAGCTTGCTCTTCTCAAGATCAAATCCTGGTGTGGAAATACTTTGCTCAGTGACTGGTGAACCATTCATAATGCACACTTAGAATTTTTAGATGACAGTAAGTAGATGCATGGACTTAAGGCCCTGCATCAAAAATTCTATGCTTCCAAAGATCTAGAACACACTAGACAAAATGTTGAGTCCATTTCTATTAGTACTGTTTTTGAAAAGCTATTAAACCATCTGCCCTCTTTATGATCTTCTAATCAGAACCAACTTGTGCTTCTACCAGACAAGAATTTAGGCAACTTTTTATTGCAACAAACCAGCATTCATCAAAAGTGGCGTATTTTTAACACTAATTCTAATTCTAACAAGCAGTGCATTTTGTGTGCTTTCCAATTATGCATGAGAAAAGTCAGTGTAAGTGTCCTCTCTTATCACAATTATCTGTTTCTAATTTCAATTTTGGCTATGACTTTGCACTCCGTGATGTAAAAGTAAATGTTCCTGTCAGATAAAGATTAATTTGATTTAAACCCTCTTTGTTCTAATTATATATTCTATTTCTGCTCACCATGCAAGTTTCGTTTGAAGCCACATCTGTATTTTATCACAACAACGAAGAAATTCTGTGGTATTTAAAAAGGTAACTACAGGATTTCAGCTAGTCCTGTCAGGCACTGTTATGACAGTGTATGCTAGGACTGTGCCAAATGAATTAATATTTTAGCTAATTTACAGATTACTGTAATTATTACTTGAATATTAAAGTATATGAACTTTTATCAAATGAAATCAAACTTGTTGCCCTAATCACTCCCTTTAATCCTAAGGAAACGTGACCTTTATGGGCTTTGAACATGAGCACACTGGAAATACTGAATGATACCCCATAGGCAGAATAAGAGATTTAACATGGAGAGAAAGATAATTTTATCTCTAACATGGAATATATATCCCTGGTACTTTCCTGTCTGGAAGTCAAGGTTTTGGGGACAGTCTAGAGAGATTTCTGTCATTGAGCACATCAACACTATGTGGGCATTGCAGAAAGAAGATAAGATAGAAATAGTAGGTGGGTAATTCTGCTGTATTTATCCAGACTCTGAGTGGAGTCTCACACTCGCAGGCATCTAAAGCTGTTTGAACTATGAGTTTTGCAGGGCCTGCATTGCAGGGAAAACTTCACAACCATAGGCTAATCCTGGTTTTGACCAAAATGGGACGTGACCCATTGGCCATGCCTTCTGACAAAGCTCTTCTGGAGGTAGCTTTGGCAGAGGTATGATTCAAATATTGCCAGGACCACTGTGTCTAACCTTGCTTGCCTTTGCATCCTGGAACAACAGTTTTTTCCACCAAAACCATGACAAGTGAGGGCTAGCTGCCTGTGGAGTCAGGTCACCAGGCAGAGCTCAGAGAGGTTTCTCATGTGTCTTAACATAAACTAGGTTCGCACTCACAGTCTTTATCCGACTGCCTTCACAAAACTTACAGCAACTTTAACGGTATTCATCAACTTCTCTGACATTTGGTTGAAATTGCCCAACAAAATCAAAAACCTTGATACATATGGACACAACCACACACATGAACCCCTGCTTTTTTAAAGGAGTTTGACTTTTAAGACTTGAGACTTTGAAGGCTTCACCGAAGCATGCAGATGTTGTACCAGTTCCTTTTCTGCAGTTGCAGAAGCCTGGTTTTCTACCCAGAGTCTCTTTCTAGCCCATCCTCTCAGCTGCTGTCTCCTCCAGATCTCATTTCTCTCCCCTCTCTCCACAGGAACAGCCATACACACCTACCCGCTGTAAGACTCACAAAAAGCAAATTATTGCACCTAATTTTCAAAATATAAAACATCTAGGATTCATTAGAAAACTAAAACAAAATAAAAATAATTTGGATACTATAAAATAGAATTAAAAAAATCCAATAGCTCCGTGGTGCAACATTTCTTTGAACAGTTTTCTTCTGACATTTCTGTCCACCTCAGGGGGCAACCACTCAAATAAACAACCTAAGGACTTGAGAGATCAAGATTTAGACACTTACCACTCACTGGCATTTAGACTTCCAACTTGATCTGTGCCAGCTGCTGCTTAGATGCTGACTTCTGAGCATGTCAAGGCTGCAAGCTGGCACGTAAGTACTTCCAACTGGCTACTGTCTTCAGACTACATTTACAGCATCTTTTGACTATTCTATGGTGTTGAGAAAAACTAAGCCTAAAAGTGTTTTTACACTACTTCTCATCACTTCATTCCATTATTTATAAATGAGAGATGGGATGCACACAAAAGCATTGTTTGTGTTGGTGTTGTTACAAAAGCTTTTCCAGGTTTTTTTGTTTATAAGAACATTGCTGTTTTCCTTGCCAAAACAGAAATACACTGCTGGAATACGCTGTGATCTCAGCACAGTGTTTCTGGACAGGGGGTGACCTTCTGCACCTTTTATCTGGAGGAATTTGGCCCAGAGAGGCAGAAATCAAACAACACGTGATTCAGAGTTGCTTCAGAACCTGTCACCTCTCATCAGAATGTGATTTAGTGTAACCTGAACAGGGACAGCCCTGCTATTTTGTATAGGAACCAACATGACATTATCCAGAGCCAGGAGGTCATTGGTTTAAATCTCAACTAATCTGATGTGTCAGACCAAAGGCTCAGATTAGGCAGCTGGAGAAAATGGAAACATTCCTCTGCAATTTAATATCATAATTAACTATAGACAAATGATACAACTACCTCAAAAGAAATAAAGCTTTAACAAGAAAAGATAATGGGTCAAATTCACCGTTGGTATAAACTGCCAGAACTATGCTGATCTTACAGATCTCTGCCAGCTTTCACTAGTGGCAAATTAGGCTACAATTAATGAATTTCAGTGATCAAACTTCAATTAATTGTTCATTGCTGAAATAATCCAGCTGGAGATGCGTGTGTGCAGACAAACACTTTATAAAACCATTGCAGCAGTACTTCAGTGACCAAACAACAGACAGTACAAGGAACTGCAGCAATAATTCAGGAATAATAGGTAAATTTACGTAATAATTTTGGTTTAGTTAACCTTTTAAAAACAGACAGATATTTACTGCTACCAGAAAAAATATTCTGCAGACTGCGGAGACAGAAAGGACATGTATTGTAAGGTTTTACCTACAAGGCCAAATATTCCTAAGAAATTAATGACTTTTATTGAAATGGGTTGGACTACATCCATCTGCAGATGAGTATTAGCTGCATGTGCTTTCCTGGAGAGCATGCAATAAAATGATTGAACCAGTGATTAAAAGAAACACATTAGTAAAAATGTCTACCATAAATTTATAATGTACATATTTAAACTGAAGTATCTCTGAATCATTACAAACATCATTAAAAAATGAACAGTGGGAGCAACTTCAGGATACTGGCTCCCTTCTCCTGTGACCTGATTACCTGAGCTCTCACCTAATCAGGATGGCCATTAGAATTCATTGGGGTTTATCCGTTAGAAAATACATTCTTTAGAAACGAGGTCTTGATTCAGAAAAGCATTTAAACACAGGCTTGAGTGCTCTTCCAAATAGATGTGGTTTCTATGTTAAGGCCTTGATTTGGCAAGTGCTTGTAGACTTTTAACAAAAATATAGTTTGCTTGAATTCAATTCAACAGCTTAAATACTCCAAGCAAAGCATTTATGTCAAGGGTTTGATTGGAGAGGGGTCTAACATGCATTTTTTCATTTTGCAGATGTTTGTTTTTTGAGGACATAAATAGAAAAGTAATAATTCATACTTTAGCAAATATGTTAGTGAATCTGTATGATAAGATAAAATCCAGTAGCCTATAGAGCCCTCTGTAAACCCATAATTCAACAGCAGGCACTCCTGTTGAAGAGAGTATCTCTGGATTGACACAGATGTAATGGGGATAGCGTTGACATGTTGGCCCTGCTTCCTAAATACATTTTGAGGGGAGAAAAAAAATAATCCCACAACAAAAGTATCTGGAACTGACGAAGGTTGATTGCTTCTGAATGACCTTAAATGCCTCTTTTAATTCTACAGCATTGCCCCCTGCTCTGAACTACTGAGTTGCCTCTTAAATTCATTCTTATTATTTGCAGCAGCGGTCTCCTCTGGCAATTTATAACCACACTTCAAATTTACCCCATAGTGTGTAATTTTCTGTGCAAAAAACATGAACTACAAAGCAGCCACACAGCTAAAACAACTAGAGAAATAGTTTCTACTCATAGTTTATCCTGGAGAATTTAAAACAGTGTCACCCTAAGGCAGCTTTTTATTTTATAAAACAAGAAGTAAAGAGTACCTTCCATGACTTCCACATACAAAAAGTACAATTAAAAATGCACAGTATGAAAACTGTGGAAGCGAATGAACCTTGTCAATTTTCTACTTACTAAATCCTTATTATCCCAGGAGCAAAAAGCTACATCGCCACCACCTCCCTGATGTAAGCCGAGAAAGATGGCAGAGTTACTCATTCCCTGAACTACTCCATCTCTAGCTTTTGTGGATTAATAAAAAAAAAAGAGACTGCGCTTCCCAGGTAAATGGATGACAGGACAATTGTTCTTGAGATGAATGATATTAACTGCAGCACAAGGCAAGGAAGAAAAAGTGGATTTTAATGCTGTTGAAAATTATGGCCTTAAGAAATGTAGTGGATGACTAAAAGTCCTCTATTCAATGAAGAAATCATTGGGAAGTTCTTGGCAGGATGTCAAAAACTGCATTTAAGACGACAATTAAAACAGTATAATGTAAATGCTATAATTAGAACCATATCTGGTTGAGCAATACACTATTTGTCTTCCAGGATGTTAGAAGAAAAACTCCCCATGAACTGTTGCCAGTGTTTATTGGGGTATTTACCAAATAATACAGATCTAGCAAGAAGATGAATTTTGTTACCGTAAAGATTAAGTGGAAATATGCAGACACCTTTGCATCTTGAAAGATTCTATTTGTGTTATTCTACAGGGACAACAACTGAGGTCCCCCTTTCAATTACGCCAACTCAGGCCTGCTCCCGTTAAGGTGTCAGAGTTCTGTGCAGTTTAAGTCGGTACAGCTTAATTTGCACCACTTGAGAAAGAGCCCAGAATTTAAAGTAGACAAAGGAAACCTGCCAGAAGTGCTACAGGGAGCCCAAATTTCACCTACAGAAAACAAAACAGGGCATCTGTATCACACATTATGATGCAGAAACCATGGAAGCCGTAAAATGAGAGGAACTTGCCTCAAAAATAAAGTTCACACTTCCCAGTTAGTGAACACAAGGTTTAAACAGGGGATTTGCATTGATGTAAGGAAGACATGTAAGAACAACATTTAAAATCAAATAGAAATTACTTTCATGACGAGCCCCTCTCTTTGGGAAGCAGTGAAGCCCCGATTCAACACAGCACTGAAGAGTTAACCAAGTGGTTGAGCAAGTAACTCAAATCAGGGACTTCAAAAACTTTGAGCGGTGTGAGCAATGGCAGCACGTAGGACCTTTCCACCTGCTCCTCTGAGCAGACTCCTGCGGCTGACGCGCGAGGGGCAGCCGGCAGCCAGGCATGGTCATCTCTGATGGAAACGGGCTGGATTCTCCTTTCATAGCCCGCATGGCAGAGCAGCCCGGGAGCTGCCCGGAGCACGGTGGCACTCTCCGATTATTGCCAGCCTGGGTGGGAAGATCTGTTCCACACCACAATGTGTGAAGTACCTATAGAAGCCCACAGGCCATTGAAGCTCCATGTGCTCTGGAGCATGACTAATCAGGGACTTCAAAGCTTTGAAAAAGCTGAATTTCTTGACGATTATCCGAACCAAATTTCAGAATCTTTTGAAGACGGTTTGTCTCTGCTCAGGGGGTCCATTTTACAAGGCACTGGGAGAAGTTGCAATTGCTTAACCTCATTTTAGCACGCAATAATTTTAGTGTGTGCTTTCTCTTCTTAGTGCTCTTGTCCCAGCCACAGAAGTTAGGGATCCTGATGTGCTGGGTATCTAAGATGGGGGACACATAAGAAACCACAAGGAAACCATGAGAACAGTCTAGTTTTCCATTCTGGGCCTGGGAACCCTGCAATTCAGATGCACTACCTTGTGTTCGATACTGCCTCTTTGTGGAAAAATGTTGTTATACATTATAAAGTTTAATTGTTCAGCGAAGCTTCTGATCTGGTTTTGGAGGACAGTTTCTCTGAATTTGCAATAAAATCTCATGGAGGATCTCCTAATATGGAGTTTTATTTCCTGTGGGAACACTTCTGTGGAGGAATAGGCAGGGGAATACATAAGAACTAGATGCAAATTCCAGTGGTACAAATAATCATAATGTTCAGCACAGTGATTATACTGTGTGTGATGCAAGCTCCAGCAGAGAAAACCCACACATACGCATTTCTTTTACTGAAGAAAAAGTAAGTGTAACATCGAAGTTTAAACCTTGCTGGTTTTCCTTTCTCCCACACTCTGGATTGCATAAATTCTACAGTATATTTTACTTTACTTTATAGGTTCTGATTAGTCTAGGTGAGATAGAGGGTTTTTTTCCTAAGCCCAAGAAATCAGCTATTATTCTCAGCAGTAAAACATTACAAAATTAATGGATAGCCTATGAAGAATACATCCCTATCATACATAGTGCTACCCTGCAACTCAGCCTACAAAGCAAGCAAGCAACAAATTTCACAGATACTGTAACCATCGAACTAAATAATAAGTCTATTATCTTTAGCAATGTATTGCCTTATACACATGAAATATAATAGGTATTAGTAAGATACTTCTCCTTGTACATGACAGATTACTTCAGATTATTTCAGCATTATTGGGACCTCTGGAAAATCATAACAGGGAAAAAAAAAAGGACAAAAGAAAAAAATATAGCCCAAATTTGTTAAGGTCAGTGAGTAATTGTTAACCTTGGAGGGGAAAGAAATCAGTATTTTTACCAACAGCACTCAGAGCCTCCTGTAAATCACATTCATATTCACATATTTAAGCATTAATTTACATACTTAATTTCTGACAGGTTGACAACTGCAGTCCTTCTATCCTCTTGGTGTAAAGTAAGAAGTCAATTGTTATTCAGTGTATCAGTTACAGTGGTAGTGCCACTAACTGTATTTTATATAATGTGCTATCTGCAGAAAAGCAGATAAGAATTTGATTTAACATCCAATTAAAAGCCGTCATTGAAAAATTACTTCAAATAAGCCTTTTATTTTCTTTAATCAGTCCTCAATTCAAGCCTTCCTTGGACCTACTGAACCAAGCATCAGGACTCATGAATTTTGATTAAAAAATTTGAGCCCATTTCTAACTTAAGCAGATTTTTTTTGTTGCACTGTTTGATAGAAATTTAATAAATCTATGAATCCTTGCCAGCGTCATTTATCATCTTTTTTTCCGCAAGACTGGCCTATTATGCCTCGGCAGTAAATTATGAGGAAGCCAGCAAACCAAAACTTTTCAGTCCGATACTGAAGAAGAGATATAATCACTTGCATTGAACCATATAATTATAGTAGAATATGAATCTCTGAAACATTAGGTCCTGTTTTGAATATGTAATGCCCACGCTTTGAGAGCCTACAAAGATTTCTAGCTGATCTAATATAGCTCAGTTTAGCATCATATTGAACAATTTGCTGTTAATGAAAATGACAGCAAAAGCCATAAACAACAAGCTGGGAGACTCGGTAAGAATTATTAGGGAAATTTCCCTGTCTTTGGAAGAACAAATCAGAAAATCAAACAGTCACCTTTTAGGATTCCAAGTCATCCATGTTCATTCTGAACAAACACAGGGAGCTTAACCTGGGGCTATGTTCCCAAAGTTTTGCTTGTTTAGGGCTGAAGTTGGAATGTGACTGAGAACAGCTCAAAAGCCCTGGTGATGCAGCTCATATGCGCCTACAAATAGGCACTGCTCCTCGTTTCCCCTCTGAAGGGCAACTTCACCCACTCCATGCACGTGTAGCTTTATTAAAAGCATAGGGGAGCCACGTGCTTGGCTGCAATGTAACATCGGGGTGCTGTAATGGTTGGTGCAGAAGCGTTCACCTAAAGTGTCCCTAAGGACCACACTTTGGTTCCTCGGTTTGATGCTGGTCTCCCCACCTTTCCTAGAGAGTTGTAGGAAGAGAGAGGCCCCTCCAGGGATTAATCTGGATCAGGAGCTGTATTAGCTGCTCCAATTCACACTGCAGAGATGCCCATCTCTGTTGATACTGGTTTCTGGGAGCCAAGGAGACCCTCTTCATAATTCAGCCACTAAATTAGGGAGTCAGACTCAGCAGCGTGAATACCTCTGCCTTCAGCTGCCCACCACTTTAGGTTGGGAACTCTGAATTTACAGTGAAGGACAGATTGCCCTGGGAACACAAGGAAGCCGTGCATATATATGTGAACACAGACACAAGACAGAAAAGAAACGGTGTTTTGGAAAAACATCCAGCCTCGGTTTTCCATTATATTTTAAAGGAGGTCCTTTCTTTGTTCAAAACCTTTTTTTCTATCAGAAGAAATTGTTCCACAAGCTGTGGAAATACCAAGGACTGGGTTAGTGGCCCACAGTCCATGCAGAGCAGAACAATCCAGTACCCACCCACCCATCCTGGCTAGACAGGGCACGTACAGTACCATGCACCTGGAGCTACATACACATTGGCCAGCCGGTTAATACCAAACGTGTGCTACCAAAGACATCACACAACTGCTCCAGTTAGTCAGGCTTTGTAGATGGTCTGATGGAATCTCATCTCTCCCTTAGGAAAATTAAGCAATAATATCTTTCATTTCTTCAGCCATCAAAAAAGGTTGAGTTAGGTCCATTTTTGATCCTACCTAAACTGGTTCTTTCACCATCACTTCGAAATGGAATTGTCAGACTATCTTAAGACTGACTTTGCAAATAATCACATTTTTTCAGGCTTTGTTTTTTTTCCTAATATGAAAATGACCTGGACTCTAGTCTGGCTGATATAATGAAACACACTGTGTCAAAAGTTTTGTTGTCTGCTGTAAAGCAACATCAGTTTCTTATTTTACTTTGAAACCACAGTGGAACTTTTGTGTGAGAGTCTGATGAGATAAAGTATTCATTCAAAAAAGAAAAAGGCTGTAAAAAAAGGTTAGGCTGAGCTGTAAGAAAATTAAGCACCAATGTACAAACAAGGATGGATATTCAAAGGGGGAAAACAGAATTTTAAATGAAAAAGCCTGTCAAGTATTCACAAATTAATTAAGAATAGATCTAAAGTAGATGAATATTCTACTTGAGTGGCTGTAGTATCTTCAAACTTTTTCTAATAAAGCAGCCATTTCTTCTGACACTATCTCCTAAAAACAAGGAGGTATCTTGTGATTCTGTAGTTAGGGGTGTACAAATATGTGTTATTTCAGAACTGCTTTGCTAAAACTGATGCACTTCATTACAGCCTGGACAGTCTTCAGACAACTGAGTTGCAGGAGATCAAAAGGTCCTTGTCCAACAGCTGGCTTCACAAATTTGTGTTATGACTTCTTTATATATACGTTATGTCAAACTCGTGGACAGAAGGCACTAGGTATGAAGTTGGCTTGCAAATATATTGCTTATTACACACAATGAAGTTAATCTTTGCAAATTCAGCTGGTGTATGAATGCTGAGGGTAACCAGGTCCAACCACTCTTATGGCACTCCTGATATAAATCACTCCAGCTACCAGCCTCTGTTTATTCTACAGTAATTTCTGATCCCTCTCCATCAGCTAGAACTAGACACAACCACAGAGCCTCAGTGTGCCTTAGAAAAACAGTCCAACAGTTCCAGATTTCACAAATACCTGTTCAGGAAAGCATACAACTATGGGGCTGGCGGAAAGCTTTCAATCAGCTCTGCAGTTTAAAATACTTTAAGAGCTTCTTAAAGTAAAAATAATGCAAATTGTATTTCCTCTGATCCATGGCAGGGAATAAAACTTTTTTTTTTTTTCCCTTGCACCTTTAATAAGCTTGGTAAACGAAGTGTAACCATACCTGCTAAATTACCTAACTGATGATCTCCTGGCACAGAGAAGAATTTCTGTCTAATAAAAACAAAACTGCCCATTGTGGGACATTTTGCATTAGACTCAGAAGAGCACAGGGAATAGAGTTTCCTGCCCTGATTTTGATGCTCTCTACAGGAATTGCCCTCTGGCCCCTTGGCAGGAGCTCCATGACCCAGCTGAGCTTTCTACTGAATAGCTCAGCAGGGTGCAGGAGCCAGTTGTGTGGCTTCACATGGTGCAGAAAGCTGTGGAGCTTTTCTCCTGAACAGCACCTCGGCCATTTTGAAACATCTGCAATAGCTACTATTCATGGTACGGAGGGAGGGGGGAAGAAATTCTCCAGCTGTTACGTCTCTGCTGAATCTTTTTTATTCCCATCTACTGCCCTCATGATGATTTTGAAGGACACCAAATGGTTTCCATTATTCAGAATGAAATAACATCTGCTCAACAAATATTGTTACTCCTTGGGAAGCACCTCATTCAAGCAGCAGCTCTCTTTACAACATTACAGTACAACACACTTTATTTTATATAGTATTCTCACAGACACACTCGAGAAAGAAAGGAGGGAAAAGTAGAAGTAGCTGCAAACAAAAAGAAAATGAGAAAAAGAAGAAGATAGTGTTTAAAGAAAAGATCTTTTTCTGTAGTTGAAGGGGTGGGTAGACCATGTCCCATACTTGTAGGGCAGCTCAAGAGGAAAAATGACCTCTCTTCAGTGCACCAGCTAACACACCAAGGAGGAAAACTGTCACAGGGAGGTGGCCATGCTGGGAGAGGGTATATGAGCAGATGGACATGAGGTCAGTAGCATGGAATAAGTCCAAAGAGATCAGTTTTGAGTTTTATTTAGACTTGAACTGAAAGCTAAGAAAAAGAAATGCAAGTTACTGAGCCCCACTTTCTTAAAGCAGAAAAAAAAATAAGCTCAGAGCACTTAATTTTTAAGATCAGACTTCACATTTCTAATAGGCATGTACAGAGTAGGAGCTACCAGCACTAAGCTGTTACTGAAATAAAAATGTCCTTTTTGGCTGCTTGTTCTTTCACAACGTATTTGCTAGAGCAGACTAGCTCAATAATCAAAAAACTGGGTGGCATTTAATATGGGAGTTCAGGTGCTGACACAACACAGCCCCAGTAATTGCTGGACTGTGCCCCTTGACTTAGTGAACACACTTGCATATCTCTTTTATCAGTTTAATTGAAATGTTAAAAATCACAGAAGGATAAGAATATGCAGTCTGCCCAGCATGTGGACACCTATACCTGTTTATTTTCATTTTGCTACTATCACCTTAATTTGGACGAGCAATTAAAGAAAGAAATATGATCACATGGAGGCGTATTCCAGCATTAAAATGATCGAAGGGCATACTTCTTAGCTTTATAATTTCTTTTTGTTCAGGGGATGAGTGAATTCAGCAACATTGCCAACATTTCAATTTACTGAGGCTTCACTAATCCTGCAATTTCTCAGCACCTGTCAGAAGGGCACCAAAGACTTCCCAGGACTCTGCCTATGGAGATGCAGTCATCAGATTACAGGAGAAAGCACAGACATCTGTACAGATGACCTCAGAAAAGATCTTTGTAACAGATAAACCCAGGAGTTATTTATTGTACTTCTGGCAAATAACTATTTAACCAGATTTAGGGTAATTTTTAGACTAGAGATAACATCTATCTAAATTCTTATACATATAATTTCTGTGTGATCTCAAGTTTTGTCATTTGTACGTATTTGTATAGTCATTATAAAGCTCATATGTTTAATGTTATCTACACCTTCGCATAATGTGCCAGATGACATAACCTATAGTTTGTAAAGACATCATGACATTTAAAGGTCTATTTCCATAGTTATTAAAAACTGTTTAGAGACACATAAATAAATATATTTAGATTGTTAAAAAAAGTCTTTCAAAGTTTATGCTTTTTAAATGTTGATTCTATAACACTGTGCCAATTCTTACAGATTGTGATTAGTGAACGGGGGACTAGTAAGTATTTTACTTCGTAATTCATAGTGTTTTCAGCCTCAGAAGAAAAGCAGAAGACATTCCCAGCTGTCTGAAAACCACAAAAGTTCTAACAGTCGAAAAGAACAGATCTAGTCGGCTCTAGTTTTTGTTTGTTTGCATGTCTAAATTGTATTTTGAGGGAGGTAAAAAGCCTCAGATGCTATATGAATTTTCTACATAATACTTTAAAAATGTTAATTTTACAATTCTGCTAGCATCTCATAGTCATATTTTACTTTAGATTACACTAGAGTATATCTGTGCGCTACGTTATTTCAACATTACCACTGTGTTTAGAGGAACCCTTAAAAATAATGTGTTTAAGGATAGCTTACTGCAAAAAGTAAAACTTGGCCGCATGAACATATAAAAAATTAGGCTGCTGGTAACCTCAAATTCAACACGTAAACAAGCTCAATGGCTGGCTGTATCAGGAAGGCGTGTGCCTCTATCGGCTTCAGCCTCTCCTCCACGTAATGCCTCCAACAGCAAAGGAATCTCATTAACAGCAAAACCTGGAGACACTGTCACCAAAGTTCATCCTGTGGCACCTGCTTGTGCCAGCGCGGATCCTTTAAGTTGCATACTAAAGATTTTTCGTGGTGAATGAGTGTTTCAGGACAAGACAAAACAGAACAATAACTAAAGCGAGGGCAGGAAACACAAAAACCCCGCAGAGCAGCAGGAGCAGCAGGCACAGCAGAGGTAGTAAGAGACTGACGTTCAACTCTCCGAGTCATTCAGATTAATGAGCTCTAGAAATGTGGGGTCCCACTGTATTAATATCCATTACATAATGTGCTTCCTCCCCTAGTAAATAGAGGATTCAGGATGCCTGGGGTATAGACAGTCTCTTACTGAAGATAATGGGCCCAAACTGATTTTAGACACAGGTCCCTTTCCCTGGAGACAGTTCCTAATGATCTCCAGTGTTACAAAGGCATGACAAAAATATAAAGCAGTCACATTAGCCCAGATAGATCTTTAACAATTACCTTGACTCCTGAAAGTAGTCCATCATATCTCATTCGTATAATTTGTATTTTTCTGTTTGTACTTACATAGCCTTCCTACATTAGTCCATTGTACTATAAAGGGAATATACATTTATTTTCCATGGGCACACCCAAACTGTCTTCAGAAGCTAATGCTTCTCAAAGGCAGTTCTTAATTTTAGTTTTCTTTCCTAATAGTTAATTGTACCATGAGTGTTTTATCAAATTATATTACTGGAAATTGCTAATATTACAAATGTATAACTATAATGGATGTGGCTGTTTTCTAAATACAGGTTCCAATCTGATATTTACTTCTGCTGGAAACTCTGGAAAGGCTTTGCTTCCTATTTGTGCTTGTCTCCACGCAACTAGGTGAGGTCTGCCCCCCCCACATTAGTATTTTGTCAGCCATACAGTCAAATTAAAACACTTCTTTATGTTTCTGAGACTGAAAGCCACAATTTTCAAACATTAATTACATTCACCAGTGGTAGGGAGTGTGTGCATACACACTGATACATTAAGAAGGTGGCAAGTTTCCAAAAAAGCCTAGCAGCCAAAAAAAATTAAACATCAGTAATTTATAAAGAATGATCGAGTTTTAAGAAAATATGAACTTTTTGCTCAACTGCATTTTTTAAATATAGCATGAAGAAAAATAACTGTGCTTCCTGGAAAATATGAAGAGGGAAATAGAGCTTTTTGAAACATCCAGGAACACTGTAGTTTTTATAGGTCTCAAGAAGGAACACAACAAAACCATTATGTTTTTCTCTTAAGGACCGTTCTCACCCCTGTAAAACTCAGCTGGAGCTTTGCCACCTACTGTGGGGGAAGCTGGTGACGCTGCCAGCAGGACATCCACCCCAGAACCTCATGGACATGCACCAACCCAGAAAGTTGAGGCAGAAGCTCAGCCCGAAGCAAGTGCACTCCCTATACCAGGGGAGCACTAGGTCACTCCAAACAGAGCCAGCCAAGAAACCAAAAGAGACAAAACCAGCAGATCCTGAGTTCATGCTCCTGGCTGCCTGCTTGTGCCTCCACCTGCACATTTTTCAACACCACTTAAATCCAACTGAACCAGTACAGCCATGAAATAAATAGGCAAAAGGGGCTGATAGCTCAAGGTGATAGGAAGAACAAGATTTGTTAGGCTCCTGCTGCTTAACTAAAATACCTGGTAAAAGACTTGGTAATAAGTATATGGAAGGATGGTAAATAAATGAATTAAGGCATGGAAATGGGGTGTGTAAGGCACTGAGCTGTTTTGCTGAGTTATGAGATGCTAAAGATACAGAGAAATGTTTGCTTGTAACGTTCTGGTCTGCAGCAGGAAGGACCCTTCCCCTCTTTATGTGAGGGCTTGCCTGAGTCAATTCCTTTTTGTCCTCTTTTCTCTAGGTCCCATGAGAGTCTCTTTAGTTTGTAACTGAATCCCCCTTCCTGCAGAGCCCCCTGGCTACAACTGGCCAGGTGGAGCCCACCAGCAGCCATGCATCTTGCCTGGTCAGCCCAGATGCTCGGCAGGGTTTGTCTGCCTGCAGTGACAGGCCAGGGACATTTGACAAGCAGTAGATGAAAACTGCCTTTTGGACAAGATCAACAGAGCCAGATGTGTGATTGCAATAGCAGCCAGTCTCAGGGGCGTGAGATACCAGTGCTGTGCACTTGGGAGAGTGGCTGTTGAATGTATGGCTGCTCTTGGCCGGCTGCCCTCAAGCTGCCTGTCAGCCAGAGAGTCAGGATCAGCCTGTCCCCCGGCCAGCGCTCCCGGGGGAAAGCCTTGCCATACCTGCCGGCTTTCCCTGCTGCTCCCAGTATCCTGGGCTCTGTAAGACACACAAGGGATCCACAGTTAGCACCTAATGTGAGTTGCAGTTTCACCAAGATTTTGCTTTTTGTTCCCTGTGTTGCAGGCAAAACCCACCACCAGCCAAACGATAACTAACACACCAGTACCAGCGCCTGCATGGAATTAATTGTCACAGCAATTAGTATTGGGCCCTAATGACTATTTGATTGTGGGGCAGATCTGGATTCCCTGCTCAAGCCTGGCAGAGTCAAAGGCATTAATATCAAGACAAAAAGATTTGGTGATATGTTTGTATATTTTATTCTAATAATGCTCCAGGACAAACTCCGAGGAACGACATCTGCAATATTTACAGCGACAAAGTGCTAGCATAATGTGCCTTGCTCTGTGCTGAACAATTTGTAAATGTCTCATTAAAATGTACTTTTTGTTTCTTCCCTCTTCACCTTAAACTGGTTCACCTCCTTGGTTTTCACCGTTTTCTGGGAAAAAATGTCAAATCACACAGTATCAGAACAGCCACTCTAGGTTTTTTTTTTCAATTTTTGAAGACATTCTTAGATACATTATTCTGACACATTCTGTGGTCAAAGAAATGGTTTTTAAATTCACATGTTCAGAATGATTTCACATTCCCATTTTCTTTTGTTTATTTCTAGGACAAGCTACTTATAACAGCTACAGTTGTCTCTAATGACACAAATTAGATACAACCCAATATAAGCAAATATTGTACCTACACAGTTTGCTGTGGTAACATATTCTACTATTACATGCTTACACTTAAAATGCAGGAATATAGGTCAAATGGATCTTCAATCTATTTCAAAACAATGAGAGGAAAAATGATGTCAGGCACAATCTAAACAAACTAAAAGAGTAATTTAAAAAGCTACGGAGAAGCAAACATACATGCCTGGCTTTGCATGTCCAGCAATATCTTTAAATGGCTTTATTACTTGCCATCTGTTTTGCCATTTTCCCTTAGTGTTTATATACTTATATAAAAATTCTGCTTATATATATGCAACACATTAGTCTTTTATGGGAACAAATCAAATATAATAGGCAAAAGGTGCTTTATTTTTATATGAAAGGTATGACCAAAAATAGAGTGTAAAAAAGGTAGGGATGCAGGACTGTTCTTGTCCATTGAATAATCCTTTTTATACGTTCAATAAATTGACCAAGAAAAGTGAGCGTGCCTCCAGCCAGGCGAAGTTTTACTATTCTCCCATGGAACATCCACCCACTCTGTTCCCATTACATTTCTTTGCAGCTTCTGATTGCAGGAGAATATAAAAACTGTAACTAGGTAAGACTGAAATGAAGCAGGGATAGAGCAAAGCCATAAAATAGGGATGCAAACTTTCCCAAAGTTTGAAGGTGTTTGAACCCAAGATTTTGGCTCAGACCCATCCTTAATTTGAAGCAGCATCTGGCAGGCCAAATGCTCTGCAAACGCTGGCACTATGAAAGATGAAGTCTCATGCGACACAGCGTGTTGGAAGAAACGCTTCCTCCGTGGAGGAAGCCGGGACGCACAGGAAGGGTGAATGCAGGAAAGCTGGAAGTTGCAGCTGCATGGAGGGACCCAGCTCCCACCATCCCTGTGGTGCTCACTTCAGAAGAGAAAAGACCTCCCGCTTTGGTTCATGTGGCGCTTGTCCTCCCTGCTGATCCTCTTGTTCTCACCCCTATTCTTCTTCCCGAGACCTAAACCACATCCAACTCAGGGACACAACTGCCAAGACACTGGGTCTCTGGCGCTGTGGCCTGGGTTGCTGCACTCCATGGCCGGGCTCCCCGAGCCAAGCGCTGTGTCCTCAGCTAGCACAGCCCATTACAGGATCCCAGGAGTCTTTTCACACCTGATTTTCAAAAGCATTTAAGTGCCTAAGGATGCGTAGGGATGCCTAAAGGGATCTTCTATAGGAAAGAAGAAATTTCAAAAGTACCTTGAGTCCGGTGTTCCTAGTGACTTGGAGAGTCCTGAGTATTTCTGGAAACCTCACTCAGTATTATCTACATCCTTACCCATACACACAAGCTTGGTCTTCTAGCCTTAAAACTCACAATTTTCCACCCAAAACAGGCAGAAGCTTTATCCTCATATTTGTGCATTTAGTGGCAATTGATACTTAATTACAGCCGAAAAATCTATCCGTGTATTTTAACAGTTTGGATGTGGCCGAAAATAAGTGGCTTATTAACTGCTGTGAGGAACATTTCACAATAGGATCTGCATTTTTCTAGAACTCTGTAATTAAAGTATGCGCTAACGTGACCACAACATTTTTAAACAGCTGGCACATGGAGCTGAAAAAAATAATTAGTTTTCAATAAAAAAGTTGCTTTTTATTACCCAGGCAAAGTTCTCTAGCGACTTTTAAGGATCTGCCAAGTGAAATTCAAAAATGAAAATAGAGTCTCTATGCTGGCTGTTAGCCAAGCTGAATGAAACACGAATATGCTGATTTGTGCCAAGTATTAGACATGCTGAACTGAGGCAAAGTGGTTAAGTATCTCCCCAGGTTGAATGTTACACAAAACAGTGTACCTGCCCCCAAAATCACTGTACTCAGGGGGCCCACCGCTGTGGCTTTCACTCGTTTTATCCTTCTTCTCCCAGCAGTCAGGAAATGAAAAAGTGGTTCAGAAGACAACCGAAATATTTCTCTACAAGAAGCTGAGACCCTTGGCAGCAAAACCTATATATCTGGGTTTAACTGTTACATAATTAGGGGTAGGGGAAAGGAAACCCAGTACCAAATACGAGGTGGCAGCCTAATGGCACTTTCTGACAATAGACTTGCGACAGCTGCCCTGAGCTCACCCCGCTGTGCAGCGCACCCACGGCTCCGGGCATCCTCCAGTTTGCACATGGACTAGTTGTAGAAGTAAGCCTCAAATGCAGTGTCTATTTTACCACCTTCGCTTTGCTGATAAAAAAAGGAGCTTGGGAGACTGTTTTATTTTATAAAATCTATAATCCCCACAGCTGTACCTGAGAATGAGCCTATGCTTCTTACCCACTACACAATGGCTTTTTATGGAGTTCTTCCCACTACTAGTCCAGCAAACTCTCCTTGCATTTCTATTAATGATAATGTCTTTAAATACAGGCAGCCCACGCAGAATAAGGGAACCACTAAAAGCAAGTGGTGTGCGATAAGAGGCTCTGCAACAAGTTGGGACTTTTGGCAGGAAAACCTGTATGTTTGGTTTGAACTGTTAAATAACTACGGGTAGGGGAAAGCAAACCCAGAAGCAAATAAAAGACCGCAGCCTAACGGCACCCTCAGCCAACAGGCACATGAAAGCTACTGCACTTTAAGGACATACTGAAAGTCTTCCCAAACTTCCCAGGTGTCTTAACTTTCCTCATCACTTGACAAAAGGTGAAAAGATAAAAAATAAGACAAGTTGTGATTTCTTCCCATCTCTCATTGTATCATCACCATTTAATTCCCAGATACTTAACGATCACTTGAAAGCTTATAATTTCTCATTCACAGCTATTGGGAAAGCACAGTGCCAGTAATCCCAGGTTATATAGTGGAATTACAACTGGCAACTGGGCACTTATCTGAAAGCACCAAATACCCTGTGATTCAAGCCAGGACCTAAAGGTACTTTGGCCCACTCCACTCCACAGCTGCTGTAAGAGTTATTTTTACAGCACAGTTTGTCTACTGATTTACTACTACTGTTAAATGAATTCTAAAATTTGCTTAAACATTTTTGTTTGAATTTGAGGGGAAAATAGCTTCATTAGCAAAGGCTGAGTCTAATAAAATGGAAATAAGTTGTCTGCCCCCCAACTCTCATCTACTAGCTCTTAACAATTAGGCAAATTGTGGTAAATGAGTTCCAAGGACAGAGGGAAATGAGGTAGATTTGTATTTCATGCCCCAATAAGGATAATTACCATGCTATTGTTATTTAACATATAAATAAAAGTATGATGGAAACACATTTCGGAGTTTGAGTATTCTATAGGGTTCCCTTTCACAGCACAATGCTAAAGCAAGCCAAACCTGGAACCAGTTACTTCAAAACATATTTTAATTAAAACACATGGGCTATTTTCAGGTGGATAAAATCACAGTGGATTCAATGGCAAAGGGCTGACTGAAGCTGCATTTGCACACTGAGTAAACTGGTGTTAAATCACTGCAGCAAAGGTGCTCTGTCCAGAAGGCTTTCAAGTATCACAAGTAAAATAAGTCTGGGTTACTTAAGTTCTTACAGCTGATCCCCTTTCATGGAAAAAGCCAATTACAGATCACAGATGTCTAGACTAATCCTTTTAAATATCACAGAGGCAGGAAATAATGTGAAAGTGCAATAAATGACAATTTGTATAGCTTGGGTAGTGGTAGAATAAGACGGCACATGAAAAACAAACACAAAAAGGCTCAAAATGACAAAGGAAAAATAAAGGCTTATATTAACATTCAAGCTCAGTATGGTAAGACTGGAGACCATGGGCTAGATTCTGTTCTGATTTACAGCCTGTAAATCCCTTTCAACTGCATGGAGAAAAATTAAGCACATAATGTCTGCTTGCGCTATTGAATTACTTGTTCCTCCTCCTTTCACCTCCTTCTCCTTTATTTCAACACTGCATTTTATTCTAACTTTTCTATAATTTCTGAAGTTTATTTTAATCATGGGAAAGAAAAATTCTATTTTCTAACAGTGTCTGCATCTTTCCAAGGCATATGTCTGGTAATTAGCATGGTGGGATCATTAGCATAAATATACAAAGAAATTTGATTTTAGAACACGAATACCATTTTTGCTATGGAGCAATATAGGACAGGTGACAGGCCCAGCTGGGAAACCTCTTTTTCATTTTTCTGTGACCACAAATCAGACATCTTGGGCTCACAGCAGGACAGGCTCTACTGGCAGTAATTGGCACCATCTGTAGCTGTCAGAGCAGTGCCTGGCATTCCAGCATTTCATCTTTCCAGTCAAGGCATTCATCACTAGTCCAAAACTCAGCCAGCTGACACTGAAAGATTAACTTGCATTGATTTGCTTGGATAAGCTCGCCTGTGCCTCAGTTGGTACTGAACGTTCCTGTTTAATAGCCATCACCATCACAAGATGTTTACAAGGTGATTGTCTACTTAGCTTTTTCCATTCCCCTTCTTGGTCCTAATGTGTTTTCAATTATTATAATTTAGGTGATAGTGAATTAAAAGAAAGCGAACGTAGCTAGCAATCAGAGAGCGAGACTTAATGAAACGATTAGAAATTCACAGCAGTGGCTGTTTACTGGTCTTAAATGAGCAGCTTCTCCCACCCCCGTGTGTGTCAAGAGACAAAACTTGTTGATTTGGGGGTTCAGCAACGGACCGAGTCCCCGCCAGCTGTCAGTCTGCATGATAAAACTAAATGAAACTGTTATTATTTTCAAATGCAATTTTCCAGTACTTGGGTAATTTGGTTCACATTTTCCAGGAAAGCTTTATGGTAGCTACACCAGATGCAAAGCTCAACCTCTTTCGCTTAATCACCTAACGCTATACCTACTTACTAGTGTTTTTTTTAGTCTCTGATGTGTTCAAAGCCCAGAGCTTAATCTTTCACAGTCATACAAGGGTCATTACTATTTCAATTTAGAAACCTAATGTGTTCTGTAGAATGTTTTGGGGTGAACAAATTGAAATCTGAAAGCTAAAAAATCATGTCAATTTTAGCAAATGACAGCCAAATGCAAGGACTTCCGAGGCAAACATGAAAATTTGGGAGTCTTACTTAAATGACCATCCTTTTTTGAAAATAAAAATAAAGATTCGTCTATGAGTAAATAAAGGGGATTACTGGAGGGTTTCTTAATCACCTATTATAGCTTATCAAAATCTTGCTCAGAAATCACTATTACTTCTCTCTCCTAGGCACCTTCTCATTAATGGCTTATTTCCCATAGCACAGGTGATGTGTCACAGCCCACAGAACATGTCCACATAGGGCTCGTTGGTACTTGTAGGGACTTGGGGCCTTCTCTGTGTATCTAGTTCAGACCAAAAGGTCTATCATCCCAGGCTTCTTTCTGCAACCATTTTGGGATGAAACTGCAAGGGTTGACAAGTTGGAATGAACACGGAAAAGCACCTGTGATATCAATGTGGTGTATCTACAGAGCACAATAAAAGACTAAGGAGAGATACCTGCTAATGCCATGTGTATGAACTGGCTCATCGGAGCAGTGGGGTACATCAGCCCAGGCACAGCACAGTGTTTATACAACTACACAGAGCCCAGCAACTCTGCTGCCTCTCGGGGTAGGGAGGTATCACCCTGCATCGTGCACAGCCAGCTATGCACTGCACTGGGTGGCACACATGTGCCTCGAGGAGGCCCTGCTCACCTTGTGGCACTTGTGGATAGGCAAGTTATAAAGCAAAGCACTCACAGACAGCAAGTGTTGTGAGCGTGCATGAACTGCTGGGACACCATGGAAAGAAAACAGGTCAGAAAGGGGTTGCAGAGCCTGACTGTTGGGTCCTGCGGGGCGAATGGGATAGCAGATCCATCTACAAAGCCCAAGGTTGACTTTGGGGATGGCAACCTCATCTGGGCATGGGAGCTCTGCAGAGCCAAAAAATAACAAAAGCAAATTCAGCTTTGCATGAGGTACAAAAACATACATGAGAAGGTGACACTGCATCAGGGAGCATGAAAGCAGGCAAAACAGAGGCTCAGTCAGGGGCTGGTGGTTCTGAGCAGAGCTGAACTTGTGCTCCTGAAAGTTTTGCCTCTGAAAACAGGGTATTTCAGTTAAAAGGGAATATTGTGGCTATGATTAGCAGTGTCTTTCCCAGCTCTGACATAGACTGCTCTGAGAACATCTCCTAAACTTAGAGCCACATCTTAAACTAGGCTTATGACTTAGTGGTTTTTTTCCTTTTTTGGACAAAAAAGTAGCAATTTTCTTTTTTTACAATGAAGATGGGATGTACAATACTCCATCAAACAGAAGACAACAGTGGTATTTAAAATATCTTATATAAATTACATATATTTTAAACTACCTTTATTAAAAGCATTTCATCCACTACAGAAGACTCATAAGTGTTTGCAACACATCTGTGGAATAAAATAAAGAAAGAGTTAAGCATAAAAGAGTATTAAGTCATCTGGTTTGGAGGGATTTTTGTATTAGATCTTGTTCATTTATTAAGTGTAATGTGATAGTGGCCAGATGATTAATACAGTGTGGTGGGAGTGATGTAACAGGAAAGATAAAAATGGATATCATAAGCGGAGAAGAGGACAGAGATGTGGAGGGGGTACGCAGGGAGGGTTGGGATAAGAAGGTTAGTGTTTACAGTGTCCGGGTGTGACGGACTTCCTTTGGAATGGGCTTTAGGGAGGATTTAGTCTTTCAGTTGGTGATTATATCCCACAGGACGTCCGAAGTGAGGGAAGGGAGCATGGTGTTCCTCTGGTTTGAGACAAGTACTACCCCTAGCACCAATATGTTCAAACCATCTTTCTGCATCTATGAGGAGTGATTTTGGCGGACTCCAGCTATGCTGAATGGTGCCCACTGGGCTGCCCCACTGCAAGCCTGGCAGGGGCTCAGGGCAGATGGGGCAGAAGGGATCTTCTGTGAATAAGGAGTGTGCCGAGAAGGGAGTGTCTGGAAGATTTGTAAAACCCTGCTATTAATTAATGGGTATAGCTGCCTTTGGCAAGAAATGCCTAGAGAGCAAACTTAGCTATTAACAGTGTTCACTGACAAAGATCTAAAAAAGGTGGAATTTATCCAGAAAGCCTCACTGCTTTCAGGTATGTATTCTACCACGGTGGTTGACACCTCTTACATGCAACTGTATTTGGGATGGATCCTTTATTTGGCTTGAACCAGAAACTAAAACTCAGTAGCTAACCAGGTGTCCCATAGGACAGTGCTAAGGAATTTAGTTATACCTGTGCTTACTTTGTGACCTGGTGGTCTGGACAGGAAAAGAAACGTACTCTGTGATATGGTGTTGATGTAGTGAGTATTCTACTCTAGGGCCTGTGCAATTGTTGTAAGGGTCAGCTTTTCAAAAGCATTCAGCATCAGCAAGTTCCACTGGGGAGGCCAGATTTTCCAAAAAGATCTAATCACCCAAGAACATCTATTGAGTGCCTAAACCCGAGGGGAATGTAAAGGATATTCTAAGTTGACCAGATAGTTCAACTGCGATTTTTATGGTATGATCACACCAATTCAAGGTGCATAAGGTGATGTCAACATACAGGAGAAGCAAAGAAGAAAGGAAAATGCCCAAGGTCAGCCATGGTGGTACAGTGCGCTGATGTGCTCAGAGCCAACGGTTTTATCTTTAGTAAGCACACTCGACAGTTTTCACCCAGAACAGCCAGGAATATAAAACTATTGCTGCTTAGAGGGCAACTTTCTCTTCAGAGAGGGAACTGCTCAGGGGAATCAGACTTCTGTATCGACTTTTACATATACAGAAGGCGACTACAGGAATTGGGCCAGACTGTATTGCTCCAAGGGGATAGTAAGTCCTGTGGTGAGATGGAAATGCATGTGGATTGTTCTAAAACCCTCTCTTCCTATGCATTTTCACATACTATTAAAACAAACTGTACTTTTGTTTCCAAATAAAGTTAATCTCATTACTAGAGTTGCATCTGGGCTAAGACTCACAGCAGAAGGCCCAATGCCTTAACTCCTCCATAATGTCCAACAAGCACCATTACATGCAGAACTCACTTCATGAGCCAGAGTGCTGCAGGATGTCACCTGAAGAGAGCCATGAGCCGGAGGAGAGCCAATGCCCTGCCTGAGGACGAGAGAAGATGCAGAGCCCAAGCCAGGCTCTCCGGTCACAGAGCAGTGCAAGAGAGAGAAACCAGCAGAGCTCAGCTCTCCCCTGACCCAGGAAAACCAAACTGACCTTTTCTCTCTCTGGCTTAGCTGGTACAGTACTGGTAGTTCACGACTTGTAATAATTTACCAACTCGATTAACAATAATGAAGGTAGTATGATCATAAAGCCTACACAGAGGAGGAATCCCAGACAGCATGGAGTGGTGGGAGCTGTCAGCACTTCTTTCAGCCTTTATCAACAAGGTCAGTAGGTATCTGCAGTGTGGTCCCTCTTGCATTTAAAACACAGAGGGCTCTGCTGCTTCTGCTTCCCTTTTCTGACCCTTCCAGATTCAGCGAGGCAAAGCCAGGATCCTGTTTTCAAAGCCCATGAACAGAACTCAAGAGGAAACTTCTGACAAGAAATCAGTTATGTGGACTTCTGGTTTAATGTTTCTAAAGGGTTTTAAAAGACACAATTCAGTGAAACACTGAGGAATTAAGTATGGGCTCTGGTTTTATGAAGTCTAATGTTTATAGGACTGGAAAGGTTTATACTCGAAATGTCTGTTTCCATTAAATGGCAGGTTCTTTCCATACCTTGCCCTCCAAAGTCCACTCTGTACATGCAATGCCAGCTCCTTTCAGAACAGCCCAGCAGACAACAGCTTTTGGGTTACACAGTAAAACAACACTATAACTATAGTCTACTATAATCTATACTATAATCTAACAACACTAAGATTAAGGTAATTATAGAAGAAAAGATACATTCTGAGGCCCTTTATAAAACAAAACATCTTATTTATGGAATTAAGCCATATCTGTTTGCTATCAGATCAACTACAGGAGTAAGGACCTTTACATTTTTAAGATTGCAACTTTTTTTTTTTTTTTAAAAGGCATTTACCTTTACCTAGCAAGCATTAGAATAAATCTACCAACTTTGAAGAAACAGTGCTAGCCCACCAGATATACGTGAGTTCTGAGACATTTGGCACTTCTCCTAAAGCCTAAGATACTCCATCATTTATTCACATGAAGAACTTAATTTCAATTTATTTAAGAATTTCTAGCTTACACAGTCCCAGAGAAAAGGTTCAGAACGTTACCCTTATTCATTTGGAAACCAGAAAGCAAATAAAAGCACATAAGACCTTATTACTTTTTAAAATGTCATGATAACTGTTCAAGCCTCGTGATTTTTTGAGAAAGAACCTTTGTCTGTCTTTGGTGGGTATTTTTTTGTTAGTTTTGTTTTGGGGTTTTTTGGGTGTGTGTGTGGGGTGTGTGTTGTGGGTTTTTTTAAGTGCTTGTCAGTGACAACATCCAGTTTGATAAATGGTTGGTTGTAAATGCAGGCTAGGACTTTAGACATTACAAACCACATTTTCCAAAATCATTATTGGTCTGTCTTAATTAGAGGAAGTCCAACTTGAATTTCAAACACTTCTGAATGTTTTCTGTGGAAGTCAGGCTCTTTTTAGGGTCCCTTAGCTTGTTCCGCTCCCTCCCTAGTACCTGAATACACTAGACAGAAGTGTGCATTAGAGTAGAGTACGAAGCTTTGAAACTCCCAACAGAACAAAGTTCCCTGGAATTCCTGAATTCACTTATTTTAGGTCTGTTCTGAAATACCATAGGAGAATTTGCTTCTCTTCCAGCAGCAAGCCTCTACCAACAAAAACCATTATGGACAGATAAATTAGGAAAATCCATAGCACAACCGTAATTTATAAGAGATGAAGGCCTTTGTATACATTAAGCACAGTAATAATGATAAGAAAATATTTGAAAACAGATAGTCTGATATGGTGTTTTCAGCCCTTCACATTGCATAACTTTTATTATGGAGTCTTGTCTGCTTTTCACTACATCCATGTTGTTGTCCTCATTAATGTCAAAAGGATTTATGTGTGCATACGGAGGGAAGAATGCCTATGTGTTTGCAGTCTCACCTGTTATCTTTCTCTTGTCATTATCTAGCAAATTCCCTTCCAAAGGACAACATTTATAGCTCACTGGTAAATATAAGGCAGATAAATTTTATGTACTGAAGCAACATGAGTATGAAGTTGGTCTGACTCAATTGCATCAAACCAGCTGAAACAGATATTATATACACAACAGATGCATCTCTGGTTTCAAAGTTTTCATAAGGAAAAATTCCTCTGGGCAAAAGAAATCAAAACATTAGGATAAAATACATTGGATCTCAGGAATTTCCTTTGCAATTATTAGGATCTCCACAAAAATGACCCATTAAAAAGCAATCCTTATTTTTCAATCCTATCAGCTACAGCACATCATCAAAAGTTTACATAATTCTTAAAACCAGATACAAAATGTCAACAGACTGCAGCTGAATGCATCATAGATACAGAATACTCTTGCAGAAGGTTTCATTAAGTCTAACGTGATTTACAGGACTTAAGACACATTGCTTCAAGATTTTTATATCACTGCAGTAAGTACTCCAGGGATGTTTCGACCCACTCAAAATTGTTTTAGCTCTGCTATTACCTGGGTCAGAACTGATGGCAACATATATCAATTAGATTGTAGCAGTTTAATACCTGCTCCTATGCATCTGGTCACTCAGAGATTCACATCCTAATATTTCCATACCCTACACAGAATATTCAAACTGAGCTCTGGAATGGGCTAACATTATCCCATTTATTTAAGAAGCAGTCTTAAAGAAATGGCACCGGGAGACTATACACGTTCAGATTACAAATGCCCACTTCATTCACGACAGACAATGGTGCTTTTTCTTTTCCCTTTTTCTGATTACTGCTAGATGTTTGCCTTGACCATATTGAAGATTATGGTGCAGCACTATAACTAATTAGGCACAGCGGACTCTAGACTTTTTGATAAACTGAAGTAGTATCACTGACATGAATTAACTCCAGTTTAGGGTCTAAACCCTCATTTTTTACTATTTTGATCCCTGTTAAATAGAGAGCATTTAAAAAACAGAGTGCCACTTCAGTATTTTCTCATATCTAGAGCCAGAATACATGGGTGCTACTTCTGTATAGAGAGATAAGTATAGCTAATGACTATGTCAATGTTGATCACTGTGTATATTTTACATGACATGGCAGTTGGGTAGACCTGCTTTGCTGCAAGTTGTTAGTTACCAATTTGATTGGCAGTGAATTTGTCCCTGAAATTTACTCAGCTTGAGGAGAAGTGCCCCAGTGACATAATTTTATTATTCAAAGCCTGGTTTATCCACAAATTTTTCACCAATGCAGCACAACATGGTTAGAGCTGCCTTTTTAGTAACACCTGAGAGGCTTAATCTCTAAGGTAAGGAATTTTGTCTGGTGTCAAAGGCTGAGATATTTTAGGAACGTCTGTTGCTTACTTTTCTGCTGTAGAGGTGTGAGGTTTTTAGATTGCTAGAAATACTGGGTTTGGTACATGGTGTATGTGGCAAGAGACAGTTTACAGCCAAACGGCTTTACACTGATTGAGGGAGAAACCTAAGGTCACTAATATATTGTTTATGGGTAGGCCCTTATGGTTTATATGCTTTTCTGTACATCTTGTTTCATACAGGTGACATTTTTAGCATAAGAGAAACAAGACATCAGCAAAAGTCAGTAGGATCAGCTTCTACAGAGCTCTTCTCTGCCTCTCCTTCAAACAGAATGCATGTCTGTAACAGAGTGCCTTATCCTAGCAAAAATAATATGAGATTTCAAGACCTTTTGCTCCCTACCTGCGAGTGCCAAGATGTGAAACAGGAACAAAGATAATTCAGTGTAAACACTAAAAATATAGTTAAGCCGCATGACCAAGAAAAACATCAGGGTTAATAGTATTCTGTTAGCGCAAATAACTGCACATATAAACCAACTCAAAATCTTACTTGCATATTACGCAGCAGTAGCATTTTTACAATAAAGCTGTTAAAACTTTACAAAACCTTAATAAAAGAAGAAACTAGGCCTGTAGGGGCAGAAATCTACAGGATTTGCCCTCCAAACTTTCCAGTGGGGGAAAACCATCTCTTTCAGAAGAACTGTGTGCAGTTTTACAGTGGTCCTGCTTCTGCATGAATTTCCGAATACATTTACTAGAAATTCATTACATGAAACATTTATCCCATGAATAAATTAGAGACTCTGAAATACAATGCAATAAAACTTTTGCTGCTAGAAAGATTTTTATGGGTGAAATAATGTGAAAATTAGTAACATTAAATATGATTCTCCTTAACCCAGAATAGTCACCACACAATTATTTTGACATGTTCTGGCATACATCATCATAGATCTAGTCAAATAGTGTTATAGAACAGATTTTGAACCCTTTTATCAAGCATTAAGGCACACACAAAAAAAGGCAGTGGAGGGGAGAGTTTTCAATCCTAAACTTCTGAAGAGAGCCATTTTTGCCATTACGTTCAAGAAAAGCAAGATGACTTTTTTCACAATGGTTTTATTCAGTCCTTGAGTGGATGAGCAAACAGTTTTACTTTCGTCTCTGTTGTGCGTTAGGTATGAAACTCTAGCATGGAGTAATTGCATTTAAAGGCAAGTATTCATGTACATTAAATGTGAAGTCTGCATGCTGTGTTGAGGCATGGGATCACTTCTTTACTAAAAAATGCAGAACTTAATATGTTTACAAAGCTGCTCTTTGCCATTAAGTTAACCGCAGGTAAATCCCACTAACACAGTGTTAGTGCTAGTCTTCAAGGCGACAGATCCCTCCACCCTTCTTCATGCAGAAGAGGTTTTTAAGCGCTGAAAGAAGATGCCACTTTCTGTGAGTAAACACACCTGAAACTTTAAACCCTTATTGGAAGGTATAGTATTATATGAGGTCAATATACATTGAAATGTAGTTTCCAGATAGACTGACAAGGCAGGTGAGATCTCTCACCTATGTTTCTCACCTGATTATAGAAAAGAACCTAATCTTGGACAAAATGATGTACTTTTAAAGTGACTAAAATCTGGTGGGATGAAGCACAATGTGAGGATTTAAACCTAACTTCAGATATCAGAATTTTCTTATCCTATGCTTTTCCAAGCCTACTGGAATTGTCACGTCTCACAGATCTGTCATACTGCACTCAGCTGCTTCAAAACACTAGTGCCACACTTGCAAGAAAAGTGTCCCTGCTTTGGAGTGCTTGTTTGTAAAAGAAAACAGACTATTTTTGCTTTATTGAGGAAGGTATTTTAGGACAAGAGAGACTGAATCCATGTATTTACTTTGGGCATTTCCCTGTTCATAGATTTTTGTCTAGTTAGGTGGATCTGGATTTTGGCAGGCTAACAGCAGACTTTGTTTATTGCCTGTTCTGAAGAACAAGCACTTGCGTGGAGCCTTTCTGGAGGTGCCCCTTTTCTGACTCAAATGATTAAATAAATGTTTATTGAGTATTAAAGTATGTCTTTTTCTTAGGAGGGAATAAAACACTGATGGAACTGAAAGTGCAAGGGTGCATAGCACCCTGTGCACACCAGCTATTCTGACCCAGGGTGCATGAGCATGACTGTATTCAGAGGAGTTAAATCAGACACCCTTGAATGCTTTATCTCCCTCTCTCTCTGTTTAGTTTCCCACAGCATAACTTTACACATTACCTCATGACATCTTTATAGTGGTGGAGAAAATGATGAGACTCCAGTCCTTGAAAAATCGCAAACACAGACTCATTTGTAGCATTTGGCTGCTCTAATTAGCACATCACTGAGGGGTAATGAATAGAAGTCTGTGAAGAAACTTAAAAATTTGTACCACTAGCAATGTTAGAGTAAAAATCAGAACTGTGAGTAACAGTACTCCAAGGATTTCGGTAATTACTGGATACTCCCAATATAAGGTCTGTCACTTGATCCTAAGGGATTCTAGGGCTTCAACAAGCCCCAGAGGCCCAATATTCCACCCCAATAAATGAGGCTCACAAAGTTCACTCAGAGTTAAAGACATCATCACAACTCTATTGTTCTTGCTTTCCTTTGTTAAAGGTGGTTCTTAAACTGCACGGAATTACACAATCTTTTTTGTATGTTAATCATTGGACTCCTCCATCTGTAATGAGATATTATAGTTTCCATGTGTGTGAAAGCATGGAAATTACATCACTCCAATAACCAAATGTGCAAGGACACAATGATTCCTAAAGCCCAACAAACAGCTGCAGTATTTGTATTAGACAAAATCCATTTAACATTTCAATGGTCTCAACACAGTTGAAAGGTGTGAAGGTAATCAGAGGGGATGGAAATGTTACTCTTCAGGGGATGGAAGGAGACCTTGACCAAAGAAAGGGCAGTGTCCACACCTGCTCCTGCCTGAGCACTCAGGCCATCCATTCCACCACCCCGTGAGCCATGACAGCACAGTGCCACATCTGCAGCAAAGCACATGCACTCTCCACCCTCTGAAAAAAGGGTCACACAGGCCAGGGTACACCAGCCTGCAAGAACCAGCCACGGGCAGCCCTCAGAAAAGATCAAGCTGGCTCTTTCCAGCTTTAGGAAGAGGCACTGGCCTGGCACATCAAAGCTCCCTCCCTTAGCTAAGCAAGGGCTTCCTCCTCTCTTACAGAGGGAAGCTTTCAATTCTGACCCATTCTCAACCTGATGTAAAGGGGCTCCAGCCTGTAGTTTATAACATATATTTTAAAAGGCCCCTTAGGATCAACAACTTATATAGCAACTTTCAGTTGAACCATGCACTTGTAAAGCTAGATTAAGCTGGGGCCTAAACGTCATGACCCTTTCCTCTTACCTACTCCCTTTCTTTCCACCTCCCATCATTTTTGGCTTTTCTCTAAGTGATTTCACTCTAAGATTCAAAACAAACAAACAAAAAACCAACAAAAAAACCCAACAAAAAACCACACACACACCCCACAAAAAAAAAAAAAACGGAAAGAAAAGAGACAAGAACCAAATTCTGTATATAAACACTGGCAGATTTCAGGCTTGCTTTTCATCCTGAACCTAACGGGCAAAGAGCGTCAGTGCATTTGCAAGCTTTTCCAAGTGAGCCTAGAGGGGCCTGTTTACCAGAGATCGAATCTCTGGCAAACAGCTCATTGCAGCTCTTCAAACAAGCTGAAATTATGACCTTATGTTATTGTTTCTCAACAACCCAAACCTTTGATGTAAACTAATGTTGACCTTTCCAGCATAAATTTGACACGAAGCCACTTTTGTTTAAAATGCCCTATGAAAATTCAGCTCCAGTCTTATTGGATAAAGCCTTTATATGGGATAATAAATAATAGATAATAAACAACTGGAGCCAATTTAGTCATTGAAGTATTTTCTTTTCCTGACTGGCTATCATAATGGATCTTTTCTACCTTGGCTTATGTAGGGCTGTCTCACACCACTAAGGGCCCATCCAACATGAGCCAAATCCTACTGAAGTCAATGGAAAAACTCGTGAAAAATTTCAGGTCTTCAGTCTCTAGGTGATACCTAGATTACAACTAAATTAAATTGCCTAACTCCCATGGACCTCTGTGGGTTTTATATATTAGGAGATATTCCTACCACCCACCTTAGCTTTAGGTGTGTGTCCAAGGTAAGCAGATGTCTCCAGAAATGAGATAATATGATTTGGGGAGTTAGGTTCCTAATTCAGCCTCAGCAAGTGGTTCCTTTTGTCAGCTACAGAAAGCATACCGAGGTGGTCTCCTAATATAAGCACCTTTCCTCTACTGAACTGGTGACTCTATTTTTGTTCTACCATACTCACCAGCAGTAACCTGCACATCTTCCCAGGCTGCCCAAGAGTCATTGAAGTCTGCTATGTGTAGGTAAGCTGCACATTCTCTTCCAACAATGTATTTCATTTTTCATGACTAATCTCTAGCCCCTTATTGTTTTGCTTATTAATTTGTAAAGTAGTAAAAGAGAATCAACAGACAAAAAGGAAGATAATTCAGTTAATTTTTCAAAGTGCTGCTATTAATATTTAGTGTTCTCCTCTCCAGCTTAGCAGTTTTAAATACCAGAAATTTAGTTGGAGAATCCAGATAAAAAATGAGCAACCTTTATGTGGAGTCCATTAACTAATGCTAAATTAAAGTGGCATTGAAATGGAATTAGAGGGATGTGTATAAAAAAGAACACGTGACAAGCACATGGATACCACATGAATCCATTATGATAAGTATTCTTCCAGTAAGAGCAAATGAATTCATTCTGACCACACACTTAAAATAAAGCCAAACCTAATTTTTTTTTTTAATCAATGTCAAAATATTATCTCATTGTTAAACTAAACATACTATCTTTTACTGGGCCAAAAGATTCATAAGACAGTGCTTCAGCGTTGAAAATATAATTCACTATAATTCACTATGTAATTACTTTATATATCAAATAGTAAGAGCCTCACTTTCTCCTACAGATTTTGCACTCCAAACTGGGGATTCAACCCTTACTGAGCCTGTTACGGTAATCTGCTTTGCTGCATGACACACTCTTAAAGTGCCTGAATTCTTTTCTGCAGAAAGCTGGTGTTGCCTCCCTGTATGCCAAGCTGAGTAAATATGAGCAAGCCACAAAACAAAGGTGATGAACCCAAGCATTTATGGTAAGCTCCACTGACAGCAGCACGTTTCCTAACCTAATAACCACTTTCAGAAAGGAGCATAACTATCACTTGAAATAAATATCCCTTAATATTAGAAATATTAAGCATGGGTTAACAGTTTAGTTTGGGGACCAGACTAAGAGGCCATGCATTTTTTGGAGAGCAGAGATCCATACAAATAAAACATACTTGTAAAGTTTGCTTGCTTATCATAAAGCAAGTCCCATGCAAATCACAGAAACAGCAGTGACAAATTTCATGGGTTGGTCATGGAAAAATGGCAGATTTCACAGCATGACACTGATTAAAAGACATGGGCAGAAAAATCACAAATAAAGACATTTAAGCTGCCAAGAAAATTAATTGTTTTAAGTACTGAATTCCTGCTTTATTAATATACTTCTCCTGGATAGATATTCTCCAATGCAGCAAAACTGTCACTAAAACAAATTTGTAACACAAAAATTCTCCCAGTTTTAGGGATATTTTCCAAAGGAGATCAGTGTCTTTAAATCTTAATTTAGATAACCACTGAATAATGAAGCAGACAACAATCCAGGATGACAAAATGAACTTTCCGGAAATATATTTTCTGAGTATAGCCTTCCCTGAACTGGCAGTGCGAGCCTTTATGCCAGCGTCAATATCAAGTTGCATTACAGCTTTCTGCACAAGAAGAAATCTCAAGGGAAGCCTGGTGTCAGATAATAATGCCCAGTTCTCACTGATAGACTAAGACTTCCCATTTATTTTTAGAGGCATTGGCTAATCTGTCATCACACTGTAGGTCCATGTCCAAGTGCTTTCCAAAATTTATGAAAAATTCAAAGCCACGCACAACACAGCTGCTTTAGGGTTCGCATAAAGGAAGGTTAAGTAGCTCAGCTCAATGCAAAAACCACTCTGTTTTGGTGTGAGGATGGAGTTTTCATCTGACCTCAAAGATGAACATGGGAACAGTCAATTAAAGCTCAAGTCTCTATTACAGCCCAGAGACACCGGTGGGAACACAGAATTCACACAAAGGAAAAGGGTTGTCTCCTGCCTCATCCAGTTCATTCCGCACCACCAGCTCTTCCTGCCATTCTCCTCCATGCTCTGTGAAAGAGGCTGGAGAGGGAAATGATGATTCTGGAGAAAAATAACCCAAACTGCTTACTATAACATCATCCTGTGCTCTGTGACTTGGGTAGGAACCAGAATTTGCATTCCATAAAAAGTCTGCTTTTTAAAAAAGAAAAAAAAAAACCACCTTGTCTCTGTCAGAAGGGAAAAACATAGTCAAGATAAAAATAAAAATTCCGGGGAAATCATAACAATGTCCATTCATTTTAAAGATAAATTCATAAATACTATGATATTATGTTGCAGAAAAAGATTTAAGAACTAGAAATATTCCTTTCTGAGAACACCAAATGTTTTGTTTCAATTTGAAAAAAAACCCAATATATTCCATTGCACTGATTTACTAAACCACATATATTCCAATTCATTTATTTACTACATCAGTCGTTAACTTTTGGCCTTTCAGACCTTTCAGTGGCTAAATCTGAATAACCAAAGGTGAACACAACAGCACGGTCCCTACAAGCACACCATGTCTCGGTGGAGGAGGAAGGTAAAACTCTCCAGTACGGTTCCAGGGTTCAGCTGAATGTGGTCCTTTACTGCAGATTTCTTTTAGGATTGGAAAGGACACAGGCCCCTATGACAGCGCAGCACTTCTCAGGAACACAAAGACAATGCGAGGAGAATTTTGTGAGGGGAGCCTCAGAGATCATTCCATTTCCATATGGAAGGATCCATATGCATTCTTTTAAAATGAACCTCTTATGGGGCACGTCTGAGCAAGCGAACCTCAGATGTCCTCCCCTCCACGGAATGTGGCACCATCCCCTCAGCTGAGGAAAGCCAATGCAGCACATTTGGTACAGAGAATTAACCTGAGGCTTTTGCACATAAATGAGGCCCAGAAAAGTACAGTACTCACAGTATGCTGGCTACCTTTTTTTTTTTTAACACACTTTCTTATTAATAAGTAGTGGCACAAGCCAAAGAAAACTTCAAAAAAAGGAATGGTTCTAGCACATGCTGAAGAAACATAGACGATCCCTCATGCAGAAACAAAAAATGACCCCATCATTCATTTCTCAGAGGAAGGCAGCAATTTCATGGGGCAGTAGCCACACAAGGGACAAAACCGAAGCTGCTCTTCATTATTATCTACCTCCCAGTTCTGCTCATCTGTATCTGATCAGACAAATGTGTTCAAATTTACTGTGAATTTTAAACCCTTGAGGTTCAAAACATTAAGCCAACAGGCTGTTGACCAACAGTGGAAAATTAAACCCGACCTGGCTGAAGGTGTGAAAAAAAGTGAACACTTCTGGAGTTTGAGTTTTCTCTAGTTTCTCACACAAGAGCAAAGATTAATTAATAACTATTTCAAATTATTATTTCATGTGTCAGTCTAATGCTCTGACTTTTCCTATGACAGACCTTGGCCTCTAGCAACGTGGATGCAAAATCTCTTCCAAATATCAGCGGTACGCATATGGCATGATGGACATTTTTCAAAATCTACTGCACCCCTACATTTTTCTCGATTGCTCAACACATTGGTAGTCATTACTGTAGCAACTTACTTCAAGCCAAGAGATATAAATGTCTCTCTGTGCTGACTGGCAGGGTGCTGTAAAACAGCACATGCAGCCAATCAAACACACATACTCTCTCTTCCTCCACGGGGATACAGTATGTATTTTCATGGTATAGCTGGGACTGATTGCCATCAATCAAGACCTGGATTGCCAGTCCATCTCCACATCTAAGCATGCTGAGTGAAAGGCAAATCTAATTCACGAGTATTGTTTGGTAAACTCCTGAAACTTTATTAGATTAACTTTTTGGACAAAACAATAGAAATAATCAGTTCATCAATTCAGGAAAAGATCTCAAAAGTCAAAATGCTTCCAAAATTAGATCTTCTCTGCTTTTAAAGGTAAGCAGATGGAAAACATTTGATTCTTATTTATTACCAGTTAAATTTATGTCCCTTATTTCACCATAAACTACAAGACTTCACAAAAGTGTATCTTATTTCACTGATCTTTAATAACCTGAAAACTGGTAACAGAAACCTATAATGAAGCACCCCATATACTGTAAATTAAAAATAAGTAAAAGACCTCAAAGAGGTTTTCTTCAAAAGCTGCTTCAGTTTAGTGTTTCATTTTATATATACACTACGAGAAAGACATCTGTAAACATTTCTAAAGCATAATGCACAGGAACTAGCTATGTTATTATCTATTCTAAGCACATGGTTCAACATTTGTTTATGCAAACCATATAATTGGAAACTCTGTCCATTTTCTGCTTGTGCTAAATATTCTGTGTATAAATACTTTTCATAGTAGATAAATAGGGGTTTTATTTAGGTCTTATCACCTTCATATTACATATTCATTGATTTCTAAACTGCCTTAAACAGCTCTGTAGATGTGAAACATTATGAATTCAGTTTTGGCACCTTGGTATTAAATTTGCATATCAGGTCACGCACCGCTTGACATACATGCAAAATTGCACTGCGGCTATTTTATTACAACCCACAAAAGATATTCAGAAACTGCATGCAGCATCAAAATAAATTAAAATGGATAAAAGACCCAATAGTGAGCCACATTTTTTTTATTGTTTAGTAGTGCCTAAAGCCATTTATATGTTCTAGTCAATAAACAAAAGTTACACTAAAACAATTTTTAGCCTTTCTGTTATTATATTTTAATTGTAGGGGTAAATATATTTGTCCCTTTATCAATTGTATCCCTCTTAAGGCTTGAAATCTTTGAAATTGTATGCTATAAAAAGTAATATGTACGGATCACTGGCAAGCCTTCATGTCTTTCTGCCTATGTCAGAATGTATACAGACCCCACGTGTCAAGAATCAGACATACAAAGCAATATATTTGTCTAGTTGATTTCGTATTTGAGATGTTTTTGTAACTTATTGTGTATGCCAAGACTGCATTTGCATGGAGACTCTGCATTTACCCAAAGTTAAAAGTGCATCAGTCAATGCTGTTCAGATATTCCAGCGCCCTCAAAATATACCAAGTAACTACATTAGGTGGTTCGTCTGTAAATTGCCCTCTTTCTATTCAGTAAGCTGTACCAAAGACATTAGAAAATTAAATAGTAGGGGACACATTTTCCAATTGCCCCTTGCTAGAGCTCCATTTCAATGTCTACTAACATTTCAGGATAAATAATTTGGCATTTCCATTCACGTGTTCCCATGCCACACTCACTTGGCTGCTTAGGTACCTCAGCGTGCCTGCAAATGGGGGACTCAGGTGTCCTACAAACTCTCAGGGGAGCAGAACGGTGCCCACAAGGCAGCTGTGCCAGCCCCATGCAGGTGCAGAAAGGCCAGGTGAACACAGACAGCCTGGCCGCCTCCCCCAGCCCCACTGTACTCTCCCCACGCTGCAGCCAAATGGGCAGGCAGCATGAGGAGCTACCGTGTGGCTGGAAGGGGTTCCCAAAGAGCCAGCCAGGGCTTGCACTGGGAGCCTCTGCCACATGCCCAACTGCGGTTGTTTTTATCACCCTCTGAAAAGCCACGGTTCCCTTCCATGTAGATGCAGGCAGTACAAGCATCACCTCGCTCTGCTTTGGGTAGTGAGTACATGTGAGCACAGGACTGAGCCTGCCTTGCCCAAACAGCTCAACCCCGGCCCCTGAGCCAGAGCACTGGGACCTGCTGCATCCCCCAGACCTGCAAGGTCAGGCAGAAACACGCTCCAAGACCACAGCTGCACACACCCCGTTGTATCCCCCCACCCCCGCCACGTGCGCCCAGGAACACAGCAGAAGTGACTTTTCCTACATGTGTCGTACTCGACCACTAACGACCCTTAACCTTGGGAGAGCCATTAGAAAAAATGGCTGGGGGGGGGGGGGGGTTGTGCAAGAGATACAGCACTGCCTTCCAAACTGTATATTCCATCAAATCAGGGCAACAGCCTAAATGAGGGAAATCCTGCAATTAACACGTGGCAAATTTGAGAGTGCATTTTACTGAGTTGGTCTAACTGAAGCTAATATGAAAATTAGATGGCAGAGCACCCAGGTAAAGTCAGCAACCAACATTCATCCACACAAATGAAGCAGGTGATGCTTGTACCAGTCAGTGTCTGCGGTTAGGCTCTCAACCAAAACTTCTGGCTTCTGAGTTTGCTCTTTTTCTTCTTAAAACATCACAAAAGGAACTTGAAGATGTGCTATCCTCAAGAAAAACACTCAGTGAACTGTGGGCAGAAGAATCAGAGCCTCATCTGTAGTAGCTGGCAGAGGTAGACAGACCTCTTAAGAAACGTGAATGACTGCAGCGAAAATCTAAGCTAATCAGGACCACTATCTTCATAGCAGAAACCTTAAAAAATTGACATAATACAACAAATTGGTTCAAAGCATTACTACAGACCACCATGCTAAATTCCCACATCCTTAGCAGTTTGTAAAAATGTTTAATTTATGTTTATGTATTCTTATTCAAAATGTTAGTTAACAGCCTGTAGGGACCTGGTAATAGGATCCTTTTTTCTTTTTTATGTTTATTAGCTACATTAATGACTGTTTCTGCAATTCTGCTACAAAGACTTGCGTTAATGAACGCCAATTAATTCTGAAATGATTTTAAACAAAGGGTGATGAGAATAACCAATCAACCATGACAGTGTAAAGAGCAAGCAAGCTGCTGTGACCTAATTTTTCTGTGTTGATTCTTTGCTGTCAGAATGCATTGTTATTCATCAAGAAAACACCTATAGATTTTGCATATACATACTACAAAATTATAATTTTGGAAATGTTCTGTTCTTTTTCAACATGGGAAATTATTTCATTTAAACTACAGTTTTCACTAATACTGACTCACAAATTGCAAATACCGGGCTTATCTCCACCAGCATTAGGACCTTACTAATTTCAGCTTCTTAAAATTTAAGGTATAAGTACTGGCGCAAATGCTTGGAGCATTTGGCCTTCCAGACACAAATATAACAAAGAACCATCTCTCTGGTTCACATTGTTTAATTAGAGGCATAATATCCATCAATCTATCTATTTTCCACAACAAATTAATCTTTTGGCCATTTAATTCAGTTCACAAGTCCTGAGTACAAAAAATTCCCTGAAACCAGCAACAAGTTGAATGATAACACTCCTGAAATAACACATATATGTGTCAAATCTGACCTAAAAAGTAAATAGACCATGCAGGCAGATATGACTTATGTGCCTATTGAGTGAACAAACATTTTAAAAAAGCCATCCAACACTATTCTAAATTTAAAGAAAAAAATGAAATTAGAAATACCATTTGCATTTTCACCTGGTACCCACTTAGGTTATCTGCTTCCGCTACAAGAGCCTTTCTTGTATCTAACAAAAGCTAAATATATTAACATTAAAATGTCTATAAATCACAGAGTGTACAAACAAACCAAATTCTACCATTTCATTTTGTAATAGACATACATTGGGGAATGGACCTTGCTTATTCATGGTTCGTTCATAAATGTCCTCTTAGTACCAACATAATAAGTGGCATTAAATTTACCACACAGTAAAAAGTCTTGTTTACTGGTGGTGTTTCAACTGGAGATAACACCACTGTTTGACAAAGATGCAGAAAATCACTAAGCCTACATACTAATACACAAGGCTTCTACTGAAGAAACTACTTGTTTGTCCCACAAGTCTTACAACGTCCAGTGCTATGGGATCATACTACAAAAGACAGGAGAATATGGCATGGATTACAAAAGGCTACTAAATGACAAAGTAGTACGCTGAAAAAGTTCAGCAGTAAAAACATGCTTTTGTGAGTTTACTACCTGGTGCCATGGGCAGAGCATAAAATGGAACTAGTGAAACTCGGCAGAAAAAGAGGCCCTTATCCTAAGCAACACCAGAAAACGCATAACTACTGACAGGTATATGTGATACTACTTCTTAACGGAGGGAGGAGCATTCATACCTATCTCTATTGATCTTTGTTATGACCCTTTGTAGGCAGGATCCACAGCCATCCCCTTTCTTCACTCCACCTATGCAGTCTCATCTTTTGTGAGTCAGATCCAGTCATGTTGACATATCCCTCCTGAGCTTTTAAGGTACTCCACAAAGGTCTAAATCCTGATAAAGCCTAAGTCAATGCAGCCACTTAAATTCCGTAAAGAAGGACCTTAAGCTTTGGTGCTGAAGCTGAGGCAACTGCTCCTCCCATCCCTTGCCTCAGGAAGAAGAGAAGGAAAATGTATATGGAACTATACATGAGGCTCATGCTCTCAGAGAACTACACCTGGAAGCATTCTTCAGGTGTCCACTAACCTACTTCAAATCCAAACCTGAGATCAGCATTTAGCCTCCTCTTTGCAGCAGGAGATGCTCTACTTTCTCATGGGGATGTCTTTTATCTCTCAGAAAAGCACAGCTGAAGTAACTTCCTTGGAAAGAAAGGGCAGGAAAAGAATGAGACAAGAAGCTTTGGCACACAAATCTTTTTGTTCAGTTCTCTACATGCAATACAGAGACACTTCTATTCTCAACACAGCATGAAAAACATTCTTCTGTAACAGAGCACAAAGGTCTGTATCAGTTTTACTGGGAGACACTCATAGCAGTAGGCTTCACTTGAGTGAAGACAGAGGGCTGGATCCACAATGCCACAGAGGCACAAAACGAGATGGGCTTTGGCACCTGTATGAAACAGGCACAGACAGGCTATGTTTAGAAGATGGCAATCCATTTCAGTCTCCTTCCACAGCAGATGCCAGCCACCCCTGACCTATGGTGCCAGTTGATCTGTGAGTAGCATTCCTCCCTCCAACAACAAACAAACTATGTTCTTGACTTGTACCACTTGTGGCAATCATTTTGGTGGCATGACGTCAGGGTTTTGAGAGCCGCAGTATCAGCATTCAGCAAATCAGGTTTTCCAGTGTCCATTTATTGAAGTTACTCCATATTGTTGCTGACTGATTCATATTTATAATGATAAAAGATTTGCATTAACATCTAGCCCTCTACAAAGGGTTTATTACTGAAATGCCAATTCAACCATAGCTGTAATGACCCTATTTTATAATGCACACATTTCAGACACTTTTGCAAATGGTTTAAAAAAATGGAGCAGTTAAATTATGCTGCTAACACAATATGAATGTGTCATCACACCCTATCAAGCAATTTCATATCAAACAATGATGTGATACGGAATTTTGCTGTTATGATACAGAAGAAGGAACCTGGAGAAAAAAGTGCAGTACTAGAACAATGATGCCCTACACCACCTTACATTCAGCAACCTGGAGTATCTTTCAGCTACGAGAAAGTCTAATAGACAGATGAAAGACAAAGATGGACTGACATCTTATTAGTTCTCTTTCCCTTTGGTTTGTAAATACTAAATGGATGGTCTCAAATTTACCATGTGATTTCAACCAGAAAAACTGCTGCGTGAAACAGCAGATATTTCAACTCTAATGAAGTATTTCAACCCCAAGGAAGCTTTATTTTCAAGCTCCCAAGTCTTCAGGCTTTTCATCATCATATTTCTGTATGCACTATACCACTAACAATGCAATATACAAAAAGGACAAAATGTCAGCCCTCAATGGGAATGAATTCACCACCCTTCAACATTCAACAATCAGACCTTGCTTAATTTAAATGTGTTAGATCATCAGTCTATTATTCCTCCAGCTTTTTATAATGATTTCTAACACTGGCCAGACATTGTACACCTGGCTGGAAAATGTTTCTTTTTAAACAATGCAGGAACTAACCAATATGTAAACCCAATAATTAAATTACATTTAGCTGCTGGCCATTGTTATTCTGCACTACTTTCCCACCGAGGGAGCTATAGTGATCCGATTTAAACAGCAATCTAGAAGAACACTTTTCATTGCCCATGACTGTTGTCCAGAGTAAATTGGCTCACATCAGATTTGACTCTAATTTCAGTTTCAGAACAGTTAATTTGAACTTAAGCACTGTCAGAAGGGCTGTTAACAAGAGGTGTCTGCAATGGCATTCTTCTCATTGCTGTGCTGTTTAAATCCAGCAACAAGAGCTCCTTACAGATCAAATGTGCTTTCTAGCATGCCATTTGCAATGTTGTACTTAGTGGAAAACAACTTATCAGATATTTAAAAATGTGAAAGGAAATACACATGGATGCACACAATGAATTCTTGCTATATGTATGCCAAGCAGAAGTATGGGTTTTTTCATAGATGTAACTACCTTGTGACTTAATCATCCCAGTATTAACTGTATCTTTGTTTTTTATTGTGGTATTTTGGTGTTTTAGCAAAAAATGTAGGGTCAGCTTCTGCCCATTCATAAGTTACCAAGAGATCCATGGAAATACCTAAAGGCTGAGTTTCATCATCATTAGCTATTACATTAATAGCACTAATGTCTTAAATCTTAATATTCTGGCTCATTAGCTTAGGTAAAACACTATTAATATAAAAGGTGAATTTTAGCTAATCAACAGAGTTTATAAAGGCTTTTGTTTTGTTTTAAAGCATTGTCTCTCTTGCAGTATTAGCAGTTAGTACAGACATTAAATCATAATAATTCTATAATTAATAATGATAGTAACATCTAACAATATAAGATCTACTATCACTTTGGCTCAGACAGAACTTAACTTAATTTTACTCTATCATAAATCAAGCCTGTTATCCTTATCCATACCCAGCTGGTTGATGAACTTTCTCCCCTCAAAAAAGTACAACAAATTTATAAGGGACTGAAGGGAATCTGTAGGTTGGTTTGTTTTGGATTTGTTTGTTTTCAAACATACATAAAGAAAGAAATTATTCTTAAGAAAGGCTAGGAAATTGGTCTTTTAAGTGACAATGCTGCCTACAGAAAACAAAATTAAAAGTGTAAGAACATATCTGAACAACCAAGATATTCCAGTGGTCAAAGGCAGACTCCTGATATTTTGGCATCTCATTAGAAGTCTCCTGCTATCTCTGGTGCCTATACACAATCACAAAGAAATGGTACAGCACAGACTGCTAAGCAGAAATCACGTAATCAGACTATTAGAAAGGACAGTCCATTGTGACAATGTTAAAGAGATTCGTTTGGCTCATTGATATACAGTAAACCAGAATCCAGACCTGCACTCTGAACCCAAATGTAAATGCTATATAGTTACATACAGAAAACACCATTGATTCTGATGGAATTGAGCCAAATTTGCAAATGCCATTGTGAGAAGATTCCAGCTACAAAGTCAAACATCATTAGAGCATCCATTACAGACACTCCTGTGGCTCCAAACTCTGCCTGTGCATTCGGTGAGGGAGCTGTTTTCTGTTGCGTTAAGAATAAAGAGTCAAAATGTGCCCCGAGTTGTACTTGAATGACTGGGAGTATACATGCATTTGATAAATACATACTGGATACATTATTAACTCGAATTTGTTTGCATATTACCCATTTGCATCTTGTGTTGAATTACTAACTGTATTTTTAAGTTCAGATGTATCTAAAATAATTAGCTATAGCAACACCAACATTTTATTTTACAATTAAAATACGTTCCTTACTGTTTTTCTTGTGTACTTGTTCATTTCCCCCCAGACATAAGTAATGTGTAGACAGATACATTGTTTATTTACGACCCCAGTGACAGTTAATGTGGCATATGTGCCTACAATGTTTGACAGATAAAATGAGTTATTTACAGAAGCTGGGTTTATTATGTATGAATACTGAGGCTGCTATAGTATTTGGAAATGTCTCCACTTATTTTCCCAAGAGCCTGTTTCAGTGAAAGTTGTGGTGTTCTGACGTGCTACATAGGAACACAGCACAAATACTCAGTCCAGTCCAATCTATAATGCAGTTGTCACCTGTACGTGCTAATTTCAGAGTGGTTCTTTCTGAAGTTATTTTTACAGGTTTGATCCAAACACTGCTGAAGTCAATGACAAATTTTCTATAAGCAAGAGTGTGTTTGAATTCAGTCCTTAAAAATAAAATCTCTGCAGAAGAGTAGATCATATCTGGGTCTTACTGTTCGGCACACTGTAGAATAGGCATCGATGTATGACAGGGAGGAAAAGTGTAGAGCACTTTTCATCTATTAACCTTAATTATAAAGGGCCAAAAAATCTTTCCATTGAACCCAAAAATAAAAATTGCACTGACTTTGGCAGAAGCACAAATTGATCCTCCTGCAGAAAATGCATTGATTTTTCCTTTTTACTAAATAAATTCAAAAGCTTAGACACCAGATTTTGAAATAATTACTTAAATCTATTTTACTTAAAGCCAAATGTGCAAGACTGATGTGCTGTGGGGATTTTTTTTTTTTTTTTCCTTTTTCCCAGCAGTCTCCTTTACTCCATTTTCTATCATTCAGTTTTGGAATGGTTCAGAACATTCTCACAAAATGCTGCAGACAATGTCAGTGGCAGTCATCACTGCTTACTGCCTTGGGTCTAAACCTGCTGCCTATGAAGTGCAGCGCTTGTTGTGCAAGCATGTTACACAAGATGCTGCAACTTTAAAAGCCCAGTGTCAAAGGTAATCTCTAAGGAGACTTGCATAACAGCCACATGCAAAAATCCCAGTGTTGGCTTTTTGTTGGTGTTTTTTTCTGTTTGTTTGTTTGGGTTTTGTGTTTGTGGTTTTTTTTTAAAAAAAGGAACACTACTTTTCCAAATATTTTTTTCAAGATAATATTTCTCAATAAAGCCATGCGCACATTTTGCTTGATTTTCAAATGGCTTTATACACATCCTATATTGTATATATTTTCATACGCACATACAAACTCTTGCTGTAGCTATCTAGGCCTTGAAAATTTTGGAACCCTTTCAGGGAATATTTGTGCTGTCTATTGTGAGAAGACCTGAGTTATCTCAGCCTGTGTTTCAGGCTGGAGAAAAAAAAAAGTGTAAACCTGAGCTGAAGTTCTCAGCACAGTTTATTAGCTCAGACACAGAGCTGTGGTAAATGCAGTCATGTGGCTTTTTCTTTTTTCCTCAGAGCAGACAGAAAGCAATCACTCACAAAGGAGAACACTGTTCCAAAATACCTGCTATGTTCTTTGCCCGATTTGACAGTCAATCCAAAGTAAGACTTTGCTACAAGGATGTAGGATTACAATAATCCACATGCAAAGTCCAGCCATCACCACCATAAAAATACATGAAAAATGGTGGGAGAACACAGTTGAATACTTTCTCTTATACACATACAATACAGAAGCTTTGGTTCTACACCTTATACATGGTGTACTATTATCACCTCAAGGTTTAAGAGCAGCTTGCTAACTCAGAGCTTCCTAACAGAAGATTCTGGATTGCTTCTTGGGTACCTAGCACTCACTTAAAGTGTTCAGGCTGACCTATGACAATAGAGTACAGGTTGTGCTGCTATCACAGCCACAGCTATTTGCAACATGCATCTGAAGGTATAGAAAAGGAAACTGGAGTTGGGCAGATGTCTCCTGGTCAGCTTACCTCTCCTTACAGTGGATGCATTAGTCATCTCATCTAAAAACACATTATAACACATTATTGTGGTCACTGTTACTCCCCGCAACAGTGCAGACAAGTCATAGTAAAGAGGCTAAGACAGTTGAGAAGTCAGCCAAGAGAATATCCTCCAGGTTTTCCCTAGTCCAGGTGGGCACTCTTGCTGCTGCTTCTTCTGGGCAGCCAGAGTCCAGCATCCTGCACCTGTAAATACTTGCCTTGCTCTTCCCTTGCAGTTTTCCCCTTCTCAGGCCCTTATCTTTCTGTCACATCCACTAAAGCATGCACTCATGCCTTCACTTTTGTGCTTTTCCACCTAGGGACTGCACTGTCTTCCTTTCCTGTCCTCCAGCTCCTGAGGCACACAGTTTTTGTCCCTACACTGTGATCGACAAGTCAAACTCTTCTCCACCTTCCCTCCTCCAGCTCCCACACCGCAGACCCACACCCTGCCCCACGGCAGACGGAACAGTAAGTGCTGGGAGCCGTGGGACACCAGCACTCTGGGCAAAGCTGATTTTGCTTCATTTTGAGAGGGACTAAGTGTGAAAGTAGCTGGGGGAACAAAGAGGAACTTAAGAAGTAATTGTGTGATCCCACTCAGCAAGAGACAAGCAAGCAATGCCAGTAAATTTAAGCATTGAACAGAACACAGAGCATTCAGCTGAAAACGGATTCCCTTGGGTCTCACTTTTGGCGGGAGGACCAAAAACAACAATTGTTTGGGCCTGTGATATTTGTCTGTATTCAGGGCCAAAATCAGAAACCAGATGCAGTGAAGATCTCCACGTGGCTTTATGTTCACAGGAGAGGAGGCAACAAAATATGTAATTCCTTTCCACTTTTGTCATGCGCGAGCTATTATGAAACCACAGCATTGTGCCAGGGAAAAACTGTTCAGCCTCTGTATTGCAAGAGTGGATATAGATCTAAGTGGTCATACGACTGTAGGTACCTGCTGATCTATAATTTTACATCTAGGTTTGTACATTTGCACACACACAGAGAAAACAAACTGATGACATCACTGCCAGAAAAGCAATCATCTATAATGTCTGCAAAAAACTCAAGTTCACACAGTGCAGAAGTCAACTTTGCTTCCTGAACTTTGAAGAAACAGGTAGCCACAGAAAGGGGAGTAAGAAGAGATCTGCAAGAACCCCATGAAGAAGAAATGGCCTGGTTCTGGAAGATCCCAGACAGAGGCTGTAGCAGTTGGGAAAGTCAGGAAATGCACCCTCAGCACATTTTAGGTGTTCCCCCGTGTCCTCTGCCACAGGCTCCTGCTGGAGCTCATGCCTTCGGTTCTGGCTGCTCTTGATCAAGTCTCCTGTTTTGCCAACACAAACTGTCACATTTTTACTTATAGAGTTGCTTTCAGCCTGGGCTCCAAGTCTACTGGTGAAAGCAAACCCACTTCTCTTTCTGTGCCCTGTGCCAGCTCTCTACATGGGACAACAATGGAAGTACCCCCACTACGCTCCACCGCCACAGGCTTGATCTTTCTCTGGACTTCTCTCTCTCTCTCTCCACAATTACAACAAAACACCATGGGTAATCCTGGAGAGTGCCAAATAAATACTCTCACCATTATACACAGGTTTGCTATCATAAGGGAGTCATGTTCAAGCAAACTTTTTATTAAGGTCATGCCACAGAGATAGCATCTCTTCTTTTGTCTCCGACTGTTGACTTTAGACCTGGAAATCCCACTCAGTAAGGATTTCTGACAGCACCAAAGGCCAAGGTAGCTTGCAGTAAAGCACTGTAGTGTGCTGAAGTAGTTTAGCCCAGCTTGCTGCAATCGCATCTTTACTCACCATGCAGTGCCCCATGATAGCTAATGGGAAAAATAATTAAATACAGGGCCTTTTACGTAGTCAGTATCCCAAATAAACTTGGCCTTGTTAAAGAACAGTCCTTGAAATGGTTTATCTGTGAACGGTATTTCCTATGTATTTGAGAAAAATAGCCTTTTCTTCAGTATCAGAGCTGCACGTCTTCTTATTCCAGCTATTTGTTCTTGAACGAACATATTTATTGTGGCTAATGAAAGGGGAAATCCCTCTCTTTGTTCATGCCTCTGTTCCCTTCTGTCCTTCAGTGACCTGACATGTGCTTCACCCTAGAAACCAAAATGACTGGAGCAGCCAAGAACATGGAGAATTGTTCTGGGCTCCCACTTCTGAAACCACATGGAAGATTTGTTATGGGAAATCTCCCATGCTAGGCTGTAAAAATAAGCTCGCTTTTAAAGTGCTTAGTTATGGAAGTTGCCTCCATCACTTACAGAAGTTTTCCCTTCTCAAAGAGCTTGACTTAGGCTGTCCCTGGTAGAGGTTCAGCCCATGGTGTGGAGAAGGCAGGGTCTTCTCCATTATTGCCACCTGCTCATACAAGGGTTTACAGTGCTTATAGGCAAGCTATAGAAGTCAGTTACCATTTCTATAACACTATGACAGTTAATTTTATCCCAGGTCACCACCTGTCCCAATGCCACAGAACTAAGCCCTATCTAGGCTACTAAGTGAGCACAATAGAAGTCTATCCGTACAGAGAAAGAGTTGGTGCCAGAAGGCAGTGAACACACTGTGTGCATCTTGGGGAAGAGGAGGCAAGAGAATGGGCTGTGTGGCACCAGTCTGACTTATCCTAAGCATCAGAGAGCACCTGGTGCACGTCACAGGCACCCCTGCAGAGCTTCTCTTGTTTTCCTTTCAAGCTAAAGAAAATTAGTTCATACATCCTGAAACCACTCCCCAATGAGCCAAAAAGATCAGATTTGTTTCCAAAGCGTGCTCCTAAGATAAACTAAAATGCTAACAGAAATGCACCCTTTTTCTTTCTAGCACCTGGCTCATGTAGCCAAGCAAAGTCAATAGTAATATGATATTTCTGATTTGGCTAAACATCTGAAATCTGGTTGATTATCTGAAGTCTTCATTATAGCTAAAATACTCGTTCTGAAAAGGTAGGATGAGAATTACAAGTAAACAGGCCATCTCTCACAAGATCTGATACTTGGGGCTAGGCACTTAAAGTATGTAGAATACTAATAAAAGCAGGAAAAAATATTATCAAAATAAATCAAATTTATTCAATATATCAAAGTATATTAAAAATTGTAGCAAACAATTTTCTTGATGAAATGCAGGTGCAGTTACATCTTAATAAAATGTGTTTACGAAAACAGCATTTGCAAATGCTTTTTTTTATTTTCTTCTCCTCTGAAGAGCAGTAATTCTCTGTATTCCTGCTACATCCTACTCTTGCTGCTAGTCCTAAGTCAGTCTTATTCAGACTAGTCATTTATGGTCCAGTTTTGCTGCTTCTATTCAAAATCAGAAAGCCTTAGTCCTCATGTGGAATTATAGGGATTACTTGCACAGTAATGCCAACATCAGAGGGTGAGACAGACCTAACCTGGTTGTACTTTATGATCACCTCTACACCCCTTACAGAAGGGTCTGCTCCTCAATCTGGTTTATTTTGTTTATCTAGAGTACAGTGAATCAGCTATTTTACATTTAAAGGAACTGGCAAGAAGTAGTTTATCACTCCACTACAAGGAGGGGAAAAGACAATAGTAGTTTAAAGTATGAATTTACTGGTATTTAAATTTAAATTTATTTGCATTTACATGAGGAAACTTTTTGAATGCAGCCTCACCACCACCCTACTCTGCACACTCATCTTCCATCTGGTGGTGGAAGAAATAATTTACAACAATGCAAAATCATCAACCGTTGGCACAGACAGTGCATATCCCCTCATTGGCCTTTTGTGACTCCACAGACCTTAGGAAAGTTTAATGGTAAAGTTTTTCTTTCAGAAATATTCGCAAAGCCCTAAATCCCTGATTTGCAAACTCGGATCTGCAAACCATTTGTGGTCTATGACACCACAGTGCGTGGTCCTCGTCATGAAACCATGTTAAATGGTGACCTTTGCGATCATGGTATTGTGCTGCAAATGATGTGGTTGCTAGGATAATTGCTTTGAATAAAAATTACTCTTTTTAATATTTCCCTAGCTAAATTTGTACCATATTTCATGTCAATGAGTAACTGCATGTGTTGGTGGAAAGGGAAGATGTTACAATCTCTCTTTCTTCCCAATGCAAAATATACCGTGAAGTTGACTTCATAAGGAAGCCACTTAAGAAAGCTAATCCTGGATATAAAGCAAGGCTAAAAATCAAGCACATTCAAGTGCCATTATCATGTGCTAGTAGAAATTATATATATTTTTGGGAAGTTTTTAGGTTCTAATGACATGGACATCAGGGTTTCTTCGCATCAAAAAGGATTAAACCCCACAGCTGTAGGTTACTGACCAGGACATGAGATCTTTCATTCAGGGTAAAGTGTAAGTGATAAAATCCAAATCCTGACTCCTCCAAGTGACCTGCAGATCTTTATGGGTTTTTAAGTTTACAAAGGGTACACGTCAGGGTTTTAACATATTTAAGAAAGAATTATCTCAATGTTGATATTTAAAATACTGGCAAATGTAAATGGGTGCCTGGATATTTACAAACAGCAGAAGTAATTGCCAGCTTGTCTTGTGGATTTAAGTGTCACAGCTTGCAGCTCAGTGAAATATAACCCAATGAGTTTACACGTCTGGGGGATATAACAATGGGAAATTATTCTGAGGAAGCGTGCAAGGGAAAACAGCATATATTAACTGAAATATGTTTAGACTGGCAGTATTAATTGGCACTATTAATGGGGATTGAGGCTTACACCTATGATCAATGACTCCTATCAGAGATCTTTATATGAATCCAAAATAAAATAGGCTTATTAGCTTGGAAAGTGACTGAATCTGTACTTAACTTGCCTTTTCCTCCCTCTGCTCCCAAATCTTTTATTTACACTCCATGTTATTTTACAGATGGCTGCTTGAACAACAACCATAGAAAAAAAGTAAGATCAACACCTACCTTCTTCGTAAGTGCCCTCCACCAGCTGTACACAAAATCACGCTCACCAATGTGATAGTGGGAGACCAGCCTTGGAACGCAACCTCAGAAAACCTCTTGGAGGTGTTTTCTACATATTCTTTTGTCATGGAAAAGAATGGTCACTCCCTCCCTAGGAAGAGAAGGAGATCCTCCCTACTCTGTGGGCCAACCATGCCCTCTATTCTCCGTGAAGAGTTAGGGATCTATAATGCTACCATAGATATCTCTATCTTCATTGTGTGTATTAATTTAAGAGTGTGAATATACCCATTTGTTCAGTCTCATTTACATACTTAACTAAATTTATGCTATTTTGCTGCTTTCAAGACTCAGCATGAGGGAATGGGAAACAAATTTTGCAGTGACCCAGCAGGAATCGAAAGGCAAAAGTCAACTCTTCTACTCACAACAGGAGACCTGGTGTTGGTACTTGCTACATCATCATGATTTTCAAAGGAGAAATTTTAAAACTTCCTTTGGCCTGAGATGAAACTCTCGGCATTTTAGAATTGTTTTTCTCTTGCTTTATTATATGAGGGAACGATTTAATGTTTCTTTTAAAATGGGAAATGGTATCACTTTCTCTGCCATAACAAAAGGCTGTTTTAGATTGTTTTATTACACCGTTTTTAAAAGCACATTGCCACAGCGTTTCATAGGAGTGTATTTACATTTACCTTTCTAAAACACACAGTATATTATGTTGCAATTAAAAGCCCACAAACTCAATCTGATATTTCTTCACTAATTTATTCCCAAGCCAATATGTATTTTAATGTTCCAAACCATTGCTAATTAACACATGGAAATATTTTAACATGGATTTTGATTAATTCCATTTAACAGTCTAACCAGTACTAAAACATATGTGGTGTGTCATTCCTTTCTTTTGAGGAAGGCATTGGCATTAAATCTTTCAATCTTCCTGAGCACCAAATGCTAATTTCAGGAAGATTAAATAACAGACTGCAGCTACAGTTTCCTTTCTTTACTTCCCAGAAGGTGAAATGAACATATTTATGTGGGAGGAATTTCTTTACTGCACAAGCCAAAATACAGAAATTAGATTTTTTTCCCCAACATTGCTAATACACTAGCAATTGCCTGCCAACTAAATAACTTTAACCTATATCTGCAGTTCATGGAGAGTTGCCAAGTTATATGTTCAACTTTCTTTCACTCTGTTTTTTTTATTAAAGTATTCCCATATGATGTTTTCACTTGCAGCTCCTAAATGCTTTTCCATACTTGAATCAGAGCTACCAGCCTATAGTGGGGTGGCTCTGGCCATAAAGCCGGACATGCTCATATAAGACCCTCCTCTGATTTTCACACTTTGAAGGTATGTTACAAATATGATTCATATGGTATTCCTCTAATGGTTTAAAATCTGACTATAACTCTGCACATCAACAAACTAAGCATACAAAATACCCAGAGGTATGCATGCAAGTAAGCATCTTATGCATACAAAAATACAAGAACACAGGGCAGGAGGTGGCTGCCTTCTGGATCTTGGGATAATTGCTCATATCTTGCATACAGCTTTTCACAAGATGGAGTTTGATGAGCTTAAGAACAGTTAAACATTTCTGCTCTTGCATTTCCCACCAGAAAGATGACTATACCTGAGTACTGTAGCTCCCCTTTGCCCTACGGTGAGTCCAGTTTCCCTGTTCTTACTTCCACTGTCTCTTCTTCCACTCTGCTTCATGGTCAGCATGTTCCTACTGAAAGCTGAACAAAGGTTTGCTGTATGTTCAGATCACACCTACATCTCCCTCACTCGCTTAAGTAACCTTTTCTTCTTATTCTTTCCCTAGGCCTTATTTCACTTGTTGCAATATTCTTTGTAAATCTTCATTCTGCTTGATAATATATGATACTACCCCTCTCGCTTTACCTTTTGCTAGCCGTACTTCAGTCCCGACTGCTAACACAGCATCTGAACAGTGGTTTGTATTTGGTTTCCTATTGCTTCTACAACATCTAATAACAACAGCCTCCACACCATTCAGCCACCCAGATTCCTGCCGTCTGCAAAAAAGCATTCCAGTTGTTTCTTACTGATCTATGCCTACCAGATAAAGCAATGTCCAGTTTTCTACCTGACTACCATTTTCACCAGGATTACAACTTTCTTCTCTGAGTCTACATTTACGCCCACTGATTAGCTTGTATTTTCTTTCTGCCTCTTTTTATACTTTTAACAGGTGCTTGTTGGATGTAACGTTTTCATCATATTCACTAAATGACTTGCCCGGGGAGAAAGCCAATTATAGCTACTAGCAAGAGTCCAAGCTCTTGCTCAAGAAGCAGAGGCTGTCCTGAGAAGCCCCAGGTTCAGTCCCAGTGATGATTCACAACAGCTGTCATTGCCAATGCAAAAAATCTGTGCACACTCTCTTGACTGTACTTTAAAACACACGTGCCTTCTGTGTTATCAGATGATTTAAAACTGTAATTCCTGTGCTCTCTGCAAAGAAAGGAACAGAATAATTTGTGGAAAAAATACCTGAAAGTTATGACAGGAAAGAGCAGTGAATATGCAGGTAGGTTCTTTCAAACGAGCTGTTTGTTACTTTAAAGGTTCGCATCAGATAAAATAATATTTAACACAGCTGATGGTGAAGTTTACAAATGGCTATTCATTCTAGCACAGAAGGCCAAATGCTGATACCCAAATACCTGCCAATTCTGTCCTCAGTAGGAAGCATGCATGCTGTTCACTTGAGGGCTGATCACAGCCCAGAGTGAAAACACACATCATAAAAAATTCAAGTACCTGAAAATGGCATTTCCGTATCTTTTCTTACATGAGCATTCTTTGTTTTACAGTTCACAGAGATTATATTTATTAAAGCAGGACATGTTCCAGAAAAGTATTACCAAATAGTGCAAAGGCTCCAACTTGGTTGCACCTGCTAAACTGGTCTTAGAAGAACACCTTCATTAGCTGACAACTAAGCAGACTATCAGGATTCCAAGAGCATCCTCCCTCATGCAATTGCATGCCAGAGAGATGGAAACAAGATGCTGAAAAAATTAGCTTTACCAACTCCTGGTTATTATTCAAAAAGTACACTACCAGTCACAACACTTAACACTGTTTTTATATGGCTTGTGATGTTTTCCTTAATTGGAAGAAGCAGAAAAGATCCAGTTTTATCTATGGAAAAGCAGCCATAGTAATACTTTCCCACCAGATATCTGAATGATATTCCTCTAAGGATGAAGAGCAAATATTATAATCCCCTTTTGTAGTCAGGGGTGCAGTGCACCAAAGCACTGAGGACCACCAATCAGAATGAGAACAGTATTGATAAAGACTCCTGCCTTCTGTTTGATTAAAACACCTGTACAAATTAAATTGTCTGTAATGACTTTGAGAAATACCAAAGCGCCTGTCCCATAGTCACACGCCGAATCTATTTGCAGAGTTATGAATACACCCTACAGTCCCGCTGCAGCCATTAAATGATGCCTCCACGTCTTTGCTCAAGCAAAACAAATCCTAATATTCTACCACTCTCCCCAAAGACTCTGAGGTCATTTTGCTTTGTGGCATTTCACATTACACCATTTGAATAACAGTATTTCTTACAATTAGCTTGGACCAATAACAAGCCACTCATAAGCAGTTACTTTGGCACTGAGAATTTCAAAAAGCTTTCAAAAAAACCCCAAAAAAACCAACCAAACCAACAACACAAACCACTTTTGAAGAGACTGACTCTTCATAAATAGAGGTACTTGAATTTCACTGAGATTTTTTTTTTCTTCCTCCCAGCAAGAAAAGGAGTAGCTTAAAACCCAAAACCCCACTAACAAATGCACAATAGGAAAGAAGTATCTAAACCTTCTTTCCCCAGACTAAATACACATGGTCAGATCTTTTAACCACACCTATTCAACAGAGCTGAAGTGCCCTGTTCTACAGCCTTATGTGAAATGGAAAGGTCCCATTGGTCACAGTCATTCAAAATCAGGCCTTAACTATGTTTGTTAATGTTTGATTTTAAACAGGCAAGCTGTCCTCTTGCTATCGCTGCAAAACAGCTTTGCTAGCAATTGTCCAAGCAATCGGACAGTAGCCTTACAAAGGCCACAATAAGAGGTCTTCAGCTGAGTGGTGTCATATGGTGTTCATTTAGAAGTATCACAAGAACATTACTTCTCACAGTATTTACAAATGAAAAACATATGGCGGTAACCTGTAATACTGCAAGAAATACTGCTCTTTGGGTTTGTTTCTGGCCTCAGACTTTTGAAATATGAACCAAGCAAAGGGATTTCAGCTTAATGCATGATTCAGTCCATTTTTCAGAGCCCAAAGTCTGGGGAACAGCTACAGCTTGCATCTGAAAAAAGTGATTTGCCCACAACTATGGGTAATATACTATAGCTGGCAACTAGAGTAGCATGTATATCAAAAAAGGTGTGGGGGTGGTTAATTAAAGACATCTACATTCCATTTAATTAAAAAAAAAAAAGATATTAAACTGGCTTTGGTTCCTATAGTTTTGTAAGTCATATATAAGCCTCCTGCATTTACTATTTAGGTTCAATCAATATGGTTATCTACCTGTCAATTTTTCTTGCTCTTTAATGCAGAAAGAGAGCAGCCTTTTTTATAGCTAGCTTAGAAAGTACTAAGCTAATCAATACATGCAGCGATAACAGAATGATTTGAAACACGTAACAGAAGCTTATCACTCTGCAGTATACTGAACCCATCAAAATATTTTCCTAGAAGTAAAGTGAAAATAGAAGATCTCCATTTTTTATTACTTAAGTGGGTGGTGACATAGATTTTGTAGGCCTTTTGGATTTGTTCCTAGCTTTGTATTTTTGTGAAAATTTGGTACACAAGCATTTGCTGCTTTGTAGGAACATGAGGCCAATTTTGCAGTAAGATTTAAAAACTCTGCCTTGACAATCAAACATTATCTCAATTGCCCTTGATTTCCTGTCTCTAAACATTGATTGGAAATCCATGCATTGTTCTGGAGAACTGCACATAAAATTTTTCCAGGAACACATCTTCTGATATTCCTGCAGACCTTAAACCCCTTTGCTTTACTCAGTACTCTCAGTAATTTGTGTTTGAGCCAAACCTGAAAAGTACAGGCTTTCTTTCAGCTACCTCCTGCCGAGTTAGTCAATTTGAAATAATTTGTAAGCATCTGATTCCTAGAGGTTTAAATATACATGCATGTATCAAGATTCTGGATTTTAATGCGGTAGAGAGAGGTTCAGCTGTTATTGTGGTCTCTAGCCACTACTTTTTTCAAGAAATGCAAAGGATTTAACTATGCAGTTCTCTGAAGGGTAATTAACAATCATCTGCCATCACACAATTTAAGTAGGTGGAATGCTACATAATACAAAAGATCTTTGCAATGTCCCAGGCTTGCCACAATTCACCAAATGTTAAATGCAAGCTCAAAATTAATATATATATAAGTATGTAAGTATGCATATAAATGTAGAATAAAGAGATGAGTCAATAAGAAAAGAACAGGAAATAATGTTTACAGCTTGAGGCTTTCTGTCAATTTTTCTGTTTTAGCTCCAAGGCCATTGTTATCAATTCTATGTCATGATGTCTGGTGTATTTCTGAATGTCCTCCTGAAAAACGATGGCCTTGTGACTTCCCAGTTCTGAAAGGTCTGCTTCCCAGTTTCTGAATCTCAGAGGCTGGCAAGCCTGGGTGCTAGTTGTTTCATTGGGTTTTACTCAAGGCACCAAACGGTAAAAAGTTTTACCTTCACCCTTAGAAAGCAATATTGATAAGTAAAACAGAGGAGAAAGGTTTAAGAAATCAAAAGGATCACAAAATCATAAAGAAGTCTACAGGGGCTCTGCTGTTCCCATTGCCCACCCAGAAACAGCCACTCATAGCGCAGGCAGGTCTGAACTAGCTCCGTGGGGTGAGTCAAGGTCTGGAAATCACACGACAGCATCCACTCTGAGGCAAGGATTAGTCCACAGGTGCATAAGTGCTGCTAACACTACCTCCTGACCCCGTCCGGTAAGTCTGTGTGAACTTACCATGAATTTCTACAAACTCAGAAATCACTAAACCACAATCCGTTGCACAGTGGAGACATGCCAGCAGCAAGGCATTAACAATGTTGTCCGTTCCAGAGGAGCTGAAAGATGGATGGGCATCTCTGAGGGCAGAATTGGGCCCAGCGAACGAACAAAGATTCTTGGAGCCACACCTCAAGTGACACAAATTATGTTATAAAATTAATCACTTCCTTACACATGGCAGAATGCTTCCAGGGCACTCAACATCCTATTCCATTAAGCCATGATAAATGAGACCATATTTCCACATCGGTCTGAACCCATCTTTTAAATCTGCTTGTTCAAATATTTGGTTACTTATTCACTTCCCCCTCAAGATAGCAAAAAAAGGTCTTTTCCAACTTTACATGTCCTAATAGATGCTGTTATTGCAGGACCATCAGCTAGGAATTTTAACAGAATTCCTTACCTTATGAGCATGCAAAATTTTGAGAGAAAAACATTTGGTGAACAATCTCTATGTGTACATTCAGCCACTTGAAAAAAATGGACTCCAAGATACAGGAGAGACGCAGAACAAATTACGGAGAAATGCCTTCGAGAAGTAACTTTCCTACTGCTAGCATGAAGATGATCACCACCACCACCTGGAACAGTGTTAGGATGGAAACCCATGGAGCAGGAGCAAAATTGTTTCAAGCAGATCACTACGGCTCGGGGTGGCTAGGGAAGGTTCATAAATTGATAAGCACCACTGAAGGATCGTAAGCCTCCACATCAATTGTATAAAGATTACAACAGAGCCACTCACTGCAGCCATTCTGAAAAGGTTATGGGTTTCACAGGTGTGCACTGTCAGTTCTGATTAAGCTTAAACTAAACCAGTTATCTATAACGCTGGATTGGAAGGAGTTTTATTGCTGAACGCAGGGTAAATCAAACTCAGGATACACATCTGTGGAAAAACACAGAGGGCCAAAGTTCACAGTCCTGATACAGGCAAAAAAACCCTCCAAACTCAGGAGGAGATTTGCCTGTAAAGGGCCCATTGGTCTGGCTATTGTCATATGTTCTGTGTTGGAAAGTTATTCATCACCCTAACACAGCTTTGGGTTTTCTTTCCCTCTTCAGATTATTGTTCGCTCTTAATACACGATTATTATCTGCATTCATTTCTAAAGTGCCTAGAGTTTAGCATTTATCTGAACATAAATGAAATTAATTATACACCTATACTTTTCACGACATAGGATATAAACTAAAGCAGCTATAGCAACAAATTCACAATGTAATTTTTCATCTGTGCAAATAGGAACCTTTCCAAAACCAACAATTCACATCAGAGGTTCTTAGAGCTATGCAGAAAGACTCTGGGTAAAATCCCGTGCCCCAAAATAATTGCTAACAAGTCAATTGATTTCAACAGTACCAGGTTTTCACTCAAAAACTAAAGAAAGAAAAAATGCATTCTCAATAGTTGATACAAGTTGCAAAAGGTACACTTTATTTCCAAAAACACCTCATACTAATGCTGCACTTTAAAGTGCCTCTATTGATTCATAGTGTTAATAGATGGCAAAAGTGAAAAAATGTATTTGCTTTTGCAACATCATTATTTCCTTTGTATGCAATTATTTACTTGCCAAACAATGCTAGCGACAAATCGCAACAGACTATGAAGCCTTCTACATCAGCAGATTTTTAACCTAAGGTAAAAATAAACAGAAACATCTGTAAAGTAATCTTGTACAAAGCTACGTTTATTAACAAATACATTTTCTAATAAAACACCATCTGCAAGCAACCCTCAGCTTCCACTTGATATAAATAGGCCTTTTACTGTTTTCAGATGCAGTTCCCAGAAAATTATTCCAAGCTCTACTGCAAAACACATCAGTCTTTGTTGCTGCCTGGAATGTTAATAAATAACATCAAGTTTTTAAATAGTCAAACAAATTATTGGCTTGAAACAATTATTCCAATAGAAAAAGCTGACCTTTTGCAATAAAGTGGTTTAAGAATGCATTACTCCTCATTCCTAGTATAAAAATATTACCAAGCAGGGAAATATTTTGGGGAAAACAGAAAGCTATGAAAAACTCATATTGCAATTCTGCTCATATGTACACTATAAACCTACCTTGCAAAGGTTACTTCTTTAGAAAAAACTCAGAATAAGAGAAAAACTATACAGAGTATGAATAGTTCAGTTGGTATCCTTATTATACATCTGTGCTTGGAATGGACACAAATACGAACCAACTAAAATGTTCCTCAGAGGAGCACTGTACTGACCAGCAATACAAAATTCGACAGCTTAAACTGTTGGTAGCAGAGATTGGGACTGAATCCCAATATTAAAAGCTCTTCAAAATGCATAAAAGCTTTAATGGGACACATTTTCATAAGCGTTACTCCAAACTTAAGCCATGTTAATTCCATTAAAAGCAACAGGAATTTAGCAAACTCTGCAAATAAACTCCTTACTGGTAGAACTATTTAGTACCACTGAAATTTGAACACTGCAGTTATTCCTTAGAGTTTAAAACAGCAATCTTCCTATCAAACTGGCTCCTACCTAAAAAATGCAAGATTGAAAACTGCTGATGAACTGAGATATTGGAGGTCTCTGTCCAGAATTCTAGCTGGTGTAAACATATTACACCCAAAAGAGATCTAGCCTTTTAATATTAATCAGAAACAAGCAATGTTAGTATTCCAAACTGCGCTTTAAAAACTTCATTAAATATTGCTACTGGAACTATCACAATAAACTTTGCCAAAAGTAGTCATGCACATTCTAGAAAAAAAAAAAAAAGGAATGTTTTAGACTGTAATTCCAGGAAATGGAACTGCATACTTCCAGAGAAAAATATTCAGTGCATGAAATACTCAAGCAGCACTAGAGAGAAATATTTTAAACTACTTACTTCACTAACAGGAGGAATGTTGAGCTTTGGTACTTTGTTCTTCGAACTAGGCGTGTTCACTTTTCCTTCCAGCAGTGTTCCAAAGGACTGATTTCCATATCCACTCTCAATTTCTATCGGAGGTTTCAGTTCAGGTGAGTCATTGGGTACCTGGTCCTGACCATCCATAGGCCTGACATATGCTGTAGGCTTTTGCTGGACCATGCTGTTTTTGCAGTGAAGCCCTGGTGGGAAGTTCTGGGTCGAAAGACCGTTGTTCGCAGATAACAAAGAAGTGGAAGGAAGTGGAGATCCAGGACCATGACCTACAAATTCAAGCTCTGTGGGTGACTTGGAATGACTGTTTTCTTTGTAAGTATGTTCTCCAGGTGCTAACTTTGAATGAGTATGCCTCCTCGAATGTGAAGATGCTGCCATAGAATTTGCTTCCTCAGTTCCTCCACTTTTATGCTGCTCACTCTGACAATTATAAAGGTCTTCAAACCTGCCCTGTGGCTGGTCGTGAGAAGAACTATGCTTTGTTCGACTCTGCTGACTACTGGATTGGCTTGGCTGGGCCCCACTAGAGTTGTGACCACCACGTGACCAGTCTGTCCTCGACTTCCTGCTGCTCTGGTGACTGTGTAGCAAAGTAGAATTAGATGACAATGAAGAAGGCGGAGGCATTGATGTCGATGAATGGCCACTAATCTGATGAGATGGGATCATCCTGTTTCTTGGTTCTGGGAAAAAGTTCTGTTCATTTTTGTCAATGGGTGTTTGTGGGACAGAATTCTTTGGGATCCCTACAAGGTGGCTCTGGTTGGAATGGTTGGTTAACAGGTCCTTCATCTCATCATAATTTCCCAGTGTGTTCTGCACACGGTTTGCAAGGGCATCGCCTTTATTTGTCTAAAATATCAAAAAATAAATAGAGGAAGAGTGAGTAAATTTCCGATTACAAGTTACTGCTCAGAATAGTTGTCTTAGAAGATGGCAAATGTTAGCTGTTTAATGGTGTCATGCTGACATTTAATTTAATTTCAATTACATTTTGCATATGTTATGTGAGAAAAACCTATCAATAACTGTGTTCAAAGAATCTCTTGAAACAGGCTTGCATGAGTAACACTTGTATACTGCTTCCCATTTTCTTAAATATGCTCTCAGAGAAGTGTTTAAATTGCATCAGTTATGGATGTTAGGAGCAAAATAAGCTGGGTTTATGTCAGAGATGTTGGGCTTGTACATTTCATATCGTGCAAAACATGAACGTGCAATTACTGGCTACTGAGCATTTGAATTGCAATCACAGAGTTTATTTAAGTATGTTATTGCTCTATCAGCCCCTTGACCCATAGTCCTGCCATAAATAGAAGCTGGGTAGTCTGTAATAAACATACAGCGCCAAACTCTTCACTCCAGTGTAACTCCAATTACTTTTCTATAGAGGCTTTAGATTGACCTGAGCTATTTACCATCTGAAGCCAGAAAAGAAAAAGCTTCTACCCACTCAAATGCTACAGTAGCTTCAAATAAAAGATCATTCAAAAATATTTTCTTATAGAACATAAATAGACATGATTGCCACATTCTTAACTATCAGGATTCTTCCATTGTCTGCAGGCTGGTTGTATTTATGAATCATGCTTTTCTTTGAATTCCAGTAATTATTGAATAAATACTGACTCATCTGTGTTTCAGTGCTATTATACTTTTTCTTATGAAGCATGAAGTGCTTTTTTTTTGTTCTTTTTCCTTTTCCCTCTCACTTGTAAAAAACCTGGACAAATAAACTGGAAGCTATAATTAATAAGCAGCTAATTTCCTCTCTCTTTCTGTTCTAACTCACCCCACAGAGACACAAAGTACCAGCCTTCTTATGACCTTTATATTCCACTGAAATGACCAGCAGAGAACAAAAACATCTTATTCCCCATGCTTATTAATTTACAAGACTCAAAGGATAAAAAACAAAGCAAAACTGTCATTCCTGTTCAAGCAGACAGTTAACTTCTACAGTCTGGAATTACATGACCAAGTTGCAGTGTACATAAGATACTTCAGGATACAGCCAACTATACTTCTCCTTATGTTTGGGGTGTTTCTTCACTCACTACAGCAAGCAGTGCCACAGTCCAAAGATGTCTCAACACTAGGTCATAAAGATGGGAAAAGGCATCACTATGAGCTTGTGCTTGGTTAGAGAGTGTCACACTCCACTTCTTGACGAGGTACCCTACCGTGCCACTGATTTAATTTTCTTGAAGTATTAAGTAGAAGTTTGAGTGATGAAAAAAATCCATGCATGGATTTCTCCTGAAATATCTGCTTATACTACCCACTGCTGAACTAGTCAGGAGATGAGAATATTGTAGAAAGATTTTTTTTTTTTCCTTAGTACTGCACATGTCATAAAAAATGTTGAAAAAGAAGATAGTAAATGCAAGTTTCTTTTTTCCCATTCTCAGGGATTGTAACATATATTACCACTGCACTAAGGCAGTGATTTAAAAATTAACTGTTCAATGTTGTTCTCACCTATATACATTTTGCCAGTGCTCCTAACTGACACAGTTAATAATCCCAGTTGTGGAGAACCACGAATCACTTTTATTCACCAAGTCCCTAGGTTGGTCATTTTAGTGGCAAAAATTATATTCTAGCTAAGCCAAGAATAAGGTCTTTGTATATGAGCAGTCTCCTTCAACTGAGTTGCACAATGAGCTGCTTGGGCAGCAGCCAAAACCAGACTCTCTCTGTTCAACCCCCAATTTAAAACAAGGAGATTCCATTGTGCTTAAGGGCCCAGCAAGAATTATGATGCAAAGTCTAAACACTTACATACTTGTTCTGTTTCCTCCTTCCCCAAACACTTTAACTCCTTATGGGATAGCCCATAGGAAATAACCAACTATTGAAAAATGCCTGACCAAATGCCTTCACCTCTGGTTCAGCTAGACTTCCAGGGTGCATTTAGCTTACTTTCCAGAAAGCAAAAGTTTCTTGTTTGTTTGTTTTGTTTATTTTGTTTTTTAAAAAAAAGTACTGACAACATATCATCACGGTAACACTTCAACATCACAGCATTAAATGATTCCTGTCTAGATCCTCACAGAGGGAATCAGTATTTTAATTTGAATGTAGAGTTTTTCAATCATTTTTGTGTTGGAGGTAACTGATTCTCAGATTATTTTCTATTACATGTCACATAATAATAAATATAATTTTTATTTGATATTAACTCTGTTTCATGCAGAATGTTCACTTCTGGCGATAAACTATACTGTATGAATGTTAGGAATTATTATTTGTAGTCATTTACTGGGGGCATTAATAACAAAAAAAATATTTTCTGAAAATCATGGAGATTAAATTAAATATCCTTAGCATATTTTAAGTGCACTAAAGCCCATATCCAATAGTTATTGAAGTCAATAGAAGGATTATTACTCTGTTCAATGGCCTTTGGACCAGACTGCAAAGCAAAAAACACACAGTGAATGCGAGTAGTCATGTGGCTTATGCTTAAATCAATCTAGAGTGCATACAACTAACACCAGAGTTGTTCATTACAACCTGAACAAGCTCAGGTGTGTAATGCAGTGCACTACCTGCATTTAAGACATAAAGCATATCATTAATGTTTTTATTTTATTTCCTCAACAAATTCAGGGTTCTCATGAGAAGTATTCTTAACAAGTCTGGATACCAGCAAGACAAACACAAAATCCATCATAATTTCTGGCTGCTCTTTTTTACTTCCAGTTTGGGGGCAATTTCTGCCTTCATATCTGGATAACTGGCTGATTCCTTAAAGGAAATTTCTGTACAATTTATTTTCTGAACAGCATGTTGAACCACAATTTTTCCACTATCAAGGAAATGCAGTATTTTCGGAGTATTCCAAGCCATAAATTATATGTCTGGTTTGTGACTCATGGCTAGTAGTGCTCCCCCTCATTCTAGGCTCTTGTTAATTTAGGAAATGTACACCTTCCTACATTTGCCTCTATTGCTTTCAAAAGAAGAGCTGTAATAGAGTCCTATTGGAAGACTAATTTCCTAGCTAGCTATTGCATTATAGTTTCACAAAGAAAAGAACTAATGCACTCAAACTTATAGGCCCAGTTTACAAGGGTTTTGTGAAAATTTGTATGAAACTTGAGGTTTCATAATTCATTCACTTTCTTATGCCTCATAGTTAAACTAACCTCCATGGATTAGAAGCTGAGATCTTTTTTATGCTAAACTTGAATAGCATGGAAGGGCTTTACCTTACCATGAAAAAGATAAATGATTTAACATTCACCAAAGGCTCCCCAATGGAAATGCTGCCCATTGGGTTCTCTTTCTCAAGCTGAACTCTTCTGAGACAATTCCTTTGAAAAGTAACAAAAATATTCCTACTGTTCCCTCTAAAATACCCATCTCTGAAACTCTTTACTAATTCAAAACATTAAAAGGTATCAACAATTCAGTAGTAAAATTGCAGCTTCTCTCAGGAAAACTCTGACACCGCTTTTTCAAATGTCTGTTGTCATAACACTGCAGGCTCTTCTCTGATCACTTCTGCAAAATCAAGCATTAGCAGGTTGCACCGGAGTTCAAAGGCCAGACCAGCAACCCACTTGCATTAAAGGATAACACAGCCCTCACTGCCCAACCTTCCCAAAACAATGCTGGATATCATCACATTGTCAAAGGTGTTGTTTCCCCACATGAGACAGTGGCGCTTCAAAAGAACACTCTTATATTTTAATAAACATCTACAAATGTATTTTATACACCCACAGAAATAAATATCTCTTTTCATGTATGTGTACACATACATACACTACAAAGTATCAATGTAAAAACATGAGCTTGTCCAAAATTATAATGATCACTTATGTTTTATTTGACAGAGGGGTAGAAAGATGCTCTAACAGCTAGAGCGAATGCATGATAGATGGATGCAGATACTCCACACACTAATGATACACAATGGCAGTAAGCTCCACGAGAAAATTTGGACTCCTTTCTTTGACCAAGTTTTAATATCCCCAACTTTAGGGTGATTGTAAAACAGTTGCCAGTTGTTCAAGTCTTTAAAATGTCAAAACAGCAGTGGTGGTATTCCCCACCCCAACAGTCCCTTCTCTGGGTTAACTGTTGAAGTAAATGAGAAAAGAATGTTAAATGAGTAAGGACACTACATCTGGCAATAAAAGAAAGGAAAAGAGACCATTTTCTGAGACCTGATACTACCAATCTTCCCTTTGCCACTGTAGTCTCCATCCCACCTCACATCCCCAGACCTTTCAGAAACTTATCAGCCATCCTTTGAGCTGACGCTCATTAGAAGAGCTAGCCCAGCTGAGGATGTGGACCTTGCGCCTATCACAGGCCACCACAGCTGAATTTGTTGGACAGTGTCTAATCTCACCCAGGTCCCACTGAGAGCAACCAGAAGAGACAAAAAGATGGGCGCAGCTTATTCTGCGCCCAGGCCTCGAGTTTCACCCATACAGAAACATCTGTTCATCTCAAAATGGAAAATGAATTTAAATTGAATATGTAGCACATTTGTTCTCACCTCATGGCTTCTTCATTTTACTTTAGAATAAATACGAACAAACTCCTGAATTTAAGTTTTGCAGTTGCTTTAGAATACAAGTCACTACATATCCCCTAAGAGTTAGATCCAGCTTTCATTAGTTCCTAGGAAAGTGTACTGGCTGGTTCTTAGCAAGGCAGAACTTAGAAAGAAAATACCAGCCTATCACTTTGTAATTTTTTTTTTCTCCATAAGGTAAAATATAGGCAAGACCTAGCTTTCCTATTCAGTCTTGGTTCAATTTGTTTCGCAAATCTAAGACAGATGTAAGTATTTTTGCAAGCAATTTCCTCTTAATTTTTATCTGTCACGTTTTATAATTACAATTCTTTTTTAGGATAGTAACACATTATACTTCGCTCAATCCCACAGATCTGACAAACTTCTCTGCCAAGCAGGTAAAAAGCAATTAAAAAAAATAAAAATAGTTGTTCAGGAAAATCAGTAGGGAAATTTTTTGCTTTTTAATTCTTCATTTTTTTGACAAAACATATGCTCTGTATATGATTGTTGCCAATACATGCACACTAAACAGATGTAAAATCACATACTATCATTCTTATGGTACAATAGATACTGACAGGCTGTATTTTTAGTTCCTGACACAAAATTTTGCAGTGATTTGCGTATCGGTCTACCTACTGAAATCCAAATGACCACTTACATGGACAAAAACGTTTGCACAACCTACAGGAAGTCTCAACAAAATCAGTTCATAGTATGTTATTAATCCCCTAAATAAAGTGCTAAAATGCAGTTCAGAAATAGTGCATTGATTAGGCTTTTATAAAAACAAAACAAAAGACCCCACAAACAAACTGTCCTAGTGCATAGACTTATTTGGCTGAATAAGTCTCTGTCACAGATGAGTGAAATGCACTTTGTACAAAAGAAAAGGAGCAGTATGTTTTACTGAGGTAAAATAATAATTTGACAGAGTTCAATAAGTTGGATGGCATTTAACACAGTTTAACAGTGGTTTGACAAGGTTCAATAAGTTTGATGGCAAGGTTCCCCTAATTAATTACTGCATAGAAGAAACATACAAAGGAAAATCGAGTTACAATGATTCACACAGAGAAGGAAGATGCAGAGGGAGGAGGACCCTGTCATTGAGTCATGTGGTTCAGAGTGGACCCCCTTGCTCTCTAAACACCTTTTGGAGCCTAGATGCGACTGTATCCAATCTTAGTCTCAGACCTGCTCAATGGGTTATGTCTAATAGAATTATCCATACCATATTTACATTAATATTGAGTAGCTACATGGATTAGTAATGTTTCATAGTATTAATTCAGCATGCTATCAGTCACTTACCAAGGATCTGCCACAATAAGGGAAGGTATCTCTCTTCCCTGGGTAAGGACGGATCTCTTATTCTCAGGTAAGGAATCTCTACCCTTGAGAGGTGTCTCCACTCAAGGGCAGAGTTACCTGGCGTGCAGTCCAGCTGCAGTTCAGGGAGAGCCCAAACTGGGCCCACCCTAATGGTAATATTTATAGGGTGAAGTAGTTGGCTGCTAGTCAATAATACAGACAAGATAGATGTCTTCATTTTAGCTCTGATATCTTGACTGTACTTCGGTTATCTTGCACTTCTGGGTTTCGAAACCAGCTTTCAAAATATTTTTCAAGACACCTTCACTCCCTTGTAGGTGAGCCAGGAGCTTTCCAGCTTGCAAGTTCATCCCGAGGACATGAGACCTGTTGCTCCTTAGTCAGCCTGAACCAAAGTACAGCTAGGAGTCAAGTGTATCCATCACACTCTCCCAGTCTATAATTACTAGACACCATTTGATAATAATGCTAGTCTTTCCTCCTCCTTTTTGGGCGATTTTCAAAGAGCCCTCATCCTCCCTATAGCTGCTATCAATGTAAAATGGAAAGATGAAGTGGTGGCCTTTCAATAGATGGCACTGATTGGGAGGAGAGAGAGGTACGGAAATTTACATTCTGATGAATTCTGCAGGGAATGTCTTAGTGAAAATCAAAGCAGCAGAAATCATAAAGGGGGACATCCCTTGGTGATGAAAATCTCAGGCAGCAAAGCTCCTTAGAGAGAACAAGACTTGTCATTAAGTCCCTTTCATACCCTTGTTATGTTCCCCAAAGATTCAAGACAGTCTCCCAAAAGACTTCTTTGGATGGTTATGATGGCACAAGAAAGCTTATGGACTCATTATCTGTAGAGAGGGCATCAGTTTTAACAACTCAGGTATATTTTCTTCTTAAAAATAAAAGGAGTAAGTGGTAGCTGTGTAGGTGCGAACCCACTTCTAGAGATATCAGCTGCACATAATCCCGTGGCATGACTTTGCTGTGTGTTTAGAGGAAAAAATCTTGAACTGGATTGTAACCAGAATTCCAGATTCTATCAATGCTGATTTGGATAATCAGTGTATTGAAGAGTGCAAGTACCAAAGCAGATGCAATATTTTCATTTCTTAGAGGTGATGAGCTCTATTTGTGTTTGCAAAATGCATTTAGGCAAAGGACATTTGCAAATCTAAAGCATAACAATGCAATTTACCTTGTAGGGTTCCCCAAAGAGGTTAAAACCTGAAGCAAAGAGATCTTCATCTTGCTGGACTTCCTGGTTTCTTCTCTCCCACTCTTTCCGCTTAAGCGCACTCCGGTCTTGCTCATAGTGACTGAAGAAGACAAAGACAAAAAAAGACCACGTTACTTTCTCCATAATGTAGCTACATGTTCATTACAGTAAAGAGCAGCAAAACATCAGAAACAATGCAACTCCTGAGGACAATTCTGAAAGAAAGAAGCAGCCACTGAAAAATTTTCCCAAATGTAAATTGGGTACCACAATACTATGTGAAATTGGGCAGTAGGACAGTCAGTCAGTCCACTTTAAAACGAAAACAGACAAAAAAGTTCTTTTCAAATTAACAGAGCATTATGCAGGACAATAAAATACATTTTGACATATTTGTATGAACAGTCTGTAAAATACATGCCACACACGGACTAACGCATGCACGTATGCTCACAAAGAAAGTGTCGGTGCAGAGAAAGCAAATGTGAATTCAAGGAAGCACAGCAACATCTTCAAATCCATTTAAATGATAACCATCCATCCCAATGCTCCAGTTCAGCCTCATGCAATTTAGACCACCTAATTCTGTCCCGTGTACTTGTTAAAATCTATGTATGGCTTCATTTGTGGGTGTCAAGGGAGTTTTAAAAAGTCTTTTTGTAGCAGGCTCCCAGAAGGGACTTTAGGATAGTTGATTCCAGTATCAGACATTTCTACAAACAAACAAACAGAAAAGCATCTAGCACCTCAGTGTAGTGATGGCGAGTGGCACTTATCTGTATGTCAGCTTACTTTGTGCACCTGCCAGACCCAGATGACAAACTGAGAGACCACATTCACTTCTCCCCTGAATAGCACTGACGTACTTGGTCTCTTGCCTTTGCAAAATACGTCCTGCTCCTCCGAGGGAAAAGATACAACTAAAACCCTGAAGGAGGGGGAAAAATAGGAACTGAAAGAGGAAAGGAAAAGATGCATGCTTCAACTTGCACTGACAACCTCTTATGTGACAAGCGTTAAGGGACACTTCTGTGCTTTCAACCTATATTTGATTTGTTATGAGGCTTTTGGCCCTGTTTTGTGTCAGTTAATTAGCTACCAAATTCCAGATGACAATTTGAACAGCAGATTCAGTATATGTACTGATGTTATCTGTTGTAAGCAGTATTGCCCTGATAAGATTCTGGACATGCATGCACACAGCCATACACCCCCCTCTATGTACAAATGCATACATAGAAGCATACATACATATTACATATGTAACAAAGAACAGTTAATTCTCCTGTCTCTGGTGAGAATGAATTAAGTCTCCATAGAGCTCCACTGCACTTGGAAGATAACCAAATATCTACAACTTTTGCCTTTTTAGCTCAGCATGATGTTGTATTGAAAGCTTCACACCGAGAGATATAATGAGGAATGAACTGCACAGTGATGAGGCTTTAACAGTGTATAAAGTCACTGATTTCTGAGTGAAACCACAATTACTAATTTGAAGCACCAGCTAATTAAAACCACTGCTATGTATTTAGCCTCTTGTTATACCTACTGCAGTTTATAATTATGAGGACCTCTTTATCTACTCAATTAAAGTTCTTATGATTCAGGCAGGTTGTGTTTCAACCTGCAAGCCCTGCAGAGAGCACAGGAAAGCATATGTCTGTTGCCTGATGACTCCGTGTATCCTTACGCTCATATACTTGTTTTTGTACAGGGAAGGAAAGAAAAAGAAGGAAAGAAAGAAAGAAAAAAAAAAAAGGTAAAAAGAGGGAGGAGACTAATGACACAATGAGATTTCTAAATAAAAACTATGAATTCATAATTGGTTAAAGCAATTCAGGATCATTCAGGCTTGGATTGAACAAGGCTTGAGTATGGCTTGTAAACCGAATGCAAAGCCACATGCATAGGCTGAGCTGAATGATTTCCATTCACATGTTAGAAGGCTGAAAAAATGCTGAATTCTTTTACATGTTAGAAGGCTGGAGGGGGGGGGGGGGGGAATTTATTTATTTATTTATAACACCTCCTGATGTAGTGACATCACTGGCACCAAGAACAATCTCCAGGACATTGTTATAACCTTCTTAGTATTTTTGCAGAAGCTGAAGTACTATTTGGTGGTTTCCTGACGGAGACAGAAGGGAAATTATTGTAAGCAACAGTCACTTTACTATACTACGCATGAGCATGTTGCTGACACAATAATGCAAACCACAAATGATCTGTTCACTAAAATGTGAAGGGGAGCACAACTCCCCCTTCCTTTCATGTCCTAAATAAAGATTAAAATCCACAGGTATGGGAGTAAGTACAAACTGTTTCCCAAATTGGTACACAAAGATGAGGACAAGGTTGATTTTATCTCTCCCCACAACTCTTCTGGAGTAAGGGGCTGGTTTAGCCCAAGAATAACCCATCCCAGGAGCAGTAGGAACACCCCATTCATGGGAGATATTTCCAGCGATTTCTTTAGCAGTTTGACCCATAGACTGTGTGACTCTTGCAGCACAATCAGATCATTCTGAAGTTATAAACCCAGTCCCAAGGCCAGCAAAGTGGATCTAGTGTAAACAGGGTTTTATATCCTGCATAAGTAATCTCTGCTTATGGTAGCAGTACTATCCCAGACACTGCCAGCATTCACTTCAGAAAGAATTATTCATGAAAGTTAGAACTGTGTTTTACAGCTTCCCAATGGCAACCTTGGCCTGGAGTTTCAGCATGAAATCCTGGACCCATTCAAATCAAACTGAATTTGGCCACTGAACAACCAGATCACAGAATCACAGATTACAGCACAGACCTCACCCTTCACATGTGGTTCTAGCATTTTGTTATTTAAAAGCTGGCTTTGGTCTTAGGCATGCAAAGTGCTTAGGTAACCAAGTGAAGCATTATGCCATATCCTATTTGAAAAAAAGCAGCAAAGGCTCTAAGACTACTTAGATATGTTTTGTGACACATTACAAAACCACAAATTCAAAAATTATGAAAACAGCAGTAATTCAAAGTGGCATAATCACTTTAAAAGTCATTAACTTAAGCTAAGACAGCATTTACAATGTTAATAGCAAAAGCTTGGAAAACCAGTATTTTCCGATGCAATATAATGAAGTATTTCTCTTTAGTGCATGTGTTTATGAAAGATATCTATTCCATGGCACCCAAGAGGTGAGCACGAAGGCACATCTCATGCCCTGGACCCCAATGGTGTTTACAGACTACCAAATTGTGAGCATACATTTTACAACACAAGCAAAGCCCTAAGTGAATTGCTACCTCTGCTTCAATCCAAATCTCTCTCTCATATATTGTCTGTGAAGAAAAAAAAAAAAAAAAGAAAGAAAAAAAAAGGTTCATTTTGAACTTTCCACTTACACAGTCACATGGTGATTTAAGAGTACCAAGTATCTATTCAAAAGGAAGTGGTTGCTCATCCTGTCAGGTCAATTACTTGGTTTATTTCTCTGCAAACGTACTTTTGCTATGGGAGTGCTTGACAGGGTGCTGATTGTTGCTATGGAAAGTCAAATATTGTAAGATCATACACAGATCAGGATAACAACTTCTTTGGGTTCCTTGTAATGCAAAGAGGGATGCTGATTAGATCTTAAGGCTGCAGTGCACTGAGAACCTAATGGGAAGCTCTCCAGAAACACTTAATGCAGCCACAATGCATTCTCTGGGACTTATGTTTAATATTCAGCTTAACTAATGTTCTGTGAAATACAGATATGTGATTAGCAGTGAAGGTGTCAGTGAAAACCATAGTCAGATACCATGAGGAAGACCAGAGTTCAATCTGTCTCATTAAGTATGAAAAAAAAAGCTTCATGACTCCTCTAAAGCTAGGAGAGTAAGAAATCACAATTACAGACTTCTACAAACATCTTAAAAAAATGTCTTAGAAGAAAATAGCTGCAGGCCATGATATGCACTGTATCCAAGAGGACCAGTTCCCTAGACACAGCTATTTAGTGACAATGTAGTTGAAATACATGAGCTTTATTGTTTTGTAACACTTACTAATGGAATTTGAATGGCGAAGTCTGTACATAGATCTGAAAAGATCAGGAATGGTGAGCCGTAAGAATGCTATAAGAGGACACGAGACCACTGATGTACAAATTACCAGCATGCTGGATCTTGCAGAAAATAATAACCATAACTGTATTATTGTTTTGGTATGTTTAACATTAAGGCAGGCTGCAAGTGCATTTTGATACTTAATCCTTTACAATCAGACCAGCACACGTCCATTTATCACTCCTCTCAGCTACAGACACCCTAAGGGACAGCAGTCAACAGATGCACTGTGTCGGGCCAGGTGCTTGGCCCGTCTGAATCTGCAGAGTGTCAGCGAGGTCCATGGAGCTGCACCCTTCACACCCGCTGCAGCCCAGGATGGCTGTGGGGACAACCTGGAACAAGCAGAAAAGGGAGAAGGGGAGAAGATGGCTAAGGCAGAAGGAAGTTATATCAAGGCAAAAGATAACAGGCATGCATGCAGGTTTTGGGTTGGAAGCTAAAAATGCAGATCTGGTGATAAGAGATGGAAGTCAGACACGAACTGTCTACAAAAAGGAGAACTAGGAGAAGAATGAAGTTTGGGGCATTGGGAAGGACAGTGCAATCGTTTGTGGTGAAAGTGAGAGGATGTGGTGCAAAAGATCTAGAGGGAAAAGAAAAAATCTTTTAGGACAGACTGCAACAGAGCAAGAGGTTAGAGGGAAAAGTTAAAGGAAAGTTGATGAAATAAGACCAACAGCTAAAAGCTAAGACCTAGCATTTGGGGTTTATTTTCAAAGACGCGCTAACCAAAGCCACACAAGTAGTCTCCCAAAGCATGGAAGACTAGGCAAGGCAGACAAAAGCCTGAAAGACAGGAGAAAGAGTAGAAGAAAGAAGTCAGACCAGGCAAGTTTGAAGGAGTAGTCGCTGTGATATGAAGAAAATGATCAAACACCTAATGCTGCGGAAGAATAATGAATGAGAACAGAACACTGCTCTGTTGATTCAGTCAAAACAACAAAAGCCCGATAGGGAAAGAATCAATAAAAAAGCTTGAGTAAAGAGGCTTTAGAATAGCAACAGACTACATCCACAAGGATAAATGAACAAAATTCAAGAAAACCAGCATTTATCCACAACTTAGGGAAGAAGTAGTTGCTGTTCTCAATAACATGTCTGAATTCACAAAAATGCACACTATGAACAAATTAAATATGCCCCTGTACTAGTTCCACCCTCCTTAAAATATCAAATATGCCTAAATGATGAAAGAAGTTCTCAAACGGAAATGTTTGTCATTTGTGGAAACAATAAACAAACACAAGCTTCTAAACTAAGACACAGTGGATATAAAATGATATAAATTTGAGAACTGAAAGTCCTTTCCCAAGGTTATTTCTTCATAGTTCTGACTTTGGGACACAATTATTGCTCCACCAGAAGCACTCAGGAAGTTGGTGAAGTAAACTCGGAAACTAGGCTTCCTGAAAAACTAACTCCTATGCTTGCACAAGGTATTAAACATCCCAAATCAACACTCACTCATGAACAAATTTTGACTTACATGAGAAATCCAACTCAGGTCAATGACAATACTCCCATGCTTACCATACATGCTTGCTTTTCCACACCAGGGCAATTCTTTTTCCACGTGAGTGAAAACATAAAGCAAAAAGCATTTCACCTGATAATCAAACTAGGTAAAAGACTACTTCCATCAAATACATTACAATGGGTATTCACCTCTTCATAGCTCCAGATTTACCTCACCGTAAGTCCATTCAATTCATGTGAAAGTACCACAATACTGTACAAGGGAAGGAGAACAGGCTTCCTTGGTATATTCAGCTTCTCTCAGTATACACTCTGGTATTTCAGTACATTTATTTCAAATGAAGGGAAAAAAAAAAAAAAAAAAAAAAAAGCAGTCTCAGGGTTTTAAATGTCGTTGCAAGTTTTAAAATTCGTTAAATGAAGGAAATTTCAGAACCTCTATTTAAGCAAAAATATGGTCAACTTAACATAACTTCCCCCTCATCTGAAGTCTTTGTTTCACTTAATGATAAACATCGTAAGAAGTAGCACAGTTAAAACAGCAGAATTCCTCTTCCTCTGTTTATCATTATTGAACTTGCATCTTTATCCTGGTAATTTTACTACTTGACAGAGACCAATCAAGCCACGATAGAACAGCTTTGCAACTTCTCACTGTCTTTCATATTTAACATTAATGTTGTGTTCTTCATAGCATGAATAGTAACTGAAAGTATCTAGCATGGAACGTATCTATCACTGCACTTCAAGATAAATGATTTATTTTAAAATATAGAATATTCTGTCTTTGATGTTCAACAGTTCTGTAGAGAAACACTTGAGATGGTCACTGGTTATCTATCCACATGAGCTAAATCTCTTAATTTGCATTAAAAACAATGCCATTCCTGTAGCACGTTTGATAGAGAATACAGAAGATTAAAGCCTCTGAACAAAATAACACCCAAGAGACCCCTGGGCAATTTATGGAAATTTAAGCTAGGAGGCTAAGGGTTTGGCTTATATTTGTCATACTCTTCATTCTTCCTAGTTATTTCCGCTGCCCATCCCCCACCCCGACTACCTAGAAAATGTTATTTTCACTCAATTTTCTCCTCTTTTTGGTATTATGTAGCCCCAAACCTTTCCTTAATGTGAATTTTGAAGGAACGATTCTGGGGGAATGGATGACAAAGATAAGCTCCTGAATAGTAAGGGTATAAAGAATAGATGAGGTTTCAAAGGGGAGCATTTATTGTTTCCTATATCATAGCACATTGTCTTTCAATATGATTAGTTATCAGTCTGAGTTATCAAAAACTGGGATGAAATAAAGCGCTTACGCAGTTATGCTTCATTGATGTCAACTACAGGAGCATGAAAATCTCCATGAAGTTGGGTAATTGATGTGTAAATCAGAGCTCAATCACTCTGTAATAGAAACGGTCCCACTGAAAGTATGGTTGTTGAACAGCATTGCAGAGGGATAGGAAAGAAAGAAACAGAGCCACGATAAGACTTATTTATTAAAAATTATAATAACTGGCAATTTACACAATTTTCTCTTCAAGAGAGAAGTGCTGTCAGAAATATTTAAATGCAAGCTGCAGACCACTATATTTGGATATCCTTATTCGGCAATAATTAACTGTTTCTGTTTTATTAAAATGCTTGGGGACACTGTTATGGATATTTAAAAAGCAAATTAAATGAACACGTTCAACCTTTGAAAGGCAACACGTGTAAATGACATCAACAATTGTAATTTGTTTAACAATATGTGTTCAAGGTATGTTTTGGATTCCTATTACAGTCTTCTTGTCAGTTCAAATTTGCAGTGTGAGAAACAAAAGCAAAACTGAAGGAAAAGAGGAAGGGAATAAAAAAAAAAAACCAAACAACTAGAGAGAAAAATGGTTATAACCACAGCTCCAAAACGACATTAAAAGACAAATAGTTGTTAGAACATCAGTCACAACTTTCCAACACGTGCTATTTCTATAGAGTAAACATCTGATACATAAGGGAGCTAGTTAAGATAACACTATGGGGTTATTTTTGTTGTAATTTTTTCTTATAATAAATTAATGCACATCAAGGCATTGATATCGACTTCCCAGAAACACCTGGAATCCAGTATTCTAGTTATGAGTTACACTAAGCCACTGACAAACTGTAACAAACTTACATAAATGAGACATTTATGAGCATTTTTGTCACCAAATGAATTACACTCAGGGCACAGGAGTTGGATTAGGAAGCTTTATTAGAGGGTAATGTGCTGTGACTGTAAGGGGACTCTAATTACTTAAAGAGGGTTGAATAAGGAAGGAGGTTCAACCTAAATTCCCAATGTCACTGCCCTTATGAGTTATACGGGATATGACAGTTTTGTTTGGTTGGTTGGTTTAATTCTGTTGATCTCTCCTGGGATATGAAGTTTCTTCAAAATTCACTGATGGCAATGAAGCCATTAAGTTTTTGCCAAAGTACGTACTATAATTCAAACATGTTTCATAACATATCTCCTAACAGCTCCGTAGTTACCATCACACTTCACATGCCTATCAGCACCAGCATTCTATGTATTAATGTGTTACAGATTAATATAGCTGTGTTTAGTTGCATACTCTGCATTATTCCTTGTACACATCAACAACAAACATGGCACAGTACCTCTACAGAGTGTACATTTGTACATATATTACTCCCAAGGCATAACAGTAATTTGATGTAATTAAAGATCTTCTGACAATGCCTGTTACAGTCTATTTTTCCTTCACCTGGATACCTCAAATTATGAAAAATTTCTTGAGTGTCCAAATTTCCATTCGTACACATACCATTTTCAAAGGTTAAAATGTATGTTAATATATGGAAACAAAAATTCTTTAATTTATTATCACTTAATGTGTAGAGATTGTATTATTACATCTGAGCTGAAAACCACTTTGGAGCTCTACTTTTATCTTTACTTTTTTTTCATATTTATGATTAATTTTTTTCTTTACTATTGCTACTCCAAACTCTCCTGGGCACCTGTAGGATGCTTTCTTAGAAATAGTCTGCACATTGTATTTTCTTAAAATATTGGTAATGATATGCAATAGTTAACAGAAATAAATCTAGCCTTTTAAAAAACTTTACAAAACACTCATTGATTAACACAACGTTTTGGATACAGATGAATCAGCAGACTCAACTGCTTGAGTATTTTATCACAGAAGTGCTTCCATGCTACTCCTACAGCTCTAATAAATGCATTCATTTACTAACAGGCACCTCTACTCCCTTGAGCGTTTTCACATGCTGTGCAGCTCTTTAACCAATGTTCTTAAATTTTACGTGTGCTGAAGAATACCATCACGGGAAAACCAAGAATTCAGTAGGATGACTATTTCATTCATCAATTTTAGATTGAAGGAGAAATGCACACATACAGACTGATTCAGAGACCCCAATGCACAGAAAAATAGTACCATAAGTCTAATATAATTTAATTGATTGTTATTTAGGACATTATTTGGCTAGAGAAATTACCTTCTAAATAAACTTTTCTTCTCTCCATTGCAACCCTATATAATTGCCTCCATTTGTTGTAGCAATATCTACTAGAAAGGAAAGAGATGATCAAATAAATGCAAGGTGATCTCATATCAAATTCAAGTATACATGCATCTGCTTTTCAGTGCTGTTGTGAAATATTTGCACTAGCAAATTGCAGGAGATGCAGTGATTTTGTAGCCTCATGAGACTTAATGCTCATCAGTTTGGAAAGAACCTAGAACGCTTCAAACTCCAAATTTTACGTCTTCTTCCACTACACCTTAAAAAGCCACATAGCAACAAGGTGCCTGTTACACACAACTTAGGGAAGAAAAATAATGTTTTGTACTTTTTCCGTAAAAAGATTCAGAGTCAGGAGATCAATGGATCATCACCATCACTGGCTTCTAGTGAGGAAGACAATCTATAACAAATACTGCTCACGTCTTCAGCAAACATGTAATGTTTATTCCTCACTTATAAACAGAGTATAAAGTATGACAAAATAATCTAACCAAAGCAGCCCAAAGTTCATCAGCATTGCTGAGGTTTACATCCTCTCTAAGGGTGTAGTTCAACTTCAACTGATGCTACTGGCAGTTTTCCCAGTGAATTCAATGAAGGTTGGATGGGACTTAGCCATATAATAATGACAAAAACACCAGGTCTCAACACAGCCAGCTCTAAGCAGCAGCAACTTAACTGGTATAAACTAGCTTTTTTGTTATATGCCTCATGCTAACAGAAACTTTTTATCCGCTGCCAAGAGTTTAAAAGGTCTTGAGTACAAACCAGCACATGCCAGAGCTTCTATGGTCATTATTTACAACAGATATTGACTGCATAGATTTCCTGGTTGACAAATGCAAATTAAATTAAATTTAGGAGTTGATATTTTTTTCAAAAGTGAAATACCAAATAAGCTTCCCAGTCTGTCCCACAGCCCATTACCACTTTGAGCTTATGGGCAATTTTCTTCTTTTTTTAGTGATGTTATGGATTGTACGCATGACATATCAACCAACTGACTGGGGAATAATCAACTATCCCACAGTAAGTAGACACACACACCAGGCAGCGGATCACAGACCTTGTCACTGAGAAAATGTAAAGCAAATGTACCATGCTCCCTGGAGAAACACCACCCTTAAATTTAACTCAACATGGGAATGCTGTGCTTTTAGGGATATGGCATGTTACTGACACAAGTCTGAAATGTGCCCTGGGATTTAAAAGCTAAAAATGAGGACTTAAAAACAAAATTGTAAAATGATTCCACTTCTTTAGACAGAGTGAAATCATAAACAATCTTATTTAGACTGGTCAGAACTACAACCTCTTATCTGAAATTATTTGAATTTTTAAAGTGGGTGTGATGCAAATGATTCCAGTACTGCAGTTTCCAGAGACAAACAGAACATGTATCCATTTCCCCAATTACGTTTTGACTGTGGTTGAAATCTCACGTGTATAACTGACTTCATGAATGACAGAAATCTCACAATGAAGAAAACACAGCCATTTAAGGCCAAATTCCCAGAATAAAGTAAGACCAAAGCTCTGTTTAACCCACCCTGCTTCTGACAACAGCCAACAGCAAATGCCCAGTAGAGCCCCTAGGAACACAGCAAAGTGCTCCCCAAAATACTGACATTGCCCTGAGAAATTTTTGGCACATGAAGCTACGTGTTAAGTACAAAGGACTTGGTATCTTTGCATTTAACATCTCTAGAAGACTTTTCTCCAAAGAATGTACTCAAACAGAATACTCTGTGTCAAGGAGTTTCACAATCTTTCTCAGAATTACTGTCTTATCTCAAACTAGGTTTAGCACTCATGTCAGTCTGAAAACCTGATTGATTTAACAAGACTGTTTGTATTTTATTGAATATGTGAGAAGATAATTTACATGCATTTTTGGGGAGCACCTAGACCTACTACAAGCAAAAAGGAAGCTCCTGTGCCCTTCAGTCTTTGGAGAATCTCAGGCGCACATCCCATGACACTAACTGTACCATGCATTTTCAATACCAGACACATGGATTACTGCATCCTGAATATTAGTTATTTACACTTCACACCCTTTATATTTTTGTCCCTTCTGCTGTCAATTAGCAAATTAATATCATTCTCATAACACGAACACAATGTGTTATTTAATAAAAGCGCATCCTTTTTAAATTCCCTACCATCAACCACTTCTCTACTAAAATATTATACCATGTAACATGCAAATATTAAAATGAAATGTAAAGTTGAGTCATATTCATTGGAGGCTGGCCAACTCCAGCACATTTCAGTATTTAATAATAAAATAGTCTAGTGTAAAAATATGTAAACTACCGTCCATCCTGCTTTAATACTCATTTAACATGAGAAGAAAGTGAATGCAATTTTGTTTAAATATTAAACATTACATTTCTTCTTTTGATTATTAAAGTATCATAAAAGCTATATGAAAAATGCGTTTGCAACCTTCTTCCTCTGAAGTCTTATAGGTCACTTACAACTAAAATTTTTTCCCTCTAGCTGGCTTCTTTGGGGGAATCTCAAAGCTCTACAAATCAGAGCTAGTCATGCCTGATTACACCTCTGGGAAGGAGCAACTACTGTCAAGCAAAACAACTGAGAGAATGAAAGTTTAAGTGCATTCTTGATGGTCATTTCAAAAGTACAAGATGACTGGTGGAAGCAAACTGAGGACTCCCAACTTGCAGAAGTTAAACTTCACCATAAGACCAGCTGTAACTTGCAACCATTCATCCACCACTGAACTCCGACATGATAACCATCAAGATGAAATTTAAGACTGTCTAACAGTTCCATACAGCAAGAAGGATTTATCTTTATGTGCATTTCCAGAACATTGGGTCATACACCACAAGACAAGTTTTCTCCTGCTGAATGTCACTGAGAGAGGTCACCAAGGATGTTCTTATTACGTTTGCTGGAAGGATGGAGTGTATCAAATGATCTAATTTTGTGTAGTGCCCCACTTACTTTGACAAACTGATACTGCACAGGACATAATGTCATTAGGTGATTAAAGTACAAGAGCACTCAGCTTCCCACCTCCTTTCATACCAAAGGTCCGCAGGTACTACTGCAGCAGGCTTGAAATTAGGAAAAGTTCTGGCTACAGAGGTAATACAGGCCCAGTAACATAAAACACCGACCCTGTCCTCTTACCAGGAACTCCCATCCCGGCAGTGACCAGAAATAAGCTTCATAGTCCCCCTGGGAGAGCCCATCTTCCCCTTAGCCTCTTGAAGCACTTTTAGTACTGGCAACTGCCCAAAACCACATGTGACCTTCAAGCATCATGCCCATGGTCCTCTGACCCCAACAGCAAAAGGACTCCCAGTCTCCCAATTAAGCTGTACTGACAGTAAAGCAACATGAACAGTCAGGAAAGTGTGATGTACTTCCACTTTTCAGTTGGTATTGCCTTTGAAAATCACTAACATTGAGCTCTCCTCATTATGCCACATGTATTAAAACCTCAGTACCCACGGTAGGAAATGTGTGTTTTGTCACACACACTCTTTAATGTGACAGAAATACGAATTTATGTTTTCTTTCATACAAATACCTAATGGGGTTTGAATAAAATAAAATAAAATCTGCACATTGCCATGTGGAAATTAATTTTAAAGAACTGTTTATCAATTTAATTCCACTGATAGTAACAGACAGATTTATGAGGCAATTAACTAAATATTTGTTTTTTCACATTTCAATTCATTATCGTAAATTAACAATTTTCCACTTGAAAGTCTTGCATTGCTACACTGAAAGCCTAAAAAAAAAGTATATATTACTGTCAGTCTAGGAAGGATTCTCTGATTTTTACAATGTGGATTGTTCTCCTCACATTAATATAACATGCTGTAGGTAATTCAATGCACCCCCCACACACACACATTTCTGTATTACCCCAGAACCTGTCATTCTTTAAACACCAGTTTCAAGCAACTAGACATAAATACAGAATAATTACAGCTCTAAAGCCAATGTAACATCTGTTCAAGCAAACAATCCCATAGAGTGGGTTTTATAACCACAGAACACCCACCTATGGTTAAGACAAGCTTGAGAGAGAAAACCAAGTGCTTGGACAGATCTAGCCTGGCCTTCCGAGCCACAAATGCCCACATCAGCCAACACATCCTAAAAGAGCTGATGGAAGGGGCAAAATGAACTAAGCCTAAGCCCAACATTAAGTTAAACATCAAGTAAAAAGTTCCAACAGGAAGGGTCAGCCTTTGCTCTAAGGCAGCTCATCTCCCTGGCCAGCACAGCCCCCACCCTCAGAAGAGGAGGTCCCAGGCTGCCTCCCTGCACACCAGGAGCCACCAGCCAACGCCCCCGGCACCACTCAGCCATGGCCAAATGCGGCTTTTCAGCACGTCAGCCAGGAGAGCACAGTGCCCTGCACTCTCCCCGCTCCACAGAAATGTGCATATCATTCGCCAGGAGACCTGAGACTGCACGCGCATAGCCACATTTCACATCTACCTTTACATATTATCTTAATTAATAAATTCAGCTTCAAGAAGGTCATCTAGCCATGGCCGTGTGGATCTCTTCACCATTGCAGGCCAGGTATTAACCACATTAAGCAGTAGTCAGAAGACAGAACTACAGCTTTATGTTCTTTTAAATAGTATTGTACCAAATCAATATCAGGAGGAATATACTTTATGAACATAAAAGCATTTTCTTATATGACTCCTTGGATTCTTTTCTCCTGTGTCCATGTTTCACTACCTGAACAGAAACAGCCATGGTCCCTCCATACCTCAGCTTGCCATTATGGAGAACAGGTCTATCAATATTTACTGGTCTCACGAGTTTCTGCCAGGGCAACTTGTCAAGGATGAACCCTCCTGGGGAAATCATACCAACTACATTCTTCAATTCTGCACAGATTCCGGCCAAGTGTTTCCTTGAATAAAATATAGTTTGCCCACTTTTTAAAAACAGTCCTGTTAATTCACTGGATTACAGCACAATCACATCAAAGCATTAGTCTAAATAGGATTTTGTAGCCAGATCTGATCTACAAGATTTAACTTTTTACATGCCTCCACCTCATAACGTCCACGGAAATCATCAAAGGGAGACAATGGGACTGCCTGCCACACCGAATGACAAGAACCTGTGATTCATCAGATAAATTGCTTATTGTTTTCCATTGTTAATATTTACAAATATGGTAACAACAACAAGGAACAAAGGCTTTCCTGACAGGTCTTAATTCAGAACAATGTGCAAACACTAGGTAAGCAGCTAATTGCCATTAGCAACATGCATTCCAAATTGAGAAACTGAGGCATGGAGAGATTAAAGGACTTGCTCATGGCCACAGGATGAACCAGCATCAGAAGTTGAACCACTTCCCATTGCCCATGTCTTAGTCCCGTTACCGACAACCCAATTAACCTCCCTTTTTAATGGTAAGGAGCTACTATTACAGCATCTCTATTTGCACTACCTACCAGAAAATATACCCCACCCCACACCATGTTGTAAGGGCTAAAACCTAAACTGAGTGTTACCATTAAACTCTATTTATAGTGTTTGTCTCTTTCTAGTTGTAATACCACCACAGCCACCATCAGCACAGTAAAACTTCATTTTATCACTCAGGAGGATAATTATTAAATTAGTATAATACTAATAAATGTTAAAGTACTCCAACTGGCTAGTAGAGAGGCATTAATTCTTGGTAAATGCTCCATACATTATTATTTATCAAGTTAAGCACTGCGTAGTATGTTATCCTATCAGTCTATCAGGTTAAAACAGATTAAATACAAGCATAATATTTGAGCATCATCAAAAATGCAGATAGCAAATTAGTACTGCTCTTTATCCTTTTTACTTTAAAAAAACAATACAACCAACCAACAAACAGTAAAACAAAAACCCCAGTAAATCAGTGACTCTGTATAGGGCATTTTCTGGAGACTAATGACAGGCTGGAATAGATGGCCCTCACTTGTACTTTAGGTTATCAGCTCCTCCCATCTGATCATTAATTCCCCAGGAAATGCCTTTTGCTTCAATAGTTTTTGCTTAAATAGATCACCAGTGAAAGGAAAAAAAAAATAATGCCACTAGAAATTAACTACTGCAGGGCCTCTGAGTTGCATCTGCCATAATTTGCACATAAAGACTTTACAGGTGACTTGCAAAGGCACTTTTAATTGTATTTCTGACTCCTCCTTTTTTCCCCTTAGCATGATAATAAAGACAGCCGGCAGGCAAATTTTGTGAAGCTCCCTGTAAGCTTGCAGAGAATATTCAGAAAGGTTCTTTCACATGCTTTCCACAAGCTCTCATACATTAAAAAAGTGCAGGATACTGAGCCTTAATTAAAAGCTTCTTTCTAACAGTGTGAATTTCTGATACATGAAACAGCATTAGGCCCCTGTTTCATCTGGAGAGGAAAGGAAAGACAGGAGAGAAGGAGAAAACAAGCTTTCAACCTCTACTTGAATAGCAAAAAAACCCTAAAAGAACATATGACCAACTCCTTATTTTGTTTGCAAGACACGTTTAATATCAGGATGCTGTGAAGAGGCCCTGCATCACTCAAGTTTCATTATCATTACAAAATATAGCAGAATGCCTTTACTCAGAAGTTTATTATCATAAATAATTAAAACAAAACTATCCTTATGGTATGAAATAAATGAACAAAGTACATTATAGGATGCATTTGCTCTAGGTTTTATAGCTGTTTGCTGGCTCCCTACATCAGAAAATTCTGGAATTTGCAATCACTCTCCTGATCATTAGTCTGAATCAGGAAAATTTCACTGCAGCTGGCTTAAATGACTTGTTCTGTCAAAAACAGGACCAGAAGTGCTCTTTACTAGTTGCATATGCAACACAAAATACATTTTTGTGATAAATTGATGTGATATGCAAAATGTTAAAAGAAAATCAAAGCATAGGATTGATTTATGAAAAAAAAAAAAAAGAAAAAGAAGAGAAAGAAATACTAGCTCTAAAATTAAAAAGATTGTCTGATTTCTAATTACAAAAATATGCTTAGGTACAGATGAAACTATTAAATCTCCGCAATACTCACGCTAGCAGTATATTGTTCTCATAAGCTTGAAAGTGTTGGGCACACTCATGTTCTTTGAAGTTTTGCTTTGTTCCTTTGACTTATTTTATGCAGGTCAAAGATCACCATCACTGCACATATCTGTCACTGAAGGATAATAACGCTACAACTCAGTGTGGAAGGAGGCTAGGCTGGCATGTTAAACTAGCAACAGACACATCAATCTTACTATTCTTGAACACCGTGCAGTTCAGCGCCGGGAGGTTCGAACTCAGAACTAATGATAGTTACTAGTTTCTGCATCTTGATGCACCAGGTTAGGTCTCTCTTCTTTCGAGCAGCCTGTCCCTATGGACAAGTAAAACATGCCAGGAAAGCAAATTATCCTGCTAATCCAGCAAACACTGACAGAACCCTACTGGAGAGCAGCAGGATTGTAGGGAAGCATGCAGAGACCCGTGGCAGCAAAAAAAAGCTTTCCAGGGAAAAGACTAGGAAAACAGAACAGTCATCAGCGGTTGATTAATAATCATAATTTGTGAGAACTGGAAATACTATTATTATTTGTGCAGGAGCAGAGAATGTGAAATATTGGAGTATACCTATTGTCAGTTAAGGAACTGATAAGTGCCAGCCAACAGGCAGGTCAGAATGTAATCCCTCATCATCAACTAAAAGTTTTCTTATATATTACTTGACCATGATAAACTGGGAATCAAACACTTTTTGTTTTGAGCTAAGAAACCAGCATCCAATATGAATCTTTAATGCATTTACCTGTCAGTTCTTTGCGTACAGCAAGTCCAATTAAACAAACCCAAGGGAGTATGGTACCTGATGAAATTCCAATCTCTGTTTTACATTTACAAATAAATGAAATCAATGTATGCCTATAACAAAAAGTACCCATATTCCTGCCTCAAAATGAAACTCTGCAATGCCAAACGTAAGAATTTTATACATTAAGACAATGGCATTTTATAGTGCCAAAAAGAAGGGAAGGAGAGCTGATATTTATGTCTAGTGTTCACACCTTCACTTGTCAACACAAGGCTCTAGTGTTAAACACCAAAGAGGACATCTTAGCTGAGGGTTTTTTGGTTAAATTGAGCCAGATTTTAGAGCAGATATACATGGGTAGATGTGTTTACACTGCCCCAGTTTCCAAATGCCCCCAGCTTACACTTCCCACCACATGGGCTACCAGAGAGGGAAATTTAAAAGAAACATATCATGTAAAAATCATACATGTAAGTGCTTGAGAAACCCAGGAGGTGAAGAGGTATCTTTTGTGCTGAAATTGTTGCAGCATTTTAACACAAGGATAGGAAAAAATGGTTACTGATTATGCAATGAGTTTAGAGGGCCACAATTTTCTCATACAACATGGAAACTGAAATTGCAAAAATGACAAGAACATATTTGTTTCTAGTTCCATTGGGTCATCACCTCCTCCAGGTGCCTAAAAGCAAGTACCACATTCCAGCCCACAGTTTCTATTTCTATCCCAAGCACAGCCCAACAGTCTTGTGGATCAACTTTCCCTCTTTGTGCACCAGAACCAAATCCCTTCAAAATGAAGTGGAAGCTCTCTGCTGACCTCAACAAACATTAAATCAGACCCTACTGCCAAATTATGGCTTTATGTTGCAAACAGACAGAATTTATCAAACCCACATCAAAATATATAATGTAACACACAAGCATAAATTATTTTTAAACATACTTACACATATAAATACTACCTTCTTTACACAGGTATTTCCACTGAATCATTATTAAGAAGGAGCAGGGGGTGGGGGAAAGGAAACCTCTGCACCATCAAAGCTGTACTTTGTACCCATGTACTACTACTATTCCCTTGGGAAACTACTCAGAGAAGTACTCTAGGGAGCCAACTACAGCTGTGTTACAATAAAGGAACTATGTATGGTTTCATATTTACACTTAAAAAAAATTTTGCACTTAAAATGCAGAACTGGTGAGAGAGAAAAATATTAATATATGTAGGGCATTAGAGACATCATCAGCTATTCTGCAATCAGAGCACATAATAGCTCAAAATAGTTACTGAAGTCGCACAAACTAAAAAGAAAAAAATTAAAAAATAAATTGAGAAATAACACTGAAATTATTAAAGCCAGTTTGATGCCCAGTAATACAGTTGACCCGCACGATCAAACAAGCCTGTGGTCCGTTAGGGTGCAAGATGAAATATCCTACAGGAGTTTGAATTCCAATCCTAGCTCAGGAGTTTCTCTTAATATCAAAGTAGCTTCTTAGGAAAGCAAATGAAGTACATTACCTCTGGTAATGGTAACCATTTACTCCTTGAAAAGCCTTGAGAGAGCTCTCACACAGGATAGCCTATGTTTTATTAAATCCTTTTGCATATTTTTATTTTCAGGTCATATAACCTGAAGGACAAAGGATTTGCTTAAACTTTTTAAAGCATTCTGCTTTTATCAAGGATTATTCATTCTCATTCCTCAATAATTCAAGCTTCATCCTAACAATGTACCATGTTTAAATGTGAGCAGCATTAAAGCAGCACATATTTACAACATATTTCTGTTGAATCCCAAACGCTCAGCACAAACCAACCACTGGCAATACAGTCAGTAGGAAGACCTCCACTAAGATCTTCAGTTATTCACATTTGCTGTTTATACTAAATAGAATCTCAATATGAGAAAAACTTATTTAATTGTATGGCATGAGGATATAGTCATGTCTGCCTACAGGTAGTTATTTGGCTATTTAGAGAATGAGAAACAGAAGGAGGGACGTTCCCTCTTGACTCATTGTTTTACAGTTATATTGGATAATAAACTATGACTGCCTTGCGTCCTAAGGTTGGCCGGAAAAGCTGTATTGATAGGTCAGCTAAGCTTTGCATACAGATGCCTTGTTTTGCAGAAGTAGATCAGTGGTCCATTACATATATTTGAAGTAACAAATATAATATATATTATTTTAAAAATTCTTAAGATAATTAAAATAATGCAATTATCAAGGTGCTTCTATTAGGAATCTCTCATGGTCATTTATATGGTTATTTTGGCATTATATAAAGCAAATACAGAAACATTGTGTACGATCAGAGGTCATGCGTGCTGATCCACACAGGTGAACACTGGGACATGTTGGGGAAATATATAGGAAAGAGGGTTCAAAAAGGAAAAGCAATTACAGGTTTAGTTTGGATTTCTGTTAATGACTGAAAAGACAGGGATTTTAGAAAAGCAATGCCTGACACACAGACACAAACTTCCCTCCATTTGCCAGATGAAACGCACGCTGCTTCTTCTTCATCACGACATACCTCTCTGTCTTCTCAATAGGAATGAACAATTCCTGATACCAAACTGCTCAACCAAACAAAAGAGGGCCTCCCCTGCTTAGCTGGTTTATTCCCTACCTCCTCTAACACTTGGAAAAGATTCAGACAAGAGCTACAAGAGCGATCTGAGCGCCTGGAAAAACTTGCCTTAGACGGAGAGACTACAGCTCAGTCTATTTAGTTCATAAAGGAGAATGTTAAGAGGCAACCTGATCACAGACTATGAATGCTTACACAGGAAAGAGATTGCTGAGAGCAGATGGGTATTTAATCTAGCAGAAAAAGGCATAACAAGATCCAGTGCTTGGAAGCTGAAGGCAGTCAAATTCAAACCAGTTTACGCAGCATCAATTTTCAACAATAACAAAATAATAACTATTTTAACAACATAACTAGAAAAGCAGGTGATTCACTGCCATTTGGAGCCTTTAAAGAGGCATTGGAAGTCTTTCTTAAAGACACACTACAGCACAGGAGGTTTGGCCCAGGCCCTGGTACAAGGTGTTCTCCAGCCAAGCAGCACAGCTCTCCTCCACCCTTGCCCTTCACAGTTGGGGGGGGGTGGTGGGGGGTGGTCCTCACTCAGCACTTGGTGGGGGGGCCTTCAGGAGCCAGACCTGCTGGAAAGACAGACCTGTTCATAAATGGCCTCTTCCGACCCTACGACACTCATCACAGGAACACAACAAAACTGCATGATGAGAAGTTTCCAGCATATGTTAACACCGACATTCACAAACTTGTTCAGCCTGGAGAAAAAGAGGCTCAGGGGAGATCTGGTTGCTCTCCACAATTACCCGAAAGGCAGCTGTAGCAAGGCGGGTATCAGTCTCCTCTCCAAAGTAACAGCGATAGCATAAGAGGAAATGGCCTCAAGTTGTGCCAGGGGAGGTTTAGATTCAATATTAGGAAAAATTTCTTCACCAAAAGGGTTGTCAAGCACTGGAGCAGGCTGCCCAGGGAAGTGGCTGAGTCATCATCCCCGGAGGGATCTAAAAGACCTGTAGATGAGGCACTTAGGGACATGGTTTATCGGTGGGCTTGGCAGCCCTGGGTTAACGGTTGGACTCAATGACCTCAAAGTTTTTTTCCACCCCAAATGCCTCTATCATCCTACACTGAAGTTCTAAGCCACAACACAGAGAGGTATTTTAAAAGGATCTTAGGTGAAAAACACAAAAGATACAAAGTGATGCACCTGAATCCATCACCGTTACACTGGTCCACAAAACAGGAGTTATTCATATATGTTCTGACCCACTGGGCTATTCCACTGCCTTCCCCCAGACAGCCCATTCTGCAAAAGCAGCAGTTGCCCATCTGCCACTGGGCCACGGTGCCAGTACGTGAGGCTTACTGGAAAAGCTTTGAACTCCACCACATCTTCCTCAGCAGGGACTGGACCGACTTGTTTCAGGCAGCAATGCGATAGTTAAATACTACTGAACTGCTAGGAAAAATACCATCAAACCAGTTTATACCTCACTGTATTTCCTTTCCATTCAAACTGTATTATGCTGCATACCATTTCATCACTTCACAATGCCACAAACTACCTTTTAATGCAAAACAAAGCTTTTCAATGTAAAGCCCCATATCATAATCCAGAAGAACTTGTCTTATCTATTTCGACAGCAAATCTTTAGTGGCAACCACATGTTATTGTGTTTTAGGGATTGAGACTTTTGTATGAACATGCTGATTGTCTCCTTGAGACATATATAATCAGCATTTTGTGCCAAGAAATACTTAGGCCAACAGAGACTTATACCATTCTGAAATGTTGTTGGAATTGAAAATGTATATTTTGGCTTATTTCCTTAAGCCTGCAATAGCAGGAATTTCTTAGGGGTTTTTTATTATTTTATTTTTAACTTCATTCTCTTGTCAAACTCAGAGACTGAACAAAAAGCCAAAACACATGTTCTGAAAGAAAGCAGCAATACCAATAAAATAATTCATTCTGATACACCAGTGCTACCTAACACAGATCCCTCCTGGAATACGGACAGCTGCCTCAGAAACTATTTGGTCACTTCTGCCTCTGTCCATGGCTGAAGAGCTGCCCCTATACACTGTCTACTCAGAAGCAGGCAGCTGTGAACGTGGAAAGGAATGCACTTTTTTAGATAAGTGAGTGGGTGACTATGAATCTTATACATCAGAAACGAGCAAACACAAAACCAAACAAGTGTCTATTTGTATATTTCAGCAGTTCCCGATTGTCAGTTTACTGCTGAGAGGAGTTGCAGGAGTAACATGTTCAGTATTCAGAGAGCATCCTGTCACATTTGCTGCAACAGATATTTTTAACTCCCTTTTGCTCCATATGTAGAATGTGCAAACACACAAAAGAATGTCTTAATTGGTCCTGCTTTATATAAATGAATAATGGGCTAAATGGGTTGAAGTGAATGCCATATTTATCTCTCCACTGAGGAGACACATGATGATTCAGAAACAGTGAAGCCAAGAGGATTCAGAGCCTTACTCACAAGTGGAATATATATCTCCTGTCAATACATTATGTATTCCATTTCTACTACAGCCCCCTAAAGGCACAAACAGAAAAAGAGAAGCAAAATCTAAACGTTTCATTTCTGCTCAACATACATTCATGGATGTGGGAGGTTTTTATACTTGCTTTCAGGACATAGGAATTAAATCTCTAGAGCTCTTTATTTTACTGAGATTTTGTAAATACTAAACTCTCCAGTGTTAGTTTCATCATTTGATATTACCACTGCCAAAAGACATTTTATATTCCTAGGAAGCAGGGGCAGAAGTAACAAAAAAAAAAAAAAAAAAAAAAAAAAGGCCTGGACTTGCCCTTACTCACATGACCAGTCCTACTCAACAGCTGACCAGACCAGCTCTACTCAACAGCTGCAGCATCTTTTTAATTAAGCAGAGATACTTCTTTTCAGGCATTGAAAGGCATGTAAGAAAGAAAGAAAAAAAAAAAAGTCTTTTTTTTTTCCCCCTGCTTACATGCTTCCATATACGACTACCGATTATAAACCTATGTAATCAGCATATGAAAACTTCTTTTTAATCCTCCTCTTAAAAATACAGGCATCACAAAAGAGCTCAAAAAAAACCCCAAAAAAGCAGGATGTGCAAGACTAGGATGGTATTTTGATTCTGCTGATTCTGGAAGCTAATATTTTCAAGTGCTGCTGGTCTGGTTGGATTTTATAATTACACTAAGCAGAAAGCAAGTCTCCTCTGCACTCACCCCGCCAGGCAGGGAATCACTTTTAGGGCTGGTGGAAAAGTGGAACATCTCATTTCCATTAATCTGGCTCATAGCTTCAGATTCATAGATGGCATTAGCAGAGCACTGCTTTCAGCCAGAGTGGAAGTTCAGCCTTGTCTTTAGCTCTGAATTAATTTAAGCATGACAGAGTAAAAATACAGGAAGGATGGGGGAAAAAAAATAAAAATAATGTGGTAATATTTTTTCACTAGAAGAAAAAGCTTTACAGAATGTATAGGTTCAGTTATTCCCAAAGCGGTGTTTTGTTAGTAGCATAGTTGTGCATACAGTGCCATGGCTGGAGGATCTGCCTTGCCCACGGCAAGTAAGGTAAAGCCTCAGGCACATGTAATTTAAAATTCATTTCTACTCTAGCAGACAGCTTCAGACCAGCACCTGTTTATTTTACAAATACAGCACGCTCAATTTGCATTCCTGTGGTCCCTAAGAGCTAACACCAAAAGTATCTTTTGTTCTAGATGTGTTTTAGAAAATAATAGACAATTGTGTCTTTAAAATCCATCAGCACAGGTTGCAAAGGATCCCTCTGTGTTGTCTCATCAGTCCAAGCCTGCAGTTATTTCCTACTGGACACTGCAGAGCGCCTCCCATTAGAAAGTGCCCTTGCTGGCAGAAGGTATTTGCCAGATTATGTCCAAGCCAATAATCATGGCCGTCACACTGTATATTTTAAACACACTTTCTTAATTAAAAGGAAAATAAGGTTCCCCAAACTTCAGTAATTCCTGACTCCACAGACAGTTACTAGGGGTGAGCTTACACGTGGTATTTGGGGATGCTACATAAAAACAATGGGCAAATATTTTGTTGTCACATTTTCCTCCTCCTCCATTTCATTACCTTAGTACTTAAAATACGAGATATTTAAAAACAAGTAACTGGTCTCGGTAATGACTGTTCTTAACAACTTTAAATTCTCATTTTGTATTAGGAGTGACATTTAGAGGGAGGGATGCAGATCAAGCTGACATACCTGACGGTTGCTAAAGCAAGAGACCAAGCGCTGCCCTCAGTCACCTATGGGCAAGCATTGATAGTAATAAAGGACTTTGACCTGTACCAGAGAACAGAACTTTGGCCTAAATACTATTATTCTGATCAAACGATTAGTTGATTTTCTACGTCACACTGTTCAAAAATAACTGAACGCCCACAAATCCTGCTGACTTCCCTTATAAAGCCACAATTAGATCCTTTACCTCACCATGACTTACAGATGGGAATTTACAGCAACTTTCATTCTTCCAGCTTTGGCTTTTTAAAGAAGTCTTTCTAGGTTTACGTTTTTTAATACCAGTTTATTCTCAAAGCAGCTAACAATAGATCAGGCTTTTGCATGACAAATTTGAAATTTATATGGCCAATGTTGAGCCATATCTGCATCAAATTATATGAAACCCTGGCTTCCATGAGTCTAGTTATGCTTTCAAAGAGTTACTGTAAGAAGTAAAGAAATGTCAACTCTAGGGAACGGCTCATTCAATTTAGCATAGTATCAGTAGCAAACAGTTTTGTTGACATCTTGATTAATGCTATTTTTTTTTTTAGAAACATAAATGTTGGACAAAAATAAATAGGACAGTCACCTACTGATTTCTATACAACAGGTTACTAAGTAAATGGGGTTAATAAGTGTAGAAGATGCCATTTTCCAAGCACCATTTACAAGTGAATCTTGATTTCTAAATGAAAAGAAATGCCTGACACACCACGGTAACTTACATTATCCACCAGATCGCCCCAGTTGAGTTCTAAACCATAAATAGTCGGACAGCACAAACAAAGGTCAATGGGTGAATTTACTGCTGGATGATTCCATAAATTACTAATTCAGAACACCTAAAACCCAAACTATACCTACAGGCATTTGAGACAAACAGAATGCCACTGTCTTAGTAACAAGAGAAGACAAGTGAAATCCAGTCTGCTTGAGTGTTTAACACAGACACTTCATTTTTTGAAACCTTAGAAGTATAAATATTATTACAGAACCTTTACAAAGATTTGTAGTTAGTGGATCAGGGACTAATAAAAAATATTTCCCCACCTACTGCAAAACTGTTTAGAACAATTAGTCACAGTTAAACACCTCAAAGAGCTCAAAAATTAATTTCGGTTTTCATCCGAACAGAAGCTCTTAGAAACTACAAATTAGGATTCCAAGGAGTAAACTCATACATCTAGTATCCACTAGAAGCCTGCCTGCTGTACAAAGCAAAATCATATAAATGGAAAGGACATGGACAAGGTATCAAATAATGAATTTACTGTGTCCCAAGGACTTGGAAATGACAATGAAGACTTGGATATGTCCTTAATTGGTTTATTCAGCCATAGGTCAGATACGTTAGTTTCAACTCCACCTAATACGACTGGCTCTGCTGGACATGTTGTCATCAAGCATGCACTAGTAGGAGATGTATTTGACATACAAAAAATGCTGTACGCTAATCCAAGAATAGGAGTGCTCAGCATTCTGTAATTACAATGATTTACATGCATCTTTCTTTTTTCTTTCTATAGCTATGCATTTGCTGAAGGTGAGAGAAGAGTTTGCGGTTTCTAATCCATTTTAATTCCCCTGCCTCCATGAAAGCTGAGGCCAAATTCAGAGGGTATCAGTCAAATTGCTTTACTTCTGAAGAACATGGCAGGAGAGCTTGGATTGAAAGAGGAAGCCAAAAGAGGAAACAGGAGACAGGAGATTCAGTCAAGGGTGGTGTACAGCAAAGAAGCTATTCAGATTTCCAGAATAACATTTGGTTATTAACTGTACTTACACTATAAGAAAAGACATTATGTATGCCGATGTGACTTAAGATCCCTTCTAATCCCTCAGAAAAGCAACTCTGTCTTTTTTCAGCTATGCATTTGGCAAGAAAAGAAGATATAAGCAATAGGATAAGCCTGGCTTGTGCTCCTAGTACACTATGCAGTATTTGCTTCCACTGTTCCATAATCAGTTAATACTGGGATTCAACTTTACTAGTTCTAGAAATACACGCAAGATATGAGGTGATAGCAGTCTACACTAAACACATAGGCTTCCACTGTACTAAACAGCAAAGGGGGGGCCTCCGAAGGTGAATCATTTCAGCCTGAAACACATCTAAATGCCTACGTTTTTCCATGGAGGAAGTCCACACGATCAGACATTCAAATTTCAGCAAGAGGAGACATGTCCTAAGTCTAAGGAGAAACGTATTCAAAGAGACAGAATACTTATCTTGGAACATCTTTCTGTGCATAGCTGCATAATTCCCCATGTTCATACACACCTCTCCAAGTGTCTGTGTGGTATGGCAAATTACCAGACCAACATTTGATTCAGCAGGGGCTGGAATCAAGGGCTTTAAAGCATTCAAAATGCAAATGGACAATGATGTACCTTAGGTCATATCCCTCATTATGTGAAATTCATGCATTCGCCTCACTCTGCACTCTGGCTTCATCAGGTTGTATTATTGTGTATGCTCCAAACATATCCATACACAGCCAAACCAAAGGTTTTTTCCTGAGCAGCACTGGCTCTCCATGAACTAATTCCCATGCTGAGAACTGATGCTGCAGGTCTGTTTCAGACAGAGTGGCGTTTCCAGTGGAGTCCAGCTGCCACAATCTACCTACTGCAGATGGACTAATACATTTCTTCATGGGTATTGTCTGAGTTGCAGGGCCAGAAAGCAGGGGAATGTGTAACAGACTGAGCTCTTGCCACATTGTGAGAAAAGGTAAATTGTCAACAAACATTTCCTACATCTGATATCTTTTGTATGGAGAGCTACGCTTTTAATAAAGAAGCAGCTGCCACTGCTGAACGATTAATCAATACTGGTAAGCTGACATCTTAAGAACTTGCTGAACTAAAGCTTTTCTTTTCCTCCTGCATTTACAAATAAAGTGCTCACTATTTGACTAAAGCCTGTCTACTTGACTGGAAAATATCAGAGTCCTATTTAAATGACATTTGCAGAGAATGAGATTTTATCCTGGTCGCTGCTCCTTATCGCTAATAATAACATCAGATTAGTGGATTTAGGCCAGCCGAGTAGCAATGCCTTTTCTGATCCCTTAAAGCAGCTCTTTTCCATCTGTCTAGCCAAGCTTTCCTCTGCTTGTATGGGCCAACGATTAGGTCTTAAATGGAGCTTCAATTGATACCATGTGGGATATCTATACAGAGGTTCATTGTGTTGCTAAATTCCAGCCAAGACATTTATCAACTCTGACTGCTGCTTACTTCAAAAGAGAAAAACACCTGGATATTTACAGATATGAACATTCCTACACTCTGTTGCCTTCTTGAATAACTACAATAATTAGACAATCTAATTTTAAAAACACACCATTTGCTTTAAAATTTATTTTCCAAATAAGATACAGGATCAGACACTAAGCTCATGTCCAATAACATGACTCAGCTGAGTACTGCAGGGTAGTCGATGCAAAACTTTCTGCAAATTCAGAATCTGTCCCACAACCTGTCAATTAATGGGTGACTTACACTTCAGCACAGTGTGGCTTGTTAGCAATTGTGGTTTTCAATCAGGGCTTTAGAGGTAACAACTGAGCAATGTGGGTGCAGACAGAAAACACGCTGCACACACACACACACCATATACACTCACAGCATGGTAAAACTTTCTTTAACAATTACTGGCTTTGTCATCATTGTTTTTATTAGTGGCTGAGTTTAGCAGCGTAAGCAAGATGTAAAAAGCCAAATGCCAAACACTCTCAATAAAAATATTAAAGCCAATTATAAAGTAAATCTATGTTTTATTTTCCCTCCCCTTTTTTGCAGTTTTTAGTCTAAAGTTCATTTTGTATTCCTAGCTAGGCCACTTACAGTACGTTAATAACTGACATTTCCTCTTCTTAATATATAATGCATGCTTGGCAACTGCTGTGCACTAAAGATAAGATGTGAAACCAGTAGCTCTCTTAAGAAACCAGTGTTTCTAGATCATGCAAATCTCCTAACTCCTGTGCCCGTTTAGCTTTTAACAAGGTCTTGCTCATTCCTAACCTTGACCAAAAAAGTGTTTCCACATGGCAGTCAGACTCGTGCCAAGTACGGCTACACACAGAAAGTTGCCTGACTTAATCAAGCAATGGTGGAGACATGAAATGAATATTTAGCAAGGTCAAAGTCAGATTGCTCTTTGAGAAGCAGCAATTGCTGACAGTTGAATGAACAGCACACAAATCTGGGATCCTATTTTAATACCTACATATTTTTACTATTTTTCATCCTGTTAACAAAACTGCATTAAAACACAATATTAGAAATCAAAGAACATTTTTATGGAAAGGATACGATCTACTGTATATTTATGCATGTCATAAAGCTCATAATGTATCTTGCATGAGACCATTTATCTTCATTTCATAGGGTCACAACAAGTACACGCTACTTTTCCTTCAGGAAGCCTGTGGCATGTTGAGCCAGGCATCAGTCATAATAAGAAGCAAAAAGACAAACTAATTTCATTAAAAAAATAGTGCATGAAGTAAAATGGAAAACTCCAAATTTTTTAATTAACAGGATTGTGAGCATCACTTATCTTTGAAAACAGCAAATTGGAATTAATCACATTTCAAGACCAAGTTAATATTCTCTCTCTCTTCTACAAAATCACTGTGATTGATCTAAATCTAGTTATTTCATGCAAAACTAGGTTAAATACTGTGGATCTTTATGACCACACAGAAAGCATTAACATGACTGACTAGGCTATTGTATTTCTGTTGCTGGGTAAGCCACAATAAGTCCAACTGCAAGCTATCAAATCAGGAAAAAATCTCCAAGCCCTAAGTACAAAATGTTTGCCTGGTACTTTTCACAGGAAGAAACCACTGAATTTGCCTGGTCATTCAGGTCCAGTAACAACATCGTCCATCATACAACCCTTTTCTCCTCGGCACACGAGGGCACAACAAGCCAAGGGCAACCTACCCTGCCCCAGTCACCAGCAGAACTACGACAGTCCTCAGGCTGCTCCCATGCCTGGCTGCCACATCCCCAGCTGGAGAGGGCTGCTGGAGCACAAAGTGCTGCTACTACTTGATCTTTCAAGCTTTCTTTCTTGAGAGCATGATGGCAGCCTACCACATCTGTTCCAGATGCAGTCAGGACTGGTAGATACCAGGTACATTTCTCCATGAGAGGAGATGCTAACCTTTAGTCCGTAAGAGGTATCCAAGCATTATGGTCCCTGAGTCTGAGCAACTCTGCTCATATGCACACAACTATCAGAAATTATGCCATCCTGATTTTTAGATTTGTTTTGTGGGGTTTTGTTGTTGTTTGGGTGTGGTTTGTTTTTTTTTTTAACATGCACACATATAATATATATACACACAAGTTTAATATTTATGAATTACTATGTACAGAAACATGCTGGTATCTCAGTATGTCGGTATCTCGGTATGTCTAGAAACCATTCTACCTCTGTGACCATGCAAAACACTGTTAACGCCTCAGTAATTTGGGATAATGAGGAGTAATAACAGTATAACAAATTATAGCAAACATCATTGTAAACCATTTTCAGATTCATATATTATTTTCTGCACATAAATATACCGAAGCTTCTTCATAGTTTAACCACCAGTATTTAACACCCCAGTTCAACAGCCCAAGTTCAGGGTTTATCAACCGTCTGAAGCTAATGCAAACAAAGGCCATATTTGTTTGCACATCAAAAGAGAGCTACATACTGTCAAAGACAGATCTATACAACATCCAAAGAACTGGCAGTAAATGGTGGTTTTATTGAGAAAAGCTGGTGACTCGGTATTTATGAGTTGTAAATGACATCTGACTTGATGAGTCTTCCATTAGATGCCGAGACTGCAGCTCACCATTTCTCTGATCAGACACTGGCGAGATTCCCCACCACCTCCCAGTTCAGTTTCACATAAAATCTTAAACAACTTCCTGCTAGCAAGAAAGCAATTGCAGGGTATGTGATTATACAAAGATAATCAAATTCCTGGAGGAGCAAAGGTCCTCATATGTGGGGTCTTTTGGTTTTGGTTTGTTGGGGGATTTTTGGGGTTGGTTTTTTTTTTTTGCTTGGCTTTTGTTGTTTTAGGTTTTTTTTAATCCTCAGGAGGGTGATTTTCTCACAACACTCACATCCTCTATCTTATTGTGCCTTATTGCTTAATTAGCTACCGGATGAAATGTAGTTCTGTTTGCACCAACTTTATGTCTACTGTAATTGCCCTGAGTTGCAGTTCCAAGAAGAAAAAATGGATCAAATAACTACATATATTTTGTTTGATTAATCATGAAAAAATCATTAAGGGATTAAAATGAAACCATTTTACTCCTGTTGATCATGTTCAGCAATTTGAAATTATTTTATGATCCTGATCAATGTAATTAATGAGAATGGCTGTTAATTAGTTACACTAGCAGGTGGGCCATGAAAAACGTATTCACTTAATACCATAGAATATCATGCTATTAGAATTTGTGTTGATTCTGTAGCATTCATGGAATAAGAGATTAAAATCTGCACAGGACCATGGTCTTTGAATTTTCAGCACACACACCGTGCATACACACATGTACACTCAGCCATGCAAAATTACTGTCGTAAAGACACCACAGACACACAGCTGTTTGGAGATTTAAGACCATAATCAAACATTCTTCTTTTTGCGATTGTCTTCTTTACAACAAGTCCCCACACCAACTCTGACAGTAAACCCTCCTACTGCTACATCAGGAACAAAACAGGTTTCAAAGTAACTGGGGCTTCGCTCTCAGCATCTTGATAATTCACCCACCCTCATCTGGTCCTTTCTAGTTTCTCCCTAAGGAGAGGGCTTTCTTCAAAAGAAATAACCTCTTGGGTGTGAACTTGAGACACAACAAAAGTGTTAACTGCTCAGCAGCGCTATGTAGCTAATTAGCAATACTAAGAGTTTAAGGGCGGTTTTGATTATCATGGGGTCTCTGTGACATATCCTGAGCCCCAAGGAATACAGGCAGCTTAATGCTCTAAACACACACCTTTTTTTTTTTTTTCTCCTTTTTTTTAAAGTAAAAACTGAATTGTAGAAAAATTTATATATTTATATAGTGTGATACAGCTTAGGTTTACATTTCCTATAAGACCAGAGTACAAAGTGTAACACTATTTAAACTGAGGTAGTAGCACAACTCCTAGAATTCCTCTCCAGCCAACTTAGAGATTGGGTCTAAACACTGCAGCAACTGTAGAGAACGAACAGCCCCACAAAGGTAGAAACCATTTCTGAAGCATACTGGTCTACTTAAAGGACAACACAGAGAAAGGGAGGCCTGGGCATGTTAACAGACTGGGCAGGACAAAGGCAAGAGGAAGGGATCCCCACACCTGAGCATAACATTTCTGCCCCCTTCTTTCCAACAAGAACTTGGTAAAAGTCAGTGATAGCCTGCCTTGCCCTGCAGGCTGGTTTGTCCAGCCATCTGCGGAGGTTCTTCCCCGCCTTCTCTTTTGTGCTATAATACACACATGAGCCTAGGTATAAAACCTCTATATGACATTGGCTATACCTTTTAGTCACACGCAACCATGTTGCCGTACTAAGACAAAACTACATCCGATACCCATTAAACTTAAACTATTGCTTTAAAATACATGTGGCCCTGGGGTTTAAAAAACCCAATCAATCAAACCTTCACAGGTCATTCTTAAATATCAAAATGACAAGCACATTAGAAATAAAGATTTGAACTTACTATTTGGAGATGAAGGCATTCAAGATTAGGGCCCCCAAAGGCAGAAGCAGGTTAACAGGAGAGCTCCTGGCTGCACACCTAAACACACGGCCAAGCTGTGGTGTTTGCTTTTGGTAGGGAAACTCCAGGCGAGCCTGAGCTCCTGATCAATCCCTGACATGCTGGGTCAGCCCATGGCTCTGAACTACACTGTTTGCAGAAGGCTTTTTTTAATATTAGCATCAGAAAGAAGGCAAGGGCTGTCTCCCTTTTAAAAAAGACTGACATATCAATGAATGAAGAGACAGCAGAGCAAAACTGGTATTATAAACCTTAGGGGTGAGCAACTCTGGCAAAAGGCCGATTATAGCAAGACTCAATTTTAACAAGCTCTTCAATGGCTGCGACCTCTCATCACCATAGGCATCTAGGTATAAGAGGAAGGGCTATGTTTTAGTGAAAGTTCTCCCCAACAAAAACAACAACTTCCTTATTGAAAGAAAAAAAAAAAAAAAAAAAAAAAAAAAAAGGAGGAAAAACCAAAACAAACATCACCATTGTTTCTAGAACATCTTAATAATAATACCAGTGGACTGGATCCAGATTGTAAGGAATCAGCCTCAGTCTTACCTGCTGGTTCCTGCACTAAATATTCCATGTACATAACTGTCGGCTTCAGCCAGTGTATATTGGCCTCTTCAGATGAAAGAAAATTGGTGTCGGCAGCCTCCTGAGCACATTTTAATAATCAGCCTGATCATGGGTGCATGGCAGCTGCTCGATTGATGGTGTTAGACAGCGAATAAAGAAAGATGCCAGCAGTGCCCTCAGATCTGACATAACGAGGGAAACATCAGTCATTTGGCTAAAAGGCTCATAAAGGCTCCATCAGCTGTGACACAGGAGCCTGTCTTATGCAAAGCTAATGAGGAAATGTGACAGTGTTAGCATTCTCTTTAGACAGTAACAAGTTGCAAGTGAGCTGCATTTTAGATGAAAAATCCAGTTGAAAACAGAGCGGTTTTCATGATCTTTGCCTAAATAATATGCTGATGTCTGGGAAAGACTGTTAGAAATCAAAAGATTTTGAAAGGGTTTTAGGGCAGCCATTCCCAATCACAGCAGCCTGTATATTGATTCCCAATTGATACCATGTGTATCAGTACATGTAAGGCTTATCTTATCTGACTAGACTTTGACCATCCACACCACAGATCTCACACTCACACATGCTGCTATTCCTCCCTTCAATGCTGGGAATGACTGGGTGTCCTGTGGTCACCAGTTAGCAAGGTCTGGGCACAAACAGGGCTTTCTAATTGATCTCTGCAGACCTGAATGGGAAGTAGTGAAGACACAGCTGCATAACCCAGTCCTACACTGGTCTGCTGCTTTACTCCCCTCGGGGCTTTGGAAGCAGTGGTTTGCAGTCACTTGAGAACAGCGCCCGTCCCTACTATGTGAATATTTTAAAGCAGTCATCCTCCAGGAGAGTACAAGCAGCTAACCCTACCCGTGTATTGGGTTGCAGATCCAGACTGTGAGAACACTATACCCAGGAGCTGTCAGAAAGGTTGCTTTGGAGAGTAAGGTAACAGAAGGGAAGTGGGGAAGAAGAGACATAGAGATTAACTTTCACTTTCAGTGAAATTTCCATTTCTAACAACTTCTTCCATTTCAGCTTCCTAGCATGTTGATATATTACACTAATTATAAAAATGACCTTCTCCCCTTCTACATTTTTTCTTCCTACCACTGCTCCAGTTGATAGATTTACAATCTAATGTTATTTCTGTGTATGCCATGAGAGCCATTCCAACAGCAACAGGGCATTATGAAAAAAAACAGTAAAAAGGTAATTAGAAATCTTGCTGAAATGTTATGTTTGTTACGTGAGGTTTACAATGAATGATTCAATAAGCCTCAAAGTTCATCCTTAACATTGATAAGTGGGTTTCTGCCAAGAAATGCACAGCTGGTGACAGCAGGGATTCAGGGTTTGGGAGGGACACACACTTCTGGGGTGAAATTGGAGACCGGGATTAGAATTGGAGAAAACAAAGGAGGTCTTTATTCCTGGAAATGTTAAAGTCATTTTTCAGTGGCAAGGGAAATGCCACTTTTATAGCACATACCTAATCTTTCCCTTAGTTTTGATAGCAGATGTTTAGTTACATAGGTAGAAAGTGGGATTCCAGTGCTGGAACAAAGCAAACGGCCATCAGGTTTTCTGACTGTTCCTCAGTCACAGCAGTACTGCATTATGTCATGTTGTGGCCTTGCGCATGCCACTTAGTCTACCTGTATCACTAGTTCCATGTTAACAGAACAACTAGAAAAATAAAATTATACTGATAAGCAGGGTTAACTCGGTACACAAAGAGCTGTCCACTCTGGGACTACAGATGCACAGAGTTTTCCACAGGTCATAACATCTTATTCCAGATTGTTCCTGGCCAAAGTTACATTGTTACAAAGTTGCAATAATAACATACAATGTAACCTGCCTAAAATAGCAATCAGCTGAAATAACTTATCCTAAGAGGTTGTCCCCAAGTACTCTCAAATGCTGTAAGTGATGTTTCATTTTTCTTTGAGGTCCATATCAATTGATTTTTTATCAGTCCTCTGAATGACCATTTACAACAAGTTTCAAAATAACACTCATGGACTATAGCTGCAATTAAGGTTAATTAGTTAATGTTTCTGAAGACTGTTGAGATTCTTGAATGAAAGGTCACGTGCTGTACATCGGTGCTTTACTGTATATCAGAGGAGAAAAAAAACCCCACATTTTCTTACGTAAATTAATTCTCTGGCCTCCTTTTAGACCTCTGTGCTGTAAGTTAACTTTGTTTAACTGCTTTCTTTGTTGTAATGACTTACAGACCATAATACCTTTCCTGGGAAGAGACTTCAAAATTGCACCAGCACTTTGGAACACCCTGTCAGCATCAGAGTTAAACTGCAAATGGTCTAAGTGCATAGTTTTTTAAGAATAGGGCTTTATTTCTGCTGAAAGTTAATATCACTGAGGTATTTCACTTTTATCTAGCTCCATTTGCACTTGTATTTGCTTGGTAATGTGGCTTTGCCAAGTTATACTAATATAAATTATAGATTATTGTTTTGGGACACATTCTTTTTTCAGCTTATATTGTAAGGCTGCACAGTTTGTATGTGGTATTCTTCCCAGTTTACTTTCTATAATGTATCTGGTATAACTATTTAGTATAACGCATTAGGTTAAGGGTATATACTGCCTAGTTTGTGAGAAGCCAGGGAAATTTTCCTGAGAAATAAATGCATGCCCTAAAGCCATTTTTGCAAAATACTAAATGGTAAACAATTACAATGCTTATGCTAAGCTCCATGTTAACAGCTGCATGTATTATAGACTGACATACTGAACATTGATACAGCAGTGTCTGTACAGAATGTATTTAAAAACATATTTCAAAGCTTGTAACATGCCAACATGCAAATTAATAAATTCTTCTTTCCAAATGTCACCGGCATGGTGATTTCCTGCCAGCCTGAGCGTCATTCTCCCGAAGCAGTAAAAGTAACACAGTCAATCTCTTCTGAATCCTATCTCTCCTGCTTCCTGTAGGGTCCCTGGGAGTTTATGATTCATATTCAGAAAGCTGTATGCAGTAGCCCTTTGGGGATATATATTAATGAAGAAATTTTCTCATGCCAGAGCTGCCTCTTTATTGGAGTACGAAGGGTACAGTCTGTTCTGAGCGGCTTTTTAATTTCTCATAATTAACCCTGCCAGAATTAACATTGGTGGCATCACTGACAGCAAATTAAAGAAGCCACATCAGCAGAGTTAATGCTTTTTCTGTCTTCCCCTCTTCCTCCCCCCCTCTTCAGCCCCTCCCATTTTGCGCGTGTATAAAGAAGAAAGTTCTCAAAGTCTGTCAAGACAATCATCTTGTCATTGCACTAAAAGCCCTGCTGGGATAGGTATGATTAGAGCATTTTCAGACTTCCCTGCCGCTAATACCAACCTATTTCAGCTCTTAACTGGCCACGTGCCATGTAGATTTGTGGCAAAGATCCATGGTTTCCGTTTCTTTCACTCCATGAGGTACAGTGGTTCACCTGATCTCCACTGTGAGCTGATGGAACCAAGATCTAAAGCCCACTGCAGCATTCAGACAGTCTCTTCTACTGACAATGTATTAAAAGACAGATCAGCTGTGCTTTGAGCCTCTTTAATCTAGCTTCATACCAGGCCCTTTCACACAATCCTGGGCTGATGATGAAAACAGACTATGAAAACCACGATATCCAAACAAACACTTTTTTTCTTCTGTTAAGCCAGAAATAAATGTTTTAAGTTTTGATATTCCTGCAGCCACTTAAATGTAAAATTTCAGAGAAGGAGAAAAGGGCTGGAACTATCAATCTCCTACCTGAATTTCTGCATGTCTGACAGGAGAGAGGGATCCCAGAAAAAGCCCAGTGCAGTGAATGCCATTATAAGAATTACAGTTCAAGCCTGCTCACCTGCCCTGCACGAGTGCTCTAAGAATCAAGGCTCTAGAGGTCAAAACCTAGAATGGCTTACACAAATATTTTCCCCCTTGTTCGATCATTTGGTGAAAAGTGACAAATTGTAAAGTTGAAAGGTCTAACAAAAGCAAGATATGGTAAGACTACTGCTGCAAAGCATGCGGAGCACCAGCAGTTGAACTAAAAAAAAAAGTGTTCTTCATTCATCTACCTACCAATTTATGGGGAAATCATATTTATTGATCCTCTTATTCCCACAGTATAATCATAGCCTTTCTTTAGAAATGAATGAAACTTGTGATCATAGTCACTTTGCTTTCTGCAAAGGAGAACCTAACCAATACACATCTTTCCGCAGGATCATACCAGGAGATGATGAATTTAAGATCCCACAAGGAGGATTTCCAGTACTACACCTGCTACTCCACACTTGCTTCTGTTCACACTGCCTTCTTCCCAGGGACCTGGCATTGCACCCTAGCTAAAATTTCCAAGTGCTAAAACACCTGCCTGGACTTCAAAATGCCCCTGTAAAAAAAGATGCAAATTTGGCAGAGTAGAGTATGTGAAGTATCTTCCACCGATTACCTGGCGTGATGTTATTGTAACATATCAATCTAAAAATCCCAAATCCACAAAGCCAATGATGTTTTCAGAAATTTGAAGGCTTAAGAACAAGAAAAGGGATTTCCATCAATAGAGGGTAGAAGTCAGGGAGAACACAATGGTTATAAGCAAGTATGTGACAGCTAACAGAGGTGCACACACACTTCCCTCGACAAACCGCAGATTGCATTGTAAAACACTGCAGTTGGTGTAGCGCTGGAAAGATGCCAGTGCAACCAGAACGATTATATGCTTCTTGCATTGTCATCTGACTTGATAGGCAGTGTTCGAACACAATCTGTGAGTAATTTTAGTTTGCCACAGAGACCACCAGAGGGTAAGAATCTGATTTACATTCAGCAGTCTGAAAGGTCGCAGCAATGATGGTACTGCAGATTACTTGCAGATATGACAGCAGCATCAACTGTTCGAGACCATAATATCAGGTGTTTGTGTGTGTCTCTGTATATAAGAATGTATGTAGAGTTCTGTGAGAAGGAAACTAAAACTGCTAAAAAATTGTCTTCATTAAAACTGGGAGACAACTAGATTTTTGCAGAAGTTGTTTTTAAGATGACTTCTTCTGTGACTAGGGAAGCACACAATCCTAAGTGGGAATGACTTTAGGATAGTACTGGCACCATGAATGTATCAGTTCACAATGGAAGAAGGAAGGTATGTAGCACTAACATACTGGAGTCCCACCTGAAAGGCAGCAGAAAATGAGGAAAGCCAAACATGCCCAGAAGACATGCTCTTCAGTTGGTTATAAATTCCTATGTGATCCAAACTGCTTTTGTGGGAATGTCAGTTTGACTCATCAGTAAATTGTCTTGCATGCAGCTACAGTATGGACCATATTCTTGTCTGTCTTTAACCTCTCTAATTGCTCTAAAAGTCTGAAGGATGCTCAGAATTTTAATTAACTCTGTGACTCTTCCCAGAAAACACTACAGCTGAGATTATCAACTGCATGGGATTTCTGGGGCTGAGTCTTCGAAGTCCTTGGGTAATTATGAGACATTTCCAATAGGCAGCAGATATTTACACATCTTTCTGAGTTGGCCCTCCTGATTTTATGACTATTTCCACCACTAACATACATCTTTTTAAAGGTCTACAGAACGTAGCTGGGAGTGCTGTAGAATAATAAGCCAGGAACAGGGAATACATGTGAAAAGGAACAGCCAAACAGTGCTCAGAGTAACTGGGAAGGCATTTAGAGCTTAGTGTCAAAAAATCTCTGAAGCCATTTGTTCTCTGTATGGCTGCAGTAAAAGAAAAAGCAACAAGGACACAGAGATGCATCAACAAATGGGTGCAATACAAATCATAGGAAGTAAGACGATTTCTCTAATAACTACTTCACAACTGGAATTCCATCCAAAGTTTTAACCATCACACAGGTAAGTTAGTTTTACTGTAGAGGGGGTGAAACTTTAAAAACCTTAAACCACCTTGGATACTTAAGGATCTGTTGTCAAGACAGGCCAATGTAACCAAATTTATTCTTGCTAGAAAAGCGGTAACTTTGAAATGACTGAACAGAAATATTTCATTTCATATTAGGAAAATTTTAAATACAGCACAGATGTGGGAGAGGGGGAGAACCTGTTCATTATCAGGTTAAATAAAAAACCAGAACAGAACAGTGGCCATCATTTCACATTTGGAAATAAAGAGCCAGTATCTGCTCTCAGTGACAGCTATAAAACTCTCATTGGTTTCAATGAAAGCTGCAAGTGTGCATCTAATTGAGGAGTCTGGATCACGAAATGTAAAGAAAAATCATTTTGCTTAGAGAGTAATGAATATGCCATATTACGCTGCCAAGTAATATTACTGCCACAAAGTCTCAATGAGTTTATGAAACAGATTGATATTTTTATTAGTAGAGAGTAGATTGAAGGAGAGCAACAAAACAAAATGAGGATGAAAAAAGGTAAAAGAAAGCAGGCTTACTGGGCCAAATGGCTTTTTCATGTCCATAAATTGCTAAGTGTATTTCTAATTAATTTCCCAATTCAAACAGCCAGAAATAAAAAACAGAGGCTTTTGAGTGTGCCGTGAACTCAGGAGAGACTCTGTAGACTTGGACAAATAATAGTATAAAATGGTTTATGAAACCAGAGGGTTTATGGTCTATAAATAACTTCCATGTATTTTTATTCTTTACACGTACAATATTACTGAGGACTGGATGATAGCTTTTCACTGCTGCCTGGTTGACTTCTTCCACATACACACCCAAGGTAATGACGATATTGATCCTGAAGAGACATTTTTTGAGACAGATAAAAAAGCCACACAACTGAACTAATAGAAAGGGCCTAGCAACTTAGTGGTAAAGCTGTGGTCCTTTAACTGAATAGCAATTGGCGATACAGTTTAAAAAACCTACATCCTAATATCTTAAGGGGTCTGGGATGAAAAAAAAAAGAAAGAAAAAAAGAAAGAGTAGGACATCTAAAAGATTATTTATGGCAGTTAGTGCCTTTAACAGCCTTTTAGATAGCTACTATGTAAATTTTTAGTCATCCAAATATTATTTAAATCCAAAAGTATATATGTGTATTTGTCAGTGTAAACAAGAGACTCACTGAAAGAATGCTTCTGATCTTTTAAGACTTACAGCATGCTCTTTTTTGGCTAAATGTGCAATTCAAAACGTGCCTAATTCCTAAATCCATATATGTGACACTGCCTGGGTTTCCATGACTACTGCTCTGAAAACCATATTAATTATTCAAGAGGTCCATGCAATTCTCCCTGCGTTCCATAAGGAATGCTGGGAAGCACTGTCTGCCTTTATAGAGCAATACAGATATTTAAAAGGACTGCATCACTGGCTCTAAATACCACAGATATTTTCTTACAGCACTATGACATCTGCATGATAGGTCCCATAAATATTATTTAAACACTCCAATACATCGGTAAAAAAAAAGAAACACCAACCAAAACCAAAAGCAAACACCCCCAAAACAGGAAAGCTCTAAAAAAAAAAATATCTGTATTTCAACAATCTTCAAAAAGGTGCTTTAACTCTTGTCTCTATTTATCACCCTGATATAATCCTATTTTAAACAAAGTCAGCTAGCTTGCATGCAGTGGGGATTAATGGCCTGTGTTTTTCTAGAGGATATAGTTTCAAATTGTGAAACTTACATTAAATCAAATTTCTCACATCAGCTGTGACTAAGCAGCTGTTTGCCATATCTGTTGATCTCTGTATATTTTAATCACCATAATCAGTGCAAGGAACATTCTTTATAGATAACATTATCAAAACACACTGTAACAAAGTAAGGAATGTCAGTGTTCAAGCAGTACATACCACCGCCGACGTCCTGTCACAGCGAAACGATCAGTGCCAATCAAACGGGAGCAGCACTGGCGCATTACCGGGCCAATTACTCAAAGGCAGAGAAGAAAGGAAAGTGGGCCAGATCCTCTGCTCAGTGGAAGCAAGACAATAGAGTTACCTCAGATTTATACCTGTGTGACTGAAAGCATAGTCTGGCCCAGCATCAATCTTCCCGACACAGAGTCGCTTGGGATCTCAGATTGGCATATATGTAATACTCAGGCAGCCCTTATGGAAAAAGTCCATAGAATGTAAGAGAAAACGATAGCTTTTCTACAGAATTTTGTAAGTCAAACCACTATATAAAATGCCTCTGTTGAGATATATTCTAGATCTCAATTAAATGCTCTACATTCCTTCCATATTTTAGCTGCAAAAATAATATTCTCTACTAATGTCTATGTGTTTAGGGAATATTTTTCTATAACAAAACAAATAAAAAAATCCAGCCTCTCTTTTTTTCTTTCCAGAACCTCCAAGCTGCAGCCCTATTACATTATCCAGTAACATCTAGAGAATATCTGAATGTGCTGCTGACCTTTTACCTAAAGTGGGGATTTTAACGGTAAGGTTGATCTGAATTTCCCCAAAGCATGGGTACAGCCTTCTTTTAGTCCTGTCACCACATAAAAAAGCCAAGTGAACAACAGGGAAAACAGAGCTCCAGGTTCAAAGCCTATCGAAGTTGGGATACCATGAACAAATCCCAGACTGACACTCCCTGAGCATGATCTAATATACAATAGTGAACAAATGAAAAAGTGCAGAAATATTTTTAAGTCTCAGAATCATGGGAATACACACTCTGCCTGTGCATGCCTCTCCCAACATACTGTCTCTTTACAGTACTCCTCACACTCATAACATTTTACAAGCTGATCTGCATCCTGACACGGGTCACAGTATAGTGGTGGTGCAGGAGCAGGACCCAGGACTGAGATTACGGTTTTATCTGATAATCTCCCACATCCTGTATCACCTACTTACCCTCTCTCAACATCTGCCTTCTCCCCTAATTTCTGCTGGATGAAAATCTCTCCCCCTCTATGTAGAGCACCTAGCACAATCCTCATCTCCACTTAGTTTAGTTGGAACAGCAAGACATTGTTATAATACAGTTAATATACTATTACATACAATAATAATTTCCAGTTGCCTGTTTTCAGGGTTTGTTTGTGGTTTTTTATCTTCCTCCCAAACACATTTCACTAACAGGGCACCATCATTATTATTATTATTTACTATTCAGATTGCAGCTCTAGCGCCCACAGTGTGTATTCTTTATTACTCCCAAGTTCTCACTTGCCATACAAAGTGCTCCATCCAAATACAGATAAAAAGTAATTTCCTCAAGAGCAAGGTGTGAACTGAGCATACTTAATTGTGCACTGTTATATCAACTGTATAATGTTGCAATAAAATTCCAAAACAATGTGATTAAAAATTATACCAAATGAGGATACCAAGGTGCCATAGACAGTCAAAGAGCATTTATCCAATCTAAATTATATGCTAAGCAAATAAAATAAACATGCAATTTGCTAATTAAAGTGCACTCTCATGTATCCTGTAACCACCATAAATTATACAGCAACATTTAATTTTTTGACTCTTTAGCAATGTTTATGACTGCTTTACTAAATTAAACGCAAAACGAAGGGGGCAAATTAGTAAGAAAGCACTGCTTTCCCCCTCCCATTTCCTTTTAGATTTATTTTTTTCATAGTTGGTTTTGTTTTGTTTTTTAATAATTGCACCTTCCTACAACAGTATCTTAATTTTACTGTAGGTCTTCTCCATTTTCACTTCCAAAGTGTATGTTCTATCTGATTTAAATGACAGCTATTTGCTTTTCCAAATTTTCTCCAGTAGGGAAGTCAGAGCATTTTGTTTATCTTACTTGAATAATCCTTTAATAAGAATTCTATGCTATTCTATGGCATTTTCTTCCCCTCAAACAAGATGAGGAGTTTCAATCCTCTCATTTCACCCAAAACAGACTTCCCAAATCACAAATGGCAGCTGACTGGGTTCTAGTTGAAGCTGTGAGCCTTCCATCATCTGGAGTGAAACACTGAAGGCATTCCTGGATTCCACTCAAGGGGAACTGTGAACAGTTGGGGTTTGTTTTCTTTTAAAATATAAGAAAAGTTTCAGACACACTGTTTGCCTGGCAACCAGGTCAGCTGTGTTTTAGACTTCTCAGAAACAATATTTTATCCCAGAACACAGTCAGGTAAAGACAAGGGGGTGGGAGTGGGGTTTAGAAACCACTGTTCAATCACTTACTCTACTCAATTGCTTTGCAGCTTCTCTGAAAACTACAATGGGATTAATTATGGGATCTGACTCTCATCCTGGTTTCCCCCTTTCCTGTTTTCCATACCTCCTCTGCCCTTTGCACTTGTACGTGAAAGGCAAAATGCCTGTAATTAAGAGTATTGAAGTGGTTTATTTTCATATTCATGCCCGATACTCAAAGATTAACATTCCTCAAAATTGTCCATCTATCTGAACTTGAGAGACCATCGATGACTCATGCTTTTAAGTTAAAATGAGAGCATCAGACTGCAGGACAATCTTTGTAGTTGGCCAACATTATCTCTAACAATAAAACATTAATGAATGTTCGGCAGTATTTGCATTGGACCTGATGTTCTGCACCCAACAGTTACCTGCAAACTCCCCCAACCACGGCATACCACTGGCACTGAACCCTCTATAATTGTGAAGTTAATCACAGACTATTTAGCCTTCCTGGGTAGCAGTGCCGCTGAAACAGTTTAGCAGATTCTGACGCATTCTGCATTCTAAAGAAATGCAAATCCAAACCAACACACAACTGCCAAGACAATACAAGAGTTTTAAGCAACTGTAAAGATGATTAAGGGCAAGAAAATCTTTCAGCTGAAGTTCTCCATCATTCCAAGAAGCCCCAGATGATTGTCTCCAAACAGGGTACAGAAACTGCTACTGTTACAACCTTCTTACAGAGGTCAAATTGCTTTGTTGGAAATGTACAACATTAACAACCTAATGTCAGTAAATTCATTCAAAAGTTAGAACCTTTGCAGAGCTGTTTTTTCTAGAATATTATAGAAATTAACGCTAGAAAATGCAGGAAAAATATCTGTCAGCAGATACTCTGCACAGCGTAGGGCTTCTTACAATAAAGCAACTGAGGAACAGTTTCTCCAAGCCTTTTAGTTGCATTTTAGAATGGCAATACTGTTTCACATGTGTCCTCCTTTCGTAGCAACTAAGATGAGTATACTTTGTTGGTTACAGATACCTTTTTAATTGGTATTACTTTGCCGGGAGGATCAGTGAGTTAACTGCTCTATGAACGGTGCTGCCCCATTTGCAGTTTTGCTGCAAGACCTTGTCCCTTAGAAATACTCCTAAATTCCTGTCTTCAGTGAAAACTGCTTCTCACTAGAACAAGGAAATAGTACTGCTTGCTATGTAATCGGCCTCCTGAAACCTTGCCTAAAGACAGCTCCTGTTTCATTGGTAATTTATTTTTTGGAAAATGGGGGGAAAATGCATCTCTTTGTGTCTTTCAAAACATCCTTTTTCTAATTTTTCCTGCTGACTGGCATTTAATAATATTGTTTCTGCAATGAACAGAAAGCATTAGATTCTCTGGAAAACAAAATGTTGCACTTTTTTTTTTTTTTTTTTTGTTAAAAGCAATTTCTTCTTCTTACACAGTTAGAAAGATATGTTAGCTAGAAAATATCCATTATGCCTTGCCCATGGAGGGGTGTGACACCATCTCTCAAACCTCTCCTTACGCCATGTGATGTAAAATAATTTTAAAGTACTAGACAGAAAGAGTCCCTGCAACCCTGCAGGTTTAAGGATGAATCATATTTTCTGCTCTCTGAATTATGTCTCCATCTGCTTTGATTTTTGTGATAGGAACCAGACCTTGGACTAAGAAGACTGATGCCAACAGCTTGTGAAGCCAGTGACCATCAAAAAGATGTGGTGGTTTTAAACTGAATGGCCCGTGTCAGTAAGTATCGTTAGACTAAACACTCCAATACAGAGGAATGATTGCTAATTGAGAGGAAACAGCAGATGCTAATTCAGGGGTTATGAAATGGATTTACTTAGCATAGGTGAGGTTCTAGGCTTAGGAATATTTGGCCCAGCTGTTTATCAAACTTGGCACATTTACATATGACCTTCTACAATCCCTCCTCCCCTCCCGCCTGGCTGAGAAAAATCAATAGTGCTTTGTTGTAGGGTTATGAGAAATTCCAGAAGTGCAAGATAAGCTACTCTCTTGGTTCAACCCTAATAGCCAATGGAGCTCAAGGGAACTCACAATTACCAGGGATATGGCTCGCTATTTCTGTGTTGTTATGACATAAGGATATTTTAATGCTGGGAAAAATAGTTGCCATCACTTCCAAATTTCTTTCTGAAAGATAGTTACATATCATGTCCTGGGAAGCCTTCCTATGAGGCCTGAACTCCTGGACAAATGGAATCAGAAAGTCGTTGTCCCCACCTCCTCCTTCCAATGTGTAACAGCAAACTTATTTTTAAAGTAAAATACAGTGGCAGAAAATATTTTTAATTAATTTCCAAATTGTTTAGAAGAGCCCACTTTATACAAAAGAAATATAACTAAGTAGCAATACGATTCAAGTACTTTGTAGAGTGGGATTCTTCTCTGTTTTACTATTGCAAAGCAAAAGTAACACCACAGGACTGAATTGTTTTACACCAGATTTCCAGATAATAAAGGAGACCTCAGCCCTGCCTGTTGACCTCTGCAGGATTTTTGCCTAAGTGATTATTGCAAGATAAAGCCATTTGACATAAAGAGGAATGAAACTGAATTTTAAAAGAAAAGTGTGTAACTGAAAATGCAAGGCAATTATCTGATTACTAATAGGAAGAGGTACAGAGCCACGATGTATAATGTTCAAGGGATTATCCAGCTTTGAACAATGCTTGCTTAACAGCTGCTACCAAACTGTGGTTTGTGTACTTGGCAGAGTTTCATTAACGATAATCTACAGTGTTTACAGCCCATAGGCTTCTAAATATGTTAAGAACCTTTTTTATTTGTATTTTATAATCCTTTTCCCTTATGTTTTATGTTTTTCTTGATATTTTTGAGATCTGAGGAGGTTTATGTTTCAAAATGATTCATTCTGCTCTGACAACTGCAGAGCAAGATTGCAGTAAATGTTCCCTTGTTATCAAGACTATGTATTTATAAACAGAAAGGAAAGCCATCTAAATTCATACCAGGGTTTGGATCACCACCAACTAATACATTCAGATGCCAATATACAGTGCTCCATTGTTTACATGCAAAAGTAAATGTCAAACAGAGGTGTCTTTGCCAGTTACTAGATATTCCTCAGTCACTTCTTGAATCTGTCAGGTTGCAGCAAATTGAAACTGCCTTATTTTTGACATTGCATTTGACCTGAACCTCATTTAGAGGAATCCTGCAATTATTTTAAAGGTACCATATTGATTAAGACTTATATTTGCTTCAGAATTTGGTTTCCAAATGTTTCCCTTCTTTGCTTTTTATGGCAACGCTTCGGTTATATTAGAAAAACAGAACATAATTAAGAATATAATTCTGTTGCGAAGGGGATTATGTATTATGTAGTATACTAGGAAGAAAATCACAATTCAAAAGCCAAGTCACTGAGTCCTGGCTGTAATCGTTTTGACACACAGTATTTCAGTGGTCATGATTCTGTCATGATAAAGCCAAAGGAGATTATTGCTTCAAAGCAATTAGCATAGTTAATTTTGACACAGGACAGCACACTTCTCCTTCAGTATTTTCCCCCTCTTTTGTACTCTCTCCCTTTTTGACATCTGATTCATGCAAGTTCCCGTTGAGGCTGGTTTCCCTGTCTCAGTGATGCTCAGCTGCCGGGAGCCCTCCTGCCAGGCTGCACTCCCTGGGGGTTGTGGCAGTGTAAAGAGCTCCCTTCACCCACAGCGGTACGAACCAGAAACTCTCAGCGATGTGCTATCCTCATTCCAGCTGGTATCACAGGGGCATGGACATCGCATCTCAAGCAGCTAGAGGGTTTTTGGTTTGGTTTTTTTTGTTTTGTTTTGGTTTTTTGTTTGTTGTTTTTTTTTTTTTACACTGGCCCTCCAGTGCGCTGAGCTGCTGAGCTAGCCTCAGTAAAATGTACACTTGAAAGAAATCCTCTCCCCTCCTGATCACTATTGGTTTCTATAGAAACAAGAAGAAATCTCTGTTCTTCTCTAAATTTTTTCCCCTAATGCTTTTTGCAGTACTGTATGAAAGCATTTTTTAAAATTTTTTTTTTAGACTCCACAGCCCTCCATTTATAACCTCATTCATCCAATTAAAGAACAATAGATTAGATTAAAAAATGGGCATGGGGTTTAAATTTTAAGCAACTCAATCCTATGCATTAACTATCTGTGGTCGATCCATCTCTCCTGGGTCATTTTATGACTCAAGCATTTCAAAGTAAATACTTTAAAACAACGGTGCATCACAAGAGTTAAAAGGGGTCAAGAGGATATTTACTTAACCACTAGTTGACTTTTTAACTTAGAAATATTTAAGCAGTTACTGTATTTAAATGAAATCCATCTTCTCAGCATCCCCATAAATTACTCTAAAACTCCAGGGTTCCTATCCACGTTGTGAGTCACCACCCCAATGCCTGCAACTTATTATTTAGATAACTGTGATGTTTGCTTGCTTTGTTATTGTGCCCTTCTCCAGAGACTGCATTTGCACCGGAATTGCTAAGGCTTGTAAATATTGTATCTGCCTTGTTGTAATCACTAGGCAAATATACTTGTACTCAGTCATATAAAAAAAAAAAAAAAAAAGAAAGAAAAAAAAAGTCTAAGAGCTGTTGAGCCGTGAAAAATTTCTCTAACAGGGGCTTGACTTAAAAAAATTAGAGAAGAAAATCCTTACAACAAACAGACTAGCAGAGACTACACTAGCCAGAAGTGAAAGCAGTAATACAAAGACATTATTTGGGATCTACTGTTCTCTCCTATCAGAAAAAAGGGAAGCAATAATCATTATTCACACCATGATGATGCATATAATGCTTTTTTTTACAAAAACAATAATGGGCACTCATTTTCAGTGCACATAAATAACTTTCTTTTATAGTCAACTCATATTTACTCACACGTTTACTTGGAAAGTTTAATATTCATGCACCACAAATCACTTACTGTAGGTAGTGAGTTGAACTAAACAGAATAGAGGTTGATTATATTAGGTGATTGCAGATGGGACCAAATTGATTCCTGATATCATTCTAACACAGTAAAGTGACACACAGGACAGCTTCTGTCCAGTTAGTCTGAGGGAAGTGTTCAGTACAAATACTGGTTTTGCTACTGCCTCTACTGTACCAGCACTGCCAGCTTATCAGCAGAGATGACAATGGAACAATCGTGGAGTTGCAATCTGTGAAGGGCTATTTGTTTTCTAATCCTATGTTAGCTTTGGTGCATTTTTTGCTTTAAACAAATTGAAAACCTTCTGCAGGTGCTAAGAATATTACGAGAGTTGTAAACTGAACAAAGCACTGTGTCACACTCTTCCCTACTTAAACTGTAAGTCAGCACGCAATTCTTGTACCACTATTTATTTTCCGTCTCTTTTTGAGGAAAAAAAAAAAAAATTGAGGAAAATTGTCTGTCTGAGTAACAGCCTTAACCAGACCCACCAAGGGCTTTGAGGTGACTTCAGTTCTGCACATTATTGTGCTAGATTCTCAAAGATGATGCTGGAAGTCATAACATAACATGCAATTCTTGTACCACTATATATGATGTTATGACTTCCAGCATCATCTTTGAGAATCTAGCACAATAATGTGCAGAACTGAAGTCACCTCAAAGCCCTTGGTGGGTCTGGTTAAGGCTGTTACTCAGACAGACAATTTTCCTCAATTTTTTTTTTTTTTCCTCAAAAAGAGACGGAAAATAAGAAAGCACTTATTGTATTGTTTCTTTAAATAAATAACTTGCCTCATAATTTTAAATATTTTTTCTTGTTAGATTCAAGATGGTGGCTCCAAATGCAAAACTCCTAAAATAGTCTAGAACAATTGAACAGAGAAACATGCTAATGTTATATTTTTTTGAAAAACATTTAGTCCATCATAAAACAGCTGATCAGTATTAATTGTTTTACTTTGCCAGAGAAAACTTGTCCCATAACTAACATATTTTCAATTTCTTAGAAAAATAATTACAAAGTCTTTGCTTCATGGGCACTAATCACACTAGAAGTCATCAACTTGCAGAGGTTTTGTTTGATTTCACCATAGAAAAATATTGTGTGTTTACAAAGAACCATTTTCAGCATCAAATCTCACTCTGTTTTGGAATGTTCATATATTATGACCAAAAAAAAAACAACCCCAAACCAAAACCCAAAGCCAAAAATCAAACAAACAAAAAACATAAAAACCCAACAGTCCCATCACAGAGTGGCACTCCTCAAAGGCTAACATGAGAAAAGATGTATATGACTGGATTGTTTATTCCAGAGCTCAGCAGTCAATCGGTGATACACCGATATTGACAAGGATGGAAATATCAAATGCTTGGTGATTTGCCAAAAAGTTGCATGGTATCTCTTACGCATTTTCTTTTTCTCTCTCCAGGGAGAAAGAGCTCTGTACAGCTTCATGCACAGAAATCTGTTTTGAAGGATATGCTGGTCAAAGGAGGGGCCTGAAATTTTCAAGTCAAGAACCAGGAGAAAAATGTATACCACAGCTAACTTTTACTGTCACATCTAGAAAGCATTTAATACTCTCCAAACTCAAAGTCAACAGACGCATGGCATAGAAGAGTGTAAGATTTATACTCTTAATTGTTAGTTCAGAAAAGATCTGTAAAAGCAGAAAATCTCTGCCAATATTAGACTATACTGAGGCCCACTTGTCCTTTAATGTGGCAGTGGGGGAAGAAAAGCCACCTTACTGAAGTTATACAACTTCTAGAACAGAAAGGGAAAACAAGTAAACCAACCAACCAACTCAAAAGAACCCCACACCTTTGCAAGCAGACACTCTACTTTGCTAACAGCAGAACGTGCCTTCATTCTTTACCTTATTCCTGGTTTACTCTACACCTAACTCCAGGTCCCACTTGCGTATGGCCATCTCCAGCTCTCCTGAACACAGTTAACTGAACTCACTGCCTATTTGCTGTGGCCACTATTACGAGATTATGTAGCAAAACAAGAATATCCAGTTGTTGGTCATTGATTTATCTATAAAACAGTAACTGTAAAAATGATAGAAGAGGTTCTGTACTAGACAGTCTTGTGAAACAGTTTATTACTTAAGCATTAATGACCCGTTTAGAGGTCTTTACTGGTCAGGTAATGACCAGCTAAAGGAGTTAAGGGCCCGAGGCAAAGCACTCTAATAAAACCCTGCATACAGCATGTGTTTGGTTCCTCCAAATTCTATTAGGAAAGAGAAGCGTAAAGGGTAATGAAAGACATGTCCAAGAGGCACTCATATCAGCCCTCTCATTTTATATTTGGCATAACACACATGGCCTTATTCCAGCAGCACAAATCATTCCTTGTTTATACTACCACCTATCACGGAGAAGAGCAGTAACTACAGCTGAAAATGGCCAGTCATGATGTTAAGGACCCTGTTGCTTTGGGCAAATAAACCTTCCTCCATCTGAAGGAATCGGTCCTACTATTTGAACACCCAGTATCCTTTGCACCTACAGCGAATGCATGCTTGAAAGAAAAAGAAGGGAACCAATATGTTGCCAGGTATGTCAGCCAGTCCTGTCAGTCCTAAATCCTACTCTAGCAGTTTAACAGTGGAGGGATTGTTTTCTGTATTCCTATGCAATTCTACTTGAATATGAATGTCCACTTGCTTTTTACTGTTTGCATTATGAGGAAAGGCATATTAAAACAGGAGTTTAATACTGATATCTCCACTTTAAGACTGAGACAGAACAGCTGTATATATATGTACTTGCCAGTAAATTAGAAGCCAAGGGTTGGAACTGTACCCAGGGCCTCACTCTTGGCTTCAGAGGCAGGTAAAACACTCAGGCCCACATAACCGCATCTCACTATTACAGCCCCACAGCATCATTGATTTTGGTCCTGATTTATAGCATCATTTGTTCTTGATAAGAGCCACTTGCCAGCACTACTCAGAAAAAAGTAAAATACAATTCAAGAGTGGAAATTAAAAAGAAGAGAGGATAAGAGACTAAGAACTGCTAGAAAAATGTGCAGAGATTCCTGTATTTGCAGGATAAGATGTTCCAGGTACAAGCAAGTTTATTTGCTCAGCATTTACTACTGTCTCATCAACAATAAAATGAGGATAAAAGGCATTCTGATGACTCAGTCAAAAAGTGACTTCATTTCACTGTCACTTCTATGACTATACTATATTTTGAATCTTTATTTTAAAAACCATTCTGTAGTGTTTACATGACTAATTATAATAGCTTCTTTAGAGCATTTCCATTTTTTTGTGTGTGTGTAATCAGCCTTTTAAGCCATGTTCAAGGCTTATTTCATATCTTAACAATCCTTCAGAGCCATTGCAACTAACCATATAAATACAATACACACTAAGCCAAATTTAAGTTTAACTCCTGTACTGAGTAGAAAAATGACGGCTTCATACTTACACCTTCCAATTTTCAAGGTCAGATATCTCACTGCTTTATTTCAGATCATCTCAAGTGATCACAACACAATCTAGGCATTTACTGAAATTAAATTTTCCATCAAAAGTGGGCAGTGTATAAAACATACACAATGTTATTAAATAGATACGATTACTTCTACAGCTGTATGCTTTGAAGGGCTAAGGATACAAAAATAAAATCCAGGCCCCAACTAGAAGTTGATTTTGTGCATGCAGCACAAAGCCTGAATTCAAACCAGAAAATTTAATCATTTTTTAGAGTCAAATTATAAATTTTTGCAACACAGGGTTAACTGCAAAAGTGCTGACACAACAGAAAGTATATAGTGGCGCCTGCAAGCAGTGCTGTAATTAATCTAAGTGTACTGTCATTACACTAAACGCTGCTTCTGCAGGATCATTCCAAATCATGAAGCATTTTCCCTCTTTCTCAGATAACATGCAGTTTATTTCCAATCATGTACGTTTCCAGTTGTGGCATGACTTGCTAAAGAAACATTAGGTCTTGAAGCAATATCTTAATCAAATCAGAATTTTCTTCTGTAAAACAAATCTTTGGCTTTTGGAGAATTAGTAACATCTAATGCCTTAGGATAGAGATGTGAAACTGTGAGCTGAAAAATGCACTGCTGGAGACCATACTCAGCCTTCTTGCTTCTAGCCATTTACAAGTACATCTATCTAACCTCCTACCTACACACCTACACTTTATATGGTCATAAACCACCAATACAATATCTAAATTATACCCTGAAAACTCCAGGTTTGAAATAGGTTGTATGAAAATTCACCTCATGTGGTTTATTCATTTCTGCAAGAATAGAAGGCTTTGATTCCTTTTGGATGGAAGTCATTTAAACAAAGCCCAACAGCAAACATCCATAAATTAAAGCATTATTGGTATTTATGCAAACTGATACGCGTAAACTGAGTGAATTCTGTGTAAAAGGCTTGATAAAACCCCAAAGAAGTAGAATCTTGTATATAAACCATTAACTGCATTTACAAAGTTATTAAGTACTTTGTAAATTAATACTTCAAAATACATCCTACAAGGAAAGAAAAAAACCCTTGTATCCTGTTTGGAAACCTGTTTATTCACATGCATTTAAGATTTTTCCCCTACCACCTCCCACGTCCACTGAAGTCACAGTGTTGTAATAAACTAAGAAAATATGGCAACAGAATGAATTCAAGTATTTCACTATATCTATTTGAAGCTGGTAATTTATAATGGACAGACATCTATCCAGAATATACTGACTTGACTTTAACATAAGCTATATTTGAAGCAATTGTCTGCTTCAGGAACTTTACAACCAAGCTACTATGACCGTGTTTACAAAATTAAAAAATATATACCAGAATTACTCATTCTTAACTTTTGCTATGCGGGTCATTGATTAAAGACCAGTTGGAATTCTACAACAGGACTTCTATAATAGCAACATTAACACGGAATTGGTATGCTATATTAATGTAAATCACTTTGTAAAACTGTTAGGCTCTTCAGCATAGTGCTGGGTAAATTAATATACAGAAACTGAAAAAGTAGACAGTAAAAGGCAAGGACAAGATTAGAAACTGTAGCCACTGGGCCAGCACAGACCACTAAGTTATTCAGCATCTTCACCCTTTGCATACAGCAGAGTCGCAAGTGAGAATTAGCCAAACCATCTTCAGATTAAAATACACTAACACCAGCAAGCAGATGGAGCATAATCATTCATGCTAAGGCTATCATGGTGCAAAGTCAAGTTACATTTTTCTACCAATAAATGTATTGCATCTAGTAAACAAAGAATACCGCAGTACACATACATACTCAGAGAAACCACAAAACATGCCTGATGACTACTCTACATTTCAGGAGTGAATAATGATTATAGGCATATGGTCCTAGCCTATAGTGTGTCAAAACCTAGAGCAAAGTAATATTAACAAAGTAATCATACTTATTCTTTCATATCTAAAGATGGCAGTCCACAAACATTTTAATTTAGCAATAATTTTGCTCCCTTCCTTGTGCTGGCAGTGGCATTCATGCAACTGCACAGGCAGATAGACCAGGAAATTAATCTGGCTGCAAAGTAATTTCACTCCCTTCCATTCCCCCTTTCCCTCCACTTCACCCCCATTCCCACCCCACCACCCCCTCAACAAAAAAAAAAAACAAAACCCCAAAAAAAAAAAGCTTTCAGCAGGATCATTTGCTTGATCTGCTTCACAACATGACATTCTAAAAGCCAGTACCAGCACAAGGCAGACAGAACAAACACATAGCTGGGGTAAGACTGAAAGGCAGGATGGCATTTTTCCTCTCCTGCCAGCCTTTGTATATTTCAGGTTTAAAGTGAAAGAAGAAACACAGCTACAATTGACAGTGTCCAGGCTAGGGATATTTTACAGATGCCTAAAAAAAGTATCCATGGTTCATTATCCCCTTTGTCTTTTCAAGCTTTCCAACATTTACCTTTGGAAATCCAAACTACCCCTGGCTCAGATAACCACATACAAAACATATGACTGTAACAACTAACAACATTGCCATGTCCTCTGTGCCAGGCAGCAGTAGCACATCAGGCTATCACTATAGAACTGGAACGGCCAAACTATGCCAGCTCTGCTATAGCTTGTAGGCATACCTGTAGTAAAGAAAATTCAATAACATCCACAGAATGTGCTCATGGAGTTCACCAATTTACTTGGTGGGATAATTCCCTGAAGTACAGAGACTGCCAAAAAACTGTTGAGGAAGAACATCTGAGGCCAACGTCCTAAAACATTCAGAAAAGAGGTGACCAAGGGTGCACTGTCCCCTGTTGACTGAAGAAAGACGTCAGCACTAAGAGGCAAGGCAGTTAAATTGCGTGGCAGGTCATATTCCACCATTAGCCACACTGGCCAACTCCGAGCATCCCCATGACACAAGTATGCTTGAGAGCCCAGGTGACCATAGCAGGTTTTTTGGGGAGCCAGAGACAGGTTCTCAGCTACTGCCTCCACACCTACTTAATCCACCTTCATATTTTTAACATCCTTTCCTCAGCAGCTTTAAAGACCTGCTACAACCCAAAGCAGCAAGCAACACTGGGAAGCAACTAGTGCTTTCCTAGATGCAAAACACCCCACCACGGTGTGGAAGTCATGGTCACATAGGTCCTGCTGAACCTCACAGGCAATGTGTACGCTCCCATGTTACAACAGCAGTTCACATCTGTCAGCCAAGACTAGAAGTGGTGATCCTGGTTATTTTGTCACTTCCTACCTGCTAGAAGACATACAAACACTTCAGACCAAAGACCCAACCAACCCCCTTCAGGTGAATCCCAGGCCACAAGGCTACAGAATCAGACTTACTTCTGGCGCTGCGACTGCTGCATTTTCGGTTGTGTTGTGGCTCATCTTCAGACGGGTGCATAGAGGCCAGTTTCTCCAGGATAATCTCTCCCAGACGAGGGCAGCAAGCTCTGCCCCTCAGGGTGCTGAGAGCCCCAAAGCCATGTTTTCTTTGTCACCAGCTTATTACAGAAAAGCCACACAATACTATTAAGGCAGAAACATCGTTGAGGTTTTTGCTAGTTTTAAGGAGACAAGATGGGCTCAGATATCTTGCATCAGAAGAGGGCTGTAGGCACCAGATCATTAGTGGGCAGATACAACCCTGAGTCAGAGGCTTATGCCAGCCCTAAAAGGCAGGAGCTCAGACATCACCGTGGATCTTGCATTTGCTAGTGGCTAAATCTAGTGATTAGTCAGCACTGAGAGCTGCTGAATCACTCTTCAAAGGCACCTATCTCCCTGCTTACATCAGCTAGGCAGCCACCGCACTTCACTTAAATAGTCTGGGCTCTCCATCTGCAGCCAGTACCCTTTTACTAAGCTTGCACAATGCCTAAACTATGATACATAAGTCTGATCCCTGACTTGCCACTATACCTGCTAATAAAATAATAATATTGACATGCATAACAAAAACATGCATATGATTTTGTTTTAATTGTTCATATAATTTTCCTGATAATTTGAAATGCAATATAATATTTATCTTCTGTCTTTAAAATCATGAATATATTTGAAAAGAACTTTAAAAGATGTTTAATTTTGACTGTCTCTCATTATTAATTGTTTGGGCATTAATTATTTTGGATTAAATGAATGTAGGCATTGATATTCATAGAAGACAAATGACATACTGAGCAGATGAGACAATTAGCACGATTACTTCAATAAGCCCGAACTCCCCAAAATCTCTGCATCATTAAAAAATCCCTTTGACCAAAAAAAAAAATCACAGGATTAATAACATATTTTATTACTGTGATTCTTTAATGTTTTACTGACCGTGACAGACCTCACCTGGCTACATCTGAATTCTGTCAACTCTCATCGTAACAAAACCCAGTCCTGAAGGTAAGGTGCTCTCCACAGGGGCCAAACAAAAGCAAATCAATATTTTCTAGCTAAAGGACAATCTTTGAGTCAAGATCTCTGTGAGGAAAATCTTTAGCCAATTGTTAGAGGAAACTAACTACTTGGAAACAAATAATAAGCAATTAAACTTATTGCTTCAGAATTTAATAGAAGTTTTAAAAACAGTGGCAATTATCTTCTCATGCTAGTGGATGAAAATAAATGTTAGCAGCACTTAAAAAAATATGCATGCAATAGAAAATATTTGTGAAATAAAACAGAAAAAGAAATAAAGTAGAACTTCTGCTCCTCATTGATAAAACTTAACAAAAGGCATATTGGTGTATAGTGGCTTTGTCCATGACAGAATTTTGGGATTGTTCTAATATCCATTTTGACAGAAAATGGCTGTTAAGCCCTGTGTAAAGAATACCTTTGAAAAATTTCTTCTTTTTTGTTTCCTTTTTATAACTGAAATCAATTAAACAATAATTAAGAATTGATTTTGGAATGCTTAATCCTGCACATTTGTGCAATTTTAAGTTGGGGTTTGGTTTTATTTTTTTTTTGCTTCTGGAAAGACATAAGTAGCATTGAACAAAATCCTCAAGACTTTTCTTACCAAACAGTGGGATTTATTACAGACAGGCAAATCCTACTCTCCTTATTTAGAGTGCTCCTATCAAAGTCAACGACACTGCAGCATCCTTTAAAAAGAACAGAGCTTACACTGTATCACCCACTGGAGTCAACAGGAGCACCAGGGGGATGATAAACAGAGCTATGTTTCAGAAGTACTTTAACACCTAAACAGAGACAAATTAGAAACACTTAGGGAAGATGCGTATAAGTAAGGTTAATACAATTCCACAGAATGTCACAGTTCAATTCAGATCTCCAATCTGTCCACTCACAGCGTGGCAAAAAGTCAATATATGTATTTCAAGAACTATCAGTAACTTCCCCACTAAATCCTGGTTTTACTACGAACACGTGAGTCTTCCAAAAGACACAGGTTACATCAAACAGAAACATCTAATATGTCTGTACTTGAAGGCTGTGAGAAGGACCTCATCCGACCACGAGAGGGAGAATTGAATCATACACATTGTTTATTCACATATATTTCCATCTCAAATCAAGCTCACAAGGAGGGCATTTCATAAGTTCAGTACACTCAGGTGACCCACCCCTGATCAAGTCAGCACTAAGATCCCTGCCTACACACACTTAAAGCAGCAGGGAGCAAAACCAAACCCTAGAACCTCTCTTTTATCAGGGGATGTTGAAGCACAGTCAGGAATGGCGGGGTCACCAGGGACACACCATTTGAAGAAAGCAGGGTCTGAATTTTTGTAAGGATCTTAGGAAAGACTCAGGAAAGCTGCAACTGAGATTCTTAATTTTTTTATTCCAGATTCAGCTGTACTTTGTGGTTTTCATCTCAAAATAAAACACTGGCATACGCTCTTGGGGCTACCTATTTCTGTAGTCCCACTTCACATGTGCCACTGGTGCTCCTAAGTCTGTATAGGCGGGCTGGCTAATTTTTATGTAGGCTTTTAGCCACTGGGTTTAATTCCTAATGTTCCTGCTATTTTGGATTTTGCCTGCTAAAAAGTCTCCTATTTCTTGTGTGGAAGATGGCAACAACTACGACTAAAGCCCCCCAAAATTCAGAAGGTCCTGATAATACAGTATTTTCCAGGAAGAACATGGGACACTGAAACCTGATCATTTCCCCATGTCTGCAGACTCAGAGTTTGCTGACAACCCCTTTCAAGCCTGCTGCAAAGTTCATCTATTTTTCGGCCACCGGGGAAGTCACAGACTGAGGGATGTATGAGGCTGTCGTGAGAGGTTTATATTTATTACATTTATTGCTTTTGATAGCAATAAGTAAGAGTAGTCCCTGCTGTACAGGACTTTGCTGATATGCAATAAGTTCTTATGTTCTGGTTGTGTTTCAGTGCTTGGAGAAGTGCGGAGTAATGGAAGTAAAAAAATAAATTACAACATGTGGGTTTTTTCACCCACCTTCAAAACAAAGTCCTATTCCTCATTTTTCAGGATCCACCATTACTCATGCTTACTCCTGAGGATTGGCTTTGTTTACAAAAGAACTCATAACCATATGCCATAAAGTCTATCTCAAAGCCTCCCTGTGTTATTTGTGACTGGAATAATCACAGACCATTTATGAGAAATTTGAGGCAGTATTAAGTATAGAGCATATTTTGGTTGTTGGCCAGGATGTCTGGACCTTTTACTGTACTAAAATATATTATGCTAATCTCCAGCCAGCAAAAGGAGATGGGAAGAAAGCTCTGTTCAAGCAAAGAATATCACAGCAGATGTGACTGGGTGCCAGACCTTACTTGTCAGCAGATAGATCTGGAAACCCCATCCCAAACCAATAGGAGTTTCTTAATCTACTGATGTGTAACAAACAGCTACTGATCTCATCATCAAAACAACAATACCCGATTCACATTCTGCTGCTTCTGAGGCACGCAGTTATTTTACTCCCTTGGATTTTAAATTTCTTTTTCTTTTCAGAACATGACTAAAATCTAATCCTACGTATAGAAACTATTTATAAAAGCCAGCTCGTATCTGAGATGCAACAGCGATATGAGAACACCTGAGCCACATTTACATTACAGCTGCAACAAAATTAACGAGCTGACCTACCAGAGACGGGAGTCAAACCAAACTTTTCTTGCACAATGGCAAAAGCTTTGTTCAGAAATAGGTCTATTTAGATTATTTTATATTATAAAGTTTTATGTACTTAAGCATCAAAGAGGAAATTTTGCAACTCAAGACACAGAAAACCAACTGCTGTTAAATTACTACGCCACAGCTGTACTGAACCTACAAAAAACACAGCTCACCAGCCCATTTTCCAAGTGTGTGGAGAAACCAGCTGCAACTACATCATCCCGTGTGATGCTGCAAAGAAGCATCTTAAGAATATACAGGTATACTGTACACATGATAATATACATGCCATACACCATGCCTATACATAATACATATATATCAATCCCCTGTATTAGCATACAGCATATAAACAATACCAGCACCTACAAAGATGTGTATACACGTATATATAAACAGAGCTATATAAGAGTTCTCTAAAGCCCAAGAGCTCTCCCTAGCACACACAGAGGACTTGTTCATGGATGGTGTATCCTAGATAAATGTGCAGAATGCACTCAATAACAGTGGAGCTGGTATGTCCCCAAAGCTATTGGGCAGGGCAGGGCAGCGGGGCTGCCACATGACTTCCCTTGTTCCTGCAGCAAAGCACACAGGAGAGGGCTGGAAGGCACAACTGCTCCACTTCCCTGATCAAAGTGTTTGTTCATAGGCAAAAGGGGAAAGGTCCTGCCCTGAAAGACTGCCAGCACTGACACAGCACAATCAGTTTATTTAGGCGGGTACTTTTTGGAAGGTTAAAAAATCTGCAAAGTTTTAGTGAGTTTTGCAAGTCCTGATGAAAGCAGAAGTTCTCAATGGACCGGTAAAGCCTGCCAGTGATACTAGAAAATATCGATGCCAGCACTTCTGATAAGCAGGTTAACCTGTAATGCTTCAACTACTATCCTTGGTGTCACTAACTGCTTCCTCCTGAGCGTAATTGACTCCAGGGGAAAACAAAAGAGGGGATTTTGTTTTGACAAATCCACTGCAAGGCACCACACTAAGGTGCCAAAGGCTACTTTGTATTTACAATGCTGATGATACGAGCAACTCAGAAGTTTCCTGACCTCAAGTACAAACACAACATGAAAGGTGATATATCAAACTGACACTACCAAGCTAGGGAAAAAAAAAAAAAAAAAAAAAAAGAAAAAAGAAAAACACCTCAGATTTATACCAGGCTTGCCTGCCTAGCATAAATACTAACATCAAGCTATGCAGGCTTTGTTATAGCGCTGCTTAAAAGTTTTGTGATGCAGCACAAGGGCAAAGCAGTCCAGAACCAAACAGAAAATGTTTCCAAACATAAAATTATAGGACAAAGAAATCTGATGAACCTGGAAAGGAGTTTTCAGTTCACAGAGGCTACAGCACATTCAGGCTTCTATTAATCTCCCTTCACCTTATGCCTCATCTTACATCCACCCTGCAGGCTGTCAGCACCACTCTACTTATTGTTCCTACACTTTTTTTTTTTTCCCCACCATTCGCTTGTGCACGTGTGAGCCCTATCCTTGGAAGGGTTTCAAAGGATTTCAAGCGAGCCCTTAAAACATGCACCTTCCAGAAAGTATTTGAACCCCAGGCTTCTTTTAATTGTGGCATTAATAAAACTACTCTTAGAAAGTCCAAACAAAACCAGGCTTTTTTCCCCCAAAAAAGGTGCCTGTTGGTTATCTGGAATCAAATAGAGTATTCCCATGCTCAGGTTTGAGGTCACCCCATCTGTACTTTTGGGGTAAATTGTTAAGAGTGTTTATCCATTTTGACCTGTATCTCAATTAGTTCCAACAGCACAGGCCAAAATCTGCTTACTGTGTTCTAGGACATTCCCACACAACTGAGGCAAAAGAGATTTATTTTTTTTTTTATAAGAAAGCAGAGATAGATAAAAATAGTATTCCATAGTATCTAAACAAAAGTAATAACACAGAGGAAATTTTGCTATAATGGTACATGATGTCTGAATGACCCCTTAAAAGAGAGACATTAAAACAAGTTCCTCACTATACAAAAGATAAAATAAAAACTTTGATCATAAGTGAGTATATAGTAAAAGCAGACACTTATAACACTAAGTTTTGTAGTGCTTTCTATATCCTTTCACACAGAACAGGCTAATATTTTGAATATTTTGAAAATATTAAATTTGATAACATGGAGGTAGTATTGCATTTCCTCCAAAGAACATACATTTGAATAACAGAATTTATAATATGAGCTCTGTATCATAATTTAATTTAACCATGAAACCAATTTCTGCCTTCAACATTTTATGTTTTACGGTATGAAACAGAACATTATTTGCTGTAATGTAGTTTATTTAACCTTAACCTGATGTGGTGCAACAGTGAATACAGATACACTCAAAATGTTAATAATATGACACGCTGAGCTGATTAAAATTTCAATTGTGTTTCCTCCATCTCCTTTGGAAAGTTAATGAATTAATGAATCTTTAAAGGACAGTCAGGGAGGCCTTAAAAAGAAGATGCCTTTTTGAGTAAGGAGAGAAAGTGGCAGATTACAACTTAATGGCTTCAGAATAATGGTAATTTCCCTATTTTCTTCACTTGCCTTAGCTCAGCTAATGGCTTCATTAGTGTCCACACTCTCAAACGAATAATAGAGGACCATGTCACATCCATCTTAGTCACATCACAATAAAACCGTTAAATACAATTCAGCTACCTGCCTTCTGCCAGTCTGTGCTAAGAGGCAGAATTAGCAGCACAATCAATACAGAATACTGTTATTAGATTTTTTTTCTTTTTTGAAAGAAGTGTATCATCAGGTATAATCATGTATTGCTATTTAACTGTAGTGCAAATTTTATGCTGATCAGGTAACTAGAATTACTCAGAAAGGACATAAAATGAAGGGGAAAAAATTCTGCTTACTTTACACCTATTGATCAGAAAACTCCCAAATTCCAGCTCTTTATTTGATAAAATTGATGGATAACCTCAAAGTCAGCAGAGATATGTCAAATTCTTCCTGACATCTCCTATATCAAATCATTTCACAAACCAGGCTAATGAAGCAGCTAAAAACTTCCTTGGCTTTAGCTACCTCTGTCTTGGGAGAAGAGAGTCCGTTCAACCAATTAAGATTTTTGGTGGGGGGGGTGGAAATAAATCTGTGTAACTGAATACAGCTCCATCAAAAGGTATGAAGACTGATGCAACAGGTTCACAAACTGATCTTGGAACTGTAAAAACAAATGAGAATCATGACTTTTTAAAATACTTTATAGGATTTTAATTTTCAAAGGAGTTGAATTTCAATTATTTTGTGATCATTAGTTTTAAACTGGATTTAAGCAGCATTGTTCATTTCTACTCATTATATGGTTTGGCTACTCCGTACAACATGAAATCTCTGTTCAAGCATATTTTTCTCGTTATATACATATTTTCTACAACAATCATTATGCAGGCTCTTTAACAATAGTAGTTGAAACATGCACACTTGGCAAAATCTAATGCACAACTACTATTATCCTCTACTTTTTATCTGTGGAAACCAAAGGAGCAAGCTCCAACTTCTACCTAGCTGAACTGCAGCTGGCAGTAACACACAAGTAACAGGGGGAGGAAAATAGCCCATTTAATATATAACGAAAATCTCAAATGCTTCAGGCAAAATTCTGTTCTCAGATCCACACCACAGATCCTGACTCCAGTGCTCTGCCCCTTCTTGACCTGAGTATCTAACGCTACCAGAAGCTGCTACGGACATGTAGAGGCAAAGGTTTATTGGATCATACCAATCTAAGGCAGGATTTTGCACAAAAGGATTCCTGGACTGATTCCTCAGTTCTCTACACAACACTGCCACAACCACATCCAACTGACATCCAGGAAGAAACTGCTTTGTAAATCTTAGAATACACGATGTGCTGGGCATCTGCACTTGTCAGCTGAATAAATTTTTCTGACAACATAAATCTGATCCCACTGAGAAACCTTTTTGAAAATACATTATTGACTGAAAATATTTATATGCAGCACTTTTCCTGTTAGCAAAGGTAATATATTAACTGCTCTACCATTACCGCAAGTAACTTTAGGCCTAAGATAAAGTATTTTCGTATGCAGGGGCTATACATCCATTTTGAATTAAAACATGATGCTGATATTAAACTAAATCACAGCTGAAGTCTGTCTTAAACAAATCTTGAATGATACCTGCATTCTAATTTTTGAGCAATTAGTGAATGATGAGACCTTAATGAGAAATACTGCTTTCGAAATATGTAGCTACAGGTAGACATGAAATATCCTTTTTTCCATATTATGACTGTTTATCATTTTAGTTCTTAGTTGTTATTTTACAAAGGATTCAGTGAATTTCCACAGACAGAAGAGGCACAGAAGATCACCTACTTCTTGTCTACCTTAGAATACAAAAACCTTATGTATACAAATAAACCCATACAACCACCACAAATCAACACCTCTCTGAGTCAGTCTACCACTGGATTTCTCTGAAGACTAGTTCATAGCTCACTGTCGAAGGACTTACTCCTAATGTCCAGGCATACAGTCTTGGCCTAAGCCAATTCCCATCAGAATGGAGGAGGAAATCTCCACAAACACATTTGCCTCTTAGACCTCAGAATTTATTTAATGGCATCATGGTAGACCCCAACTTTTTATTGTAAATGTGCCAGTTAGGGCCCTAAGTAATTCTATGAGCAAGCACAAAGAATTTTATCTAAAAACAGGGCAAACCCAATGGGTCATAACTCAAGATGCTGTTATAGCATCAGTATTAGAGCATTACCAAGTACAGCAAACCCAGATGTGACATTTATTATTTGACATCAAATGGTCACAGTATTGCCTATGATTTTTTAAAAAATAATTAACTTTGAGCACATCACTGAAACAGAACATTTAAAAAAATGCAACAGTAATTTTAACATTTATTTTTATAGGCATCCTTATGAGTTCAAAGTAAACTTTTTTCTGCTAACTTCCCCTTTAAGATTTCTGCATCACCCTCTCTTTCACTTAATTGCCCATAGGAAGAATATCTTACTGCAAGGGAAAAGATGCAGAAGGGAGATTACGATTTCCAGTTAAGTTAGGCAAGAAAGATGCAGTTACAACTTTGCTGCTTAAAGTACCACACAAACCAGTTCTACACAGAGTACAGGTCCCCTCAGAGTAAGCTTGCTTAGCATGCAAGTACACTATCTGCCTAAACTCTGCTTTTCTGATTAAAGTTTTGTATTTAATTAAAATTGTCTTTAATTAAAATGCAAATATTCTAGGACTTTAACAATAAATTGTTTACACTAGACTGGGAAACAGCCCTCAAAGGCTTTGGAAAAAAAATAGTTTCAATTGCAAGCTGTATATTCAAACTTCACTGCTCAGTGAAAATGGGTAAAGATCCTTTTTTCTCCTATTGGCCTAATCTTTTTTAAACAAATGGGAAGATATCTCAATTTGTATCTAGAATTCACATAGCAAACAATTCCCAAAGTTATTGGCTGTTGAGCAAGTAATTAGGCCAGTTCAAAACATCTTTTGTGTTTGAAACAATTCCTTTAGCCAGTTTTGCTAGGAAATGATACTGACACCACAAAAGAATTGCCAGTTAAATGAATGATACACTAGCCCCTTCACTGAGCGATAAACACCGGTGCGCCCCTGTGTGCACACAAGCACCCATCTGCATCACCCCTTCGCTAGAAACATCCTGCTAGAGGTTCAAAAATGGCTGTTCTGTTTACAAAAGAGCACAGTTTAGATACAGCAGATATATAGCCTGCTCATTTCTTTCTTTAAACACACACAGAAAAACTCTACTCCCTAGGTTTTGATTTAGTGCAAGGCAGACTATACGCTCTGCAGCATCAACAATGCTTTTTGTATGAAGTGTTGCAACTCAAAGGTGAATTATGCTTATGACCAATCCATAACCATCTTCTACTAGAAAAAAAATTGAGCCCTCGTAGTTAATATGACTTAAACTCCCAAACATACAACTTTAAGAACTTTAATTTTCTTTCCAGGGAAACTTCAAATTAGGCTTTTAGTACTCTAGTGTAATAATCAAAATCTACAATTTTGCTGGTTTGGACAGAAATCCACCAACTTCCAAACCTTCCACAATAGAATAAGAATAAATAAATAATAATTAAAAAAAAAAAAAAGGTAAACCATGCTTGGAAGGTTTTACAGTTCATTTAGCGAAATACTGCATTATGCTCATCACCATATCCCTGTTCAAACACTGAAAAGCAGTGATGCAAGTAAAATCAGAAAACGGAAGTAACATTTAAAGTTTGAAAGATCCACTTACAGAAGCCAATGGAACAAATCACATGTGGGAACTTTCTAACTGGAAGTCTTAGATAGAATAATGGTATGAATATGACCCTGATGGAAGTTCCATAAAGTATCCTCATTCTCTCAGAGAAATTCTTACGAAGACCCACTTGCTATAAATTTGAATTTCCTAAATTCATTGCAGATCTGAGAAACCAAAATGAAATAAATTACCACAGTTTGACACCATCTCCTTCATCACAGTAATTCCAGATTTCAGTATAAAAGCCATTACTTAACTTGCACGCCATAATTTACACACTCTTTTACACAATAATTTTCAATCCAAGAAAAGATTAATTTTCCTTTTATAATTATCTTGTGTCAAAGTCTTTAACCTTTTCATCTGAAAAGCTAGAGCTGGATTCCTTCTGGAAGCATATGCCCAGAGCTCAGCTCTGCTCAGTGTGCTGCCGCAGGAAGATGCTGGACGTCACTGGCAGGAGGGGGGAGCAGCCAGCTCCACAGGGCTGCGAAGCAAGGCAACGCTGCGAACCGAGGGGCAAAGGCAACTATGGAACCTGCCCCACTTCTGTACAATTCAACAGAATTGCAGAGTTTCCTAAACCTGAGGGAAGACAAATAACCTACCTATTTTTAATAGAGCACATGATCACTTTAGTGTTTCCACAAACACGCCCCTACAGCAAAGTGGCCCAAGTACTGCCAGTTTGAGCCAGCATATCGGTGAGTTAAGCTCACTGACCTTCTAGATTTCTCCATTGAAGAATATTATTAAATAAACCTTAATGGAGTGCACCAGTGTCACCTACAACCAATTACCACCACCGGCTGCTTTCCAAACACTCTACAGCAAAACCATTTACTGTAGTAAACAAAACCTGTGTCAGTCCAACATGAAACTGTATGTACAGCACAAGATCCACCTAAACCACGGCAGTGTGCAACTGCTACTTAATTTGCATAATGTATACAAATTAATGTAGATGCCATAATTAGCATTTTGCGAAGGTTTCATGAAGCCCCGAGAAGGTTGGTGTGAGCCCAGGCAGCAGGAGCGCCCCTCGCCCAACATGGCGCCCACGCCCCAGAGCTGGCCTCTCCCACAGGCCGGGCAGCAAGCGCCCTTCCCATAACACTGCCTCAAGGGATTTCATTCTGGTGCTTCTCCAACGTTGTGATAAAAACGGAGCAATACTCTACCTTATTAAAGCTTGGAGTAACTTAACCAGAGCCATACACACTTGCCTTTTCAAACAGGCATTTTCTAGTCACAGATGATAGGCCTGGGCTGCTTCCAGAAGCTGGAGTCTCACTTTGGGATAACGCCCCAGTGAAAAGAGGTTTCCTGAAAAGAATCATCTCTATCTCTACCTTTGCCCCCTGTTTGGCTTCCCAGTGCGGTGCTGGGGCCAAGGCTGGCCCCAAACCCCTTGTCCACGAGGCCCTGCCATGCCTGTGGGACCACCAACATGCTCCTGCCCAGGCCAGGCGTCCCCTCACAGGTAGTGACAGATGCCTCTGTCTTTACTCCTCCTGGGGTGGCAGCATCCAGCCCATTCAGTGGCACTTGACGTGAGAAACAATTTGAAGTAGAGGGAAAGGGCCTTAGAGCATTAAATACATCAAACGGGGCTCACTCCCATCTCCCCAGTGTCTGAGGGAAAGCTGTTATGGACCCCAATGAAAGCATGGCTGTGCTCATCCCAGCCCAACCCTCTGGCCTGCCCCCACGAGCCACTCTTCCAGTGCTGAGCGAGGAGGACGGGTGAGCCCGGCAATAACACTGATCAGAGCCTCGGAGCAGTGGCTGTGATCCACAGCGAGGGACACCAGCGTCCCTGATGCTACCACATGCTCATCTGGCTTCACCCGCATGCCACATTCTCTTCGTTTTACGGGAACGCACACCACTGCATCAGGGGTGAGGAAGGTGATTTTATATGACTACGTGGTCTGCGTGGACTTCCTTCCAGCTCAAATTGTCCAGTAAAATGAAAAAAAAACCAACAAACCAACCACCAACCCATTTTAAGTGATACAACAACTACATTCTCAATTCCTAAGAAAGTGCCGCTCCATTACTGGGTCAGCAATTAACTCTTACTTCAGGCACCCTTCCTGCCTGAGGAGCAGGCTGCTCATTTTTATCCTGTTTCCAATTTACCCGCTGGCAGAGGTGCATGAGAAGTCTCTAGCAATGAAGTTGCAATCCCGCGTCGGTATAAATTTCCTTTTTGAGAAGTTTCAATCTTGTTTTATCAGAGACCGGCGGCTGTGCTGAGGAAAGCCTATAATGATTTTCTGTTTTTCAGGCTTATTCTAGAATTGCATCTATTTTGGGGTTTTGTTTAGATCTGTCGCAGCTTTCATACCGTTGATCATGTTGTTTTTCTAACCCGCCCTGAACATCTGTTGGCTCTTTCCGAGGCTGCATAATCCTGTTTTTTTTTCTCTTATGTATTCCACTGCTATCAGCTGGCTGTTATTCTTGTTTTTATTTTTCAGTGTACATTTTATTTCTTTTAATTTGAAAAAAAAAAAAAAAATAAAAGCACCAAGTCTTTCTGGCCTCATCTTACCCCACACAACAAAATCCTACCTGCCACTGCTTTTGTTTTGTTCTGCTGGTTTGTTGGGTTTCTTGGTGTGTTCTTTTTTTTAAACCTGCATCAATGCAAAAAAATCAGCTCACAGCAGACCTAAAGGTGGAGCAAGAAGATGATGAAGGATCTTGTTTTCTTAATGATAAAAATCAGTACTTATAAAAGATGCCAGGCTGGCAGCCCTGCAGAGAACAGAACATACACCGTTTAACCACAAACCAGACACACTCACTCTCAGCAGGACCACTGCAAGCACTGAAAGGGGAAATAACAGTCAAACCTTGGCCTCCTTGCTGGGGCTGCCAGCGAGGGCAATAATTAGTGCCAAACGTGGGGGTGGGTTTTTTGACATTGACACTGGGAACTGTTTGGAGACTACAATTATTTTGCATAGCCTAACAAACAGTTATCAGATGGTAACAGCTTTTGGTCACTACCAGGCTGGACTGCATTCAAACCCAAAAGAGACATGTATCTCCTCAGCCAGCAAGTCTCCTTACCCAGTGATTACGAAACAAGTAAGATTTTGAGGTTGACAAGAGTCCCTTTTAGCAGCATTTGGATTATAAAATTGCTCTGACTCACCGCAGCGTATTGCTCCCTCTTAATTAACACTGAACTTTATACATGTCTAGACTTCCTCCTGCAGAATGGCAGATTTTGGCCTTCATGAATATCATCTGAAGTCATATTATTTACAGAGCCTTTATTCATTTCAGTCATTTGTTTCAAACATATTTTCCACAGAAAGAAAAAATGCACCAACTGCTGGGCCATTTAATCCAAACTTAACAGTTTAGATGTTTTATTCAGCATTTTAAAAAGGATTGTCTTAGGGAATTTTATGTGCTGCATTTCTAATGTTAACTTTACAGATTGTAAAGTGCCTTGGGATGCACTAGCATGAAAGGCATTAAGGTATTGCAGGATTTAACCAAATGTGTATTGCACTAAAAAGAACCTTTTATGAAAGCACATACAGATAAAAACCACAGTAATGCTAGTGTTTATTAAGAGATGCTCAGATTTATTTCTTAAAGCAAAGCAATTTTCCTCCTCCACTGGCAAAAATGATCCTTTGCTAAATTAAAAAATTTTCCACCAGTACTGACATAAAGTTGCTGAAATTTTATACTTTATGGGAAAATATATTTTCCCATATAAAAGTTTGGTCTTAAAAAAAAAAAAAAAAAAAGGGATTCACATTCCTTTTTTGAAGTAGATGGGCTTTAGGATTTCTGGTTCGGGGGGATAGACAGAGGGGTTCCTCTACTATTTAGTAGCCTGAACAGATTAACTAACTATATTAATTAGTTTGGCTATTGTTACAGGATTTTATGGGTACTAAAAAGGATGAATCGCACATTTTGATCCATGCTTCCTATTACTATAAAAAAGTTGCATTTCAAATACAAGAAAAAGCTTGTACAGCTAAATCCCTTGACACGCCTGGAAATCACAGAGTAGGCTTGTACACCAATCACTTATGAGAGAGGATTTAATGTCAGTGGGTGAAGTTCACCACTGCGAGGAGGAACAGCATTAACACAGACAGAGCAGCCTTATCAAGGAGAGGTGGGGTACTATATCAGGCTTTATCTCCACCCTTTAAATGGGAGGGTGGATTTGATCTTCACCACCTCCTTCCCCATATTCCACCTTCGTAACACCCAAGTACTCAAGCTCTGTGGTCTCAATCCAGATACTATTACAGTCTGTTAAAAAAAAAAAAAAATCAGTTGATTTTAAAAGGCTACAGATAAAGCCCAAAGAAAGTGTCATGGATTTCAACTCGTAGGACTAAACACAAGATCAAAGTTTAAGCACAGAATATATATATTATACCAAAAAAAAGTAACACTGTTGGAACTCCTATCATTGTGGCATCAGAAGAGAGGCAACAACCACTTTTTAATGCCAGATCCACCTTTTCATTAAAATTACATTAAAAATAAAACAGTGAAGAAAGTTAAAAAGCAGCATATGACTCCTACCAAGGAGGGAAGGATTAGTTGTCCTTTGCATTCCGAGTATGAAAGTTATTATGACAGTCACAATACATACTCAGAGCTTCAGATCTTTTTTGAATGATAAGAACATTTTCTCAAAGGCTTTCAGTTACAAAATAGCCCTGAAACAGATTTGTTTCTTTAGAGCATCTGTAATCCAAAAACATTTCTTACAAATACAGCTGAAAGCGTTCATATGTTTATAAGTGAAAACTTTCAGACAACTGGCCTGAAATCCAATAATATTCTCCTGTTTAAAGAAAAACAGTGGAGCTATGTCTTTCAGTTACAGTGGGTCATAAAACCGAATTAAAAAAAAAGATACTTTTTTAGCTAATATGCCTTTTAACTACCTATCTCCCATGCCATTCAAGTACAATGGCATTTTCAGTTACACATTTGTTATATTTTGTTTTAACAGAACTGTCTTTTCAACCAAAGTTCAAAGCAAAATCAACCCATACAACTTAATTTATATTTTCACTGTAGATATGACATCCCCATCTCAGTCCATTCCTCAGAGATGTGTTTCCTCATGAAGAAAAACCAGACAACATAGGTTAGCAGAGTAACATTTGCCAATTCACACAGACCACATTTCAGTGCCTGTAAAATGGAAATACTACTGCCTATGTATCTTACACCTGGATTCAGCCATAGTTCTCAAGTGCTTTCTGCATGCCTTTATTGAAAACACAAACAGTTTTATTGAGCAACAAGCTACATGGCAGGTTGGAATATGCAATTGTCCTTTTCCTGTGATAGATCTCAAGCTGGGAAACCCGCAGCTTCTAACCTGTAGTTGCTCCCATATCTCGCACTTCAAGCACTGTCAAGATCCTGATATAGACCTAGGTCTTCCCAAATATACTCATCCATCTTTTTATTTCCTATCTAACAAAGATACCCACCAAAAAAGGCTGATGGAGGTATTTCTCCTCTATATCACCGGACGTGTCAACATGCCTGTTCATCAGGCTGCCTATCAAGGCATGACTGCAGTCGGTTAGTTTTACGCTGATGTGGTGTAACGTGCAGTTGTTACTACAAATATGTCCCCTTACTTAAACCCAGTGTTTTGCAAACTGTGCACCTGTGTAACAACAGAACAGCAGATCTGGGGACTCCATGAAGAGCAGTCTTGCCTCCCAGATCTGATTTGAGCATCACAGTGGATATCATTGACTGAAACTGCAGCCACATACAGAATCTTTTACCACAACCTTTTTGTCTATGTGTTTATTTTACACTAATCACTAAAACATCACAGCACAAAGTGTTGTGTTATCTCCATATCTATCTCAATATCTGTAATTACTTTCTCTTTTGTGAAAACTAGGACAGGGAGTTGTAGCCCTCAAAGATTACAGATACCCATCTTCCTAAGCCTGACTAAGCCTAAACACACAACAATTATAAGATGGTAAACAGCAGTAATTGTACACTAAATGTCTTTTTAAAGAGCCAAATGTGCACTTAAAGTTTAACTCCCACTCACTGCTGCTCCAGAACAAACAGAATTTTTTTTTTTTTTTTTTAAACTTCGTAGACATAATGCAGGATAGCTTCAATAAAGCACTGCATGTAGTAAAAGCATGTGATGATCTTGTAGTCCAAAATAAAGTGCAACGTCTGGTAATTACCATGCATTGATAGGAAAGGAAGCACCCAGAGAAATAAGCCACCCTCACCCTGCAAATGAGTCCAGCTGCATTCCAGTTTCTCAACAGTCAATTTATTACCTTATATATTTTAAAATAGGGAGTTGTTTGCGTCTGTACATCTCTGTAAAATACAGCTAGTTTCATGACCATTATAAGTAACTAAGGCTTCCTCTTTCCACTGGAACAGGTGGCATGCACAGGGCAGAAAGCACACAGCTATTTTTGTCCCACCTGCATCAGAACTAAAGCTGAGGTACCACTCCAGCCCCACTCACAGTGAGATTACAGAATCTTGAAACTTCGCACAAGCCTCACAATAGGTTTGCCTTTTGTTGGCTTGGTGGGAGATTGCTTTGGGAGTGTTTTTTGAGGGACAGTATTAAATGGCAAGAATTAATACAAAAGTAAGTCCCTAGCTAGCATGATTCAGAGCACAGTGGGCATCAATTACAGGCACAAGAGGGACTGAAATACCCCTTTTCCTTCAGGAAGCAGCCAGACCTGAGCACAGAGTAAGAACCTAATTCTGCCAAGGCCTCTTGAGAGGCAGAGGACACTGGTTTCCAGAGCTGTTTCCCTTATAGGTGTACATTATGTTTAGTGGAGGGAGAAGGGGAAAAAGAATTCAAACATTTTAAAATAAGTCATAAAATGTAGCTGAGAAATTACAAAAACCGTTTGTTCTTGGAGCATGCTGTAGCATGAATTGTTGAGTTAGTGAGTGGGTTAGGCAGGTGGGGGTCAGTCTTTTCTTCCAGGTAACCAGTGACAGGACAAGAGGAAACCGCCTCAAGTTGTGCCAGGGAGGTTTAGATTGGATATTAGGATTTTAGGAAAAACGTCTTCACTGAAGGGGTGGTCAAGCATTGGAACAGGCTGCCCAGGGAGGTGGAAGAATCACCATGCCTGGAGGCATTTAAAAAACACATTGATGCAGTGCTTAGGAACATGGTTTAGTGATGGACTTGGCAGTCCTGGGTTAACGGTTGGACTTGATCTCAAAGGCCTTTTCCAGCCTAAATGATTCTATTCTGTGACAGATTCCAATCTGCCAGGGGAGTGTGACAGCTCTCCTGACAATTAAAACGAAGAGGTTGTGTGCACGAATGGCAATGCCTAGTTATGGAATACATAAAATATATTATAAATATTCCAGCATTTCCAAAGAAAGTCTGTGCCATTTAACCCCCAGAGGTATCATGTTTGTTTCTTCCTTGTCCATGTTCACCTCTACACTTCCTTATAACAACGAGCATTTAGACACTTCCGTAAGTCAGGAAATGCCCTCCTCCCAGGCAAAAGAGCACTTGAACACAGATATGTTTTGCTTGTACATATGAAAGATATTTGAAAGACCTCAAAGTATCTTCACAACTACTAAGCATGCCCTGAGCCGCCTCTAAAGCCAAGTGTATGCTACAGTATCCATTTTGCAAACCTGTAGCGCAAGGTAGAGAGACAAGATCGGCCCAGAAGCCCAACACAGCACCCTCTAACTGGAACTCCAATCTAGTCTACAGCCATCACACTGGTAGCTATTGCTATTTATTATCCATCGCTTACTGCTACAATAGTGTCTGGAGACTAAACAGTTAGGCCACACTACTCTGTGCCATGCAAATATGTGACAAATGACTACACAGGGATTTTACTGCAATACGAAAACTGTAATAACTAATTGCCCTTGCATGAAGTATCACAGGGCAGGGGAGAAAGTCAGAAGATATTCTGAAAACCTTAAGCTTTTCTATTTTAGGAGTCAAATCCAAACTTTTTAAGCCTCCCCAAAATCTAAGTGTTAAAATACAGGTAATTTATTTCGTTCTAAAGTGTGCCTTTACTCCGAACACAGCAGCTAATCAAACCAGCACCTGTCAAATCTACTGAACTATTCTCTATTTAACCAGAATTTACATTTAGTTCAGTCAATTAATATAAGCCTTATCAGGTTCATGATAATTAGCACACTTATTAACAGCAGTAACAGCAGCAGAAATGGTGTCAAAAGAAGAGCTTTGTTGTAGTCCTGTTGTTACCACTAGAGACTCCTATCTGATCTTACCTGGTGATCTACTTGCTCTTGTACTGCCAAGGAGACCCACTTACTTTGCCCTTAAGCCAGACAAATTCCTGTGACAAGCAGCAGACTTAGGGTAGCTTCCATTCACAGATCACTTTAAGTACTTTACAGGTCATGTGCTATTAAACTACTTGCTTTACCAATTTCTTTTGGCTTACCCAGGGCTAAACTGTTTTAGTTGGAGGAGAAGGTTGGGTTTTGGTTTGTTTTTCTTTATTATTTTTTTTAATTCCTCCCTCGCTGTTATATTTTAACCATGCATGTATTGTAATGTTTGTGCCATTATAGTTAAGGGATGTTGGACCAAAAAATAATTTTAATCAATAAGGGAAAAAAAACCCTAACGCTTTTGCTTTCCTTTGCTTTACAAATATTGTTAAAGTGCACATTAACACATGCAGACTTCTTAACGCAAGTATCACTTGCGCCAATCAATAAGGCCCCTTTTTGGTATTTTTTTTAAGGAAGTTTTTAATGGCATTAAATGGCAGGTATAATTTATATCCCTCACACAGCAGATGCCCTCTCACCTGTCAGTCCAGAACTTTTAAGCATTTTGACCAGATTTGTCAATTTCCAAATCATTGTTTATACACATACACACTTTTTTTGTTACTTTCTCTTGAGCTGCAGGGTCATAAGGGTATAATTTACAATGCAGAGTAGCATTTTAGTAAAAGAGTAACTTCAAAGCATAATTGCTGATTTCTCCCCCCCCCCCCCCAACTTGAACTAAGCAGTTTCCTTTTCTCTTAAACTCAGAGCTATTAAGCCACATCATTAGTCCAAATTATTTTGAGAATAGGGCTAAAAGTTAAAATTCTAAGGGAGCATAGTGCTGATCTTCACTTATCACTGTTCTTAACTACTCAGCATTAGATAAGACCAGGGGGGAAAAAAAAGAAATCCGTAAACTGTACTGTGTGGCATATAATACAGGCAGACAACTTCATAAATAGTGAGACAGTGCCATAAATTAAGAGCCAAATCAGAATTTGAAACTTAATTTTAGATTCCTAGGCTTTTTGATGTTCAAGACAGACCACTAACATTAGTTCAACATTACCTCTTTTTGTAACAGTAACTACAGAAGCAGGGACAATTCAATATAAACTAAGTTGAACTCTAGTGAAGGTGTTTCCAGGCTACATTTTTAAGAACATACTTGAAAAACTGGCAGAACAATCCAGAGCTCTAATATTTTCATGAATTCAAAACAATGAGATACTTAAGACTCTATTCGCACCAAAAAAAAAAAAATAAAAGAAAGAAAAAATAGAGACTTAAATGTTTCTAAGTGGAAGAAACATATATTTTCCATTTGAACTTTAACACTTCACTCCTGACACACAATGAAAAAAGTGCTTGTATATAACTCAGCCATGTCAGCAGCGAAATGAATCTCCGGGCTGTGCAATGATCTAAGAAAATCTGAATGGGCATATGGGAACAGCTCATTTTGCAAGACCTCCAAAACCAACCTACTGGTAAACACCGGAGGGTGCCTGCCTGCCTGCATACTCACATGCCTATTTGTCGTTATTCTTATTCATTACTGAGTCATTATTATTATTTAAGTGCCGACAATGCACTCGTGAACCAGAACAGATGCAAAATATCCTGTGCTAATGAGAAAATCAAAGCCTTTCTTATATTAGCAATTTCATATTATAGGATCTCTTTATTTTTGCCAATAAAGCACAACAGTAATTAATACAGCAATATTTTCTTATTGTTCACAAGTAAAGCAAGTAAAACTGCTCAGATTCTGCTTTGGCTCTGCCCCCTACCAGCACAAAATACAATAAATACTACTGAAGAATTCCTGTCAAGACAAACAGCTGCCAAATAAAATGCAACCAAAATCTCCCATAAAAGGCTGTTGTCTGTTTATTCAGAGATACAGTCAGTACTCCTCACAGAAAACAAACAGTGTGGCACTGCTCTTTCATATTTAAATACTTATGCTGTGTCTCATTGCCATAACCATCTCACGGGATAATTTGTTAACCGAGTGCTGGAAGGTTGCATTAGTCCTCAGTGTATTATGAAACCGTGAGTACAGACAGCATCAGTTCATGTTCTTGCATAGCAGCTAGAACCGTATGTAACCCACATACACTATCCATCCCTGAAATTATGCTACTACATATATGGGAAAGCTGACAAATACTTCCATTTAAATAGTTGTGCACACAGAAGGCGCCAGGTTTGGACATTCTCTGATAGCAGTGATAGATGTGTGCTCCGGCCACGTGCAGCTCCAGGATGACCCCTCCAACAGGCCAGGTTTGCTGGGGAAGAAGGTGGCTGGGGAAGGCTTCCTCAGCTCCCGAGACACCTGCAACGCCCACATTCCCCAGCGCCGCTGGAGCCACACACCATATACGACTACCCATTTTTAAAGCAACGTCAGAGATACTAGGGCTGCTTCATGTGTGTAGGTAAGCCTGCTGCAGAGGATACTTAAATTTAGCTGAGAAAGACGGCACTGTTCATTCAGTAATGCCAAATGGAAACTACTTGCCCTCAGGAAACCAATCCATGCATACTCCTTGGATCTGGCACCCAAAAAAACTACAACGTAGGGTATATCTCCACCTCAACAAACATGACTGTACTTTTGAGGAGCATTCTGCATCATGGGAATGTACTCATGACCAAAAATACTTTCATGCTAAGTAAAGGGTTTTTTCCCCTCAATTTCAGTAATGAACAGAATTTAAGCAAAAAATGACTCAGCTGTGCCTGTATGGCTCAGTCGGTGAGTGCACTGCTGCTGCACAGAAAACAGCCAGTGTGGAGCAAAGAGCTAGGTCCCACTGTCATTGCTCCTAAAATAAAGCAGCTGAGGGACAATATGTAGTTCTTAAAGTCTTGTTCAAGAAGCTTGCTGAAGTCAGAGGCAGGCCCAATCCTGCGCTGAGAGTCAAACAGGTATAACCCTCTATTACCACTTTGGCAACCCAAGGCCTCTGCAAGGGCAGAGCCCAGTGCAAGCCTCCCTGCCCACCCAGGTGCTACAACTGCTCCCGCTGCTTTTGCAACCAAAGCCTGCAAGTGGCTCCTTGCTCTACAGATTTTGTATCAAAATGTTCCTACTGATTCAAAGTATGTGGGAAAAGGAGCCAAGCCTGAAATGCCAGAGCCAGTAAAACCACAACATTTATCAACAAATGAAAATGTGAATGAAGAAGTTTCATCCTCAGCAAGTCCTCAGAAAGGAGAACAGAGATCCTCAGAATCTGCTTTTCTGACTAAAAAGGCAACTGAAAGAGCTGCATACTACCGCTCTCTCAACGTTGGAAACCAACAGAACCCCACGTTCAGAAGACCAAGTCTGGCCCTAAACACTTAGTGGGATTAAATAGAAATGGCAAGAATCTTAAATACAAATAAGAAAACATCTATGAAAAGATCATCTGCTACTCTGCCTCTAAAGGTCTACATGAAAACAACGGCCAGTTGTTAACAGTAGCATCCTGTCTATGACACACATTTAAACAAAAGGAATAAAAGTCATAAACAATAAGCCAACATTTCAACAACAATGGATAAAAGCGCCTAAATTTGTAATTTTGCATTAAATATTTAGCTTAATAAAACCAACAACCATGCATTTGAATTAGAAGAATGTTTTAAAAACACTAGTACCTTGACAGATGAATGACAGCTGGACAGTTTGATCACAACTGACAATTCACATTTAAGTTCAGAGGAATACCCAATCTTCATGTCCTCTTCAATCAGCCATAAGTCAACACGTGCTTATTAAGCATGCACTTGTGTCCACTGACGTAGGCATACTCACAGTAAAGCAGTGTGTGTGCTTTAAATACCTTGCTGAATCTGGCAATGCATCCACACGGGGCCACGCCACTAAAAGCTATCATTTTCAGACTTTTGACAGGCACCCCTTGCCACATCCCCATTTGTTCCTGGCTGGGTATTTTCTTTGCCAGAATGTTTATAACCCCTTGTATTACCCTCCCAAAGCTGTGACACAGTCTTAACCACAACTTTGAAAACACACTGACATTATAATATACAAACATGTACAGAAGATATACACACTCAGACACACCAGGGGATAAAACAGACTGGGAGGAAATGAGGAACTTTATGTTACTGTCTTTTCTAATGAGATAGAAAGTGGCAGATGTAAAGGTTTCATTCAACCGACAATCTCTTTTATGATATGAATAAACTACTAAAACAGATTTAATCCTTTCTAAAAATCAGATTATAAGAAGCAGACAAAATCACAACTTTATTCAATACAGCATTTTATCCAGTGTGACTAATGCATTATTTGTATGAAGTTAAAGTGGAGTGTTGGAAAGCTATGAAATAAATCAAATGCTCTACTTTATGTAATCTTAACAGACAGATCCCATTAGGATTCTACTATGCATAGCTGTTGGTTAAAATCATTGACCAGTATCCTTATAAATTAATCAACTGAGGTAATGCTGGCTTGGCTGTCATCATTTACTCCTAATCTGCATTTAGAATTCACTTCAACTTTGCAAGCCCTTTGGAATAGGTTTATCAATTCTCTTGCCCTTGCTTCAGACATCCACCTAACTATTGTTTACAAAAAACCTGGTACAACAGAACTCTACCATTTATGCTCCTTTTCTTTCCACAGACATTAGAGCATATATTGACACTGTGTTATAATTAGTTAGAAAGATATTAAATCTTAACCAAACATTCTAGCCTGCCTCAATTTTTTGATGAGACCTTTTATCACTGAAGTTGAATTTACAGGCAGATTTTGCAAGTTTACACAAGCAAGAATCATTACAAAATCTAAAATAACCCAGATCTTGTTGAAACACAGCTAGCGGAACACTCTTGGTTATGGATATACAGAGGAAAAAAAGCGTTCTAGATATCAGGTTATTTGTGAGGCTCTAATGTGTTTTCAAACATACAACTTCTGTGTTATGTCTATGTATTTTATGCAGTTTCTAGTCATGTTTGTTAGATGTCTGCATGTCATGTTCTGCAAGATTCATGAGCAGTCTACAACCAAGCAAAATTCTCACACAACAGCTTGTCTTGGGTAATGGGGAAAGAACCAGGCAGAGTGAAGTGACAGGAAAGTGTATTATTTATTATCCTGATGAGGATAACACCTAGTCATGGTCTACAACTCGAATGCGTTCAATGTCCTGCTGGTGGGGCTGTATGATTCTGAACAAGTACACAGGCATTTCCCTACACAATTATCAAGACCTTCTTTAATTATGCTCCCTTATCTATGATCACTCCATGTGCACATTAAAGTACGGGCCGTTCAGGCAAGGGCTCTTTAAAGAGAGATGGAAAGACTGAGTAGTAACAAAAATATTGCAGTAGATTGCATAACGTTTCTGGACCTCTACGCCAGAGTAGGTAAAGGTCATCTTCTCCAGAAATAGAGTGAGAAAGCAAAGGAAGCTCTAGCTAAGTATGTTTTAGAGTTTACTAAATCGAGGAAAAACTTCAACCCACTGCAGCAGTCTTTAGCTCAGCCCTCTAGTGCAGCTTTACTGGCCCACAGACAACTTTCAAAGCCACAAAGACAATACTTATAAGTAGGTAGGTTACTAATAATCTCTCTAGTTGCCTTAAAATGATACATAGGATTTCATCAAAATTTGTTCCCTTCTTCAAAAGCCCATTGTAAATTTCAGAGCCAAATTCCACCAACATAATCTATTAACACACATATGTGCAAATACCTCCTGCTTTTCAGGGACACAAAACTAAAGACCATCAATTGTTTTTGCTGCCTGTTTTCCCTTGAACCTTGAAAGAAAGGATCTTCAAATGAAATTTTGCCTCTGTATTTATTTTCTTTTCACATCACAAAGATGTACCCTTCCTAGCGCTTGCTAAACACAAAACAGTAATTTGTATCCCCAAGTGGTAAAAATAGAAAATATGTTCAGTCTAATAACATATGTGAAGAAAATTCATGCCCAGGGTTAACCAACAAAGCAGCGGTCTGCAAGAAACAAAGGCAGCTGGCTCAAAGAGCAACAATGCTTCTGAAAAAGTGTGGATGTACTATTCAGTGAAGCATCCAAGACATGACGTTTACTTAAGCTACAGCTGCATATACAAAGCTTTGCTATAAGACCCGGGAAATGACAAGTCTTCTGCAGTAACAAGGTCGTTCTTTCCCGGAAAGGTCCATGGCAGCCTTTGCTCTCCAGCTGAGAGCTGGGTAAATTGTATCAAATATGCACACTGTAAATAAATTCTGCCCTTCAGAAGAGTTTCTCTGCTTTGATTACCTTTTCTTGCAGATGTGCTCTGCCCAAATCCTACCACTTCTCTTTACAGGCTTGCCTTTCCCCTACTAATATATCTGCCTAGGGTTCTGTCTTGCTCTATCATCATAAACATTCATAAACATTAAGGGACTTAACCTCATCACACCCCTGCGGAACAGGAAAATATACCCATCAGAGTGGGCAAGCAGTGAACTGGAACTCAGCTGACAGCAGTCCTGACCAACGCCAAGCCCTTCTGCAAGTCACTTGGCTCCTCTCTTTCCACTCCCCCGTGTACAAGAAGGGGTAGTGACAATGACTTCTCTGTAAAATGCCTCAGTCTACCAGTAAAATTCTGAGATGTTGTTCTTCTCACTTCATAAAAGGAGGTAAAGCAGAGAAACATAAATCAACAGCTTGAAAGGTCTGTGGCCAGAAACGTTACCCCATTTTTCTAAACATGTGTCTGATACCATCAGTACAAAAGCTGCATCCAACACAGGATCTCAGTGCATAAGCTGTGCCATAGCCAATCTGGGTCAACACTTTGCTCTTCTTCTAGGTAATGCAGTACAAGGAAGGTAGTGAAGGACTATATAGCTCGAGTGAAGTTCAGAGTAGAGAAAATGTCAAAAACAGGTCCCAGCTGACCCCCAACAAGATGAGTGAACAAAAATCACCAGATAAAGGCAACTACATAGCTGTCCCTTCTCTCATGCTTTCCACCTGAACAAAAAACCCGAACAAACTAAAAAGGCAAATTACCGAAGCTGTAAATATCATTATTCCACTTTGACAGATACAAAGTGACTTCCCAAAGGCAGTAAGGCAGCTAGTGGCACAGCCAGTAAGAGAATCCACGTTCTGTTCCTAAATACATGTTCACCTTGATTTAGAAAACTTCAAAAGGACGACAGCACCTTTGCCACGTATCACCACAAAAAAAGCAGGACAATGTAGCTCCTTCTCCAAGCAACCACTACCCTCAGCCACTGGCCAATGCCTCAATCCCTTCACCTATCCCTCTTCAAAGGCTTGGTGAAGACAAATGGGCTTTCCAATGTGCAACGAAGCATAAAGCCATGAAAATCAAAGGGCTGCTTTTTGAGTAAATATGAGCTCCAAAGCCATTGTCCTCTCCCACAGAGGAGATCTATGAAAATGCTTACTATAGCATATGCACAGTATTCTTTACAGCTTCGCCTCCCTGCTGACCACCAGCCCCAGGGCCCAGTCCGCTTCCCATTACAATCAGCTTCACCACACCCACTGACTTGTATTGGAATTCTTTCAGGGACCCTAACTAATGAGTTTTTAAACACTTGTAGACAGAGAAGATAATTCCTCATCATTATTCTTCATAGGAAACACCAGGAAGAATGTCATTCCATTGTTCTACAGGAAAGAAACTGGAAGAAAAATCACCCCCACATTTCAAAGAGCAGCCCAAAGGTTTTACACATGAATTGGCTACAGCAAGCTATGGGTGTCTCACCTGAGAGTTCAGGAAAGGGGCCTAAAAAGTAAAATCTTCTAAAATCTAGCCCCCTGCAATCGTCTCACACACTGGCCTCTACGCAAAGAGGTCCATAACCAACAGGCGTCTGTTTTTCCCAGTCTTGAATACTACATTCTTAAATACATGGCTACTGACAGCAGCATAGAAATAGGCTCACCTAAGCACCGTATTACTGCAGGACCTTAGTTTACCTCATGATATGAGACTGAATTAAATGGGAAGTGGCAACCTTAATGACACTTTAAATACAAAGTTTTGCATTTGCTTTCTCTACTGACAGTTGTTTGCTTTTTTCCTCACAAGTGAAATCTTGACCTAAGCCAGTGATACAGTAAAGGATGAAAAAAGAACAAGTAGACCTACATAATGGATTGTTACCCTCAGAGATAAAAATATTTTAGATGAAAACATTCCATTGTGAAGCCACCTTCTCAGCACAGATCACAAGCCACCAAGTACTGCTCCATTTTTACCCAGTCTTACTTTTAGGTGTCTGTGGGATGTCTTTGTAGGATGCAGATACCATCACTTATCATAAGGGCCTACACTTAAATAACCAAGAAGAAAACTTCTGAACTATGGTCAAACCCTGACAACAGTCCATGCAAAGTGCCATAAGGAAAAAGCACTAGTTTCTGTAGCAAGACATCTGCAGGTTTGAATTCCAGGCCCTGAAAGCGATGTAGAGCTACAGAATTTACTTATTCCGCAACACCATGTACACCCACAGTGATACAAAAATAGCTATTATATTACTTGTCAAAGGAACTACTGAGTGATTTTTAACTTGGTGCTTTATCTCATTTTCCTTGCTGGTTGTTAATACCCCACCCCTATAAAAAAAAAAAAAAAAAAAAAAAAAAAGAGTGGGCTATTCATGTCTTACTATAACTAGTAGCACCATGCAGCATCTGAGTCAGGAATCTGAATTGCTGACTACAGCTCCTCACTAAACAAAACTTGCACATTATATGTAGTAAATGGCATTCCCCCATTCTCTGTGTTACCTTCAATGAAAATTGGCTTCCAGTTGTGGTATCATCTCCAGCTCTCCTTAAACCTCACCATCTCAAATCACCTGGAATAAGAACTCATCGACAATCCCCAGTAAAAAGACACAGATTAACTGCTGAGGTCAGATAAAGAAAAAATCCCCCAAGTAAGAGCTTTCTTCTCCTGGTGGCTTGATTTGAACACATTCATAAAATGTTATTAAAACATGATATAAAGTTTTACAGAAGAAGAAACTACTGACTAGACCTTTGTTTAAAAGTCATAATAATTTATTGTGTGGATCTGCTATGTATGAGTTGAAAAACAGTCTCTTCATGATAAAACAGTTTGTAACAGCTGGGAAGTTAACTGCAGGAAGTTTTGGTTTATAGCCTTACCTCAGCTCTCTAGTTCCATATCATTTTTTTTTTCAATACTATGAGCCCAACATGGTAAACCCATCGCACTGACTGCACTCAACAGTCTTGTTGAAACCAAGGAGTAATATGCAATTCTTTTCTACTTTCTATGAGACCTCATAGGGCTCCAATACATAGCTTTTGAAAACAACTCCCTCCAGCTCATTCCCCAAAATCTTCGCTCACAAATGTAGATGGGATAACACATACCTTTTTGGTCAAAAAACTGTATTATTAGAAGTTATACAAAATGGAGCTTAAAAGCTACTGACATGCATGTTGCCACCCTTCCATTCATTTTTTATCTCTACAGTTGTCCATTACTCAGGAGTAACATACCTTCTGACCTCTGACCAAAGCTATTAGAACAATGTAAACAAATATTTTTATTACAAAGCATCAATATGTAACATTCAGTAACAATAATAAGAATGAAAGAACTGTATTTTCAAGTCACTGTTGTGACTTCCTGACTATATTATACTATGAGTGGTCTGGAAGGTTATACTAACTTGACATATGACTGGATTTACTACCTTCTTTATTGATGCTTAAGAAAGAATTCATAACATGGCAAACCCTGAGTTGTGGCACAGTTTCAGTTTTCAGTGTTAATAGATGTTTGATGGCTTTATAAAATACATTCTGTTAACTGCAACCAAGAGAAAAGATACAAACTTTCCTCTCCATTTTTCTTTTCTTTCTTCTCAAAAGAAAGGCAGTAAATTTGAATTAGACAGGTTCGGAACTGGGCTCTGTGAAGCTTTTCCACACGCATAATATTAGGTGTGCACAAAGTGGTTTTCTGATCCTAGTCGTTAGAGAGTTGCTCCACATTTCGTGAAGCCTGCCTTTGGCCAAAACAGGGTCAAACTCTCTTGAAGTCAATTGAAAGCATCTCCATTGACATCTCTGGCTACTGGCTTAGGCCAAGATGGAGGAAGGCATGGGTACTTTATGGTACTTATTCATTATATACGCTTAAAAAGTATCCAGGAGCCCAATCCTTCAAGTTCTCTACATAAAGAAACCCCAATACCTCAAACTAAAGGCACCAGGGAAACACAGGATGGGGTCTATCTCTTCAGATGCTTATTCCACAAACTTCATGGGTTCAGTGTGTTAAACATTTCCTACAATTCTTTTCATTTCTTATTTTTAAAATGAGATTTGATAGTTGCACTCTTTCTGGCTGCCCAGTTATTTGTGTAATCATGTAAAACTGCTGATAGATTTCAGGCAAAGGGATGTGTACTGTACAGGCAAAAATAACAAAAAATAATGTCAGTTTCCATTCCCACATATGTAAAGAACTGGGGTTTAGTCACTAGTAAAACACATTGAGCATTTTGGGAGTGCTCAAAACCCCCGTTCAGTAAAACATAACTTGAAATCAGAGTTGTTTCAATAGGACTGCTCATGTGCTTAAAACTGCATACCTGCCTAACAACCCCACAATATTAAGGCCCATGTGCTTTTTCTAAGTCTTAGAGCCAATTTTGTCCCATCTTGCATGATGGGAATTTTGCTTGACTCAGATAAAAACAGAAATTGGGCTTCATAACACAAAAAAAAACATCATAACGCTCCTTCCACAACACTAGAGCATACCATCTCAGTCCTAAGAAGCCCAAAATGACCATCAGTGCCCACCCGTTTTTACAGAAATCATTTAGTATATTTAAGTTAACACTTTACAGGATGTCACATTTTCCCTTTAAATTATTTAAATTCCAGGTTGCAGCAACAGTCTTGTCAGACAGACAAAAGGAAAAATTTTGCTTCCCTGAAGGACCTGCATCATAACACCATCTTTTACTCAAAAAGAAAATCCCAAACAATATAATTGGCATTCGAATATGAAGTGCTTAAACACTCTGAAGTTCTGCCTGGCTTCAGAATAGCTGAACAGTATCTGAAGTATCTACTCTCCATCCCAATTTGTGTATTTCAAAAGTCATTAAATTATTGAATGAATCATTAGGAAAACAATTCAAATGTTGTTAAACTGATAGTAATTTTGCCTCATAGGATAGATGTGAGCTTAATGTTAGCACATGGCCAAGTTCTTTTAAGATTTACACTCCATAGAGTTCCATATCAGCCAGGGAAGAATTACTAAATCAGGATGTACTTCAAGTATAGGTTTTGGCCCAAGACTATTTTTGGTCTTCCTCAGCTGCTTGTTTTGACAGCATCTAATCCCCCTCACCCACCCACCAGCAGCCACACAATCCATCCATTTACACTTTCAAAGCAAATCGAAAATGAAACGTTTTCAAATAATTACTTGGGGATGTCTGTAACACGAATCCAAAAAGTAACTGCAATTCAACTGTAATATTTCTTAAGGAGAAGAAAGGGAAGAAGACAAAAACGTTACAGAAATTCATTCAAAATGTGACTTTCTCCTACACTAATGCTCTCACCATCACCCCCCCAAAAAATATAAAAAATATCAATCTAATTCCCAAAGACCCTCTCTACTCTATTTCACACATTCCCATCAGAAACACAACACAACACTGTTTCCAAGTTCAGATGACTTTTCATTTAGTGTGCTATTACAGACCCTGGTGAAAGAACAGTAACTGAGAAGGTCTTCTGCAGAGGCACAAGGCAAAGAGAAAAGAGGGCAGGGGGACGGTGGGAGGGAAATACCCAGCGCTGGAACTGAAACAGTTCACCTTTGTCTGGAGAGCAGGATCACCCCCTCCAGGTTGAGGACTACGTTGAAAGAACACACTGCTGTGGCACGCACTGGTTTTGCACTCATGCAGGAGAGGAACCTGGCCCACAGATGGCCTGTTCTCAGCTTTGTCAGCCACAAACAGACCTTTGAACTTTCTATTTATATAACAGTTTAGTGAGTTTAAGCCTCTTCCTGTATAACTGGCAGTTTGCTGGTTTTGCTGCAATTAGGCTACTTGTGATACATAATATAAAAAAAGAAGAAAAAACAACAAACCAAGAGGCTTGTTCCTCTGCAGTGAGATGTCTTCCCCACCACAACCACGCAGCTACAATGATACTCTTACCTGCTGATCTTACATCCCTTTGCCAGGTTTTTATTTTATATACCTCAAGAAGCATTTTCCCACTAAGTATTTTCCTTCCTTCCACTTTTTCAAAGATTGGAGGACTTAAAAAATATTAATAATAACGACAATAAACATAAACTGTGAATCTCTCCGCCTTTGTTTGCGTTAGTAAGGAGCTATATATTCTGGGGTGGTTGGCTTTTTGTTGGGTTTTGTTGTTTCCCAGCTGCTGATTAATGGCACCACCTTACTCCGTAAGCAGGTTCAAATCTAGCCACATGGTCCCAGGACACTTCAAGATTTCATTTACTTGGTTACTACAGACAAGCGTGGAAAGTGATTTAAAAGATGAAATTTGATTTTTAACAGCAAGTGGTCCCCTCGGTGCACACAGGCATTCAAGCTTTTCATTATATCCATCTCCCTTCCTTTCTCCCTCATAGAATGGCTCATATTAAATGCAAGCCCAGGTGAACATTCCTTATTCATCCAGGAATCATAGCAGACTTCAGCTTCGGCCCTTTCACCTCAGCCAGAGTTTAGATTCATTTAAATTGTTTTGGGGTTTTTTTTCAGCTTAAGTCTGGGAAAACATCCACTGGGATAGCTGTGGCCTTATTTTACACATTTTACCCTAGTGTTAACAAAAAAATCCCACACCAACCCTCAGCCACGTTCTTGACAAAGGTTCAATGAAACACCTCATTCTTATATTACTGTGATCTCTGTTAATATGGGAAACTAAAGGGCTGATTCTGCAGTTTGTATCAAGACAAAGCTCCCACTAATCATCTGGAATGCCAGGTGAGAATTTAAGAACATACGTAGCAGCAGCACAAACTATAACTCTGACAGTTCTTCACAAAATACGTTTCAAGAAGTGACATAAAGACATGCCTCCATTGGAGGGGAGGGGGGGGAAATTATTTTTCCCATCAGCCCAAAACTTTTGAGGAATCATTTCCTGAGAGTATGGCAATGCACATCAGACAAAAAAATAAAAAGAAAAGAAAAAAATCTCTGCTCAAGCTATAAATATATTTTTTTAAAATATATTTCTCAGGCTAACTATGTTTCTGTTGTACTTTGCATACAGATAGTACATACAAACACCCACACACACGCTGTAGGCCTGAGCTTGCCGTCTTGGCGATTGCAGCACAGATTAGCAGAAGTTTTGGGTTTACAGGGAGTGCAGAAGAGGGCCTGTAATTGCCTTACAAATGCTTGTGAAACACCTTTTACAAAGGCCATCTTACAGACAGAAGGAAGGAGGACAGTTTCAAAACAAGAAGCAGCAATTTACAGATCATGTTATATATGCTTATTTGTAAATATTATGAAGTAACTACACAATATTGGATACACAGACAAAAATCAATAAATCTTGATGGGTGAGCATGCGTATTTCTGGGTGTGTGGGGACGATGCATGTATAACATATTACATATATACGCATGCACGTCTTTATGGATAGATGAGCTAAATTCAACTCTCCTTAAGCAATGCAACTACTTATCAGAGACAGAAATCTTTAAATCTACAATAAAATACATGTATGTGCACACACATAGATTATGTACCTACATATTACATACATGTGCACTTGCATATGCTAATTGGATTATTAAAAGCTAAATCCAACTTGATGTCTGCACTACGTAATTGTGTGTGAATGCCTGTGCCATATAGAGTTTGTGTACATATCAAACACTTTGAAACAAAGTAAAAATGTTCTTTCCTCATGGATCCTAAAAACACTAAAACCATTAAATTTCACTGTAGGAAAGCAAGCAAATGGCATTTCTAGAATGAGTGGTAATATGCTCATATTTTATGGAAAAACAGAGGCACAAGGTTCCTTTCTTTCTGATGCACATCTCTAAATCCACATAAAACCATAGTCAAATGAAAGTAAGTTATTAAGCAAACATTAAAACTCAATACCTATAATGTGCTTAGTATTAGAACTACACCCACATATTGGGTTGTAAGAGCTTCTACTAAATTAATGATGTTACCCACACTATAAATTAGGCAAATTGTATGCAAATATTATTTGAGTAGTAATACGGTGGTTATCAGTTGTCTGCAAAATAAATTAGTGTAGCAAAGTAAAGATAGTGTGGTGGAAGCATAATATTTAATTGAGCACTAATTTTATTGTGATTATTACCTTTAAATAACAACAGCATGGTTATTAAAAGATGTAATATGATGGTTTATGCAGAGCTGATAAAACATGCACATGATCCAAAACGCCTGCTTACAGATTAACATTGATACAGTGTAATTTACGGGTTCCAAGGATTTACTCCAAATTGCTGTAAAATAGAACGTGACAGGTATTTGGTTCTGATTATCTTGGATTTGCAACCATAGCTGTTAAGACTGTGTTTGGCAAAATGATAGTTATTAACTAAATATATTATCTCTTACTAGACATACCTTTATATTATCAACAAAGTAAAGTAAACCCTCTGCCAAACATGAGGTCCAAATGCACATGCATATGCACACATAATCGGTGTGACATTTAGAGATTAGGATCACAAAATACAGTATTTTAGTCTCCTTCTTTCTTGGCAAACTGCACCTCAGCCTAATAGCATTTAACAAAGCAGAAACCAACCACTGAATTTCACCGTGCAGAGTTAAAGAATTAGAACTGTATTTGCTAAATTGAAAACTAAATAAATAAATAAATTTAAACCCCCAAACAATAAAAGCAATGAAAGAATAAACATAGTCTCATTAACCAGCCGGGAAAGTGACTAATACCTACCCAGATTCTAACTTTCCCGGCTACTTGTCACCCATCGAAAATTCCTTAACATTCACTTTGGTAACAAGTTTACAATACACTTAAACAGATGCACCGACCTTTTCAAGGTGTGCACCCATTTGCAGAGCAATATAAATCCAAAATTCCACTCTTTTAAAAATAATAATTAAAAAAGAAAATAAAAGAATGAGGGGAGGGGAAATATCTGTTATAATATCACGGGGACCGATCTTCCCACTTCCAAAACTAACTTCAATAACACTTCATCCAGAATAAGGAAACCAGCGGAAACAGCAACAGAAGCCCCCACACCGGCCAGGGCTACAGCTGAACTGTGCCGCACCGCAAAACTCCAGTTGCGTTTCTCCCCGCGAAAGGAATATTGTCACTGACAGCAGAAACACAACATGAGCAGAGCGGCGATCGCGGGGAAGCATCGCCCCTCCGCACCGCTCCCCTGCCCGGCCGGGGGCTGCTCGGGCTGTTCCAGCCGGCACCCGGCACATCCCGGCGCTTCCCCGCCGCTCCCCCCCGCTCCGGCAGCCCGCGCCGCGCTCCCCACCGGCGGGGCCGCGGAGCGGGGCCGGCCCCGGCGCAGCTCCCCGCGGGCACAGCGCGGACCCGCTCCCCGGCGGGCACCGGGTGCTTCGCCCCTCAACAAAGGCTAAGGCACCGGGGAGCGAGCGGGGAGGAGAGGAAGGAGGCAGCTGTGAGGGGGAGAGGGGTGGAGAGACAAGGGGGGGGGGGAACAAAACCAAAAAAAAAAAAAAAAAAAAAAAAAAGAAAAAGCCACCAACGAAAAAAACCTACCACTGCTGCTCTAAGTCCCAGTCCCTGAAAAAGTCGAATAGGTCCATAACGATCTGGTGGGGAGACTCAGAGAAGTGGTGCCCCCTCCCCGCCCCGCGCCGCGCCGAGGAGCGCGGAGCCGAGCCGGCACGGCTAGGGCTGCCCGGCCGGCATGGGCAGCGGCGCGGCGGGGAGCGGCGGCCGCCGCGGGGCCGCGCGGAGCCGCCCGGGGCTCGCCGAGCGCCGCCGCCGCCGCCCGCTCCGGCCGCCGCCAGCAGCGCGGCGCGGCTGCTGCCTGGCTGGGAGAGGCAGGCACGGCGGCGGCCCGGCGCACGCACACACACACACACTCGCACACCGCGAGGGGAGGAGCCGGGGCGGCCCGAAGCCGCGGCATGGAGCCGCCGCGGCAGCACCGCCGGGATCTGGCGGAGCCTCGCCACCCCCCGCCCGGGATGCGCCGGGAAGTTTCGCGGGAAAGGAGAAACGGCGGGGACGCGAGCAGCGCGGCTGCGCGCCTCGGGATAAGCCGAGGGTGGCCGGGAGGGGAGGGGGAGAAGGGGGGGCAGGGGAGAGGAAAACACAAAAAATAGGCACCTATAATTTTATTGCCAAAGCCAACTCCCGTGAGCCAACCAACCTCGCTGCCACCGAGGCGGTAGGCGGCGAGGACATGGCCCGGGCAGCCTTACGGGGAGATGCGCGACAGCAGAGGATAGACAGGCCCGGACAGCCCCCGCAGGCTCGCCCAGAGGGTCCCCCGAGCACTCCCTAGGGATTTGCTCCAGCTGAGCAGCCGGGATGGCAGCCCTTCCCGGCGCCTGCCTGCTTCGTGCGCGGTGGGAAGGGGCACGGCTCACCTGCGGGCAGCAGCGTGCTGCAGTGCTCCCGCAGACACCATCCCGCTCCCCACCCCTCCAAGGGGAGGCCAAGCTCAAGTCCCAGGCTGCCCCACACGTGACAAGGCAGGGAAAGGGGCCCGCTGCACTCGCCATCCCCTACATCAAATTATTTTCTACCCAGGTTCACGCACCCTGCCCACACGCTTCTGTGTCCAACTGCCTACTAAACAGTGTATCTTACGATTCTCCACATCCATTTTATAAATATAAATCCCAAGTACACATACCCACTGAGCAAACAAGTACATACATTGCTATTGCAAAGACAAGACCAAAGCTATGTTCATCTTTACTCCAGTTTTCCACAAGACCAGTTGCACCCTGAACTTCCCTGCATGCCAGCAAGTCTCAAGGACTTTGTGTTAGCAAAGTTTGAAACAACCCTTGCTTGGGGGGTAGGGTGTGGTGGCGAGGGGCCATCCTGACAGCCATGCCCCAGCCCCAGCAGGCTCACGCAGCTGGTCACAGTGGCCAGACTCCGGTGAACCCTCAGAAGCATCTCCACAAGCTTCCTGAGAATTAAGAGAAGTGCAAGATTATAAATTAGATCAGTTGCAGAGCAGCTAATGTAATCCAGTTTCTGCTGTTTTAAGGAGTACACCATTCTTTAGAAGCACTATTGGGTTAAAAATGTTGCTGAGGAAAAGCCATGGGACTGTTATCAGTGAAAGTCAAGTGTGACAGACTTCATCATCTTAGCTTGGGCTTCACTGCAAGATTCATGTTTGCATTGCGTGTCTTGCAGGCCCTCAAAAGGGGGGAGCTCTGGCAAGGCTGCGCCGCTGACAGCCTGCATTTGCACCCAGCAAAACCCAAAGCACTGCTCCTCTCCCTGCTGCGGGCAGGCAGGTGCATGCAGCATTTCCTTTCTAGCGTCTCCGTTTTCGCTGCTCTGGGCCTTAAGATTTAAAATAATATGAGTCAGGGCCTCGTTTCTTATTTTAGCTTTGTCGTCGGTTTTAAAAGCCCCATTCAGAAATCAACTTGTGGCCAATACTTTGAACCACCATGGGGTGCGGGGGGTGTGTGTGTCACCTTTTCAGAACTTTTCTCCAGAAACAGGTAGAGAGGGTTTGGTGGGGTTTTTTGTTTGGTTTGGTTTTGGGTGGGGTTTTTTTGTTGTTGTTGTTTTTTTAATTACTGTTAATAAACATAAAATCTAGTCTGTCACCTAATCACTTTCAACAATTTACCTAATTTTGGTGTCTTGAGCTTGAACCGTTAAACTGAACTAAATGACTTACTAAAAGGATTCTGCACTGCGACTTGCAGGAGTGGCCAGTTCTGCTCCCCGTTTGCAGAGAGGGGCCTGGTGGGTGCCAGCCAGCTGCCCCCACACTGACAGGGTCTGCAGCAGCACTTGCTCTTACCCAGTATAAAGAAGAAAACCCTTCTCAGGTATGAGTGCCTTCACTCTCTTGCAGTAGACCCTTTCCAATTCTTCAGAAACCAGCAAAAGCTGCACAAAACTGTTCCTGGGAAGGCTTTCGGAGCTCATTCTAGCAAAGATAAGGGGTGGGAGATCCTGCATGAGCAAGCCAACCTGCTGTTCCCATGAAGGGCAATAGCAGACGCAATCCCTTTCCCCAAAAGTTACATGGTTTGGCACCTGGAGCTCCCCAAACACCCCACACCCTCAGCCACACAAGAATGTTTGTGCATGAGCCGGCTTTTTGCAGTGAGGTTTCAAACCATCCAAGGACATGCCCGAATGTCACTGTTGTGGACACCCACCAAGGCTCCCCTGGGGCCCAGTGCCAGAGACGCTGCCTGCTGCCATGGGGGCTGGCGGAAGGGTGCCTACTCCACCCCTCTCCCCAGGGACACAGCACGCTCTGCTGCCAGCGGCCACACCTGGCTCCGCTCCCCCTCAATGTACAGCAGGCAGAGGGACAGCCAGCCGAGCCCACCGCCCACCACCGTGGCTGCAGACCACGGGAGCGCAGGGCTGCGGGAGCGTGTGGGGCGGCACGTGCCCCTGTCATGCATGGCTGCCAGCAGCTGGGAGCAAGCAGCCAGCTCTGGGGCAAGCACGAGCATGAGGCTGGCCCAGCTCCTGCTTCAAATAGCAAAGGGTTCATTTACCTGAACTGCCAGGAATAGAAAGTTCAGCTGCCCTCAACATGACCTTTTTTACAGTTACAGTGGAAAATACAGCTGCGGTTCCCAGCACCTGCAACAGCTCAGGACAAGGATAATATAATCAAGCAAGGCCTCCTAGACCTGTTCACCATTGCTCTGCTCCACAGCCTACTACAAAAGGCTGGCTCAGCACTAGTCAGGCTCCAGTTTTGCTGACGAGGCTGCAGGCTACAAGGCCTCCCGCCATTTCACCCTGCACCAGCCAGCCCTTCCCCTGCCCATCTTGCTCTACAGGACCAGAGCTGGCTTTCCAGCAAGGCGCTCCAAGTGGGTGGCTTTGGTGGTTGTCCCCGTTCAGGCTTGGAGGAGAAAGCAGCCTGCCAGAGCATCCCCTGATGAAGGCACAAACACCTGCCCCCCTTGGGCAGCTGCTGCTGCTGTGGTTGAGATTGAGCAGCTGCGTGTGGAAGCACAAGCCTAAAAGTGCTGTACAACCAAGGGAGCTGCTGAGGTTGCACCAAAATGGTTGGACTTCCCCCCTGTTCCTTCAGGTTTAGCAGCAGAGAGCAGGGTTGGGGCATCCCAGCCTCAGCCTTTCTCTTTCAAACCAACATGCATCCCATTATAACCTTGGTACCAAAGGCTTCCCACATGTGCACTGTATATGCAAAGGGAGATATGAAGTCAATGAGAAAGACATGGAGAAGTGGTAAAGAGGGTCCGTTCAGTGCTCTGCTCCAAAGACAGGGCTCAGCAGCTGGGCTGCAGCTGCCCTGAGCTGCCCTGTTGTCCCTGTTCCCAAAGGAAGCGTGGCAGGACTGTGGCCATGGTGGGTCTGGTAAGAGAGACTAAGGCCAGCAGTCCACGGCTGCAGAGGCAAAAGGTAACTGAACTGCAACCCTTGTGAGACAGCACAGAAACCTTTTCTGCTGAGAATACTCCATTCGATCCAAAGAAAACCCTATTTTTCCACAAAACAACAAGAATGAAATCAGTTTTCTATCCAGAAAATGTTAATGGAAAATTTGTGCTCAGCTATGCTGTTGAATACAGATTGGAGATACCTGGATTTCTGAGGAAAGGAAGGTCAAGTCATTTTCACAGTGTGAAAAATGAAGCTAGCAGAGTTCATATTTCTCTGTGAAGCAATGATTGATTTTTCCTTCCGTGTCTCATTCATACTGCACTAAACATGTATGGAGAACAAACTTATTACACCTTAGATAAAGCACACAGATTACATTAATACATTGAAAATTAAGTTAACATTAGCATCTGTTTGAAGGTAGCACAAGAACATTTAGCCCAAATCTATGAGAACAGGACACTGGTATGAGTACATAAATCTTATCCTAAAGCTGCTATATCAGAAAAAAAAAAATCACCGTTAAGATGTGCATATATAAAGTAGGAACCCATCACGTGCTGTTTCTGTGGCTATATTTCCTGCTTGGAAGTACATAGGATTTTTAGTTACTAAAAGTATGTTGTTACTCAGTTTCAAGTGCATATGTACAGGTAATCTTTATTTTCCTGCCATCTTAATTGTAATTATCATCTCTGTGCTGCCTGGATAATTTATTTAACTGTGCAGAGCTATTCTCTTATTAGCATTGTTACTCCTATTTTATGAAACAAGAATAATTTAATACAGTAACCACTTCTGAAAATATATTGATAAAGTTTTCTTATTGTGAGAAGGGGGAGTGTTCTCACATCCTGCTGAATAATCCTTCCTTCAGTAAGTTTTTCTAGAGTCCTTTAGGGAACACAGCGTTTTGCTATTATTATTATATTAGGGTTCACAATGGCAAGCTCTTACATGACGAGCTTATGTTAAGATATGTCCACAGCTAGTTGCAAGGACACACTGCATTTCGTCATGCTTTGCTCATACAAGGTGCTCAGTGGGTGTTGTAAGGTCCCAGGATAGTCAGATGTGGATTGGTCATCGGGGATTTCAGCCCCCTCTTTTGGTACCTCTCTGCATGTTGACCACAAGACAGCAAAAGCCCCAGGGATGCCACTCAGGTGGTGAGAAAGTCCATCCTAATACACGTTGCAAACTAATGCTTTCAAGAGATACACACAGATAACCCAGCAATCACGTTAGAAGTATCGTGGGGCTTAGACAGAGACACTGTGTAAGCACAGCTTCCCCATGATGTTTTGTCACCGTCAGAAAAAAATCAAGGGGAAACAAGGCAATAATAACGAGATTCCTGTTTATTACTGTCACTGCACATTAGCCAGGTAACTGAAAACGGTCAGAGTAGCCTAAACTGTCAAAACTAGGCAAGACAGGCACAATATTCAAAAGCTATGAGAAAGTCACTTTTCAGAAACAAGTAACCAAAAAGATCTATTGGAAAACAGATGCAAATGGATTGCAAAAAAGCAAGGGGGAGGATTACACAACTAGGAATTTGGAGGGCAACAGTGGTCAAAAGTACAAAGGCTCTATGAAAAAAAAAATAAAATTTGACTTTCAAACAGACATTAATTAATGAGGATCAGCACAATTTGATTCTTCTCTCCCATCTATCCCCTTTTTCCTTTCTTTTTTCTTGTTTTTAAGTTAATGATCAATACTTTGTTTTGCAGGTTTTAAAGCAGCTGGCTATCTTCTTCTCAGACTTAAGGAAGAAAATTTTATTTCATGTTTACCAACTGGTTGTAAATGATGGGCCAAAGTGAGCAGCTAAAGAGGCAGCCATCTGTTGCAATCCTTTCCTTTAACCAAACCAATTGCTTACAGCCCTAGCATGGCTCTTACCCTCTCCTAGCCTGGCACACAGAAGCAATCCCTGTAGTAGCTTTTTAACTGATTGCATGACCATATGTTCCTTATGAGTGGAACCAAAGTCAACACACAGTGTAAAACAAAACTACTGTACCAACTTTGAAACACAAACACAGCCAGAAAATTGAAGTGCAAAAGCATGGTAAAAAAAAGGCTTTTCACATCAAGTTTCCTTCTTTCTGCCATGTTGCTTTCACAAGATAGAAGCACTTTACAGCAACGATGTCTATATATAAGCTACTGAATTACTGTCTTGTCTTCACTGATTTTTATGATGATATTCTCTAATGCACTTTGCAGAAATGTAAGACTAGGCAGAGCTTCCTTTTTATGAAGGAAACAAAAAGACTAATATATGGAGGATAGCATTAGCACAGAGGTGGAATATCAGACAAGAAAAGTTGATCGCTTGTTCCCTTTCTATCCCCCTCCCCACCCAGTTTCTTCTGTTATTCTGGTAAAGTCACTCTTATTTTCATCCTCTTCAACCTCAATTGCCTGGTCACCCTGTGTTAGGAAAACAGGCTTTCCTGTCTTCTACTAATATTAGAGCATGGTATCTCTAACAAATACGTTGAGAGCAGATCCTGTAGCCATTCAGGATTAAGGAAGCAACATAATCCAAGCAACAGCTTGAGTATTTGTCTAGATGTCCAATACCAAACAAACGAATCTGATGATAAACACAAAGCATTAAAGTGCAAATAGCATCCATGTATATGAAATATTCCGTGTATACAATGAAGAAGTCAGACAAAAATAACATTCCGTTAAGGAGAGACTTTCCCCCAATAGAAGGTTAATAAATACTGGCAAAATGTTTCTTTTCTGGTAAAAAGCATTAATAAATTATGTCAACTTAATTGCAGGATCACTGTGTTTTCACAAATGCATACCCAGCTGAAGTTATCTGGGCTTTTTGTTCACAGATTTGAGCAATTTCACAGGATTTTGGGAGCCTTTTACTCGTGCATGGAGAGGCCAGTAGACTTCTTCCCAGCTGTGCTGTGAGAAAAACAGAAGTGTCTGCTTTCCATGGGCAGACACAGCCAGTCACCCAGACACTTAGGCCATTAACAGAGGGATCCCATAAACTTGTTACGTCCTAGTTTGCTATGATGTACCAAATGTTATGGTATAGCATATACCTTTATAGTTTGCTATGATGTACCAAATGTTATGGTATAGCATATACCTTTACAGTACCACCCCATGTATCCATTTTTTGGCAAGCACAGAGCATTGCGTGAATGTTGGTGGGTTTGGGTGTTCACACACCTCCACCAGCTTTTTACAAGAAACAAAAGCCAGTTCTGACTTGAGAAAAAAGTTCAGGCCCACCTACAAGACAATGACGGAGAAGCCTCCCCAGTCAAACTCCATCCAAGTCCTGGAAGACCTGGTGAAACTGATACTCCATACAGAAATAATGTCAGGATTAGAGCATCAGAGATGGTTCATCAAAGGCCTTTAAGAGGTCTTAGAAAGGTTTCAGCTGAGAACAGTGGAAGACCATTGCAGCCATTTCATTCAAGAGGTGAACGTCTGGCATATTTGTTTCATAAAGTGAGAACCAGGATCACAAACAAATAGCTAGAATGAGCATTATTCAGCCTTTTTCCTGGCAACCAGCGTAAACAACTGTGTCTTGCTTTTTCTGGGAAACCTGCCAGGTGAGTTTTGAAAGGATGGTAGCGCTGATGGCAGAGTCTAGAGGGTTCGCTCCATGTGCTAACCAGAGGTCTGTTAAAATAATCAGGAGGGGGAGGCAGAAGCCTTCATCTTACACAAGAGAAGAGGGTCCGAACATAATGGCATTGCTGGGGGAAACAGAGAGGGCTATTAAGCTCACTATGGCATGGACTTTTACCATGTGTTTGCACAGCTCCAGCACTGAGGCACCCCAGAGTAAAGTCTTTAAAAGTGGTTAAACAACTTATGCTCTTAAAATCCATTTCCAAAACTGGGTAGTATAACTTCCATTTACTCCCATCATTAGGCCACCTGGGGTGCAATTCTGCTCCCAGTTTCTTTTTTCCCTTATTCCTGATAAAAAACTGCTGCCTCATCACTTATCTGGTTCACTTGTGATTCTGCTGTTCACAGTGGCTGTGCCTTGTGTGGTCATCTCCACTGCTAGAAGAGCTTGGTGGCACCAAATGATGTTATCCCATTTTGTGATGTTGCCACATTTACTGGAAATGAATTTCCGAGGAAAAGAGTGAGTAATTGAAGAGAATTCTTAAATCAGAATTAATCCAAGCTGCATAATGAAGACCTGCCAAGTGAAAAATTTGTTACCGTGACTTACATATTGAACTGATTTAAATGACCTAATTTATGAAAATGCATTTTAGAATGCCTTTCTGTCATCATGGAAAACTAGTCCTATAAGAGTCAGTAATCATCATCTTTGTGATAGTATTAATGTGAATTTTACTATTATATGGTATAGATTATTAGCTGTTTCATCCCTAAGGAAAACACTGACACTGACAAAAGGAGAATTTCACTTTGAGTGAAAAAGCCACACTTCGCAAGGAATTTAGAAGCAGAATAGTATTTATGTAAATATAATGAGAAGATTATAGCTGATCTCCTTGACATTATTCTTTCATAAAATGACGGAAACATTAGAAATTTATCTAGGACTATGTTAAAATAACTAAATATTGAAAGGAAACCTTACAGCCAGCTACACTGAGGGGACACCTGAAGAGCCTTTTGTCCACTCTGTTAGGAATAGAAACCTCTTTGTGTATTATAGGTGACTCAAAGCAAACAGTGCTTATTACAGATAACAGTGCCAACCTCTGTAAGGACCAGCTTGACAGAAGAGTTGACCTAAGTGATTATAGACCCTTCTATTGCTTGTTCACTATCTTTTAGTTTTGAAGTCCCAGAAATAATAATTGAGCCTGATGATGCATCTCTTCAGTGCAACTGAAATATGATATACTCACAAATACCACATTTATTTATTTTTTTAGAGGTAGAAGCACAATATTGCACTATTAAACTCAGCTACAAAAGCAAGTCACCATGTCAGTGGTCATACTTGCAAATTAGTTTCAGGTACCTGCTAGACATCATGAAAAAAGAAGTCAATCAAAAGCAGAACAGCCAACTACAGCCTAAGGATATTGAAAATGCAGAATAATATGTATCACCCCAACTGCAAACTTAAAACTGCATGACAGATCAGTTGTTGGAAGAAAAAGTCAACCACAGATTAACGCAATCAAGTGACTAATTACATGACTGAGAAAAATTAGTATCCTGTGCATAGAAAGATTTCTTTTTGGATTACAGTGACAAATGCTTCCTGATCTTCCTAAGACCTGCATGCATTTACTGATAGCTCATTCAACAGGCCTCAGAAGAGGCAAAGATTTTCTTAAGTAGGTGCTTGAAATCACATGGTGTTTTTAGAGGAAAAATCAAAACAGTTCCTTTGGTCCTGGTTTGTGCTTTTAAGAATATGGTTTCAGGCATAAACATTTTAAAAATCAAGGCAAGAGCCATAGGGAAGGCTGTGCACAAGAGAAGTTTGTAAGCAGAAGCAAGTCAATAAATTAATTAAAGCATGCCTACCTAGATCAGGACAGCTGCTATACCTTTCTGCACATTATTTATAAAAAAAAAAATCATTACTTTAGACATTCTTTATGATAAAAGTGCTTTACATGTCTCATGTTTCTTGTAATAGCAAAGCCGTGAAGTAGCCATGAACTACTAAGTGCTACTTCCATTATGCAACATGAGAGTGTAATTTTGCTGTTCTCCTCATGCCTTCAATTTCTGAAATCCAGTTTTATCATATAACATTGCCTGATAACTGGGTTCCATTTTCCTTGGTCAAAACACAGAACTACTTGAATGTATTTTAGAATTAGTTATGTTAACTTGTACTTTGAGAGCAGTCACAGTATTAAATGATAGACACCCATTAGAAGGAACAAGTTTGAGTCATTGAATCCTTTATACAACACTTCTGTAAAAATTTAAACATCATTTTGAGAAGTACAAAACGTACCCGTCCAGTGATATCTGTCATTACTCATTTTTCATATACTCAATGTGATTATTCATTACTCAAAAAATGACATAGTTAAATGCTAAGTCTTGCTAAAATATTGATCATAATATGTAGGGGCATATAATTTATCTGAATCAAGTGAAATATGTTTTCCTCACCAAGATGATGAAAGCTTGTCTCATTACAGCATTATTTCTACTGAAGTTTCCACCATTAGTTAGTTTAATGACTCTGGGAACATTTTAATTGAGAAGATCCCTGTATAAGTTGCTCGTTCAAGACACATGGATGGGTTTAGATTCGGGAATGAGAGAAATGTGCAGTCAGCTGTGCTCAGCCTGAGAGTGCAGGGAGAAGGCTGAGAACCAGATACAACAAAATACCCAGATCAGGAGACGCAAAAGGAACTGAAGGGGGAAAAGCGATGTGTTACAAGCTATGAGACGTGAAAGGATGTAACTTGCTGGTGAGAATACTTGGGCTGGCAATGTAGTGTACAAACACCCATTTGCCCAAATCATTCTCACCCACCCCACCCCACCCCCCGCCTCAAAAAAAAATATATATATCTACTGAGGCCAGTGGAAAACTACGCTGACCTTTGAGAATCAAGCCTGATTAGAAAAGGTAAACATTGCTATTACGAGCCTTGGTTACACTCTGAATATCTGCTTTGTAAAGGAGAACAAATGAACCAGCAATCTTGCATCATCCCTACGTGCCCACAATGATTCACATACGTTCAGAGGAAAAATCACGGTAAACCACTGTTTAGTATCAGCTACATGTAGATGATCAGCAGATCTGTTCAAATGGTGCTCTGCTGTCCTCCCTGAGGGTGTGAGCTGGGTTGTTATCAGCAGCTCTTCCATGAAGTCTTGTATTGATGTCACGCTACTGACAGCAAAGCACTGATACCAACACATTTTGTAGCTAATCTTGTCCTTGTTACTGATAAATTAAGGAAGGTGTTGCTGCAGGAGGCTATGCTCCCACTGTATTAGTGGCATAGAAGTGGGGTCATTCCCACCTGTGCGCACACCTCTTTGAAAAGAAAGTAATCTAGGAGAAAAACGGACACAAGTTAATCAGAAAAATATACTGGGATTGGAGACATTTTTGTTTCTGCTTCCCAGCAACTGAAGCAGAAGCCAAGAGGAGCCTGAGTGATTTGCCTCAAGTCACATAGTTCTACACGTTTTAGTCTGGATGTCAGATCATAAGACCAAACTGTTCAGTCTCCTTTCAGTTGCTGCTGATATCAGGAAACCCCACAGGATTTATGCTTTTAACGCCCACAAGTTACTTCAGAACACACAAGACATGGAAGTTTGGGGATCTTGAAGTACAGTCTACCTTGTTCAGTCATTTACTTGTCTTAATTGAAAGATCTTTAACTTGGGACCATATCTTTTTGTAGCTGTCTACAGTATGCAGCATCAGTCCTTGATCCTGGATGTATTCTTGGAGAGCTGCAATTACTGAACATGAGAACTAGTGTATTTTTGTAGCAACTGTTCCAGGGCACAGACAGCTGATTGAAAGCAAGCAAGTTACTGAAGCACAACTAATTACTGTCACACACATGCCAAAATAAATAAATAAATAAATAAATAAATAGAAAAAAACCAAACCCCAAAAAAGAGGTACTTGGAAACACCATAAGGGGGTCACCAGCTCTAACATCTCGCATGTAATTTTGTGCTATATGCACCACAGCTTACATTCTCCTTCTGAGGGCTCTTACGGGACAACCTCAGATATTATGTGGTGAAGTTACGAGTCCAGGGCGAAATACACATTTGCCTTCAGGAAACTGCTACCCAGGGAAATGCAGTGGAACTAATCAACCCGGGCAGCAAAATTTGTGTGAGGTTCAACAAGGCTCAGTGCTGCGTCCTGCACTTGGGTCACACCAGCCCCACACAGTACTACGGGCTTGGGGAAAGGTGACAAGAGGAAACAGCCTCGAGTTGTGCCAGGGAGGTTTAGATTGGATCGTAGGAAAAATTTCTTCACCAAAAGGGTTGTCAAGTGCTGGAGCAGCCTGCCCAGGGAAGTGGCTGAGTCACCGTCCCTGGAGGGATTTAAAAGACCTGTAGATGTGGCACTTAGGGACATAGTTTAGTGGTGGGCTTGGCAGTGCTGGGTTAATGGTTGGACTTTATTTTAAAGGTCTTTTCCAACCTAAATGATTCTATTCCTCGGAAGCATTGCTGCCACAATGCATCCCTCATTTATGAATTGAAATAGCAGAGAAAACCATAGCAGTTTAAAAATATATTTCTATTAGGAAAAAGTGAAAAAGGATGTATCTCTGAATATTTCTCGGAATGCCATTGTATTGGATGCTTCCAAACTTGGAAAGCTTAAGTCTAGAAAAGAAAAAAAAAAATTAAACATTATAGGATTCATTCTAAAAAGTCTTACATTTTACATAAAGAAAATTAAGTGTTTGACATACACACTTCATGAGCAAGATGATTTACATTATTTTCACTTTGTTTCTCATTATTGGAAATAAAAATATATAATCCTGCATTCATTTCTTACTTGTTCCATAACACCTTTGCTAAACCTTTCTATGAAATCATACACATGCAAGATCAAAACAGAGATGGGAAGTAGAATGTGCTTCATTATGACAAGTACAGCTCATATCCTCCTCCACAACACAATTTATTAGTATCTAATAGAATTGTAATGTTTCTCATTCTCCATTTTTACAGCTGCATCAAAATATTAAAGTGTGAATTGCAATTAAACTCACACAGTGCTCTTAGCATAATTTCCCTTGTATTAATACTTAGCAAACCAAGTTATCGGTGTAATATTACTCTTGATACTGGTTGTCATAAAGGGATAAAGCCTCCAAATAGTAATAAAGTATATTTTACTGTAGAGAGCAACAGTACAAAAAAACATTATGCTACCAAAGTTGTTAATTTCTGTGGAAGGGGGTGGGGAGAGGAAGGCTTTTGACTCCTTAAATTATAGTTTGCAGGTTAGTACACTGACTCACTTAATCTCTCTAAACAGGTAATTTACTTACTTTCTGAAAGCACCCATGTGCAAGGAAATACTAGCGCACTCCAAGGATGATTCTAAGATTGATTGCTTGGCTCTAGTCACCAATGACGTTAGGTAGTCTGCTAAGCTCTATTTTACATGTGTCTAAAATGTTTAAAGATTTTAGAGGCGGAAAAAAATGGAGGGGCAATAGTAGTTCCAGATAAGCAGACCACACACTCATAAACTGAGGTGGACTGAAACATTTTGAAGCAGAAGGGCTAAACTACTACTTGCAAATGGCAATAGGTAGGTCAACTAGGGACAGAGCAATTGCAGGTGTGATATATTATCCATTAAGAAGCTCAGAATTTACATTTTGCATTTTCCAGCTGTTCCTTAGATTTTCAGTTTGCTGTACCTGTTTGTGGTTTATAGATCAGAACAGAGCTCTGCAAGAACACGCTCATGGAAGAAACTGGAAATTTTAGTGCTTGCTTATAAAGGGAAAAAACAACAACAAAGCAGCTGTATTAAATTAATTAAATGTCCATTAAGTGGACATGACTTTGGTAGGATTGCCTGGGCTGGATAGTTCTATAAAAACATCTAGGAGTAGAACTTAAATGTCAAGGTTTAAGTTGTTGCTGTCTCTTAAAAGCAAACTATTTCATACTTTAAGTGCTGACCCATAGCGTAATCAGAGGTGGAGCTGCAGTGTGGGTCAACATGTTTGATCAGATTTGCCTGGTTACTCAAGAGGTGGAAGCAACAAAGACTTGGCCGTGCAGGCTGCAACCTAAAGCCTGGTGAGCTTGTGGAGTCTGTCCTGTAAATCACGTCATGAAAACAAAAGACCATTTTATTAAGTTCACAATGAAATCCCAGTCTCAAGGTGATGATGAAGGAGATTTTGAAAAAGATTATCTTGACTTATTTCAGACAGCCTTGTGGCTTTGCTAACATTCAGTATGCGTTATTGATAAAGGACCCTCATAGCTGTTGCCCTCCAATTTACAAAGTCATTTCTGTCAGCATGGATTTCTCTCCCTTCCAGATGAAAAATCCCTTTGCACCAGGGTGAAAGACTGTTGGGTAGGGGAGGTGGTAATCTGGATAGTCTCCCCAGTCAGCCTAAGTGAGCCTTCTCTGCGCTCTCCCTGCAAAGCAGCCTGGCTGCACAGTGGTGATCTCCCTTTGGGCTGGGACACCTCTCGTGATCTCCCCTTGGGCTGGGACACCTCTCAGGGTTGCTCCTCGAGGCAGAGAGACCTTTTACCAACAGCAGATCTTTGAATGAGCCTGATTTGAATTCACTCTAAATTGCAGCTGTATCCACGCCAGGTGACTCCCCCTTGAGCAGGAAACTCTCTCAAGGTTTGAGATTCCTTACCTGAGACTAAGAGAACCTTCCTCACCCAACGAAGAGATTCCTTACCCACAACAGATCCTTGCTAAGTGACTGATAGCATGCTGAATTAATAATAATGACATAAATACTCGATATTAATTATTACAAACTTTGTATAGACAATTCTATTAGACAAACTGTTGTCAAAGTCCGAGACTAAGATAGGACCTAGCCACACCTGAGCTCCATCAGGAGTTTATAAAACAAGGGGGTCTACTCTGAACTTCACGATTCAATGGGAGTGCCTCCTGTCTCCAGTCTGCGTAAATCATTCTAGCTCAATTCTAACTTGTTTTTCATTTGTACATTTCATTCATGTAATAGAGTGAACCTTTCCATTGAACTTCTTCACACTTCTACAACCTCTTATTAAAACCACTGTTGCTAATACCTCCAGCAATGATTTTTTAAGTGATCTAAATCACTCATTTGCAACAAACAGGAGTCCATGTCACAGCCTGCAGAATTAACGCTGGGGTTTCTGGGATTTGCTGTGTCATTCATAAGTGCCAGGATTAACTGCATCATTTCAACATGTCAGACATTTCATATTTTTCCTCCCTTTTCCTTCTCTCTCCCTTATATTTTATCTCCCAGAAGTTTAATCTCTCCTGCCTAAGCCACCAGCTACCAGTAGAAAGCAAAGTACTTGAATATGATGAAAAGGCCATTAATTGCCACCAGCCTGACCTCCCATCACAGGCTGTCTCCCTCCTCACTTGGCATGGGGAAGTTAATCTCCTAACTCTGTCCTTCTGTAGCTGGTACAATAATTGCTTCTGAACAATAGCAATGGTGACATTACTTTTGCTTGTGAGGCTATGTGAACTTGGTGAGCTGAAGCCTACAAAAGTAGCATGTTGACATTCTGTATAAAAAGTCAGTTAAGTGTTCAAGGGTCTAATCCAAAGTCTATTTAGTGTTCAGTAGAAGTTTCAAATGTGGCCCCTAATATCTTAAGTGCATCTTAGATGTCAAGCACCCAGGACTGTGGCAAGGTTTATTCATCTAAGTCTGGCTGAAAGTAAAATTCTCCATTCCCTCCTCTACTCCTCACGGCACATTTCCTAGTGGTATAATTTACAGGAAAATGATCAAAATATCATTAAGAAATGTCAGTACTTTCAGTCAAGCTCCCTTCAGAAATATAAGCAGTGTGTGGCAGGCATAATAAAGTCATGATTAGGAGTGTCCTTTAAGTCACAGGAAAGGGAGGCAGAGTAGATATGCCCTATTCCATATCTGAAGAGGCTCTTTGCATGACTGTGAGCAAGTTCATAACTAGCAAATGCCCAGGCATAACTCAATCCTTTAATGCCTGTAAAGATATTAGTACTTCTGCACTACCCAGCAATAGCAATAACAGCATCATTTTCTCCTTGCACATAGGAAGCCACTGAGAAGCCAGCCCAGATAAGCACATTGCAGAAGCTGCTTCCCTGCTCAGCCTAGCTGCAGGGCCAAGCAGAAGCAAAGCAGCAGCTGAACCACAGAGTGCAAGAAAGGAGGCTGATGTGATCTTTGACGTTAACAACAGATGCAGTTACTCCAGAGTTAGATTTGGTTTTACCCTGGGAAATGAAGAATGATGAGGAGGGGGCAAAGGACCTAGAAGAAAGACACCAGAGCAAGAGTCAGCGCTAAAGAAATGAGTTCTGCATGAGCACCACCAGCTCTCCTCACCCTCCTCCCAGCCTTGTTTCTCCTAGCAAGCCTGTGTCCACAAACCAAGGCAGACACATACACAAGAAGTGATCCATTTGTCCTGTGATAACATTACTCTAATTAGCCATATATCCTTGGCATCTAGGACTACATCTGGAAAGAAAAAGGCATTCTTCATTACTTGCTCTTTTCCTACAAAGAAATAACAACATGGCCTCTTTAGAAGATACGCTTCTAAAGAAGTGAATTTCGATAACACCAGGAGTTCTGTGAAAGTGTTTAATAGTGAGTTCAAGAGCAACTGAGGAAAAAAATGCTCAAATAATCAAGCACATCTCTGTACATGGCACTAGGTTTTTGTGTTGACTGCTTCCTTCACATTTTGAAGGAAGAAGCCCACGAGACAACAGAAAGGAGTAGGCATTTTCTGGCATTATTCCAGGGAGTTATAGCTGGCTCACTTCCAGAAAGAACACTCCCAGAACCGGTATTTCTATTCTAGAACAAAAGCATGTCATTTTGGATTCCTTAGCCTTTTTAGAAACAATAGTTCACCTGTTCTATTTGGCAGACTCTGCTAAACTCACTTCTCTGAGTAGACACCCCCTTTATTGTAAGGGACCTTTTTAGATCCAGGTAGAATATTATGTGACCAAACTAGACATGAATTAGAGAGAAAAGTGTGCATTTTGAAGTGCTGAGTATACAAGGCACCTGTCAGAGATGCTGTGGAGTTTGAGATCTTAACAACTGCAGTCCCAGCCCAGGACCAGTGGATGGAGAGATATATAAACTTCAGTTTAGCTTGTGGCAAGGCCACCACATATATGTATACATCATGTCAGTCATAAAAGAGGTAGCCAGGAGTGTTTTGGGCAAGGAAGCTCCTGATCTTCAGGCACTGTAAAGGAATGGGGTCAATCCTATCAAAGGGTTCTCTGCGAGCCTTTTTCTTTCTCAAAAGACGCTGTGCAGATCCTAAATCCACCTATGTCTAGGTTGCCAGCTTTGAGGCAGATACCAGATTGTTTTACTTCCTAAGTTTGGACATAGCAAACAAAAAGAAAACCCCAAACCGCAAGATAATACACATGGGAGCTGTGAACTTTTCTTAAAGCTGAAACGATTCTTTCATGAAACAAAATATTGCTGTTAGCCCACTCTTGCTGTAAATATAATCAGTGCCAAAAGGTACATTGGCTTTCCTAGCCCCATTTGTCCAGCTTAGTCATAAAAAGTCTTGGTACAGAAGCCAAAGCTTAGATGCCAGCTAAAACTGTGGTAAAGCCAAAGGTGAAGACTAGATTGTACTGTTCTACCTGGTGGAAAGAGTGCATAAAAGCACCCAAAAAGGATTTGACTTATAGACAAGGTGACAGTATTTCTGAAATAAAAGATTGGAATACTTTCATAGTGACTTTTTTAGGGTCATAAAAAAGACAAAATACCCATTTACAAAAGATGCGTGCTGGTGGTGTTATTGCCAGCTCACAAGGCGATAGCTACACTTGCATATCACTTATAGCATAGGTTTATTTCCAGACACTCAGTGTTCTGGAGGCATTGATCATATACTGCTGAACAACCAGTGTTAACATCCACTTTGAGCAGAGGAACAGCTTTAAATGTCTCTACTGATCCAACTTTTTCTCTCTTCACTCCTCTGTTCAGCAGACAGAACACTTGTTCCACTGGACTGTTTATTCCTGGCAAACATGGAACAAATTCTTCTCAGCCTTGGAAAAAGAGCAGCTCGTAGTTATTAAAACAGAAGGAGAAGCAAAAGAAGAAAACTGGGTCACTGAGGTGTCAGGAAAAAAAAAAAAAAAGAAATTGCTGGGATGTCATGAGAGAAAAGAAAAAAAGAGGAAAAAAAAAATCAAAATTGTCCCAAGTTTTGTTACAAGAAAAGGCAAGCTAAATGGATCTTCAAAAGAAGGTAGGGATTACATTACAGTGCCATACCATGACTTGTCTGAGCTGCCAAAGGGTTGGCAAATCCAATAGCTCATGACCAGAAATAAAGGGCAATTATAGCTGGGCAATGGAAAATTGATACCTCAAAATGTATAAACCCTTATGCTGATGCCTCCCAGCAAAGAACAGAAGCTGGACTGGTGGATTTCCAATGTAAACTTATATTGTCTTTTTAATTCTGCTTTTATTTAATGTCTCTGTCCTTTATGTGGCATTAACTTTAATGTAATATTGAAGGCTTTGCTTTTAAATAGCATCATAAGTGTAAATGTAATAGTTACATAATAATAATAATAAATCAAGAACATACTAGAGTCATTGCAATAACTAATAATAATGTTAAGACACAGGCTGTGATGCATCTAAAGTTCAGTACCTTAGAGAGTTAATTAGTCCTAAGTTAATTGGCAATGATCTTATTTCTAGACAGGAAATGTAGCCGATTATCTTGTTTATGCTTAAACAAGTAACTGAGGTCACAACAAGACTTTTTTGGTATTATTGATTGATTTTTAATTTCTTAATTAATTTTTATTGACTTTTCAAGCATCTTGCTTCTTGACTTAATTCTTTGCTTCTAGGGAGATGGAGCTACTGCCATGACTGGGGGTAATGTAAAGTCACAGTCACCATTTTAACTGCATGAAACAAGTAATTTTCATAACTGTGCTGTAGTTTTAAGATGCTATACAACTACAGATAAAGCTTTTGTGGCAAAGTGCAAACTGACTTACTGTTTTCATGTCACGCCTACCTTTACCTGTCATAAGGTACACAGCAGCATCAGAGATGCCAAATTGCATTTAGTCATTCAGACAAGCACTGCTATGTCATTTCATACGTTCTTGTTAATTGTACAACCAGGACCATTTTATTGCTTCAGGAAATTATTACCTTTAAAAATAGTTAATGGATAAATATATGAAAACCAAACCCAGGTAATGTTTTCCAGATTAGAGTTATGGGGGAGAAAACCAGTCCTTTACAAGGCAACTTTGTTCCATCACAGCCTACTTAGCATCTTGAGCCTTTTATAATCACAGGTGGCTTCTCCCCACATATCCTTATCCAGAAACATCCCATAGTATACCCGTTATTAAACAGACCTAAAAAACTGAACATAGTGTTAGACTTCAGTTCATGGGAAAGTACAAGCCAAAAAGGACCTCTAGCTCATGGCATCCCCAGTGAATAAATTCTTTAACTGCAAAATCACATAGCATTATATAAAATTAGCAACCCTTTACCTTGCCTTCTGCCATTTTAGATCAGAATATAGATACAGAGTAGTGAAACACCTGATGGGCGACGGTGCATGGGGATGGATCTGACTGGGGAAGTCAGTGTGGGGTGAATTGTACAGTGGTGCCACTGCTGCCCCATGGTCCCATGCCCCTGTGGGAGAGCCCCCGCAGCAGCACGGCTAACGCATCTCCTGCCAGCAGAGCCCCAAAGGCTGGCTCCTACAAACAGGACTTCATTCCCTGTACACTGGTTTGGGTAAGCTAGATGTCTGTAAGATGCCCTGGAAGAGGGAAGATAAACCCAGAGATAATTAAAGGCCACAAATGATATGCAGGAAATTAATTCCTGACAGCATCAGAGGGGATGAATTGGTTCCAGGAGGACAAAGTTTGCACTGAGGAAAAGCAACAAGACTTCTTTTAAAAACAGAAGTGTAAATAGAAATGATAGTGCTTTATAGAAGACCAAAGAAGTGCAGATATGACCATATTTTAAACCACCACAGCAGCAAATGGGATAAAATTGAGACTAGTTTTCTGCTGCAGATACAGAGCAGTCCCAGAATGGTATAAATACTTTCCTTCTTTATCCCCCTCCCTGCTTCATATTCAGTCTTTTCATTTTTCTCATTTGAAAAAACCCCACTGTTCAGGAATTATTTGACAAACCCATGATTTTGGATATTTTTTTTTCTTCCCTTGTGTTAATGGGCCTGTTGTCACTTAAAATGTTCTGGCAATTTAGAAATTATTCTTTACGTTGATGCAAAACTCTTCTGCTTGATTATGTTTTATTCTATTGCTGGAGTTTTCTACTTCCTTCAAGTCCCACTTCAGTATCCCTTGAGTACCACTATTTCATGCTATTACGATTTCAGGCCATATAATTCATAGCAAAACATTCATTTTCAGTTTTATCAGATATTCAGCACTGAACATTGTACCAAGCACGCTGCCCTGCCCCCCTTTGTAGCTGGCTCAGTACTGCCCAACATCACCAGTCTCTCCAATAATGGAAGGTGGAAGTTGTCCTTTAAATAGACACTTTCCTTCCAAGAACTACATGGGCTGATTTCCCACACTTGCCCCCTCCTACGGAGTTAGCACAGCTGTCCTACAGCAAACTGCTCCCCAGACTTGCAGCATTTCGGAGGCAGCCACCCCAATACTGAGGGGGGGGGTGTATATTCACATATGCTGAGATTTAGTCCAGGGCCTCATTTGTGCCGTAGGTAGTTTCACCTCCCAAGAACCACAGGACTGGTTCTAGTTTGGAACATGCATTTTGCCACTATCTTATCTGGAAAGCAAGTCCACTTATTAGGGAACTAAACCAAGATATGATGGCCTTGGTAGCGTTGGAGGAGTTTTCAGGAATAAACAAGAGAATTTTATAAGGAAACACATAAATTTTGTCCTGCTTTCCCTCATTTTCCCTGCTTTTATGCTGTACCTATTACAAGGGTGTCCTTAAAGCTTAAAAATCTGCTATGAGGGCTTATCCTTTCTTTCCACACTCGGAGCCTAACTTTTACAGTGCTAGGGTGGATGTTTGTTTCACTGGGAAATGAGAGTGCTTCTTCACCTGAGTTTTCTGATCTTGTGGTACAAACACCTTCCCTAGCAACTTGTTCCTTATCCACCTGACACAGGGAGAAATCCCCTACATCCAAAGAGCAAGCCCATACCTCTCCCCACCCCCACTTCACTGGGAATTCTGCTTTTCCTGTAGTTCAAAGCAAATTAAGAGCCAATGTTTTTGGGGTGACCCTATTTGTAACTTCATTTTGTACTGAGACAAGTCAACCTCCTTTTTGCAGGTTGGAAAATAAATCTTATGAAACTCTCATGGTTTAAAAACCAAAATAACTCAGAGTAATTTACACTTTCAAGAACAAAATATACTTTAAAAAAAGTAATAATGGTAATATCTTCTTCATGCTAGGTAAGATCTAGGACACACAGATAATGAGTGGTCATCAAGATTTTATTCTTGTATTTATCGATCGAAAAATTCAATATATTAATATGTTTAACTCCCTTTAAGTAGACTGAAATAATTCCTTAAGTACAATGACCGGAGAAAAATCTTTCTCAATTTTGTCCACAGGCATAAAGCCTGACCTTGGGTATCCACGTGCCGTGCAACACAGCAAAGCGGAGGAGCCCAGACTGGCACGGGGAGGCCAGGTCCCCAGTTGCGTGGGGGAGCACGTGGGGTGACTGAGCAGTGTTCGTTAAGGTTTATTGGCTGTGATAAAGCACTCTGCCAGCACAGCCACATGATGCTGGTGTTTTCACTGGTGGAACTGGGAGCAGGTTTTGGCTCAGTCGCTCCACCCTCCTTTGGATCAGGTGTAATTTAAATTACTGTTGCTCCCCACATACCATTGTAAGGTTATTTAGCCATTTGTGTTCTTGCGGGGGGAGGGGGGGGGGGTGGCTAGCACAAGGTACTGCTGCTGAGGAACAAACTAAAGCAGTATTGAGAGAAGACAGTGCTGGGAAATTCTTCTGGGGACCTCTGCTCTCCATGCCAGGCCAGCAGCTACACTATTCTCTCTTTGGGACAGCCTGAGCAAGACAATGAAATTGAAACTTCTGCTTTTATTCTTTTATTATCCTGCCCTGAATTTTATGGTGTACCTCAGAATGTATCTTTAAGTTATGAAACTGCTGTACCACCATATTTTTTTCCTTTTTTTTTTTCCTGGTGGATGCTCTGTGAAGAGAAAACTACCAGTAGCATTTCTGTAAACATCTCTCTTCTTGCCTAGTCAATGTATCCTCAGTTAAAAATATATTAATAGCCACAATCCTCAGCTGTGCTCATTTACGCAAAAAGAGTGCCAAATGGTACAGAGCCTCCTTTGCCGCCTCTTCTGAACAGATATGAAATGCCTGGAGAGCACTGTAAAGATCTGGCTGTGTCCTATACAATAGTGGATGCACTGATGCTAACCATTTCCAGTACGTTTTGGTTTGCTCCTGTTTTGCTTAATCCCAAATCGAACATTAAATAAAACAAATTAAAATTCTGATGGGGTACACAACACTTAATAAAACTAATGCCCTGGTCACAAATGCCATGCAATTTATGAGTGTTGTCCTCTGGGTAATGACCAAGACAAAACAGAGGTACAGATGCACAAGAAATTAAAGCAGATTGGCCTAAGATCAATTCTGTTGTCAGCTGTGTGGTATAACTGGGACAAGTCATTGCTCTCTGTATAAACACAGGGAGAAAAGGCAGGATGATGAGGGTCATTTGACTTCATCAAGACAAAAGTATATAGGTAAACTCTCCATCAAGTACAAGCCATTCCCAGCAATTACCATTTTACAAACTGTTGCAGAAACCTCCTTTCGATCAGCCCTTCACTTGCATTGTGGGTGAGGGAGGCAGAAGCAGCACATGATCATTCTGCCAAAAACAAGTATTAGCCAAAACACAAGATGTGCAGAATACTCGTTGGCTGCAAGCAATGATCTTGTTGATCAACTGGACAAGGTTACAAGCACCAAAACCCCAAACACGTTGCTGCACCTGGACACAAGAGCTTCAGCAGCACACTCCATGTGCCCAGGCTGGGTGTCACCGCTGGCAGCTCAGATCAAGACACCTTTTTCAGGTGACTCTGGATCAAACTGGGCCACATCTCAGTTCAGTTTCCACAAAAGGAAGCCTTTTGTCTGCTCTGTGCTGGCTCCACAGTGCAAGCCAGGACACAAAGCCAGCCTGCAACACAAATGCCCAAAGCCTGGACAAGGCAGCCACCAGGCCCCCAGCACCAGCTGTTTGCTCCACCTTTGCTGCAATACTTGTAAAGCTTCACGCGTATCGTGTGTGGGCAGCTCGTTCAGCGTGTGCATACAAGTACCCGTTTCTATGCAGAGAAGTATTTCTGGGTTTTAGGCTGGGGATTGGAGTCTTTTAGTAACTGTAACTTCTTTTAAATTAAATAGCTCTTTTCTCTGTGGCGTTAACTTCCCAGCCTTTGTCTCGCCACTCATTTTCTTTTCTCCAGCCACAACTCAACTAGCGCTCATATGCCACCCTGTCCTGGTTATGGTTTGATGTTTTAATTTCAGCAGCTTCTCTGATTTCTTTGGTTGAGGGTCTTTAGTTAGGGTATTTGGGGGGTTGTGTTTGGTTGGGGTTTGTTGTTTTGTTGGGTTTTTTTGGCTGGTTTTTTTGGTTTTTGGTTTTTTTTTTGGGGGGGGGGGGGGGAAGGGGGAGGAATATTAAGTTTATGAGTTCCTGATCTTCTTGTCCAACCCATTCCCCCCCAATCCAGTTTTTAGTTGTTACAGTCATATACAGCTGCCCTCTGCAAATGAATATTGCCATTGCTACACTTCAATACTTTGTATTTCCAGCCCCTTTAAACCTCTTACTTTAGAACTGTTGTGCAATAACATATTGAATAAATGAATAACCACTTCATACTGCTCTTGTATTTATGAATAACCAGAGAAATTTCTTTTTTTGGCAGTGAATGAAAAAGTAGATGTACTTAAAAGGCTCCTAAACTGTATTTTCAGTTGCTACCAGCTGAAATCAAAGAGGCAAAATTACTTTTTTCTGCTTAAATATTTAATTGATTTTTCCTAGAATACTGTCCTCCCTCTTTCTCAATCCAAGGCATGCGCAATGATTCCTGGCTATACTGTAAGGCATTCTTCACAGATCTAGACCCGATCAGAGTATTTATAAAAAATGGACCACAGTAATTTTAAATGCATTTTTAATGCATGTATTCTACCTGTATATACTAGCACCCAGGAACTTCACAACAAAAGAACTGAGTTTGACTCTCTCTGCCCAACGTGCCTGTCTACAAGTCCTGTGTCTGCAGTGCTAAATTACACCCATATTCCAGCTGCCCATGGCTTCAGACAGCCTATGCACATTAATTGTTCCATCCAGAAACAAAATTGAGAAAGGCATGTGGGAATGTGCATGGAGCGGGGGGCAGAGTTATTGAAATTCATGTATTGCTCTGCTTGATTCCCCAAGCCATGCACAGGAACACTCAGCCATAGGCGGCTACATCACTGTCTCGGGGAGAGGGAAGAACTGGGGCAGAACTGTTCCACTGTGTGGTTTCACTGCTGGTTGCAGCTTTTCAGACATGCAAGGCATAAACCCAAGAACCTGGCCTGTTGAGTTTCAGTGCCTGCAAACCCAGAATAAAATATACTTAGAGCTACTGTGGGATTTGTGTACCGATTTATGTGCATTTAATCAGACACCAGATATTTTCTGAAGATTAAAAAAAATAAGCCTTATAAGGTCTCATTAGATAAAAGCAAAATAAGCTTATTCATTCTTCCAAGCTGAAGGTCAGTTTCCCCTAATTGTGCCCAACAACCTGCCCAGTGTTTTAGGGACAAACTACTTTAGTCTCTCCAAAACAGAAACAGTAAAACACAAGCTTTTTCAAATCAAAAAAGAAACTTTCTACTGCACAGAAAGGCCACACACAAATACAGCAGCACCCATGTAAGCCTGCCTGTATGCTTTGGTTCTCAGAAAAGCCGTCCACAGCCCTTCGCTGATGTTGCTGCCTTAGAGGCATCGGTTGTTTCAGCAGGAAGCTCTGCGCAGAGGCATCCCAGCATCAGGGCAGGCTTGAAAAGAAAAATTCTTTTATTTCAAAAGCCCATTCCTTAATTCTTCGCAACTGGTGTAAATCAGGAGCTCCATTCCAGTTGCTCCAGTGTAAAACCACTTCAGTTTAGAGGGCAGATCCAAGTTTAATCTTCCAACTTGCCAAAGCACCTGGACTGTGGCTGGGCGGGCAGGCTTTTTGCACAGTTTGGGACTGGAACAGAGAGCTGCATCTCATACAGCTACACTGGTCATCTCACTGAGCCCGACTCCTCTGCACAGTATCTGACAGAATACAGCCCACAGGGAAGGATACTAGTACAATGCATTTCTTTCCGGTTAGATTTGAGTTTTGCAAATGCAGATAACTTTTTAATATTTTAAAGTACATTTTGAATTACAATTGTAATTAGGCAAGGAGAGTTTTTTCTCATAATCACATGAAATGGCCCAAGCAATTTAGCGTTCCAATTTTCATATTCATAAAGCAAATATTAGACTGTCCAGTTACATTATTGAACAATAGATAACAATCCTAGGTCATACTGTATGTCCTTTTTAAGTAGATATGTAATATGGAAGATTAAAAAAGTATTCTTCTAGAATTACAGGGGGGATTGTATAAAATTTTTATGGTTTAGAACTGTAATTCTAACCAGAGAAGAAGCCAAATTGTTTCTCAACGTTTTCAAACCGGTGCTTCCAGGACACAGCAACCCTGAGATAAGAGAACTGTATATCTTCAAAACAGTCACTTAAAAATATGAGCCCATTAATGTCAGACCCCTGTTAACCCATAAGTCCAAAACTAGAGGCAGGGCACAAGATTATGCATAGGAGCATCATCTACTAATTGAAAAAACCCAAAGTTAATTGAATATATATTTGTTCACCACAAATTAGGTATAACATCATTCTACCACTCCCACTTCATAATAATTCCTTACAAACATGTAGTCTGCTATAAACCATGTCTTCAAGGATCCCAGAAATCCACATTTTTCATAAATACATTTCCTTGAGCTCTCTGTATCAGTGCTATGTTTGTACCCAACTGGATCCTATCACACAGTATTCTTCAGGCACGCAGCTGCTTTTCTGTCTTTGGCATTTTAAAGAAAATTAAAATGAGACTTAACACTTTTAATTAGATGTTTAATTCATGCTTTTGTTAGCTATTTCCTTCCAATCTGAATTTTGTCACAACTATAACAGTCTTTCCACTGCCAATTTTTTTTTTAAAATGCTAACTCAGTGTCTCATAAAAAATGTGTATTGCACAATTTGGTAAAGAATTTGAAAGTGAAAGTCTCATTTGTTAGTAAAGTAGGAAAGCCTAGCAACTGTCACAAGCTGTGGCTGCAAAAATATGCAATGTTCAGGGAAAAAAAACCCTCCGAAACCAAAGGAACAGTTTAAACACATTTTATAGGGGATACAATAAATGCAAAGTTTAAAGGACTAGTTGAAAGAGTAAGTCAAGCAGACCGTGGGTCTTACCAATGAGATGCAAGTATTTTACTACTATTGTTTTATTTTTGAAGAAACAAATGCAGAAATACTCCTCTAAAAACAAATGGAATAGAGGTCAATATCTGACGAAGGTAGCAAAAAGCAGCCCAGTTTTCAGAAGGAGCTTCCTATTTCTACTCTCACTGACACACAGCGAATTCACAGCATTGCTTTCCAAATCCTTCGGTAGCAGCTGAGTTACATTCAGCCAAGTGATGTTCCCATTAAGAAAGCAACACCAGGCTAAGTCCCATGCCTTCTCCTCTGCTGTCAGTTATTGTTTACAGTCACAGGACAAGGGCGAACAGAATTCAGCCTGTCCTCAGGACCACATCATATAAGTAGTGTCTGAGCATTTGCTGAACTTTCTCTTTTCCCTCCAGCCTCTTTTCCAGTACACCACCAGTATCACCTACTGGTTAGCACTTTGTTGGTTTTTCATTGGCCCACTGCACAGTGTAGGAACCATCCTTGTTGCTGTATTTTACCATAGGAATAGGCTGCACAGGTTGTGGAGGCAACATCGACTCATGTGTTCCTGGGCGAATCTGTAAAGGCATTTGTTCATACTTCTAAATGTACAAGTACTCCAGCACCATAATGGATTACCATTATTATTAATAACAAAGAGATGTTCTATTGGCCAAGATTCCTGGGTTTACTGCACCTGTTGTTCATGGCCTAAAACCAGCATCCCTGTTGAATTTACTTGTTGATCCTCTTGCACACACTGAGCTAACCTGCTGATCCTGCTCGCAATTTTCTGAGCATGCCATACCTGTACAGCCTCACTGTGCGTGCTTGGGTTAGTCACTCCTAACTGCAGCCCTCAGCTGGGCTCAACAGCAAACCCCAAGGCTTGCTGACACCCAAGCTGTGAGCTGAAGGCAGCTTCTATTCAGCAATGGAGACAGTTTTGAGGACTTCCCCAAAATATTTAAGGTTGTTTGAAACGGCTGGTTCAGTCTGGACACTACCGTTCTGCTTCAGAAAATGTATTTCCATGTATATTCTTGTATAAGGAGATTGAATAACCTTTGGATAGGTCACCTGGGAGGTTTTGCACACCTTCAAAAAGTGACCTTAACATGCAGAATCCAGGCAGGCTAAGAAAAGTATGGTTCTACCCACAGCGTATACAGTGCCACGATGCAGCTTGTCTGAAAGCCCTGTCAAAGCAACTGTGATCCAAAAGCTGTGCTCACAGTCTGACTCCACCACCAGTAGCGTGTTGGCCAGCAAGAGCTGGTGGCCATGCTTCTTCACCATTCCTCCCTTTGTACAGACCCTGTCACCTGTGCTGCAGCCATCAGCTTTGGAGCTTGTATTTTTGGATGTAAAATTATGAACTGCTATTACTTGTGCTACAGAACTAACACAACAGGCAACAACTGCAGCAAAACCCCCACCCTGTCTTGTACCAAAGCATCCAGCAGGACAGGTACCTCCCTGCTGAGTATTACATGGTGTTGGCTGCTGGTAAAGACTGCCAAAATAACTATCAGTCACTATCCATGTGGACATTCACACCCTGAACAATATGTCATCAGAATATCTGAATCACTAACTGAAGGAAGGAGAAACTCATCCTGGATAGCCTGCGAACATATGGGTTCATACCGTGTTTGATCCCTTCCTCTCCTTGAAGCAAGACAAGTGAGATATTATCTGAGTGGTCGTATTTGCATCGTTTCAGAAAACCCATTAGGTGATAATTTGAAAACACCCACAAAAAGTCTATATAAGAAGCAAAACCTTAAATAACCATAATCTGGATTTCACTCCAGGTAACTGTGCAAAGACCTACTGTATCACTAATTTATTTACTTACGTATTTACTTGAGTCAAGTTCTTGGCAAAGCAAGGTCAAAGCCTCGGCGGTCAGTTGGGGAGACACCACAGAGCTCTGGAACCACCAGTGGTGACACACGTGTGCACAGGTTGGTAACAACCCCCTGCACAGCCTGTGGCTGCAGGTGCACAAGGGTGCATCGTGTACGCTCAGAAACAGCTTTACGTTTGGCTTTCTTCTCTGGGTGGCTGAATTCAGAAGCCACTCCAGACCCCTCTCAAAGTCTGTTCTCAGCTGGGAGCCTGGTTAAATCACTTAAGGGGAAATTGAAATCAAAGATGGTTTGCTGCACCCAGCTGAAATGGATTGTTTAGTGATTACAAAAATATAACCCTGCAAGTGGGCTCGTGGTTCTGTGGAGAGGTAGAAAGGCTGGGAGCAGCCTGCATGAAAGAGAGTAAATAGTTTTGTGGGGGAAAGGCATTTTTTGTTTTTAACATAGCTACTAATGAAATAGCAAGAGTGGCTTACAAAGAAAACATGCAAACACTAGACTGCTGTGAATTATGCAGTTTGGTAAGAGATAAAATAATAATCAGCTCACCATCAAGACCAAATCCCCAAGCTGCTTGTAGGATCATGATCGGAGTGGTGTTGAGTCATCTCTTTTGCATACCTCTGCGGTACACAGCATTCTCAGCATACCAAGAGCTGCATCCGCCAGCGGAATCCATCGACTGCTGCCACCCAGGCCCAGCCGAGCAGGCAGAGATGGCCTCCACGGCTACTCTGAAGACACATTTTGTAGAATGAACAACTTCTTCCACTGCTGGCTCCCAGCCATCTCTTCTTCCTTCATCTCCGCAGGAGGCTTGCTTCTTTCCTTCCTTCCTTCCTTCCCTCCCTCTCTCCCCCCCTCTCTCCCTCCCACACCTGCAAAAGGCTGAAGCTTTCAATCAGTGGATGGGGATGGTTAGTGGCCAGCTGAGCATTAATTTGTTGGTATAAGGAGGTGTCGTTAGCACTAGGAGCCCTCCCTGGCTGGGTGTATTTAAGGAGCTGTTGCAGCAGTTCTAGGCTGCCTGATAACCTCCTTGTCACCTCCCTAGGTGGCTGTAGTAAAAGTGCTGCAATTGTCTTTAGAGGAGCAGGAACCTGTAATATAATTAAATATGTCAAGTCAGTTCTGATCCAGTGTGTGGAGACCCCAGGGTAATTTGCTTCCCTTTATAAACCTGAACTCGATTTGCTTAATTTCTTTCTAGATGAACCTGAACGCTGGCTTTCAATTCTCATGGTCTCTTATTTATTATTTTTTAGACAGTTCATCCCTCCAGACACAAATCATAATTACCAGAGACCGGAGGGAAAGAGCCCAAATTCAAATGAATACATATATACATATGTGTGTGTGCACATGTATATTAAGCTGCTGCCTGTCAAAGGCAGTTTAATGAAGCTGGAGGGAAGCTTTTAAATAAAGTCATGGAGAATGTCAAGCAATGTGAAGCAACCTAGTTAAACACAGGAAAACCTGTCCTCCCTTTCGTTTGGCTTCTGATTTATGTCAAGCTGAAATAAATGATAACACAAGGTTATTAGAGTTCCCTTTGATATAAATATGGAGTGTATGCATTTAGAAATCTTAAGACTATAAAACACAGGTGGAAGCACACCATCCATAAGTTCCAAGCCATCTCATTTAAAACACATGCAAAGCACACCAAAAAGAGAGCAGGAGAAATAAAGATTGAAGTCTCAGAACTCTTCTTGAAGCACAAATTTTCTTGAAGAGCGCTATTAACCCAAATTTGTTTGAAGGCAGACTGGCCGGTCTACAAAAAATGCCAAGATCATGTTTAAGCAAAACCTTCTGCACATATATTAGTTTTACAGTTGTAAAAAGGCATAACCACAGCAGGGTATGGAAACATGCTGTGAAGGAGCATGAACCATCTAGGGAACCCATTGCCACCTTGCTGCGATGCTGGGCTGTGTGGCAGAGGAGAGCTCTGGTGCACGGCCACAGCCTTCCAGGGAGGCACCGCCGGTGACGCAGCTGTGTACATCCTGCGCGGTCCTTGCTCGCCCACAGCCTGTGACTGCAGGTGGGTTCCTGCGGTTGCCCCATGGGCAGGATCTCTGTGTTGCCAAGGTAGTTTCCTACTGCCTAGTCATTTTCCTCATTTCTGGAGCGGGAAATCTCTGTAAAAAACTGAACATAACCCGCAGAACATAAATTCCGAGGAAAGTGGCAAAGCTGATAGTAGTTCTGCCTTTTCTCAACCTCTTTTGAAGCAAAACATTCTGATAGTGTATATATTTGACTATAAATAATAATAAACTTTGCAGAAAGGAAATGAATGTTTTTATACATCTCGATTCAACAGACTCCAGTTTAATTCTAAGTGCTTCTTTTGAGAAATCAGTTGTGAGGTTGATTATATGTCAAAATATCCAAACCAATGAAGTTATGTTGTTGATGCTATTTCAAGAACAAGTAGAAAGAGTAATTTAAAGAGATAAGACCAGCAAAGAACAGAGAATTTGCATATTTTCTTCTACAGGTGACTAAAGATCTAATTACTGTTGGTAAAAGCAAACCCTTTGTGTCAGAAAGAGTGCTTACTTCAGGGGCTGCAGATTAAAACACTCTAGTTAGTCTTTTTTGTATTCAGGAAAAAAAAAATTAGCCCATAAATTCTTTTATACTTTCAGTGAAGATATTTTTGGAACTGCAATAAATTTCTCATCACATATAATATACTACTGTCTGATTATTTTTTTTTTTTTAATTTTTACCTTCAAATTATGTCTAAATGGGACAGTCCAATTATGTCTGATTTAATGTTCTAATGTAATCCTGTGTGATTACAAGAAAGGTCTCAGGTTATTTAACAAATGACGTTTTGGATTTATTACAAAAGTGGTATTGGAAGTATAGGACCTGTGGGGAGCCAATTAAACTTTCCTGGACATCATCTGCTTAGCAGTGTCCTCCTGCCACTAACCTGGTACCTTGCCTATGGAAATATCCAAGTTGCTGTGCAGTGACTGGGAAAGTGGAGTTTAGTTCAGGCCTGTATCCTTTAGGAGAGCAAGAGAGAATGACAAAAGATAGATGATGATAGCTGTTTCCATTACTGACCATGTCAAAACAACCACCCTGGGGAAACAGCCTGGCCTTCTTGTCTGTGGTATCCCGAAGAGTCAACGCCAGAGAAAGACTGTGCCCCAGTAAGCATGTAAGTAAATAAATCTTGAAGGAGAAGTGGACTCGGCATATACTCTGTCACCTGAACCAGGTTGCCTCCCTTTTGTACAAAACCGATGTGAAATGTGAAGTTATGCCCCATCCATTCTCACTGTCTCAATGCATCTCTGTGAGAATCCAGTGTAAGGCACGGCAGAATCGATCTTGCAAAGCCATCGTGGCTGGGGAGGATGTGTGAGGAAGGCTGACCCTGTTGGGGTTGCCAGAGTTCAGGTAGGGAGCTACTAGAACTGGCAATTAGAAAAGCTAACTTTTAATTGCAAATGAAGCAGGTTTGTTCAGTGGTGGACATGGAACCATGTGATGACTCTGTTACAGCACCATTTTCAGGAGAAAAACTTGCACTTGAAAATGGATTTATTGGAATTTTTATAGTTGCACTTCTGGTCATGAGGTATCGATTTTTACAGCTAGATATAAATGAGTTAAAATAAAGGGGAAAAAATCCTAAGCTTCATCTCAGTGACAAAAGCGATGTCTGCTCTAGAAGCCTTTTGCTCATATAGGCTAGTCTTACTGCTCAGCCTTGGCACCACAGCCTTTGTGTAGCCAGGCCATACAACAAAAATTGTATCACCCCAGTAAAGCTACTTGCAGAAGTAGAATAGGTTTCCTAGGAGAAGTGCAATTTTAGCAGAATAATTCTGTTTATATAGCAGCTTTCCCTGGTGCAATTATGATGACTAGATATTAGACTCCTCTTTCTCTGCACCTGAGAGGATTCTTACCTGTGCCAAGAAAGCCTACAGACCAGGCCAGAAGCAGAAGTTGAGATAATTAGAATACAGATAAGCTCTTTATGACTTACCTCTGTTTTGCCACTCTTATTACACAAGCAAAATGAAAGTCATCTCGTTATACTAGAAACTGTACCAGCACTCAGCCCTGCTACTGGTTTCTAGCTGGAAATCAGCTACAGTGATGGATGGAGTGAAGAACAGGCAGGTACAGGCACGGAGAGATCAAGGGAGCAGCCAATCGTCACAGGAAATGTGATAATCTTTTGATCTCTTGCTGTATCCAAATCATCTAAACACGGCAACCGGCAACAACAGTATCACATGAAAACCCTCATTCTGCCTCAGTGTGCCTTGCAACCATTTATATATTCCCCTTCAGCTCTCAGAAATCTTATGCTTGTGTTATTTCTTTATTGCTTGTTTGTTTTTCTCTCCTTCACTGCAGACTAGCTCTGCTGGTCCCACTGTCTGGCTGCATTAGCACTCATCAAATATAAAGCAGAGCGTGCGATACACTTTTTCAAGGCATTCAAGCATGAACTACTTTTCACTCTGGAATCCCTCTACCCTGTTTTGCTCCATAACTTTTCCCAGTGCAGTGATCAACCCGTCCTCCAATCAGCTTTACAACCTCACCAACAATACTGCTCCATAGATCAGCCCGGGTTGCTGCAAGATCATGATGATTTTATGCTTCCAGCCTGCCACTTCACACTGCCCCTAACTACCCAACGAGTGGAAGTCCCAGGGTTGTTTGTAAACTGGTATGTCTAGTGCAGCCAGCAGGCTGGCCTGGGTTGTAAATGTGATGTATTTCATACTTAAGTAGGAGTGTCAACTGTTAAATCCATTCCTTGCTAAAAATAAAAGCTACATTATAAGCCTGATACTGTAGATCACTTTAAACCAGATACTGTAATCCCCACTTGAGACAGATACATGACCTATTAAATTAAACATAGATTCCTTCAAATTGCACGCAGAAACTCTCCCAGATCAGACTGACTCCACTACTCTACCCTGTAAATAGAAATATTGAACTTCTGTATATATTCAGACATGATGCATATAGTCACTTATCAGCTTTTGTATATGCACGCTGTATTAGCAGAGGTGTGCCCTGAAACAAAACCAATGTTGGCGACATTTTCAAACTGAAATACCTGATACCATCTTCCTAAGTACCTAGTTAATTTTGTTAACAAAATAGGTATTTAATTTCTGAATAGGTGACATGTATGGCAGGTGAGGAAAGAAAATGCTGTCCATATAAAGGTGCTGATAAATTATTTTGGGGACCCACATTTGAAAACAGAGCTGACAACCTCAGGAATGCCCTTATATTTGAATAATTCCATTGAGATCATCTAGATTTTTTTCTGGGCAAACACACATTTCTGTAGAATTTGCAGCTCAATAAACTCTGTTGTTGTTGTAGTTGTGTTTTACAACTTTCTAGCTGTCTTCACCCTGACAGTGAGGGGTAGCTTTGGTGATTTCTGTGAGAGGAAAGTGGAGAAGAGCACTAAGATGACACCGTGAAAGAACACAGCCTGTGACCTGGTCCGGAGAGCGGCTTTGATCACACCAAGGCTTCAGCTTCTTTTTTTCATGGTTCCCGAGATGGATGGAAGAATGAGTACTGCCTTCATGTGGATTAATCTGCAGAAGGAAAGAAAAGGGTTATGCATATTTTATGCCTGTGTGGCATCTACTTAGTGTGCTTTACCACTTACTGAGCACGGGCTGGACATTGCATTATATCATTATGTACAGGGTTAAAACCGATTACTGCTGAGTACCCACACCCAGCGTTTCACAGCTGCTCTCTTGCTTTGGCACACAATCAGGGCTTTCTTCCAACACAGCTCAGCAAAACTGCTACCTCCATGTCTTGCAGCAAGTCTCATTTATTTATTCAGATTTATCACCACACCTATCAAGCTCTTCGCTTTTACTTTTTTTTTTTTTTTTTTTTTTTTTTGACTTCCCAAAACTTCATCACTTCAGCTGTTTTTCTGAGGGCTTGCTACAAAACAGGGGTTCTTTCTGCTCTTTTGGAATGCTGGAGCAGCTCTGGTATTCCCACATAAAGCTCCAAATTGGGAATGTCAAATTAGGATCAAATGCATCTAGAAAACAACCAGCCAGCTGACCAAACAAATGAATAAGCAAAAAACTAAGCCGGTTATGTGAGGCCACCATCCAGGTGGATGCAACAAATAATGCTTGCACTTCTAGAGGAAGGATAAATCAAGATGATGCAGTCTGTAGCAATATTACAGGGGTAGTATTTTCCCACGCACTGAAATGAAGTTCTCTTGAGCAATTCCTGCAGTGGATGAGTCACTGTCTGTCTTGGATGGTTTATTCAGAATTATTTCTGTTCAGCAAGAATGGAGGAGAAATCTTATTCTCCGCTGTATGTGAGCCCTCATACTTGCAAGTATTGTGCTGATGCAATACAGTGTTTCACTCCACAGTTGCACCCAAGTTATAGTAAGGTGTCTCTCAATGAGTCTGAGCTTTTCCAAACAGCATATCCATGTTCAGAAGCAAGGAAGCTGAATGCACTTTATTTTTTTCAGGAAGATTTGCTCCTGAGCTGTGAGTGGCACATCAGGCGCCGAGGCTATTAAGGTAGTAGTAATGGTTCCGTGAATGGGGAACGCCAGCTGATGGCAGTGGGAAGTGTGATGCCTTTCTCAGAGGTCACAGCGTTGGAGAGTAGCTGTGATTGGGAAGAGCTGAAGCCATTCCTCTACGAGAAAGTGTGAAGCCAGCCTATATATTGGCGAAGCCACTTCAGGGATGTGCTTCAGCAATAAGACATGACAAGCTGTGAATTACAGCGCATTAATTCAAGCCTAGCATATTGTCAAGTATGGGGCCAAAGGGCTAAGAGCCATCCATACAACTAGGTGTGAATTAATTCACACTAGTTCACACACTGAAGTGTCTTATTGTGATAATAGATTTAATACTCCTAAAATGTTATTTTAAAATATCTATATATTATTAATTACGATATAAGACTTATGCCTCCTGAACACTGAATTATATCTCAATGAAACCATTGCTCAAAATTCTTATTAACCCGGAAGGTCACTCAATTTCTCCTGCCCATTTCGTAATAATAAATAGCATAAACTATTCAGACCATTCCATCTCTTTGTTACAGGAACTATCACCATAAAAAGGGAAATCCCTTTTCCTGTATGTAAAATTAATGAACAAGTATGTGGTTGGATAAATGTTTCCTGCATGTAGGTGTTCAGCCATATGTTTCTGGATTTCTCTTTGATAAGTAAGTGCCAGCTACCACTGAGTGATTATGTGCAAAAACCGTACCAGGAGGAAAGGTGCCTGTACACAAGCTCTAATCAATGAACTTTGCTACCCATCAATTCATATTTCCAAAGTGCTCGCATTGAAATGAAAGTCATTATGGATGTGCCAATTAGTAAGAAAAATACATTGGGCTTTTGTCTCTTGCCAGTGGAGGTCAAGGTACTCTAATTTTAATAGAGTGTCATCCAGAGAAGAGCTAAAAAACAGATTGGGTGGAGCCCAGCCCTGGGGAAAGTCTATTAAAGCTGATGGGAATTGCCTAGAGTGGGTCAAACTCATTCACTTCTACCAGGAACGAGTTTGGTCCCCTGGGAACAGTTAAATATTAAATCCATTTCTGGTTTTTGTTTTGTTTTGTTTTTAACTGAGTCTGGGGCTTCTGAGCTGTTTATAAGAGAAAATGATATAGTAAATTATGTAAGATAAATGATACAGTCTGGCAGTGTGAGAAATCTACTATTCGTAACTAATTCTAATTTTTTAAGCTACTGTATGTCATAGCTAAAGCGGCACATGCTATCACTGAGCTGTCTTTGAGATTTACTACTTGTGTTAGTGTTTCATCTCTGGTTTGTTTAAAATGTTTGGGGGGCTTGAGTCTGTGGTGCCGTGCTGAGGCTGTGAGCTGCATGTAAAACGCTGCAAATGCCCTTCTGCAGCTGGGCGGGTGCACGGCCAGCGCTGCTGTGGAGGCAAATTGGAGTAAATGGCCAACAGCCGTTTAAATGTTTCTGGATCAAAAGACGGGTCTATCAAGGTGTGACACTGGAAGGCCTTGGCATGGGTGAAGACAAGCTTTTGCAGACCTGAAGGGAGCAAAAACAGTCTGATCTGAGGCTTAGTACAAAGGCAGCCATGAGAATACGCGCCCTCCACACACTGGCTGAGCAGACCTGGCTCCTCTTAAGACAGAAGGCTTCCAAGTGAAGGTTTTTACATTTTATCGATCTTTGTCTTTTATCTTCCTCTGCAGCAAACCTTTCCAGCAGCACAAACATTTTATTAGACAGTTACACTGTTGTGGCTGCTGTATGTTCCTTACAGAGCACACTTTTTCTATGCTGTGCCATTTTTCCCTTACAAAGCAAGTTAATAAATTATATAGTTATAAGGTTTGATTGCATCACGTTCAAGCTGCTCTCTCCGAGAGGCTGTGTTACCCAAGATATTAGCAGGGAACACTGCTCTGACCTCATTTACTGGGCAAGCAGGAGCGCTGCTGAGCTGCAGACCCTGGAGCATAGTGAAACCATTGTCTCCATCCAGGACAAGCCACGGAGCCTGAACCGCAGGAGCGTAACCTTGGATGTCCGTTAGTGTTTCAGGCTGTGTTACACGGGTAAGCAGTGAAAGGAGACAGTATCTAAGCATCTGGGAGAAAAGTCTATGACAGGTTTATTTGATATTTTTACTGGAGACCATACAATTACTGGAATACCTGGATTTATTTAAATGGAAGTATTATAGAAATATTCTCTCCAGTGGTTTCCTGCATGGAGAGGAAATTTCATTTTGCAGCCAAAATTTTGTCAGAGGGTCACAACCTCTTTCTCAATGCTGAAAAACTGTTGGAACTCACTCTCTAATAAAACAAAAGTCTTTCCAAGAGATTAACCCCCTCAGCCCACGACAGAGGGTCCCTTGGTGCTGCATGTTGCCCAGGGCCATCAGTGGGCCAGCATGGTGTGCCAGGGTGCCTTCTCATCTGCAAAGGGCAGCATCCTCACCAGGACATGCTCTGGGGCTTGAGGCTTGGCAAGACAGGCACAAAATGGAAATACTAACACAAAATATACATTAACCCTGTTTCTGAAGGCAGAAAACTTCTGGTGAGGGAATATTGCTGGCAGGCACTGAGGGATTCAGAGAAAGAGCATCACAACTACAGCTGAGGAGAAGGGGTACAGGGTCCTGACTTGTGCAAAATCCAGCCAGGGTTTGTTTCCTCACAAAATTATTTCTGCTTGCTGTCTTCTCAGTGAAACCTTTTAGACATGCAAAACGTGTGGCTAAAACAGGAATTCAGAAGTACTGGTCTGCACACTTTGAAGCGAAACTGAAAGTTTCATTTTGGAAATCTCTATGGCCTGGTACAGTCTTGCTCTGCCCCATTTCCCTTCCGTGGAAGCAGCTCCCGTGGGCATCTCTGTGCTAGTGTGCATAAAAAACACAAGGTAGGGACAGAACAAGCCTGTCCCCCTTTTTTTTCCCCAGCATCTGAATTGCCAGAGCTGGAGAATCAGAGCTGGAGTCCACCTAGTCCAGTTTCCTGTCTCTGATAGCAGCCACGACCAGATGCCTTGGACAAAGGCAGAAAAATCTCAGTTTTGGCAAAAAAAGAATAATCCAGCCCCCTCTGATGGGTCCATCTTAATCTCTAAGAGTGGGAAAGTGTTTGAAACTCTGAGGTATAAGCTTTTACATCCTTTCTACAACTCTCTTAGCGTTAATTATCATAACTCTGGCACCTCTAAGAACTTGTTGTAACATTTGGCACTGTGTCGAGAGTAAAGCGTGTTGAAAGAAGAGAACAGGACTTCTAAAAAAGCTGAGGCACTGCTGGGATTATTGACTCAAGGACCTTAGTGAGGGAACATAACACAGGGTCATGTTTCCCAGTAATAACATGGGTGGTTGACTTCCCAGCATAAGGAAAAACTGGAAAAATTGGAACTCATGTTGTTTGGATAGAGCCCAAGAAGTTACTGGAGATTTACAATTAGATCATGCAGAAACTGTGGGCTGATTTGGTTTCATTTTTTCAAACAGATGTTGGAGAGGTCCCACAAGAGGTGGTGTGGAGGGTGGCTATATTAGTAACTGAAATAAGTGTAGCTAATTCCAATTTAATACTGTATTTTATGCGCTACAATCACTTTCCTAAGTGTAAATACCAAGCATATTAATTATTCTATGGTAATTTTCTAGCTTTATAAGTAAGTCGTTTCCCTTTAAAGAACCTATAGAGTTGTGGCTCTGATTTTTCGCAGGCATTTCTCCTATTGGCAGCAACATAATCTGTTCCATTGTCACTGATGAGCTCCTCTGACTAAGAGGGAAAGTGACAGTAACGTCTATATTGGAACATCTGGAATGGGCCAACTGCACACTGCATTAAAATATGAAGTGGAGAGCAGTCCCGTGGGGCTTAACAGTTTAACAGTTCCTCTCCATCTGTAATTCCTGTCATTCCTGGGTGCAGTCTGTAAGCTGTCACACATCACAAGCATTTGTGGAAGATACGTAAATTACCAAAAGCTGACCACAACAAGAGAAATACAAGCTGTTCTGGGACTGTTGGTCAGTGTGGGTTTGTACAGCAGAATTTCATTTTCTTCTGGGACACTGGAGATTGTCTTAGGCTGGGGGTGGCATGTAGAATAGTATCTGGTAGACTTCCTCAGATTGTTCATCTCCTTTGCTGTCTCATGTGGTCCTTTCTGCTTTGCCATGCTTGGGTCCTGATGCTACCAGTCTGGCTTTACCAGATTGTCCTTAAGGACAATTATTTTCTGTGGTTATATCCTTAATTATATCATACAGTACCCAGGAAGCAAGCAGACTATTTTCCCCGCTGTCTGCTATTAACAAAACCCCAGTATTGCCACCAGCACTAAATACTGTAGTCAGAAATCATATTACCTAGAGAACAATCTTGTTTTCTTTTTCCCAACAAAACCAAACAGAACAAAACCAAAGCACGGCTTTGATGTTCTCTGGTGTTTATTCTGTAAATACTGAAGGACACAGAGAGCCCTAACATGGAAAAAGCTCAGCTGGACAGCCAGCACCTCACAGAGCTCCCTCTGGATTCCCTGGAAATCCTGAACGCAGGGGCACAGACTGAGCAAATCCCACTGTGGCTGACACCCCTCTTCTTGTACAGGCACCTACCAATACTAAATTCTCCCTGTGCTTTGGACAAAGCACAAATAAGCTTCTGGAAATTTTGCAGTGGTATCAATGTCCTCTCTAAAAATAGAGCATCAGCTCTTGCTGAGCGTAACATCAGGAAACCATCATCACGTAACGGTTGTTCAACCTGCTGACATGGTGTTTCTCCCGTACTCCCGCACTGAAGAGTAGCCAACCCTTTCATTCCTCCATTAGTCACCTGTCATATTTAGAAGATAGTAACCACGAAATAAGCGACCTGGTGACTCTTGTAGCAGTTTGGCATATTCGTACTTCATAGCATGGCTGTAAACTCTTAATATTTGTGTTTCTCAAGCAAAGGACTTGGTGTGCTCCTGACACATTCTTCCTGTCCCACCTCAGCATCAACAGCTGTTCTACACGGCATCCACTGGCTGAAGGTGATCAAGGGTTGATGCTTTAATCAGCCATGGTTCACTTTTATAAAGTTCAGTGGGAACCGAATGTGCTCACAGCCTTGAGGCTGGGGCTCGGAATGGCTGGACCAACCTTTAGACACCTCTGAAAGCCTGCTCTGATGTGTATTTAGTAAAGTGAAATGAAGACTGTAGAATAATCAATCCCTCTATCCTGTGACAGGTCAATTGCTTATTTTAGAACTCTCTTGGCTGGTTGATTATTTAATTTCCTTGAAAGCAAGAAAAATAATCATTGTGAAAGTTGCTAATGTACTCCAGGTGAAATGCAACTAAACCATTCGTTCCAATATTCACATTAGCCAGAATACACTCGCAGTTTTGAGTTTTGACCCTTTGCTCCTTCCATGTCACAAAATAATTATAAAAATGATTAAATGATTTTAAATTATTGAATTCTAATTTTTTAAATGATTGACTTGACATTTCAATTCATTAGCTTTCAACCTGAATTGAAATTTATTCCACAGTCCTTTTCTTAATTTGTTATGTTCCAACTTTTCTGTTTACATGATTGTCACTAAATGAAGAAATCATTAACCGTTGTTTTAATTGAATGTCATGCTTTGTATGCAGTGCGCTACAACAGGACTTTCTGTATATTTACTGTAAAACAATCAAAACATGGAATTTGACTTTTCTTCTCCTAAATTTCAATACAATTTGGGATTTTCATGAAGCATTTTTGTAAAGGCAGATTCATGTGCACTTAAATAACATTGATGGAATCATAAAAGGAAGCTGTAATTATACTGTCAAATTTATTTTATTTCTTCTGTGCATTTCTAGCAATATTTAGAGCTGCTTTATGTTTCTGCTACCAGATGAACCCAACTTGATTGCCAACTGTGTAAATTAAATAATCAGTTACTCTCTACGTGCCGTGCCCTTTCACAGCTTCTGAGCTTCCTCACTCACATTGTGGTAAAAGAATACCAACTGCCCTTCGGTGCTACTCCCAGGGACGATTTGGGCTGAGTTATATATGCCAAACTGACATTTCAGGCCTCTATATTTAAACCTCTACGTGCTTTCACCGCCACATTTCATCACACAGCTGTGGAGAAGGAATGTAATGTCCGCTTGGGCTCCACCGGGAAAGTGCTCCACTGCCAGCAATGCCTCGGTACTCCCAGAAGTGAGTACATCTGTGTTTCTCTCTTCCCTAAAGCACCCCGGGGTGCACAGAGCAGATGTCTGTCCCTGGCTCCCTTGCAGAGGCCATGCCATGCTGTGCCATGCCATGCTGTACCCACACTACATCATACCACTGTTCTTGGGGCAGACCTGAAAGACATCCAGGCAGCCCATGTTTTCTGCCATCTGGACAGAGTAAGGGACAAGATGAACTCTCAGGATCATCACTAGACCTGTTTTGGCGATAAATATGCGCAAGAGTAAAAAACATCCATGAGCAAGGTTGAGCGTGAGTCCATGGGCATGTTGTTAGACCCATCATCATTGGAGTGGCTTGAGCTCTGCTCTCCGCTGTCTGTTTTTGGTTTTTTAAGCACCGGCCCTGTATTTCCACAGGACTATGCAACCATCTAATTACACATAAAGCAGATTTTTCGATTAGTATTACAGTCAAGTGCTTTCTTTACCTGTGAATTGAAATGGGCATGTATTTTTCTACTCCATGACTACATCTATATTAATGTTCCTGCAGCATCAAGTACAAAAGCTGAGTTATTCAAAAAGAGGGGTATGGCCATGGAAAGGATCCAAGCTAATCAAATGGAAGCAATTTCAATTATATAATCAAACAGTTATATTTTAATTATAATTGTTGCCACAGGGCAGCCCAGGATTACTTTGTGTGAACCTCTACTTAAATGTTTATTTCTGAAGAAAAATATTATAAGGCATCTACGGCAATTTCATTATTATTAAGAAACTAAAAAGAATCTATAGTTAGCTAAGGGACCAGTGCAATTACCTACATCATCCTTCAGAACAGTAAAATGTAATAATAAGCCGCAATGAGAAACTGGAGCCTTAGAAATGAATCAGATGGCACTAAAAGAGATTCACTGACAGGGAGCTCAGGGCTTACTGAGCTGTTATTTATTACAGGGCTAGATTTTTAAGCTACACTAGTGAAAATAGAGCAACAAAAAATATTGCACCAGAATTAATTGTACAGATCCACCCTTCAAGCAAAAATAGACTATCAGGAAGTTGTCTGAAAGTGAAGTTTCGAATACCGAGAGCTAAATTCATCTCTCTAAATCTTCAGGGAAACCATCATTTCTCTGACAGAGAGCTGAGCACAACTCAGACCCCACCCTCCTTACAATCCACATCCTGCCCGCTTCTGTTCACCCCCCTAGATGGTCAGAGAAGCTCTTCTGGAGTCCTCTGATCTCTGCTCCTACGAACGCAGTGCAAGTATGCGTTGGTGAATATCCAGCTTCAAGCTTTTCTGATCCATAAGACAAGCATTTTGACTTTTAACAAGACAGCTGAGTGAAAGGAAGGCTTTCAGTGAAATCCAATCAATTGCCATTGCAATCCAAGTGAACAACAATTTGAATATAAACGGGGGGTGTATTTAATTTGATTTTAGAGTTTTGCTGGAGTTTTGTCATCACCAGGGAGCAGAGCTCAGGTCTTCTCCTGCCCTCACCGTGTTTCCCCTTGGTGCAGCTGACATGGGCTATCAACAGCCACCTTGCAGGCTGGGGGCCATGGGCACAGGCAGAATACTCTGAAAACCTGCTCATATTCCATATCCTATCACACCAGAGTACAAAAACCCAGACCTTCATAAATTCTGCATGATGACAGAGAAGAAACTGCAAGAATGCACCCCATGGCTTGCAGAGGACTGGTTTTGTCTCTTTGAAGTAGGACTGTGCTCCACAGATGATAAGGAACAAAGCAACTATGGCCGACATCTGAAGATATTGTACCTTTTCTAAATGTGGGCTTGTATGGATTGAGAAACTAAAACTGTACTGGAGAATGTAGGAAAAAGAGGGTTTATTCAGTAGCAACATTTCTACTTTGTTTTGGATAGAAACAGTGGAATAAGGCTCTTGAGAAAACGTTTGTTTTATTTTCTGTGTTGCTTTTTGGAAATAAAATTGGATCAGAGGAAAGTATGTCCTTCATTTCTTAACCCAAATTGTCATCACTCCCAACATACTTTTGGATGAGTAAATGATTTGGCTGTTCCTTGCTCAGCTCTTTCTCCACCCCAATGACTCATCTTTAGAACTGACCCATCATTGAAAAGCATCTGGCCTCCAGGATAACATTTTATCTAAGTCCTCAGATTGGAGCAGAATTTTCCACACACTGATTCAGACTCCACCAGGACAGTTCTTTACATCTTCTGATCACACCCTGCTCCCCACAGATTTTCTCAAAGGTAAAAACCCAATCCAACAATTATGGAAATCCTGTCAATATTTGAGGGTGACAAAAGTAACATAGACATAAATGTTAAAAAAAAAAAAAAAAAGTGAAAGATTTGGTTAGATGCACTATTCATGCTGACAAGACACAAAAAGAAACATAATATGGATCCTTAATGTAAATTTTACTTGCTTTCTGCAATAAGTAAATATCAGAAACCAACCAAAAATACTCTAATGGCGTGTTAAGGCCAGCCTTTGAACATCTCATTGCCTTGAGAAAATTTACATTCTGTGCTCAAAAATAATTGCTAGCCTGAATTTTAACATGTCTTTGTCTGTAGACTAACCTATGCAAGTGCTTCAGCTATTGCTGAAAAAAAAAAAAATTCTAGGAGGGCACTGGAAAAATTAAAGATGGAGAAAGAGACTCCTCAGCCATTACGTTTACCTACCATACCAGCTTCCAAAGTTTATTGACACTGAACCCTTAGGTGCACATGCTGTTTTGCCTCTTATGCAATTGCTATTAGCTTTACAACTATTTCTTTTTCCTTGAATACAGCTGATCAGAAAAGATGTTTCATGCTTATAATATAATTTGTTTTTAAAAAGTATTTCTTGCCTGAACCACTGCCAAATAGCTGATAGTTTTACTTTATAGTTTCATTTAACATTGGCTTTATATTACACAAAGCACACAGAAGAAAATGCATGGAAGTCTTAGGGCAAGATTTTGCTCACCTTCTTCATATACAGGTTTATATTAATCCAGGACAATCCCACTTTGGAAATCTACCATATGCAATGGCATCATTTAATTATAAGATAATTACTGCTTTCAGTGAGAACCCTTTGTGATCTGCTCAGCCTGAAAGCCTGGGGGAACAGCAGCAACCAGTTACAGTTTCCCCATTTCATACACCAGTTTGTGCCAGGCCCAGCACAAACCTTGGAATGATTTAAGGAAGAGTTGCTGTTGCCTCCTACCCTGAGAGCCAGCTCTCTGTCTTTCTGTTCCATCCCTTTCCCCCAAAACAGTCTTCCTAGACCTCCTCCATGCACAGAGCCACACGCAGGAACCCAGTTACAAAAGGATTTGAAAACGGTCCTGTTCAAACGTTACATGGTTCCTCTCATCCATTAGCATCGTGGTGTTTCCAAAGTCAGTTTTGCTGTCACTGTCATAGCATTAATATTATGATTAATGGCACAACGTTAGACTATAATGTGATGCATCTCCTGGGCTTGTAGAACAACACAGAGGACTTTGTAGATAGGCCTTGAACACATCCTTGATGGCAAACCTTTCTGTAAGACGTGACCTTTCCTCTGGAAATAACGCTGCCGCAAACCGATCATCTCACAGGCAGGCAAAACAGGCACAGCCGGTTCATTTACATAACCTCATCCAAGCTCCCTTTCAAACATTTGCATCAGATCAAACTACATTTACAGCATGTGCTTGATACAACGTGGGACCCTGCGTAGCGCAGCACCTGTAAGCCCGGATAAGATACATTATCCACGTATTATGGTCAGTCCAAAGATGTAATTTGGTTTTGCTGGTGGCGTTCTGGTAAATCTGCCCATGGTTTGGTGGAGTGGCATCCACCAGGACTGTAAATCATCTGCCACTCTTCAGTGTTTCTAACCACAGTCAGGGCACACATAGTCTCAGCACTGTAGTGACAGCAAACTTCTTGAGGGACAGATACTTAACACCTCCTGAAAACTGCCTCCCTTTTGAGTGTCTCAGGTTAGAAGCTCTAAATCTAGATCAAACCATATTAATTTTAAAAATGTAAATATTTTGAAGCATTTTAAAATTTATATTTATTTATTTATTATTATTTTTATTTAAGTCACTTTAAAAGACATTGAGAAAAAGACCAAATCACCAGCGCCCTTTTATATCCTCTGGTTTCCGTGGCTGTGGTTGGAGGAGGTCTGTAGTATCCCAGGAGTACTGTTTTACCACTTAACATTACTTTCCTCTCACCAATAAAAGCTGAATCAGCTTTGATGCTCTGGTCTTAATTGTTACAGCACATTGTGTTCTACAAGATAGAATATGGCACAACTGGTACATAATTAAAAGAAAAACACCAGGACACTCGAAGGACAGGTCGATACAATAAAAGGGAAAGCAAGTAAGCGAGCCACATCTGCTTCTGACAGCCAGACTCTTTGATTAGCCATTAATATATATGATAGGTTTGGAATTGAGTTTGAATAAACAGATAATTGAACAAAAGTCCATCAAAAGGTGCAAGGCACAAATGTAGTCTGCCTCACCAATGGGGACAGGGCTGCAACACATCATAAGGCACCTGATCTTTCCAATGCTTTTGGGATGGGTTGACCTTGACTGGACACCAAGATGCCCACCAAGCCAGTCTATCACTGCCCTCCTCAGCAGGACCAGGGCAGGGGCAGGGCGGGGGGAATAAAATGAAAAAAGCCTCATCAGTCAAGATAAAGGCTGTTTAACACAGCAATAGCTAAAGGTCATGAATAGAAGCAAAGGAAAACAAAAGATGTTATTCTCTGCTTCCCATTAGCAGGCAATGTCTGGCCACTCCCCGGGAAGCAGGGCTTCAGTACACCTAGTAGTTGCTCCAGAAGACAAATGTTGTAAATAACAAATACTCCTCCTTCCTCCTCCTTTCTCTTAGTTTTAATTACTGAGCAGACATCATATGGTATGGACTATCCCTGTGGTCAGTTTGGGTCAGCTGTCCTGGCTGTGTCCCCTCCCAAGACCTTGCCCACCCCCAGCCTAGCGGTGATGGGGGCAGTGCTGGAGAGACAGCCGTGATGCTGTGGGAGCGCTGCTCAGCACCAGCCAAAGCACCCTGTGTTATCAGCACCGCTCCAGCCACCAGCACAAGCTCAGCACTGTGAGGGATGGTAGGGAGAAAACAAGCTCCGTCTCAGCCAGACTCAATACAGATTTCTTTCTGCTGTTACTCATGTCACAGGTTTCAAATAAATCCCTGAAATGGGATGAAAAATTAAATTTTCAGGATTGTTTGCTAACTGAAAACAGAAAACCATGAAGATGATTCAAGTTAATTCAATATTTTGATTTCAGTTCTTTCTTTTCCTTTCCTCCATTTGACTTCTAAGTTTAAGTTAATCCCCCAAATTTCCCAATGTATGATGATTAATAGTAGGGACATATTTTGACAGGGATATTTTGAGTTCTGAAATTCCATAAAACCGAATTTCTTTCCAAAACATTTTGGATTTGATTGATTGGCATCTCTCAAGGATGTGAAGTGAAACAAAACACTTTATGGAAAACACCTACATCATACTGTCCCCCCTAAAGCTGAGAAAGGTGTCTATGGGACCATGATTCTCCTGCACAGGGATACAAAGTGCAGACACCTGTGGGGGCTTCACCCTACCGGGTGCCTGCTGGACACACCGCACGGGGGGGGGAAGCAGCCCAGGAGGTTCCTGCAGTGTGTGGCACTGACCTTCCTGGCACAGCGGGGCAGGGAGCCAGCCGGGGGGATGCCCCGCGGCGCCGGCTGCTTACAGACTGGGAAGGGCTGGAGGGGGATGTGGTGGTCAGAGGCCGCCTTGGGCACAGCGGTCATAAAGTGATCGTTTTCCATTCCTGGGGCAGTAAGGAGGGGGTCAGCAGGACGGCTGCCTCGGGCTTCCAGAGGGCGGACTTTGGCCTGGTTAGGAGCCTGGTGGACAGAGTCCCTTGGGAGGCAGCCCTCAAGGGCCAAGGGCTCCAGGGAGGCTGGACGTTCCTCAAGAAGGAAATCTGAAAGGAGCAGGGGCAGGTTATCCCTGTGTGCCGAAAGACGGGCCGGCGGGGAGAAGACCGGCCTGGCTGAGCAGAGCTTTGGCTGGAACTCAGGGGGAAAAGGAGCGTGTCCAGAGCCGGGCAGGGGCTGGGGCAGGGGCTGGGGCACGAGGCTGATAGGGGGCGGCTGAGGGGACTGGGGGGGCTGGTCTGGAGAGGAGGAGGCTCGGGGGGGCCCTGACCGCTCTCTGCAGCTCCCTGGCAGGGGCTGTAGGCAGCGGGGTTGGTCTGTTCTCCCAGGTAATGAGCGACAGGACAAGAGGAAACGGCCTCAAGTTGCACCAGGGGAGTTTTAGATTGGATATTAGGAAAAAAATTCTTCACAGAAGGGGTGGTGAAGCATTGGAACAGGCTGCCCAGGGAGGTGATGGAATCACCATCTCTGGAAGTGTTTAAAAAATGCATAGATGTTGTGCTTAAGGACTGTGTGTGATGGACTTGGCAGTCCTGGGTTAACAGTTGGACTTGATGACCTTTTCTGATCTAGACAATTCTATGACACCCACCACCCTGTCCCTGTCCAACACACCAGGAGACAAAAGCAGAGATTTTAGGGTATAAGGGAGATGACCAGCGACGCATTCGGTTAAACAGTAGTTTTGCCCACACCTTTTCTTGGTGATAGACTGGATCAGCCCATCCTCTTTGAGGATCTTCCTTGTCCCTTTACAGGTCTAAGCTCATTTCTGATGGGTACTGGAAATGTCCATTTGCATCTGTACCCCTAAAAGCAGTGCTCTGCCAGCCAGCACAACCCCAACCCACCCGTGTGCCGTCTGCATCTGCCGGTCTGTCTCCACATCCCACACACACAACAGCCCCGTGTCCCACAGGTCTTTTATCAAGTCACAACCATGTGCTGCATTTCTCAGCCAAATTTTGCTTCACCTACAGCTTCAAAAAATCATAAAAGAAGACATCTGCAATAGTTTGGGCTCCCTGGCATGACACAATCAGTAATGGCCACTGGCTCCTAACTCATCAGAGTGCACTCCATTTCCATGTAATTGAGAAGCAGACTAAGTTTGCACAGATTATATGGCTGGTTTAATGAAGTTTAGTAAAATGAGCTCATTAATGCAGCTTTCAAAGGAACTTCCATTTTCTACATCGCAAGGCATGATTTTACAATCTTTCAGCACTAACATTAAAATCTCTCCAATTCTGCCATGCTGCCAAATCACAGAGTGCATGTGGAAACTCCAGAAGTTCCTCTAATTGCTTGTAAAATGCAATTGCCATCCTCCAGTTATGTGAGATGGGGCCGCAACTGGCATTTTCCTAACTGTGGATGGGATCTGCTGCTCTTGCTCCTGTTTGTTTGTTTCAGGAATGCAATGAGGAACGAAGAATTTAAAAAAAAAAAAAAAAGGAAAATCAGAAAGGAACTCCATTTCTAACGACACCATATGCATACACACGCACACTTTCATGTTTAAACACCCCCAGATGAATATTTACCATATGATTTCTAATTTCTATCACACAGTTGTTTTATCACACCATTTGAAATCTTCTAAGGTAGTTTTGCAAAGAGGTGTTTTCTAAGACTGTCAGTGCAGTCCTCCAGAAAAGCAAGCAGGTGCTGCTGCGGAGGGGAGCGTGCGAACCACTCACCAGAGTGAAATATCTAGTACAAAGATTTCTCATGTCTCTGAAAGATACCCAGAAGTCAATTAACCTGCTTATAGCTCATCATACAAAAAAACCCCAAACCAAATCCATTGTCTTGGACAGTATGGAAATTAATTTTTTCTGCAATCTCAGTGGCGTGATGGCACTTGTGAAGTTGTTGTTATCAAAGAGGAAATGCCCATCAAAATGATAGAATATGTTATCAGATCATTAGCCCAGGTATCTGCCCTATTTTATTTGAAGCATGAAGCCTGCTGGAGGTGGTTAAATCTCTCCAGATGGTTGTTCTAAAATAAAGCCTGCCTAGCTGTATGTAATGTAAATCAAGATAAGGCAGGGAGCTCAACAGTTTTGGAGGTTGCCATTGTAGGGCCTCACATTGTGTCAATATGGAAAACGACAAAGGAAAAAGATGAGGAAAAAGGAAAAGCTTGTATTTGAGAGGAGTTTATTTTCTTGCTGATGGCAAGAAAACAGATGGACAGAGATGGGTGGCAGTAAGCATGCGCCTAATCTTTTCCTCGTTCCTTTTTGCCATAAAACTGGACATTAACACACCTATGTATTAATGCAGAAAATGTCCAGCAATGGCAAGGAGGCCTAACAAGGTTCCTTCGAAAGAAGTGGTGATAAATCAATGGCAAGGAGGCCTAACCAGGTTTCTTTGAAGAAAATGGTGATAATGCTCTAGCTTTAAAAAATTTGAAAGCCACCTGTGAAGAAATTGCATGTGCAGTCTCTGCGTGCCCTTACAGCCATCCAAACACATGGCAGAAGCAAGAAAGAACAACTGGGATGCTCTTCCTCTCCCCTCTTGAAAGTGGAGCAGGCTGTAGGCAGAACTACCTTAATCTCAAGAATGTATCATCCTAAAGCACCTTTTCCTCCAGTTGTATCCCTTAGGAGCCAGGAAACCCAACTGGCAGGGGGAAGGAGTCTTGTTCTGAGGAGAAAAACTTACCAATGGCAAGAACAGAAAAGAACACTTTTTCTTTTGCATTAAAGAACACAACGTTCTTTGGCTAAAGTACCGAGGTCAAATGAATAGCCAGTTCACATCGGAAAAGGTAGTAATTATCTTTAGCTCTCCAAATAAGCATCAATCACTGCTTAATTAAGGCCACAGTGTAAATGGGCAGCACTAGACTTCTCTAGAGAGGAAAATCTCATATTGTGTATAGATATTTCCTTTTCCTAACATGTGCTTTGGTTTACATCCACATATAGGGGCTTGGGGTGACAAATAACATCATTACTGGAAAAGAGTAAACAGCTCACAGAATAATTTCCATGATTTAATACAGCTTCACTTGCTGTTCATAGAGTATATGTAAACAGGTTGTGATTTTCTCCAATTATTCAATTGAATTAACTTGACAATACATATATATATTAACTTGTTTACATTCTTTTATTGTGACAATCAGTTGCACAACACAATATCTGAGATTTAAGCTCTGTTGGTCCATTGGTCATTTTAATCATAGGAAAGTACTTCTATCCCCTCTTTAGATATACTGAGGGTGAGGAATCACCTTTTCTATACCTGTTCAGCACCCACAGCAATTTAGTTCCAATCCATTCTAGAACACATGCATGCTGCCATAACTTGAATTTATGAGGACGAGTATGAAACTGCTATGAATTTAAATTTCACAGTATCCTGGCATTATGGCATGGATCTATGATCATAATAGAAGAGTTACAAAGCAAAAAGTAGAAGTTGCCCAAACACTGAAAGGAGCCAATGCCTCCAGTATTCTTACTCCTCTTCATTGGTTGAATGGAATAAAATGTGGCATTGTTGTTAGAAAAAAACGCAGTCTTTCTCATAAAGAGTCATTCTACCAGTCACTGAAAAGCACACGACAGTCAACCACCATAAAACAAAATAGATTTTAAATTATTCTCCAGTGACCAAGACAACTAACATTTTATTTCCTGAAACATCTTTGACATTTCTGCTTGTTTTTTAGACCGTAGCCATGACATTATTCTCTAATATTTCTCTGATCTCCTAAATTTCAGAGTCATGGAGGGAAAGAGTTGCCCAGCCATCCTAGGTTCTCTTGGGTTTCTGCCAATGGCAGAAAATCAATGAGGATGGAAAGCACAGGACTAAAGATGATTCCCGCTTTGCGTCAACCCCTCAAAAAAAATAAAGTTCTTTTGTATAATGTTATATGCTTGTTACTGCTTCTGCTTAACATCTTTGAATAAATGGTGGAGGAGAAATCAAGAGAGAAAACAGACTACAGTGCTGATGGCATTAAGCCTCAGAGATTAGTTAGAGTTTTTCTCAGCACAGATGGTGATCCCCCAGAGGAGACTTGGACCTTGGTGCATCTACGTGTTATGCAAACACAGAACAGAGATGGTGACTGTCCCACAGGGGCTTCAGTCTGAGTAATCGCTTTCTGTACAATTACCCTCATTCAAGTTCATTTGTAGCTTAAAGCGCTGTTCAGCATGAACTAGAACATCGGTCTGCACTTCCATGTAGTGATGAACAGAATCCTTAGTTTGCTGATTACGTTATTACCGATACCGTTACTATTACTGTTATTTCACTAGATTAAAAAGGCTAAGGGAGATGGGGATTGGCAGGAAGGTCACTCTTGATCTGGATGTTCCCAGCTGTAGTTCAGCACAAGCAGGCTACTGCTGTAATTGCAGACAACACTGTTCAGGAACAGTAGAGTAGGTAGAAATAAATGGTGATTTCCAGCTGGAAAACCTCAGCTGGGCATTTGGGGCTGGACTGTATCTGCTTCATGCCAAACTGGGTGAACATTGCCTCTGACCTTGCTGTGACCGTGGCCCGCTCTTCCCATTGAAATGGGAACCTCCCCTCCTCGCACGATATAAAACTAACCTGAGAGGAGGTTCCAAGTTTTCACCTCATTAGCCATTCTGGTGGAAAGCAGCTGTATAAAGAAATACATATGAAGTCCAGGTGTGAAAGATTTTAGTGTTATATGGCAGTTTCTAACTAAGCATTCACCATGCACGAAAATTGCAATTTCAAGATTGCTACCAAACCAAACAAAATGGAACATCTTTGAGTGTGTGCATTTTAATAGCCCACACTTGTGGAAAATGTTGGCAATGTTTTTGAGAGAATGGACAATTTTCTTTAAGTCCCAGGTTTCTCTTCTCTCTCAGCTTCTTCTTCTATTGCTCTCTTTCTATTCAGCACCAATTTGCTGATTTGCAGTCCCCAAAGACATGTGTTTTCTCTTCTTATTTGACTCCAATTTTGGCTGGACCTCAATCCACAGCCTGTGTGTTCTCTGCTCAGAGATTCATTATTAAGTACATTCTAGTGGTTCTTGCATCCTGCCTTTTATTTTCCCAGGCCTAAATCCACAGAGGGACTAATGAGCCTGAAGTGGAACATGGGTGGAATGTAGGTATTTACGTAGAAGAGCATAATTCCTAAAATGTCCTACATAAAGCCTAGCTGGATTCTCCAGATATCTAAATTTGCATTTCTAAAGTCTGTAGGCATTTAACTTGCCTGTCAAGAAGTGTTGCCCTCCCAGAACAGCACAGTAGGTCAGTGCCTCACCTGCTCAGGGGCTCTCCAATTTGTCAAGCCACAGTCCAAATCACTGCAGGAGCCGGAGCCAGACACCCAAAGCAAGCTTAGCATGCACAGATGTGAATGAGTTGCACACAAAAGCACAGCAGTGAGGGAACCTTTCATTTAGCTGGGTGGTGGTGTCCATCTTGTCTATATCGACACCAGCTCTGCTCAGTCTTTTACAAAATATGTAGGAGGTCTCGGCTAACATGCCTTTCAGGAAAGGGAGTTTAAAACCCTCTCTCCCATCTTGTAAGAGTACAAGTGGCTCTTCTGGGTTCTGGGGCTCACCACTCTTAAAACTGAAGTTGCAGCTCTGTGCAGGAAAACATTTCCAACTCCCTGTTCCAAAGAAAACTACAACATGCATGACTCAGATACCCTAAACTGGGGTAGGACTTATAGTCTGCACTCCCAAAATTTTTCAGACATTTTACATTAGATTATCTTTGGACAGGATAGACAAAAATATATATAGGACTTGCCTGAAGCTTGGGGTGCTTTGCATCACCTTAGGGATCTAAGACACACTCCTTGCAGTCTTGGTTGAGGACTGGCATAAGTAGCTTTTGCTCAACGAACACTTCTGAGGTGCCCGTCTTTGCCCACACAAAGCAGTTTAAAGCCTTTAATTCAGACTCACAGCTTCCACAGATAGTCAGGCTCTCAAAAGCTAGGTGCAATGGTGACAGGCATCCAAGACCGATCCCATTTATAGAGCTAGCCTTCAGCAGTTTCCTTCTTCAAGTGAAGAGTCTTTTTAGTGTTTTCAATCTACAAATCAAAAAGCAAAATGTAAATACTCTCTCTCTCCCTGTATAAGATGGACAGGAACCTCACTGGAAAACAACAGGCACTATGTGTCCATCATCACATGGGCAGGAGCGTCTGGTTCCTGAGCAGAGATGCTTTAGGGTGCAAGGACTGCACAGAAACTCCAAAATGTTTTGAGCAGATGCCTGCCTGATCTTTATGTTTTGGTGACTGGGAAATTGAACTATACGGCATGCATCCCAGCAGACAAGGACAGATACAGCCAGGATATTCATTAATGCTTCCCCTAAGAATATGACATAAAATAGGAAATTAGTAAATTGCCCTCTGACACAGTGTTAAGTCCTAAGTATTCAATCCATGCATTTTAGGAGCTTGTTGACAAGCTGGAAATGATCCAAAAACACTTTTGCAAAGATTTCAAGACCACAGAACCCATCCTGCAGTTGGAGTCTCCAGAAACTCCCACTGTTTGTTATGCCAGAGAAGGTCAATGGGTGATTGAACTCATGGTCCGTAAGTAAGGAAGTATAATCCTTATTAGGAAAGAGGCATTAGCGAAAACTCAGAAATTAGGGTTTTGTGTAGAAAGGAAAGAAGCTTTCATACTTTCATATTTCTGGTAATAAATAGTGATGATAATGGAGTGATACAAATATATATCCACAGTTGGAATGAATTCCTTGGCACTTGAATTCTTTAAATATAGATTGTCTGCTCTCTGGGATGCGCTCTCAGACAGTATGAGAGCAAAGACTGGACACAGAAATGCATGGGGGCATGTCTATGGCTCTGTGGTGCCAGTAATCTTAAGGTCATCAGAATGGTTCAAGCTATTTTTAAGAACCTATGCATCTTTTGGGATAAATTCTCCATTATTTGCACCACTATGCAGTATTTTTTCTGTCACAGTTTTACTCTGAATCTTTCAATGAAACATGTGATTTTCCATCTCATTCTCCGAGACTCTTTTTGGCAGGGATTTTCAGAGGTTTTTTTATCCTCTAAGGATGTCAGAAGGTTCTGTATTTTGTCAAACTTTGTGGTAAATAAACATTTACTTTCTTATTTCTCTGGCTGCTTCACAGAGAGAGTGCAGGACCTTTTCTCCAAGTCTGTATATCATGTCCTGGATCTGTAAGGTGGTACTAGGAATAATCTGAATGGTTTCTAGGACACTGAACATAATTTCAATGAGTAAGACTGGTAAAGTCATTAGTGGCTACACATAGACACTGTGGTGGTCAAACAGTCGTTCTGTGCTCAGGATTTCTGTTCTACTGCCTGTCTCTGGTGTTGACCATATGTACCCTGCTTGGACAGCCATCACCTCTGGCTACTTTTATCACCACTCTGGTAGTGTGATACCTGCCACTTCTGTGATACTAAATACACACGTGCTGTTCAGTTATGTGACAGAGATCATACAAACAAACAAACAAAACACCACTGTAACGATTAAGGGGAACACCAGTGATGACTTAAGAGAAGACAGAAATCTGTGTTACAGCGTGCATCATTTGTCCCCACAATTCCTGTTTCAGAGCCACAATTGCAAGTACCAATGCATCAGCTCCTGAGCAAGAAACACTGCACTTTCAAATGACTCGGCAAAGCAGTAATGAAGAGAAAATTTAATTTATTTCAATTAAGGAGGTTTATGAGTTATTACTTACAAACTTTGCTAGCAACCATGAGTGACTGCCACTATATGGGTTTTTTTTTGAACTCCAGCTGAGCCACAGAAGCAGAGGGTTGTGAAAAGCTACCTGACTGATGTGTTGAGCTCCTGGATTTCTACCATGCTAGGACTGAGTGATCTTACAGCTTAGTAATGACAGGAATGATTACCTCTCAGGATGGATGTAATGCTACATTTCAGGGCTTAGGTGCATAACTGCTTTCCTCTCATTATATCTCCCTTTTGTACTCGATGTATTCTAGTCAATGGCACTGTAATTTCCCAAGCAACTCCTGCTTTCATAAGGAGCCCTCCTAATGACTCTGCCTTCCCTCATTTTCTCCTCAACAAAATGAATAGCTTCCCTGCCCTAAGCAAAGCCTGTTTTTATTTTCCCTCCTTTACTTTTGTGCTTGCTGTGATGGACCTTAAAGATCTGGCCATTTTCAAGAGTTAATGAATGCAATGCTGAGGAAAAGCTCCATGCCATTCAGCGGGGGATGCTGCAATACCACAGCTACCCATGGGACCCTGGTGCTGGGCTCCAGGCTCTGCTGCCTGCACCACATTGCCCTAGTAGCAACTGGGTATTACTGGGAAGAATGAGCCAACATGCGAGTGGCTAATTTCTGGCCCCTCTGCCTAATCACAGCATGCTGTGAGGAATTTAAGCAGAGCATCGGACACGTGGGCTCCAAGGCAGGAGAGGGGTGTAATCTGCAGACCCCTGTAAACTGAGATGAGTAAGATACAGAGCACAGTCACCACCCCAAAACTAAACACAAAGTCTGCGTAAAAGCTGGAGTTATTTCAGACTTACATCAGTCACCTGGCATGAAACACCCCCTACCTCGGCCATCCTCCAGCATCAGAGATTTCAAATACACTAATACTGCCTCTTCATTATTTTTTTTTTTTGTTATTTTAAATGTTGACTTCAGAAAGTAATTCCCATGCTGATTCTCTACAGATATTTATCAGATACAAAAGGTAGTATCAGACCTACAAGTGCTGACAGCTCCCTCTGTACCAGGCTGGTTTGCCCTTGTTTGGTAAGGTATGCAAGATGTATTCCTTGAGCCACTTGTTATACAAGGCAGGTATTGAAAGGCAGTCAGCATTCCTGGATACCTTCATGATGATGAGGGAAATCCTCCAAGCCATAGAAGCCAGACGGTGGAAATCAAGCATTTTACTCACCATTGCACCGTTGCATCTTCAAAGATCTCCTCTCCTTTATTTTACAGCACTTCATTATTCTCTCTTTTTCTCTATCATGCAAATCCATAGGATGCGATAGCTGCTATTTTCTTCCCCTGTTCCCCTCTGCTAATCGTTATTTCCTTCCAGCAAGTAACATTTTCAAAATGCTAGTATTTATTTTGTATTTACCAGTTTTTCCTTTTTTAAACATATGTCCAAATAAAGAAGCTGACAGTATAAATGACACTTGCAGCCTCATTTTTGCATTCGCTTCATGCAGAACATATTCATACTCACGGCACACTTACTAAAGCACAATATCCCTTTAAATCACTCTGAACATAATATCTTTAAAGCACTGATTAAGTAGTTGCCCCTATCAATGTAACTACTGCCTGCTAAGTGTGCTGTTAAATCAGCAGCTCATCAAATGGTCTGATGCTAGGATGTAACAAGTTTCTGATGGAGTTGTGCTCCTTCAAAGAACAAGCATTTTTTTCATCACCCTCTTAGTCACCTAATTTGACTGAGATCTAAGATCCTAATGCATCAATCTTGTTAATTCTCTTGCCAGTACATAAGAAATTGAAGCAATAAACCACAACCTGTTTGTAGTGGTGTTAACATTATTATGTAGTACACCAGCTGACAGGAGCACCGCTTTTCCATTAAACTTCAGCCGATACAACAAGCCTGTAGCTCTTGGGAGTGTCTATCTTGTCATGTCTTTTTTCTTTTCTTCTTCTTTCTAAACCACTGATGACTCACCCAAAGCGCTGACCTTACATTCACTCTGCTAGTGCTGGGTTTTGCATCGTAAACCACTGACACGGTCTCTCATTTCTATTGTACTTTCTCTTTGAGTGATGCTATCATTTATGTATCACTAATGTTAGGACTCCAATTCAAACCAGCAGGTGCTAAACATTCCAGAAGAACTGTCAAAAAAATTTCTAATGGGGTTAAAAAAATATTTTCCCTCTAATCTGACTCCTCTAAATGGTTGAACCTTTTTTGTTTAAACATAAAAAAAAAAAAGAAAGAAAGAAAAAAAAAAAGAACTAAGGCAAATAGCATCTGTTTCAAAATGTCAGCCATAAAGCTGAAGTTTGGCAAAGTTGTATATACAACTATAAATATAACACAGCATATAATAACACGCAGTGTTGAGGAACTGTAAGCATCACTGATAACAGCTCACCCTTGACAAACTAGCTTAATCATAAAGAAAGAAGTTTGATCTCAAAACTGGACACAAAAAGCTAATGTAAGCAAAGTGCTCTGTAAAAGCCCCCATGAAAAGTATACAGAATGAAAACCATAAGACAGGATTTTAATGGAAGCTTTTTCTGAATAAAGGCTACAGCATTCCAGCTCTCAGGAGTCACAGTGGTGCTGGTGCATGGGAAAAGGGAGAGAGGGGGTTCTGAGGGCTTTTATTTTCACCTCCTACATTCAGGGCAAAAACTGAGTTGTTTCTTTCTGCAACCCGGTTTTCCCATCTCTAATTATAGTGCATTGTTTCCTTCCAGAAAAAAAAAAAAAAAACCCAAAAAAAACAAAACAAAACAAAAAAAAAAACCCAAAACAAAAACACAACAACCCTACACCCTTCTTCATTTGCCAGAACATGCGTATTCCCCATTGGTGGTTGTTAGAGATACCCTACTAGTATATAACTTTCCATGTGAGGGCTGCCATGGTAACACAATTTACTGTATACCAGGGTTAATATGTGCATAGACACAGAATAATGTGCAGACACACAAATTACTGCTTCCCTATGGACTGCTGCTTCTGGCACTGATTTTGTTGCTGTTGTTGGACACATGCTTTATACATTAAAGGCAGAAAAAAACCTCTTTGCATTTGATCTTGTATGCTGACTGTTAGGATATATAACAGAAATGTGTTCTTTACACTTGGAGGGAGAAGAGGTTGCAAAATCACAAATGCATTTATGCTCCTGAAAATGCTACATGCAAGTGACGTAAATTCTGAACTGATCTCCAGGCATTTTTACATATGGCAAACAAACAGGCGACTGTTTGTTAAAGGTCGAGTCCACTCGCAATGGCAAAAAGTTCTTTCTTCTAAATAAGGAAAGTATCATTTTGAAAAATAAATGAATGAGGCAAAATAAAAGCTTTGCAAAATAGCAATGGGATTTCCTACTCTGCAGCTGTGTGCTATTACCAGCTATAGTATATCACTCAAATGCTGCTTTTAAAGGGGTAACTGTCAGCCTACAGGGATTAAGATTGAGAATTTGCAATTCATCATCTTTATTTGGAAGTCTGGTAGCTTGCCTGCCCAAATTAAATACTTTCTTTATCACAAGTATACTTTTCAATTAGTTAGAAACATGGACTGCATTTGATTTCAATAAATAAACAAATTATGAACTCTTGAATCTTTATTAATTTAAATCAACAGTTTAAAATTCTGTTTTGCAAAGTACATGACACTCTGAGATATCTTAATATAATTACACCAACCTACTTTTCCGATTGTCAGAGTCTCAAACGTTGACTCAATTGCTTCAAATGCAGCGCACTTTACGCAGGCTGCTGGCATCAAGCTCCTTGAGGATTTTGCCACAGAAATTTCGCTAAGGGTGACACTGAAAGCAGAATCAGCCCCACACATTTCCACCCTCTTTCTTTTTTGTCTCCTGAGTGCAGATTTGCAGCTAGGGGTAATGTTAGTTTTTCTGTTTAAAAGGTTACCATAATTTGCAGAAGTGGATTTGCAACCAGAATAAACTTGAACTCTCACTGCTGTTTTCAGCACTGTTTACAGCATTCAGGCAAAAGAAGTGGGGGTGGAGGGAATGTGTGTGAATTAAGAAACTACCGCTTTTAACACAGGTTAGCTGACCTACACATAGGCAGGGAAAAACAAACACAGTGGAGACTGAAGGAGTGGACCCTGTTGCTTTAGATTACAGCCATTGATGCAATCACTGAAATTCTGGCTCAGCTGTCTCCACTGCAAGACCAGCTCATGCATTTGACACACGTTCAACTCACTTTTATATGCGAACGTAGGTGCACACACAGGTACTCATTTACATAGGTGCAGAGGCATGTTTACGCATTCATATATGTTTTTAGGTCCTGGACTCTACAGACCAGGTTCAGTTGCGGTAGGTATCACACATATGAGAGGAGAACATGCTCCCAGCAAAGGCTTGAGAAGGTACAGAGAGTAGCAGTGCCCTTGATTTAATTCGGCACCATGCGTCTAAGATGGTTTTTGACATTACTGGCTGAGCAGTGTGGCTAATAATGAAAATTAACACAGTACAAACTTCTCATCTGACTGCATGTCTTCTGGAGAATGAGTTGAAAGCTTTGACAGTCCTAGGAACCTTTTGGAAATGTTGGTTTGCAAAGTTTCCATGGGCTTTATGAGAGACTGTAAGATTTCCAGGGGTGCAAGACAGCATACCATGCATCACCACGACCTCTTGCAGACAAGCCCCTCATGGGTGCTCAGCAGCTGTAGGGGTGTGGGTGTTCAGTGTCAGCCCAAGGCATGCTAATTCAGGTTCAGTATTGTGCTGGCTATAGCTGCACGGTTTTCATGACAGATGGGGTCTTAAAAGTATAAATACCTTTTCCTTTGAGGAGGATTTAGTGTTTCTGGAAACTCCACCCCTAATTCCTACTTCACGGTCATATAGGCCTGCTTCCAACCCTGTGGCTAGACAACAGCTCCTACAAATTCCCCCACGAAGCTCTTTACTATCCCTGAATTCTCCCAGCCCCAGGCTCCTGAGGAGATCACAAGCCCCTTTGTTTTCAGCACTGGATTCTCCATTAAAGCCATGAACACTAACGGCTTGAACTCCAGTTAATGAAACATAACCACACAACTGGAGGTATTCAGCTACCGGCACGGAGGAGAGAAGAAATAAATCCAGATAAAATGAATAAGTGCTATATTGCAGCGGCTAAATGACTAAACCAGCAAGGACTAACTGCACATCAGGCTGTTCCTCCTTTAGCGAAAGGGAATCTCCTTTGGTAACCATAAACACAGAGAAAAGCACACATAGGACGTGACGTATTATTTGCCAGCTATAATCGTTTCCTGTCAAAAATGGACAAACAGGCAAAAGTCATTAGTCTGACTCTTCTCCCTGGGTTTTACCAAGCAGGTAGAAACTTAACGCCAGAGGTCAAGCACGAAGTGCTCCAGCCTGCCCAAGGAAACGGGCAAAACAAGAGGCCACTCCAGGCGACGCGGGGTGCCCCAGCCTGGCACTCACGCAGGGCGCTCAGCCCGCCGCCACCAAATCTGCACTGCACCCGCAGCCCCCACCAACCTACACCCCCAGGGGACACTCTAGTGGTCTTTCAGTGACTGGGTCAGGCCCCAAAAGCGTTCCCAGCTCACAGCCCCTCGGTGCAGCCCGGCTACCGGGGCAGGCTTCCCTGCGCAGCGCTGCAGCTGGAGGTACAAGACATCTGCCAGGGTTAGTATATTGACTTGCAGCAGTTGGGAATACCATTAATCTAAACCACATACAAAGAGTTTTGTCCTTTGTAGGTCTCCAAATGTTAGGTAGCATTCAGCCTTAATAAAAGGCCATTGCACTTAACTGTGCCTTTGTAACTTATACATCATACAAGAGCACAATTTGTTCCCTTTTTGCTTATGTGTAACATGACACGATACTCATCTTCAAATAAGGAGCAATGGCAAGTTCATCTATGGTTTTACAAAATAACATTTTTCCTTTGTCTGACACCAGCCCCCCAAAACAAATCAGAACCCAAACCAACAAGCTGACAGATCAGTCCAAACAAAGTCTTATTTTGGAGTGCAACAATTGGTTGCTAACCCTTAATCTAGTTGAAAGTTTACAAATACCACATAGAAAGCAGGTTCATTCTTCCTTTTCAGTGCACAGAAAAATAATATGGTGACTCCATTCTATTAATTACAAACAAAAATAATTGAAAAGTGTGTGCTCTCTCTATTTTATTTCACAGGAGAAATATACTCAAATGCATCAAGAAGCCTCACATATGATGGATAGTTCTGGACTGAAATTCTTTATTGGCATGATCGAACATTCACTAGGCATTTCAAGAGAAATTCCCTGCTGGCCTTACTTGGCAGTGGCTATGGTCATGTTTTGTCCAGGTCGTGCCAACTTCTCCCTGGGCATCCCCCAGGAATGGCAATGGCTATGCTGGGGCGTGTGGTGCCAGTCCTTCTACTGGCCACATTCAAAGCTGACAGAAATAGAACAATTTGTATTTTTAACTTAATTTGCAGTTTAAAATTAATTTATTTTTTTTCCCCCTCCTGCTGTGTTTTTCAAAACTCTTTGTGTTAATTTCTCTAGGATTTATGAAATACTGCACTAAGACAGGAAGCTTTTCAGGGCATCTCTGCTGTATATGGTAATGCATGCGTCTACCTGCAGACACGTTGCTCTGTGGTTCATTGAAAAACTGAAACAAACGCATTGAACATATTTCTGATTGACAATGATTATTCATTTTCCCCTTTTTTCCATATTCATAGAGTTTTCTCTAAAAAGAAGACCCCATCATCCTTCACCAGTAAAAGAAGAGCTTTCCCCTGCAAAGTCATGATCCAAGAAACTATTAAACATCAGGATGGCTTTGGTGCCATTCAGTTCAAGGTTATGAAATGATATGTGCAGTACCTGATTTTTTGTTGTGATGTATATCACCTCAGAGAGATAACGGAAAGTATTTCTGCAGTTGCACAGCCTAATCACAGAGAAAAGCTTTCACAAAACAGGCAAGTGACTTCAAAATAAAAACCAAATTCAAAACTCATTAAACCCAGCACCAGTTCCTAGGGAAAAAGAAAAAAAAGAAGAAGAAAAAAAAAAAAACACACTTTCTCTACTATGTGGCTATTGTACCTATTCATCCAATTTTTGAGTGTTTTAAAATGGTTTAAATATAACGTGCAAGTTACATTTCCAAGCTGTGTTTCAGGAAAGGCCTTTTCAGTGTGTCCTCATGGAAAAATCATGCCACGGTTTAAGTGGTGACATTTCAGAAAGCAGGGAAGTTGCACAGTATGAAATTGTCTGACTGTGGAAGAGATGAATATGCTATTTACTATGATAAGTACTAGTTATGTCCAATAATTCAGAATTTACTCTTTAATATGTGCAAGGGGAATGCAAGCTACGTAAGTTGCAATTAAATGCACCTTAGGCTATTGAAGTGATGAAGAAATAGTAGGAAAACCATAAAAGAGATCTTACAAGTGAGCTATGAGAGAGGCAAAAAAGCAGCTCAGTTTTATGACAGACATCGTTAGGTGGATCGGAAAGCACAGACACATTGCAGAGCTCAGGTTCTGCAAGAATAAGGCAATGAGTTATAGACCAGCAAACAGACTGGTCAATATTATTTCCAAAAGTATAAACTACACTCTCACAATTTCTTCTAGGACTATTGAGAAGAGGCCAAAACCCAGTTTTAGGCTGATATTACAACAATGATTCTCATGCAAAAATTGACTCATTTTCTCCAGAAAATTAAATGTTTCATACTGAAAGTCTGTTTAGAGAGGGACTCCAGCTGAACACCACTTGGGTCTGTACTCCCTCGTGTAAATCTTACAGACTGGCACGAAAGGTTGTGAGAGTCCATAGAAAGCAAGAGCTGCACAGAGCACGCCGATGGAAAGCAGAACCACCCCAGCAGCAATGCTTGACTCTTCCAGCTCTCTACTCACTCACAAAAGGAAAACCAATTACATTTACTGACTGCACCAAAACAAAGATTACAATAAAATCTACTTAGAAATGTGTAGATCTTCCCCAAAGTCATACTGGAACAAATGATAGTTTGAGGTTTCGGTTTAAGTATGCACATTTGCAAACTTGCCCACACTTACAGCCAGTGATTGCCCAGATTCTCACTCTTCTACAAAAAGATGCAAGACACGCTAAGCCAAGAAAAATAAGCTTGCCTGTGAGCCCCAACTCTGCTGCGTGGGTACAAAACCCTCAGAACCTGAATAAATAGCATCACTTCAGAGTTATGCTACGGCAAGATCAGTCTGAGTCCAGGTTGACGTGGCTTTTGAAGGAAACCTGGTTTACAGTCATTATTTTTAATGACTATACCTGAATTAATTCCAAGTGTTTGCAAAAGAAGCCTATCTGTGGATTTCAAAGAACACCAAAAGCAGGTGATGGAACAGCATAGGTTTTTATGTCATTCACATACTCTTACCTACTTGAATTTTCTACAGACGTGAGGAGAGGGCAAAAATGTCAACAGGTACCTACACTTCAGTGGCTCTTAGTTTTACAGCATCCATAAAACTTTCTTACTTCACACCATCTCACTGGCTATTAGGCTGGCAATCTGAGCATTTGCCATTATTGTATTTGACCGTAGTGTAGAAGAGAGAGCAGGATCCATTAAATATGCATATGTAAACTCCTATATAAATATCAGATTCCTGATTCAGTGTACCTGAACTTAAATGGTACTAAATACTTCCTTTTGACATAAAAACATGGTACTGAATTTTGAGAAACTCACTTTCCAAGCCATGTGTCTTGGTAACAACTGGAAGTTATGCATCTCAGCTCCACAACTGTTGAGAATAAAAACAGAGAACAAGGCCTCTGTGTAAAACAGGATATAGCCAGATCACAGATTAAAATAAAGTGATTAAAACACCAAGAGAATGTAAAGCTTTTCCTTATTCATTACTACATTATGCAAACTGTAAGCATCCAAGTACTGCATGGTCGCCAATAATAAATAATGATGAGAGATTCAGTTTTCAAGTTGTATACAATACTGAAAATTCAGCTAATAATTTTGCACCTGTGTACTATAATTACATGTTTCCTCTTAAATTTTAATGTAATTAATTAACATACTATTAGCATATTTTTATTTAAGGAATAGAAGAAAGGTTATGTTTTGCTTCTTTTAGATTGGGAGGAGAGACACTTTACTATGAAACAGGATTTCTGTTGAACTCTCATGGAAAAATACTGTCTATATCACAACCGGTTCAAAAAGAAAGTGATGATTTTAACAAATATCACTCCAGTAAGGACTGTTATCAAGATTTCCATTACTTTTGTCTACTTGGTGACTATATAGTTACAAATTATTCATTGTCATGGTTTTGGGTTATAGAGTTAATTTTCTTCTCAGCTGGTATAATGCTGTGTGTGTTTTGGATTTAGGACGAAAATAATGTTGATAACACACCGATCTCTTTAGCTGTTGCTAAGTAATGTTTATACTCAGTTAAGGACTTGCCAGCTTCTCAGGCCCTGCCAGCCAGAAGGCTGGAGGAGCACAAGGAATTGGGAGGGGACACAGAGAGGGCAGCTGACCCAAACTAGCCAAAGGGATATTCCATACCATAGAGCATTGTGCTCAGTATATAAAGCTGGGGGAAGAAAGAAATGGGGGATATTTGGAGTTTGTGTTCCCAAACATGCATCACGCATGCTGGAGCCCTGCCTTCCTGGGGATGGCTGAGCACCCGCCTGCCCATGGGAAGTGCTGAATGAACGCCTGGCTTGGCTTTGCTTGTATGCACGGCTCTGGCTTTACCTGTTAAACCGTCTTTATCTCAGCCCGTGAGTTTTCTCACTTCTACCCTTCCAATTTGCTCCCCCATCGCAATGGGGGAGAGTGAGGGGGCGGCTGTGTGGGACTTAGCTGCTGGCTGGGGTTAAGCCACAACATTCATATACCTGCAACTACATTCATAAAGCTTCAGCATGCACTGACTGTTTTCCAACAACAGTTTAGATTGCATAGAATAAATTATAAATGTAACATTCATTAGTTAACAGACTCACAGTAACATCACCACCAACAGTGTTAAAAGAAACTTCATGAAGTTTCATCATGAGATACAGCACAGTAGCGTAAAGAAAACAGAGGTATTTCATTACCAACTGAAAAACTGTTGAAATATAACTGATACATTTGTCAAGGTTTGCATGCTAGAAATAGTCTTCTCATTTATTTTCTTTAGCTATAGTTAATGGTTACAGTAAAGAGAAGTTGAGTGGCATTTCAAAGAAGAGGAGGGATCATTAGAAATAATAAGTTGCGCTTCAGATAGCAGTGAAAGCTAGCATTCAAGCTTAATTTGTAAAAGCATTTAAGAGACTGGATGGTGCTTAGAAACAAAGGCAAAATACATTAATGTCCGGAAGCTGAATGCATTATAGACAGTCAATTTAAAAGCCCAACTCCCATCGCTTCCTCCTAGTGGAGCTGATAAGAAAGAAATACTGCAGCATCATGGACTCATAAAACTCTGGTTGTAGATCTGTAAACCCAAATGCTTACCTTCCAGAGCCCACGAAGGAAAGAGAGGATTGTATTTGAAAGGCTCATGCGGAGTAAGTTCAGTAGCACCTCCCACAACGGACTGCTCTGCTCTTTGCTGGGTTCTGCTTCAGTGTCAGAACTGATAAACAGATGGTGAAAACTATTGTTCTGCTACAGATTTTTTCTGCAATATTATTTTTCTTTATGTATTTCTACAGATTTTTTCCTACGGCATGCTTCTGTCTTCCACTTATTTCTCCTGTTCCATTTGTTTAATCTATAAGGGTGAGGGAAGAAATGAGGAGAGGCAACACATGGCCAGCAGTGGTTTATTGAGAAAAATGTATCAGAGAAAAGAAAAATAAAATAAAAATATTGGGTAATAGTTTCAGTATATTGAAATCCATGATCATGTTTTCCTCTCTCTAGCAAGTGTTCCAAAGGTTTGTCCAGTTCTCAGGAAAACTCCCTCAAATGCCCATGAATTTATGGCTCTTTTTGAAGATCTTAATGCCCAGTGGAATACAGATACCATGGAAAATCATGACTACAGAGGAAGAAACAAGCAGTCTTTCAGTCTCCTCAGGGTTACTTACTTGGAAGACTGAATTAATTTGTCCTCTCAATCCACAAAGATGCAGTGAAAGAAGAGTACATGAAATTTGCTGGAACTCATTCAAAACATGCAGTTCCATTTCTAGGCCATATGCCCTGAAAATCACTTAGGCAATTTTCTCATATGTAAAAGGGGTTGAATTAAACCAATCTTTTCCCTGAAGACATTGTAAGGTTAAACACAATAGTATTTTCATTTAAAAAAATACGTCATGCATAGAGAAAACATTGTTCTTTTCCTGCAAAATAGTGCATTTTTATTGTGACTAGGAGTCAGGGGTGGTGGTGGTGTGGGGAGTGCAGCAAGAGTAATCTTCTATTGATAGTTGTGCTTATCCCATAAAATTTCATGAGTAACACTTTTCTCCTTGATTAAAATAGCCCCAAAGGCCTTTGTTTCAAATATTATTTCTAATTATTCATGGTTTGTAAATGCAATCACAAATAAAGATGAGAGGAAAGCAGGCTTACTGCTTAATGAATTGGATGGAACTACCAAACTTTAAAGATGTAAAGAAATGGATATGAACACTCATATCTCCAGTCTAACAATTAGATTGTCAGAGGTAGGATTTTCTTTTGCTTAGTAATAAATTTGCGCGAGTCGCTTTAAGTATAGTGTCTTTACTCACAGTGAGCAGAACAAAAGATTAAAAAGAAAAATGATGTGAAAAATAGAGGTGAAGGTGCTTATTTTCTGTTGACTTTTCCTATTAATTCTGTACAAGATGAGTGCTTGCCAGAAACCCCACCAAGACATGTGAGGGTGAAATCCAGGCTAGGTCTTGGGTTACAACTACTACTGGGTATTTGCACACCAGCACAGCAGGTCTAACTTCCCTCTTTGTGAAGAATTAAAGGCTAGTTAAATCCCTGGCCTTTCCCTGTGTAGATTGAAATGTGCCATTTTGGACATCCTGTGCCCAAATTCCATGATGCAAGGAAAAGACAAATTCAAGACAGAGCAACCTACAATTGTCCACATGGAGAAACTCCAGATATTAATTATGCAGAACCCAACTGATGCAAAATATAAAGGGATGGATTTCCAAAACCTAGGTAGATTCTCAACTCTACTGTAATGGCAACATTTTGCAGATATCTGATCAGGCTTTATAGAGTGAGGTACTGCCAAGCAAGTAGTAGGAATTCAAGCAATGTACGAAAGCTTTCATATTGTCACAGCCTGGTGACGTTTTCTAGTTCACAGAAAAAAACCCTGCCACCTGGTGTTAGAGCATGACGCTATGTTTCAGGCGCAGCCCACTAAGGTTCTTGCTAAGCCAGAAAAGTGGTGATGTGCTTTAACACTTGTTTCGTTGGAGGATGGAACAGCATGGAGGATTTTCCTTAAGTACATCCACAAAGCTGTATTGGAAGATTAAAATATTATATTTTTTTTTAAATAAAGAACCTACAAAGCTTGCCGTGCCCATGTCCTTAGACCATCATAGCTGTAATTCTACCAGATCTAGCAACATTGTTGATTTAAAAAAAAAAAAAAAAAAAAAAATTGTGCAGGAGTGTTACTTTGATTATAATGTGCTCATGTTTCCCATGTTCTTTAATGTGGACCAATTTCTGAAAGTATCTGTAAACTAGAACTCCTTGTGGAACTACTGGCTTGTCTGGATTTAGCCACACTTGAACATCATCACACTTTACTCAGCTTTCAGTGTGTTGCAAAGAGAAAAACAGATACTTGAAGGGAAGGCTTAAGGAAACGCCAGGCAGCCATAGTCATAGATACCAAAGTGAGATATGCTATATTAGGGTCCTGCCAACTGAGCACTAAAGCAACAGACACACACATTTACAACATGAAATACATTTCAGTTCTAAAGCAAAACGAAAGCCTTCGCTCTTCTGTTACTCCACCAAGTTTTACACCAGAGCAACTGCATCTGCTTCTGAATGACCCACACTTTTGTCCGAACATGATCTGGCCCTAAAATACAAAGAGAGGTTAAACAATACGTGGGGGAAAGGAACGCCCAGGCAGCCAACACCTCCACAACTGCCTTTGAATACTAAACAATGCACAGCAGAAACTAGAATATTCCCTGTTTGTCTTTAATCACTGAGCACCGCTTTTTAAAATTTAAATTCGTGCCTTTGAGTCAGTTTTTGTTGCCAAAAGCAACAGGTCTTAACAGATATAGTGTGAAACCTATTGTTTAGAACTGGCACTAACTGTTCTTCCTCCCTCTGTAGCAGTAGGGAGTTTTTCCAGGTATGTGGGAGGCAAGCTGCTTGGAGCCATTATATGGCTTGTTCTCTGCATGATCTCCTTCATTAAATAATCTTTTAATGCAACATTAATAGTAATTGCAAGATTACAGTTCAAAATATTTGATAACATCACACTATGCAGTTGAAAAGCTACCGATCTCTTCTCTAAAGCTGGCTGTGGGGGGCAAGCCTGCTGTGAAACACCACCAGTCCCTTGAACTGAAAGCATTGCAATTCCCTTTGTTATTTCTGTTCCAGGTCTGGATGTCGCACAGGTGATAAGTGGTATGACCTAGCAACGGAGGGCAGAAGGAAGGAAAACAACTGCTTAATTTGGTTTTTACTTTGAACTTTTTAAAGGATCTGAAGAAGTGTGGGGTTTTTTTATTGACTCTCAAAGTGGAGGACTGTTGCTCACCTATTAGATGACGACATTTATGTATCGGTACTTGCATTCATAAGGTTTCAATATCCATAGATATTTCAGTAAAATTATTCAATTACCTATTTTGAGCCATCTGCTTCTTTTGTACATTCTTTATACATATAAAAAATTTAGTATGAAGGAGTTTGCAACCTTAGATTGTGCAAAGCACTAGCAAAAACGTGCTCGAGCCCATTATTCTGCCCAAGTCAAATATCCTTTCTCTTGTGATTAGTATTGACTCTTTTTGACTGGTGACTCCTTCAGAAGAAAGGATAAATTGTGAGACATTGCAGATACCAAATATTTAGGTATAGGTAAACCACTAGACTTCCATTCTCTCCCATCTAAGTATCCATCAGTGTTCTAAAAATCAGTCACCTACAGGTTAAGAAATGAAAAAAAATATTTACATCCTCCTCCTCTTTCTCCTGAATGTTAATCTTCAATATGAATCTTTAGGTTGATTCTAAATTTGAATATCAATAGTAGTCCTAGTAACAATAAAAACATTTCCTACCTGCAGTCGTGGCTTAACCCCAGACAGCAACTAAGTACTGCCTCTTGCTCACCTCCCACCACCTGCCTGACCCGCGCCCCCGGCACCGGAAAAAGGTAAAACCTGTGGGCTGAGATAAGAACAGTTTAGTAATTGAAATAATAACAATAGGAATAAAAATAACAATTGTAATGAAGAGGGAGAGTGAGAGAGAGGAATAAAATCCAAGGGGGAAAAAACCCACCAAGTGATGCACAATACAATTACTCACCACCCGCTGCCCGATGCCCAGCCGACCGGTGACTCCCAGCCAGCTCCCCCCAGTTTATATACCGAACATGACGTTTTATGGTATGGAATATCCCTTTGGCTAGTTGGGGTCAGCTGTCCTGGCTCTGCTCCCTCCCGGCTTCTTGTGCACCTCCTACCTGGCAGAGCCCGAGAGACTGAAGAGCCCTTGACTCAGGGCAAGCACTGCTTAGCATCAACTCAAACATCAGCGTGTTATCGGCATTGTTCTCATACTAAATCCAAACCACGGCACTGCACCAGCTACTAGGAAGAAAATTAGCTCTGTCCAAGCTGAAACCAGGACAAGAATTAATTTAGATCACAGTTAAAAGAAAATGTTACCAGTTCATTGGTTATTATTTTTGCTGTATAAAATTCCTTAACACTAGACTCTCAACTGTCCTCAAGGTGAAACAGTCAAAAACTTTGCATCAGGGAGCATAATAAGATGGAAGAACTCAGGAAGCACACAGAGCAAGCCACAATTTTCACTTGCACAAAGGTGTTGAGAAGAGTTCTTGCAACAGCTTCACAACCGAACAGTTAACTAGTACTGAAGAAGGGCTTAAAGCCAAGACCTTGTGTGATTGACTGCATTAGTCCAGATGAACTGGTCAAGAGTCATCAGAAGCCCAGGTTGAGGATTATAGGATAGCTTCCCATTAAATGGGCACGAACATTTAGAAACTCCATAAAAACCTGCTGCCTAAATTGGCTTTACGTCACCAGTTCAACATAACTAATGCTTAGTTCAGCATAATGTTAACTAGAATAACCTTTCAAGAGCAGCTTTATTTTGGAGTAAGGTAACCAAGCTCTTAAACTCAGTAGGCAAAAGTGAGGACTAGAACTCTCCAGAGACCACGGAATATGATGTCCTGGATGGACATCATTGCTGCCTTCTATGTCTGTGAGGAACTCTGTCTTAAATACTGAAAAAAAAGGTTTTTAGAAGCCATTTCATGATAGAGACTATTTGCGATCACTTTCAGCAGGACAAAGCTGTTGTTTCATTGCAAACATAACCTACTACTGATCTGTAGCAGGCTTTTACAGAAATAGCTGAACTCCAGTTTTGTTTTCTGATTCCCTGTCTTAAAATAAAACCATGTGAAAACAGATATGTCCCAAATTTTCAGAAAGGTGGGATTTAGGAATATAGCCAGACTCTCCTTGTGTATATATCTCTCTATATATCTCAGCACTCATGGTTAGCATAAAGAAACACATCTGAACCGTGTGAGAACATACACATAGGGGATGACATTAGAGCTGTGCGTGGCATTTTCATCCAAACATTTTTTTGGTGTTGGAAAGAACGTACAAAAGCCAAAAGACACGGATACGTGTCTAGCATGGAACCGCCATTCAAAGCTGGATCAATACAAGCTGTTCCATGAACCTAGGGAAGTCCCATTAGTATCAGAAACCTACAAGTATGGAACAGATTCATTAACCAGAGGGCAGAGGCTGCAAAGGAGCCCAAGAGCCACGCAACAGGCAGCTCAGTAAAGACGCAGAGGTACGAATTCCAACCTTAGACCTATGCTGAAGCCTAACCCCAGTCAGCTTGGTTGTATAAAGTACTTCCCTGGGGCTGTGAAGGGAGACCTCCATCACACTCCCTGAGTTACTACTGACTGCAAACGTGCCATGCCTCAGCCACGCTGGCCCCGCTAGACCACAAACACCGAAGCTTTACTGGGCATGGACAGGCTCTTAACCTTGCATGACAGGTGAAGGCATTCCAGTAATTGACTTAGTTGCAGGCATAGACAAATAAGAAGTCTTATCGCTGCCATTAATAACAAAATAGCTATGAAATGACATAATTTAAATAATTTTAAAAAAATAATTGAAAAATGAACAGCAAGATTCATCACTAAAAGAAAAAAAATAATCAAATCAGAAGTAGTCAGCCACTCATATCCCAGGGAACTTGTAATAACAGTGTTTTCTGCAGGACATATTAGTTAGAAATTCAGAAAAAATGTAAAATATTTTATAATTTATATGGTATATACATACCGCTGAGTATGAGGAATTCTTTCTGCATGAAAAGCCAGCAAGTGGCACCTCATTAAACAGGACCTAGACTTAATCTAACTTGGAACAGATAAAAAAGAAAGGATTCATATGAAGCTATCCTGCCTGGGGGTTTAATCTCAAAGCTTTCGAGTATAATGAATGAATTAAGTAGGGCAAGTGATTAACAACAAAGAAGCGATCACATAATAAAAACAGAAATAGTACTGAATTTAAAGCAATGTTTCCATTGTTTATGGACAGGACCCCGCTGTGCTATTTTTATTGTTTCAACTCTTAAAGAATAGGTGAACCATATGACGGCACATGTTCTCCAGGTTCAGATGGAAAGACGTCGGAAAAAGCTGCAAGCAGCATACCTAATGGTGCATAAATAATGGATTGTTCGGATATCAATATTTGTATCATTACGAAAATAAAATTCGGTCTGTAGGATTCACCAATATTTTAAAACTTATTTCTCTTAATGATGTAAGCGTGGAGTAAACACCATCAAACTTACGATGCTTTCTCTTACCGGTGCACCTGCCACGGCTGGTTTGCCCACCCGCCAGAGCGGTGTGAAGCACGGGCAGACCCACGCGAGGCACCCAGACCCTCCGGCGGGCACCCCACGCTGTGCAGGTGGGGGCGGGGGGAGGCAGCGCTGCCGCCCCTTGCAAGCTTCCTGGCTGCGCTAGGATCCAGCACACCCTGACAGATCGCAGGGCTTTGTTTGGGCTTGTGCTTTTATGGCTGGTGTAACTCAAATTGAGCTGACTGCCAATTAATGCAAGCCGGTTCCCATCAGGGTAAATAGGAGATGTAGACGGGTACAAAGCAGCGCCCCCCTCCCCACAGCTACACCCTAAGGTAGATCAGGTAACACTGTGGAGAGTCCAGGCTGTCAGCCCTAATCGTGTTATCTAGACTGCTCTGTTCTAGACAGTTCTTGCATTGCGTTCTTCATCCCACTCTAGCATTACTCAGTCCCGCTTTATTTTACTCATGTTAAATCATATGCTTTAGTTTAGGGAGATCCTGAAGGAAACCCACTGAGCAGAGGTCAAGATAAAGCACAGCCAACAGTGAGAAGACTCAGGAGACGTCTTCCCGGCATAGCAACCTCCCAAGTTAGCCCATGTGACATGAAGGACAAACACCCCACAGACTACTGCAGGCACAGCTAATTGCTCCCCAGGGAGCTAGGCAAAACTAAGTCAGCACTTTGCCACCTGTCTTTACCTACACAGACCCAATTTTCTTGAAGTGAGAGGGCTTAACAGTTCTTCCTGGGTCATCGGTTCTTCTCATAGTGCGTGTTGAGCACTATAATGTCATCAGGTCTCACACACAACATCAGACAACATAAACCAGGTACCATGGTGGCCAGCAGATTGAGGCTTGAGATCTCTTGGATGCCTAAGTGAAACCTGAGAACACAGAAGAACCAAATAGCGCATTTTTTATTCTACTAAATAAAGGTACCGACCCACATAATGCTTCAGGATCTAACAGGTATCAAACGAATTGCACATAATCCTTCTCTCGTGGTATTAAATGACAAGAAAGAATACCTTTCTCAATGTCTTCTCTTTTGTTGCCTTCAGCATTAGATAGATTTTTTTGTATGAAGCATGCCTAACAGAGGGATATACACACAAGCAGCTTGAAATTTGAGATTTCAAGATGAAGATCACTAGGGAAAAGCCCAGATTTTCTCAAGGCACTTGATTGGCTCGTAAATTTTGCTTTTCATTCACTAAAGCTTTCAGGAAAGAGAAAAAGAGGATAAAGGCTGTAATTGATGGTACAATGCCCACAAGCCTCAACAGATGTGATCCCTCGTAATGAAGCATGTGGGCCTAATTTGGCATTACTTACTACCAGGAGGATCTTATGCAGGGTATCTTTCTAAATCTATGTTTTGTTGGCACCTGTGCCTTGTTGAAACTGGCATAGCACCTTCTCAGTGGGCATAATGCCATTCTAGCAGATGGGCATGAGAGCAGATAGGATGCCAGAGATCTAGTATTGCATTTGCAACAAACTTAAAGTAGCAGGGTCTGAGGTCTCATCACAGGACAGCTGAGATGGGAAGACACCTCTGGAGATCAGCCAGTCCCACCCCCTGTTTTCAGAGCAGGATCAGCTAGAGCAGGCTGTGTCCAGTTGGGTTTTGAGTATCCCCAAGGATCGAGACCCCACAGCCTCTCTGAGAAATCTGTCCCATATCTGGCCAGTCTCACAATAAAAAAGTTTTTCTTATGCTTGAATGGAATCTCCTGTGTTTCAGTTTGTGCCCGTTGCCTCTCCTATAACTGGGCAACACTGAGAAGAATCTGGCTCTGTCTTCTTTACTCCCCCATCAAGTATTCACATGGACTGATATCATCCTGAGCTTCCTCTTCTCCAAGCTGCAGTCCCAGCTCTCTCAGCCTCTCCTCCTATTGACAGATGCTCCAGTCCCTTAATCATCTTCACGGTCCTTCGCTGGACTTTCTCCAGTAAGTCCATGTCCTGTACTGGGACACAGCACACCAGATGTGGCCTCATCAGTGTTGAGTAGATGGGAAGATGACCCCCCTCGAGCTGCTGGCATGACTCTTCCTTGTGCAGTCCAGGAGGCTGTCGGCCTTCTTTGACACAAGGGCATATTTCTGGGTCATCCCAGAGTAACGAACACAAAGTGCACACCTACACAATTCTTAGGCCTAAAGGTATGCTCTGTGCTTGGGAGACCATGGTCCTACCAGGAGGGAAAGTGATCAGGGAAAGGAGGGTGATCCAGAGGCACTGTACACCTAGCACTATCCCCAGAATATACCAAGAGGTGAGAGGAGATGCCAGAAATTAACCTGCTTCCCAGCTAAATACATTATATATGAAAGCAATGAACTACACCTCAAACTGGAAATAATAGTTTCTGGAACATTTCTAAACAGTGGAACTGCTGCAACCTATGGATCAGGCACCACTGAAAAAAATAATTCTGCTGATGCCAATTTACAACATCTGACCACTAGGTCCAGTACTTTGAAATAGCCTAATGCTTCCTCCTGGTCCTTCAGACCATTATTTCATTAGCTTTCAGGTGCAATGGCACCTCCCTGTAGCACCCATAAAAGCAATTAAGTCCATTGGAAAAAGAAATACCAGATACAAGCTAAATCCTATTCTGTTGGGAAGATTAAATGACTGAATTTATATATTATTATGATGATTAGATAATTATTTTTTTTTTAAGTAAAAGCAGGAAAAACAGGACTCCATTTTATTTTAAGCCTCTGAATTTATGGGCAGAATTTTCATGCTATATATGCATTTGTATCAACTGACAATAACTTCACTGTGTTAAGCAGAGTGGTGCAAGATGTGGACTTTAGCCTCATCCTCACATATTACTGCTCAACTTCATGAAATGTGAGCAGAGTTTGCTGGATTTGACTCTATTTCATTGCTCGAGTGTTCACTTTTGTTGCAGTGCAAGCACCTACTGAAGCAAAGAGAAGACCACTGGAGCCCATAACTATTATCTTTGGGTTATTTGTTGTTGGTTTTTTTAACTAGTCCTTGGTGCAAAGGGTGCTCCCCTGACTGAAATTCATCACCTGAAAGAGGAAATAATGCATCCTGGATGACAAAGTGGTTTATGAATATTCTTCTACTAAATCATTGCGACAAACTCACAAATCACAGGAACTGTGTCGATTGAAGTGACCCTGTATTTTGAAGTGCATGCATAGTGATTTGCATGATATTAATTGTGTTAAGGTTTAAAACATTATTAACATCTTTGCTCTAAACCTAACAGACCAATTTATTCTAACTAGCACTAATAAAATGTATCATTAGCAAACAGGGGTTAGTGGAAACCACAGCACGGAGAACACGCAGAAGAATAACAGCTAGTTCAAGAAAAAGGATTAAATCCACTTCAAGCTGGCACTGTACAAGTGGCTCATCAGAACATTATTCTAACATATGATATACCAAAAGTGTAGTCATCTATTATGCTCAGTATTAAAGCAAAATAGTACTTAAGGAAAGTGATGCAGAACAAAATTATATTAGCTTCTTAGATCATCTTTAATGATACCAAATTTAAACTATGATATTTATGTGCTCATCTTCTTATCTTCTAAAAATATTCTTACACCAATTAAACTTGCAAATTTTAAATCTGTATTTTGATTTGCTAGAATTTTTGTATTCAAGAGTCTAATTATTACCACTTATTTCCATCATGATAAATTAATTTTCCTGCTTTTGCCTTTATGTCTTTAGTTATTTGTTTTTGAAACTAACCTGCAATGTTGATAATTCCAGGAAGACAGAGGTTGCAGTGCATTTTGTTATATTACAGGCTTGGTCTTTCCAAGTCTTTCAGAACTTTCAGTGTTTTTTAAGACTCGCATTGTACCATAAAGTAAAATACAAACCATCTTGCAATTAAATCCACATCAAAATCACACAACACAGGGAGATAAAATCAAAGAGAAAATAAAGTTGAATATTCTGCAAAAAGTCCTTTGACAACTTGCAAGCTTAACCCAAGTTTGCTGTGTCTTAACACACAGCATCTTTTCTTCCTTTAGATGACCAGGAACATCTCTACTCATCTTCCTATTTAACTTCATGTTTCGCATTGAAAAGACATAAATATTCTAAGCTGCTGTGCTTTCTACCTTTATATAAACATTGAAAATTATTTCATATGAAGAAACTCAAACTGTCTCCAAGGATAACATCCAAAGATATTATAAGCATTAGCTTTATCAAATGAAGGCTTTTGTCGGGAGTATCTGGTAGGAAGCAAAGTTCTCATAGATGGTATATTGAATAAATGAACATTTAAGTACGATACAGAGCACTGAGTGAGCCAGATTTTCCTGTACAGGTACAGAAGTAAGAAATTACATGTGGTTTTTCTCTGCCTTTCTAGCTCAGCCGTGTTTATTCCATTCTCGTGTGCTAGTGGACATCCTGTGGACCAATACTTGTTACTGAACACAGTCCTTCTGAGAGGGTTTGGTTTAATTACTGAAAACCGTGAGATAGCATTTCACACTCCTAAGGAAACAAATAAAATGAAAACAGAATACACAAGAGCTAGAAGGCATCAGCAATCTACAAAATGTATTATCAAACCAGAAAGACAACAGAATTTTGAAAATAGCAGATCTCCACTAGGATAATAAATTTACACTCAATGATAATTGTACCAAATATGGTAATTTTAGGCTCTAACTGTGTGTTTTAAGCACCGTTTCAAGTGTGATGAAATAGAGAGAAAGTCAATGAATTAAATCTACCATGAGAAAAATGTCTGCTCTTACAGTACTTGGCAAAAATCTGGTGCTGGATGAAAGCATGTTAGACTTCAGTTCAACGCGGATAAGGCAGAGGTAATGCTGGTTGGCAGACAAAAGTGTTTTGAAGAATTGGCAAGGTCTAAGAATACTCCCTTGGCTGACAGCATCTGCTAACCCATGGTGAAAGCACTTTATAATCTCAGGGTTTCACTCTTCCTTGCTTCTGGGCTGCAGATAGCAAAAAAAGTCAATCAAACCACGCTAGGCATTTCTCTGATCAACAGGTTATCTCTTTGCCCCTCAGATTCAACCTCTGTCCAGTTCATCTGTTGCCATTTTTACTTCAAACTAGGCTTGTAACTCTTGGCTGTGGTTCAGTCCTACCGACAGATTTTGGCAAGAGCGGGCCAGCGCTGCTCCCTGGGCGCAAGGCAGCCCGTGGAACACCAGCTACACCTGCGTTCCCTCCTCCCTGCCCCTGCACCCAGCAAAGCACCACTTGCACCACTGTTCACAGCCAACAAACAACAAGCTGCAGGAGCACAATAAGAATAAGCAGCTGTTTAGCGTTGAATCCTTTTGTTTGAAGGATCTGGCTGCACATAAGCTTGCAGTGGGATGCTTTGGTGCCTGGGGGAGCAGTTTCCCTCCTCTAGTCTCTCCCAGGTGCTGTTTTTCTTTCCTCAGCCTTCCTCTCACTGACCCATGGACCTGCTGCTTCTATTTCTGAGAAGGGCTTGGACATAAATGTTTAGATTTTGTCAGGTCCACACGTTTGAAGAGTCAGTTCTCCCCTTCACCCACTCCCACTTTCACACTCTCAACACACAATGCAGACTGTGCAGAGCATACCACATCATAGCAAGTATTTAACAAATATATATATATATATATATATATATATATATATTTTGGGTGAAGTATGCATGCCTCAAATCATTTTGACCTAGATAGAAGCTGCTTTTATTAAGTTGCCACATCTATTACCAAGGAGAAAGAGTCAAGTAGGCTATAGTATTCCATGGGTTTCTTTTTACGAGCTTTGCTCTTAAAGGGGAACTTTTGAAACATTGTTCTCTCTCATCAAAGAAGATGAGAAAGAATAGGATTAAGGTGAAGAGAAGGATTTCTTTGAATAGGGAAGATATAATTACACATTTTCCATGACATATGCTGGAAAATGTAATATTGGATAATGCAAGTAACCTCAAATTTTTATTGTATTTTAATAGAGAGCTCTCTTTTAAGATTTTTATATTATATACAGTATATAGTTATATGTATAGACACTTCTCTCACATAAAAAAGATTGAAAAGGAATCAAACAAGAATAAACTCTTCCTCCCTAACCACTGAGGAAGCATGATAAAGAAGGACAATATCAGATTACCTACAAATTTTCCATCCCATTGTTTCCTGAAAAATAAAATTTTATAATGAACATACTCCATACAAGCTGCGCAGAGCAAGTATCTCTTCCAAAAATGCACAGAGCAGTAGTAAAAATCAAGCATGGACTCAACGACATCTGTTGTGGCATTGTTATCAAATGCCATCTTTTTTACACAAATCTATAACAGTCACCACTTTTTTGTGTGGAAATATTAGTTTGTCTGCGGCATCTAAAAGTTGGCACACAAGGACCGACAGATGCTTTGGTTTTACCTCATCTTCAACTTGCTTGGCTTCTCATTACGCTAGCTACAGCTCGGCAAATTATTCCTCTGCTTTGGAAAGCCGACAAAATGCCATCTGTCTCTGCATGGTTATCAAAACTAATACTGTAATGTGAAAAAAACCCTAAGATCTGAAATTGTACCTGGCAACTACATGGTGAGGTCGAGCATCCTGTTAGATTACTCCTAGACACAAATTTCTGTGAGTGGACACCCACCTGTCCTCCCGTGCACCCAAGCCTAAGGAGCAGTCCGTCTCTGACCTTTCTGGCACAGAACTGTTTCTCACGCCATTGACATTGACTGACACTAATTATAGCTTAGAATGCAAAATGAGGTAGCTTCTCACCAACTGAGACTCCAAGGTCACTATGATTAGAGTATGAGTAGCTTTTGGATTTTCTTATAAAAATGAGAGGCTGGATGTGTGGAGGAAAGAGGTGGAAAGGTCAGGGAAAGAGAAAGAGCAAGATTACATCAGTGTGGTTCAGCATGTAATTGGGTTGGTCCAACAGCTACAAGATTCATCACGAAGGCTTAAGGGAAGAGAAAACATGAACAAGGTGTCATTAGATAAACCAGAAAAGAACAAAAAGGTATGAAAAGGCCTGACAGTCCTACCCATAAACTGACAGAGAAGAAACAGTCATCCTTAGAGCTTCTCTTCCTGCCTAAATACCATGGAAATTTTTCCACCAACTGGCAAAGTGCAGCCCAAAATAAATAGCTCATACAGACACATGTAACAAAGCTTGCTTTTCTACACTGCAGATACACTTAAATGCCAGCTCCAGAGCTGGCTCCCGCTAAATGCGTCTGGTTAAGAAACCATCCCTTGGCCAACCTTATTCATGGAACTGAACAATAAGGCTATATTGCACAGAGCATACAAGCCTAACTTTTATTTCATGTTTAGAACACTACAGAAAGACCATCAATCTCCCCCTTACCATCTGAGATACATTGAACTGAATATTAATTTTTTCCAAAATTGCATAAGCTTAGTAATATTTAATATGAGAAAGGCTGACTCCAAAATTTCCTTTCCCTTATGTATTTTCAGGCTGAAGTTACAAGTTCCTCTTATCTTGCACTGATGTATGATAACAACAGTTCCCTGTTGATACAAATGTGAGTTCATTCATAGCTATCCAAGGTAGGAGAACATTCATATGAGGAAAAAATGCTTTGGATAAATGGTGCTTACATGCGTGTGTGTGTGTGTGAAGATATTTTTAAGTTTAACTTAACAAAATCGACATCTACTCCTGAGTTTCTACTGCTTTCCGCTATTCTTTCCATTCCTATTTATCATGATTATTTATTTATTTCTTAAGAAGGAGTTTGTGTAAAAGACAGACCACCTTCCACGCAGCTCTGGAAATGGTTACTGAAGATTCCTTACAGGCATTCGTTGTCTGCTCTAGTGAGCAGTCCTACGGCATATGCCTTAAGAATGATGTTAGTTTAAGTTGTGCTCTGCTACCTCTTTGAACTGGCACCATAATATAGGACTAAGAAATCATTATATCCCACTGGAATCCCTTTCTGCAGAAGAGGCAGTGTTCATTGCCTATCAGTTACATTCACACCTCATCTAAATGAGTAGAAAAGAACAGAAAGACAGAGAAAGTGCAGAGCTTCCTCTCTTCCTTCAAGGCTCCTTTTTTTTATATTTTTTCCCCCTCTCCATACAACATTCTCCCTTGTGTTCTTGGTTCTGCTGTATTATCATGAGCTCCTTGGGAAAAGACCTCTTCTCCCTATCTACAAAGAAATCGTTAAAAAACAGTAATGTCTTGGATTCACTATGGAGTTGGTTTCTCCTTGTATGTTCTTGCTCCCAGCAGTGTTAAGTCCATGTGTAGCTCTTATTCACAGGAAACCCTTTTAGTCTTACAATGAGGTCTTTGTAGAGAGTCTTTGGTGTTATTATTCTGTATTTGCAAGGACTCTTGAATACCGGCCTGTCTGGGACACAGTATCTAGGGGAATAACTAATATAGGCTAAACGTAAACTAATTTTGGGGAACAAAAGCAGCCTTCAAGCTATATGCAAAGTTACTACAGGCTGTTTTTACAATGAGGGTGAGTGGAAGTGACAATTCTTTTGCACTTAATGAGCCAGAGTAGCAGAGATTAGAGAAACCCTCTAAATTATTTGGCTGTTGAATAAAAATCCAATTTAAATCTTGTGGAAAGTAAGAGCTTTGGTTCAGCTGTAGAATCAGGGTGCATAAGCAAGGAAAATAAGCAGTCATTTAGATCCAGTCCCTAAACCAGTAACAGTTTATTATATAAAAGCCAAGCACAGATAATGAGAAAAAGAATATGTTAAGAATAAAAAGGAAAAGAAATCCTTGGGAGACCAAGAGGTTTGCACAGTGTTACAAACTATTCCATGCAAAACAGCAGCTTTTCTAGAGAAACTGATACGCCTCCCTCTCACACTCCTTCGGGTCAGGGCCTCTGAGGGGACAGCAGTTCACAGGGAAGCCAGCGTGACAGCATCACAAGACATTTCTGCTTACTGGTGCTGCTCAGCAGTACCCATCATAACTTTTCAAGCACTTAAAAGATACTGTGTGAGGACTTGGGAACAAGGGAACGCACTGCAAGGGAGTGAAACCAGCAGAACAGCAATAGAAGAGCAAAGAAAAGATTTACACTACGGAGGACTTCAGTCAAGTATTCTCAGCCTTTTTCATCTTGGAAAGTCCCACTTCTGCACCAGCCAGGAAAAAATTTTTCATTTCTTGTTTTGTTCACAAGCAAAAACTGTAACTTGGCAGCGGTCCAGTCCAAACAATAAACACCAGCAGAACTTTGCCAGTTACCATAGTGGTTATACATCTTGGAACCTATTCTTTCCTCTTTACTTTGGCTGCCTGTCTCTACAGTCTGCAAGCTATTCAGGCCAAGGATTGTCTACTACTATGATGACCACATATGCCAACTCAGTGGAAAGGAATGCAGAGCTATGTCTACAAATAAATATTGACTTTTGGCCTTCTTGAAAAGTCTGATCCCCTAAATGACAAACTAGTCTCAAAAATTGAAAATTTCCTCTCTTAACACAACAAACAAAAATAACACACACAATCTTCCCAAACAGCGCTGTAACTGTTGGTTTAGCAGAGTTAATGAAGACTGTCTTACTGTGACTTTGTCATCCTTAGGCAGATGTAGATGCTAACAAAAACCGCCTCATTGAGGAATGGGGCATTCACATCCCCCTTCTTTCTGGGAAATGCATTATTGAAACTCAGAATGCAAATCCAACTTTAAGTGGGACAATCATCATGGTCTTCCACACCATGTGCTTTTATTAAGCTTGCAACCCATACCTCATTGAGGTCTCTGCTTTTCTATTCTGTTTCATAAAAGAAAAAAAAAAGAAAATCAATACACTCAGCTAATAGGAGGGGGATAGAAGAGGGGTTCTGTGGCATGATCCCATCACCTTGTTTCTAAAACAAATAAGGCTAAAAACCCCTGAAGGTGGTGGAGTTAGCTCAGGCTACAGCTGATGAGGTTTCCCAAGACAGCTCAGCTAATCTAATGCCCAGATGAGTCCACAACACCCTCTAGCCCATTATTAATTACAAATCTATAGAGCACGTCACTGTTCAGTCCTTAGAAGGCAGGTCTTTATGGTGACTGTAAAATTCTCATTAGGCTACTGGGATTCTCTCTTCCCTTTATCTTATGTTTTTGGTGCTCTATAAATACTGACAAAAAGACATGATGAATCAATGAGTGATTCAGATTTTGCCTTCAGTCTTTATCATCAGGCATTTATCTGTTTTTTGTCTCTGGAGTTTTCTATCCTGCAGTAAATTTATTGCAGTGCTTTTGAGTGATTTTTTTTTTCCTTTTTCTTTCCCTCCCTTCCCCCAATACTCCATTGATTTTCTCATTTTTACAAATAAGCATAGCAATAAATAAAATTACAAAAGCTCAGGACAGAATCATAGCTGAATAAATACACTCATCAGGAATAAAAAATTGTTGGCTAGACTGGGGAAATTACAGCTCCCTCATGTACATTCTTTATTATGAAGTGAAAATGCAATTAGTAGAGCAGAAGACTCTCAGAGCCAGGCTTCTATTTCCCATTTTGCTACTGAGGCACTGTGGTCACAGGTGGTGTACTTTAAAGTAATTGGGCAATATTACCAAAGATGAGGTGAAAGAGAGGTGTTCTAGCTCCACTAGCACCACTGCCTGACGAGGAGGTCATTGCATCACCCTTCTGTCACCATCACAACTCCATGCAAGGTCAGCGTAACAAATAGCCGTCCCTCAAGTTGGCTGAGACACATATAAAGGCAATGTTGGCAAGGCGATTTTTAACTTCTTGGATTAAAAAGCCCAGTTATATAGAACATACAGGAATGATGGATCAACATTCCTCTGGATATTCAACATACTTTAGGATGCTAAGGTCTTGTTCCAAGGTATCATGGGATTATTTTGTGACCTTAAGCATTTGCAAGGTCCCAGCATTCTGCTCAGATGTCACGGAGGAGTATTTCACAGGGCAAGAGAAGACGTACTTTCTACCGTTCAGTTTTTGCTTTCTACAGATAGATTTATATTAGTAGAAATAGTCTCCCAATACTAAAAAAAAAAAAATAAAATAGGGCAACAAATATATAATAGCTTGTTGTTGGTTTTTTTGTTTGTTTGTTTGTTTTCTGAAAGCAACAGCTTAGATCTGTTTCACAGTGAAGGTGCCGCAATTTTTTTAATATTCTTATATGCTTAGAAATTTGTAAAGATTTATCCTTTTCGGGGAAAAAAAAAAATCTATCATTTCACTGCCTGAAAACTAGCTATAAGAAATATTTTCAAGTAAAATATCTAATAAATCACCTGTTCTTTCTCTGCATAAAGAATGTCTCTAAACAGGTTAAGAAAATAGGATAAAAAGGCGCCAATACCTGAACCTCTGTCGTATGTCAGCTGTAGGTTTTCCATGGCATGAGCTCATTTAGCCCGACAGCTGGGGCCCTTCAGCACAGCCGTGCGGCGCTACTGCGTGTCACGCAAGCCCGGGGCTGCCCGCGGCGGGGAGCGGGGCCGCCTGCCCCGGGGCGCCGCTGCCGGAGCCCTGCGGGAGCCGCGCCTCAGCACCGCGGCCAGCTCCCGCGGGCGGCCCGGGCGGGCGGCGGGCGGCGGGGGGCGGGCGGCCCTGGTGCGGGGGGACCCTCGGCGGGGGTGCGGGGGGACGCCCCCCGGCATCACCACAGCCCGGAGCCGGCCCAGGGGCGCGCCATGGCCCCGCCTGCTGCTGGTGTGCCAGCAGCCTGTCCCCGCCAAGAGGTCCCCGCGAGGGGCGCGGAGCCAGGAGGATGGGGACTCATTCTGCCCCGCTGCTGCCCGCTGAGTGGTTTAGGCAGTACCTGCACAGCTGCTCGCAGCTGCGGCCTTGCTCAGAAAACACATTTTTCATCCCTGTCGTGAGACGCTTTTGAAAAACTAAAATACCGAGCGGCACAGGTGAAAAATGAACAACAAAGAGAAAGAAACGTCAGGGAGACAAAACTGAAGGAAAGCACAAACTGAAAGTGGATACTTGCTTTTTTGCTTTCCGTGCTAGTTTAAGGACCATAGCACAGTTTGTGCCTGTTTTTAAAAGGAGCAACAACAGGGCACGGGAACAAACCACAAGGCAGCTGGAAAGTACAGTACTACTTCATGGCAAGATGCAATTCCTGAGGGGAGGGGGGGGGGAGGAATATAAATTTATAATCTCAGTTGAAAACAGGGTAGACTGCGGTTGAGAAATTAACTGTGCTGGACAGCAAAGCTAGTAAGTGAAAGCTCCATCTGGATCAGGCTGACACTAAAATAAGCTGCAATAAAGTCTGGCAAGTTGACTAACCTAAGCAAAATGCTCCCCCAACTCCCCCCTCAAAAAAAAAAAAAAAAGCAAACCAAACCAAACAAACAAAAGAAAAACAAAAAACAAAAACACCAAAACCCCAAAAAACAAAGAAAGAAAAAACCCGAGAAAAACAAAATAGTACAAGAATTAGAAAACTTGGAGAATATGGAGACTGTGGGGTGTGGTGGCAATTTGCATCCCTAGTGTAAGAAACAGTACAGGAGGTGCATAAATGGAGGAAGAATTCATCGTGCATAAAAGTACCTGAAACCTCAATGTTGACAGAATTCCAAAGGAGATGAATATTGCAGAAGTTGTACGTGCAAAGCTGTTTGGGCTGATGACTGACCAACATCATACGTGACCTCATCTCGTATCAGAGAAGCTGTCTCTGGCATAGGAAGTAAAGGAACCACCTCTGAACACAGGCCTCATTTGGTTTTGATAAAACTTAATGAGATGGACAAAAACAGGGCAACTTTCTTAATGGTATTTTCAAATGAGGATCTCAACATCCATATCTACACTTCAGGAAAGTTAACAGGCAATACTTACTGCTATATAAAACAGATTTGATTTAGGTATGCTGCATGACAGGAAAATATTACTGCTACTAGAGTAGTCATTTGTAGAGTCTAGAGAGCAGCTGTCACTTAATTTTATAGTCTAGTCTAAGCATAAAGAATTTTACTTCTTCATGATTGTCCAATTGCCAAAAAAGAATTGACCGTTACATAACTGATTTCTAAATTCTGTATTTTAATTCAGTGAGGTCTTAACTTGTTTGACAGAATTCTGTCTTTGCAAAGACGGCCCAACGTGTCATACAAACCTGCCATTCTACATCAAGAATTTTCAGGAGGCCCCAGAAAAACAGAGTCACAAAAAGATAAAAGTTAAGGACATTTGCAAGGTTAAAAAAAAAAAAAAAAAAAAAAAAAGAGTGCCACTACAGAAGGAAGGTGAGCCCACCCAAACTTGATTAAAGCTTTCAGCAGAGACTATTCAGTACATATTCCACCTTCCAGGCAAAAATAAAGTTCTTCACTTCAATCAGTGATACAGGATAAGTAGAAATAAATTTCATTAATTGGATGTATTTGAAAAGGTCATTTAAAAATCACCACAAAGTAGACCATATCACTTGGGCCTAATCCTGCCTTCATGGAAAGCAATGGTGTTCCTAAGCTGTCTCAGTGCTCAAAAAGAAAAAACGTTGGCTAAAAAAGGAGGGTCACAGTACGTACTGACAGGCCAGAAGAGATTATAACCAGAGATAGATTTCAACCTCACATTCCTTTCCTATACGGGGTACTAAATCGTATTCAACACAGTGGTAGCTGAGAACTGATAAAACAGAGTGCCTTTATGTGAAAAAATACTTTCAAATCAGTGAGAGTAAAACATGCTCAGTGATGTATGAATAATAACCCGTCTGTTTCTCTGTATTATTACAACAACCTTTTCTGATTTACTTGAATATCTACCTGGGACAACCCTGATGCACTGGGAGGGAGAGAAATATCTTGTTTTCCAGTAGCTCCAGGGTATGCAAGTGCACAGCAGAAATTTGGCCTTATCCTCAACATCAACAAAAAAAATCATGGTGGAGGTATCACGGTCACATGCAATGTTTTGCCCAAGATATACAATACTGAACAAGGAACTAGTAAATCAGTAACTTACATATAGGTCCCTTTTTATACAGTCTGGGCACCTGACTTTTTGTCCATTGCTGTGAGTCAGCTTGCAAGATGAACTCATGGATTTGGGCTTCTTCCCCCCTATCTTCTCTCCCTGGACACCAGTAAATACAAAAAGACATCTCCTCTTACGTTCTGTGTTTGCTGTGGCCTTAAATCATCTATTTCTTTGGGAATGGATAGACAGTTTCTTATTTCCTTCTATAAGGAGCCACATAGGATATAGTCCATGTTAAATATATAAACTTACTACTTGCTACTAAGAACAGAAACAACAGTCATTCCTGGCAGGATGACTCCTGATGTGAGGACAGGACTGTGAGCTAAGTCAGAGCTTGTCACTTCTGTGCCACTACCTCCCTTGTAATCTTCACCAAATCCATTAATCTCTCTGGATTCCCAGTTTCCCTTTTTTTGTGCAAAGCTTTTTTGCCTCTGGGGGACATTACAGACATTAATGAATTTGTCTTCTCAAAACGCCGAGAGGTCTGCTCACCACTGGTTTTGGAAAAGTATCACCATGATGTTAGACTGGCTAGAATGGAAAGAGCAAAACCTGTTTTGTTTGGATCCCATATAAGGGATATGTATTAACAGCACTGACAAAGGACAAACACCTCTGGTGGAACTGGGAAAGCTGCAGGAAGGAAATACCTGCTGAACTGACCCAGAAAGAGTTAAAAGTCTGATGGAAAAATCCCTATGGGTCTGAACTTAATGTGCAGTGACAATGAGGAAATCCATCTGGATGTAAAGCTGCAAGAAATACAAGGCATTAAGAAAGGAGGCATTCATGCTTTTTATGAGCTAGGAGTTATTGTATCCAGCATTTGTCATGATACCTTAGATAACATATAATTGTTCTCCAAATGGTTCTCCACAGAGCACGCATAATGAAGCGGGTTTCAAAAATGCAAGCTTTGGTGGGAAGAGAAAAAGAGTGCCTCATGGCAAACGTGAATGTTCCTTGCATTTCAAAAGGAGCCAGTTTCAGTAATTCAAAGAAATTATTCTCGCTGGTAGCAAGCATGTGAACAGCCCAGATTGCATTTAAGATCGGGAAGATAATCAGAGCTCTTGTCCTGCAGCCTTTTAAATCCAGGGTGCTGGTCTGAGACTTGCAGGCAACCACCTCCAGCAAGAGCTTCACAGGGTCAGCCATCGTTCCCTTATAGGAGAGCTAGGGCTTCCAACAGGTGAATCATATATGCCGATACCTGATGTGCTCTGAAACTCGTTAACGTGCTTATTTACCATAACCTTTAAACAAATATTTTATTAAACGTGTTTTTAAATAGCGCTGTTTTGAGGGTGGAATGAACAAGCATGTAAAGTAGAAAAGCAAAGTCAGAACCACAAGGAACAGTGCACACTGGTTATTCCTTGAGGCTGCTCATGTTTCAAACACCCCCTCTCAGAGCTGCTCATGCTTTCCACCGAACACGACAGCGTCTGCTGGTGATTGACACTCAGCCATTACACAGTGCAGTTTTGTCAGCAGGAACTCAACGAAAAAGTGAAGCTGAACACCTTTGGATAAGTGTGCACTCCTGAAAATGGCCATAATTTACTCAAGCCTCTTCCATTGATACTGATAGGAGTAACATTTTAAGATAAGCCTGTAGAAAAAAACTGTAATTTTCTGGTTTTTTTTTTTTAAAAAAAAAACCATACCAAACTTGTTTCTTTCCCTACTGCTTTTGTGGGAAGAGGAAGCCCCAGGCAGCTGACTGCAAGCTCTCAGTCACCCAGTGGCTCTGACCTACAGAGCATAATACAGAGCAATCACACCTCCATGGGGTGGCTATTCAGAGACATTCGAGCCTATACAGGTGAACTGGGTTCCTTGCTTTTTTGGGTTTGTATTTTTTGTGGGTTTTTTCTTTTTCTTTTTTTTTTTTTTCTTTTTTCTCCTCTTCATCTCTGAATTCCTCAGTCTGGACCAGATTTTTTTTTATTTATTTATTTTATTTCATTTTTATTATTTCACCTCCTCTTTACCTTTGCCTCCTCCAAAGGTACATCAATCACCACCACCAGTTTGAGCTGGGAAAGGAAGGCTATTTCAAGGTCACTGTGTAAAAAGCCCTAATGCTTTTCAGTGAAAGGGAAGGGAAAAGAGACCATAAGTGGCTTCCTGTTTCTATTCATTGTTTAGGGAATCTCCTTGGGAAGGAAGGAGAAAGTATGCATGGAGGGAGAGCTGTACAGCCAGAAGAAGAGGGAAGAGCCATACACAAAAGGGCAGTCCATAAAGATAATATCCTGCAAAAAGAAAAACTTACCGGCGTGCTAATAGATGAGTTGGAGAGAGATGAAGGAGACAAACCCATTCTCCAGAGACAAGTAGTTCCCTTGAGGCCAATCAACCATGGAAGGGGCTGGCCATCTTTGGCAAGGACAGATACCACAGAAGGGAAGTGGGGGAACTGCTACAATAAATCTGCATGTGTTTTTTCCTGGATTTTCTCCATGCTGCCAGAGGAGCAGGCTGCATGTAGCAGCTGCTCTTCAGCTCAGCCCTGACATGGTCTCTTGAGCTAGCCAGTGCTGCTTCTTGCACTGTTCAGGTGGGTACATGGGGGGAAAGGAGCTTTTGCCATGGAAGCAGCTTTGTAACCTGCTTCCCCTTCGTCCTCTGCTTTCCTCCAAGCTTGCACGTTAGTGATCTGCAAATAAGATGCTGACGCTGAAGGACCAAAGGCAGCAGAGGAGTTGGCTGCATTCTGCCCCTAGTTGCTGTGCTTGTCCCCTAGCACAGGCTGGAGAACCAAGTCCACCACCCCATCCCCAAACCAATTTCTGTTACCTAGGCCTCTGAACAGCAATTGCTGCCATTAGCTTTGGTTTTACATGCACTATTTATATTCCATATTTAAAATAAAACTACGCTAAACACACTTCAGTGTTGTTTTACAAGTGAGGAAATATGTTCAGGCTAAACTGAAGGCTGGATTAAGATGCGCATACACAAGGGTAAAGCTCAGTTACTACTTACTATTTCTTATTAGCAGAGTATTTTGTAACACTGGTTTCCCTAGGCTTAGGGGTTTGTGTTTTCTTTGACTATGTGGGCACAGGAAAGGCAAGGGACGTGTCATATTTTTTATTTTTATATTGTTTACAAACTACAGACTTCCAATAGAGCCTTTATATATCATCTTTCAAAACACATTTTGAATACTGTTGCTGTTGAAATATTAGGTTTCAATACCTATTCACCTACAGTCACTTACAATGACACTATTGTTCTAGGTGCCATACTAGCACAGAATAAAAAGGCAATCTCTATCTCCAAGAATTTATAATCTACAGATTACACATAAAATTTAGGCAAATCTTTTCAAATAGATATTCTTATTTTATTGCTGAGGAATTTAGATATAAATCTTTTTTCCTCAAGTGAGATTCCTATAGGTGTCTAAAGCACAACAGTGCCATTATGAGGAAATTGTTTTAAAAGAATACACTGGTGTTTTTGTTAAATGTAAATAATCACGCAGAGCCATAGAAAATACAGATTATTTTTGTCACAGAGAGAAACAATGTGAGTAATTAATAATGCGGACATTCTTGAACTTTCATTTCCTCTTGAGTACTGTGATGTTTGCTTTCTGATTCTAAAGTATTCCTACATTATGCTACAGCAACAAGCCTCTCATCTTTAATTATCAATTCCCCAACAAAACCAGAGAGGTAAAATGTATCCGAGCCAAGATACAGAGGCAAACAATGCCCCCCAACTGCCCTATTGCACTGCATTTCAGGGAGCCCATGGAGAGATTGCAACACAACAGGAGAGCTAAAAAAAGACAACCCTGGAACCTGAGATAAGGAAGCACTGAGAAAAACAGCAACCACAAGTTCTCATGGGATGAGGCTTGGCTGACGCTAGAGCAAGAAATACATGAAAGAAACAAGCGAACCGCACCCATGAAGTGACAGCTTCTGTTCAGTGATAAAGACCCAGATAGGCTCTTGCAAGCTGGGTCTCTGCCTTGGTTATTTATATCATTCAAATAGGAAAACCTATTAATATATAAACAAGAAGGCTGGAATCAAAAGTGGTCAGCAATTATATATTTAACCCTCTGTATAGATTTTTAAAATAGCATACCAAGCACATCCTGTAAAGAAAGTTTAAGCCGTGCTAAAACCAGTTTCTGACTAAAGGCTAATAAGCATATTAGTGCAAGATTACGGACACAGTTAAACAGGTAAAATTTTCAGTCTTGATATCTCTACCCCACCAGTCCTTTTGGGAGTAAGGCAAAAAGATTTTGCCATCTCAAGCTTGCGTTTGCATACATATCAATTTAACACAGACAAAAAAACCTAAGCATGGTACCCCTTTAGTGCACAGCAACAAAGCACGAAGTTGTGGTGGGGCCAAAAGATGAATTTTATTTCAGCCTGAAACCAAAGCCTGGTTAGTTCCTTTAACATTTACATTTTCTTTTCATTGTAACTGTGCTCCTTTAGAACTTTGCCTCATTGGTCCCTTAAATTTAAGCTACTTTTCCTGAAAGCATACACAAAAAGTAAAATAAAAGAATACAATCCAACCCGTCTCAACACATAACCTATGCTATTCCTCTAAGTGATGCACTGGGGTTCTATAAACAACCGCAGCATGAATAAAATTCTCATTTTTGGATTGATTTCCCTTACCATTTCAGCATCACCAACTACAGGAATTAAATACCCTGATCTCCCTTTTACCCCACCAGTGTCCCATAAAGACAACTGTGTGCTACTGCTTGGCAGGCCACGCACACCTTCCATAGCTTTAAAGACAAAACAATTCCATTTTAATGAAGTTGTCATTATCAGTAAGCTTTTACACTTCGAAAGATTCCTGTAGACCCACATCTGTCTGTTGATTGCTAGCGAAGTTGAAAGTAAGCTGAACTTTGTTGGGGAGGCTTGAAAGGCTCTTCAGTGATGAAAGGAATTGACTTGGATTAGATGATTGGAGGGATGGGTCACACGCCTATTTGTTCCTAAACTAATATAGAGTAAACACCTACTGTTTCAAGTCTCCAGAGACAGATGTTTATGCTCTTGATTCAGCTCTGTTCCTACATGCTTTCTTTTGCCTGAACCACCTGGCCATCCATATATATAAACCTCTCGGGCATGCACTTATTTCTGTTTTGAACCTGTGTTGGTTCAGCAAGTCTGTAATGTCAGTCTGTAACACTCAGTAAGCCAGCCACGGGAGTAAGTCTCAGCTGTGCTTTAGCTTCATTTGATATCTCTGCCCTGGCAGTTCAGGCGGGTTAAACAGCCCCACAGTTCCTTGCCCACCATTTGGCTGCTGAGAGCAGGAGAGCTCTTGCCCAACTGGGAGAGGATGACAGAGCATCCCAGCACAGGGCACTGCATGGACCTCCAGCCATGCAACCACAAGGAAAGCGCACAAGAGTTGAGGTGCAGTTATAAGGGAGTGGAAGCCTAAGAAAACTAAACTAAAATAAAATTTTGAAAAAGTCTGGTTAGATCCAGCTCCAGGCACTGAGTCTTACTGCACAGCATAAATTTCTTTGGATACAGCTAGGTAAACTCCAGCTTTTACCTCTAGAACACTGAACTCAGGAGTTAAAAGGTTTTGTAGGTTTACCCCAATAGCCCCATCTGTCTGCTGGATCATGCAGTAAAATTAGAGCATTGACTATGTTACAGGGTGAAACAAAAACCAAAATAGGATTTGAAAACAAGCCCTTCAGGTAGAATAAAGGCGATGTAATTAGAAAACATGATACAAAAAATGATGAAAACCACGAGATGGACAGAATTATAACGACGACACGATCTAGTATGTAAATTAATGCCCTCTAAACAGGACAGGATTGAAAGTCAATACTTCTGTTTATTGATTTTGGCAACGATTTGTATTTCTTACATCTTTCAACAGTATGAATGAAACACTCTGTATGAAGTTACTGCTGAAAAACAGGCTTTCTGTTTGTAATTTGAAAATTAATAAAAATAATTTAAGCAAACTGAAGTGAAGGCAACAATGTAATGCTCTACTCACTGTTCATCAAGGCAAGTTTCAAGCTTAGAAACCAAGGAAAACCATGAACCATAAATAGCATTTACAACAGATCTGTTTTTAAACGAGGTAAGGGAAAGATAGAAATATGACCTCCAGCAGTCACACATTTAAAAATTAAACTGCAAAGAACACTGCCATGTTTTATTTCATTTTAGACTATATTAAAAAATTTCAAGTGTTTGTTCTTTAAAGACCCAACTGGCAAAAATAAGCTAGTTTTACAAGCACATATAAGGTATGCTTAAAATTAATCAGTTTAATCCTGCACTGTGTATTGTATGTATGGCTTAACCATGATATTTTCTTCATGCAATGCCCAATATTAATTCTAATCTCAGACTGCTCTCTACTGGTAATAAATTATGTTAAAATTCATTAAATATCTGCAATACCAGAGACATGTAAAGAACTGCAGTTGGCATATATCCTATCTTCAAATCAGCGCAGGAATGAAAGCCTTAAGAAGGTGACTTCAATTTGAATGACAAGTAAAATGCAAATGCTTAAGCCAAAAGATCATTTCATTTTATATCGACCCATCATGGCCCTATTTCTGCTCCCACTGAATTTAATACCAAAACCCACAGCTGTCCCAGATTATTTGGTAGGGGCCTGGTCTTTTGAACATAATTCTTTCTGCACTCAGACAGGATGGGACTTGTAAGAATAAAACATGTTGGCTGCAAGCGGAGAACGTGGACAATTTGGTCCTCATGCTACTTTAGCTTCTCTTGACAACCAGAGATGTCTTTGTGAAAGAACTTGAACTTGTCATTAATTATTTTTATTACAACTACTGAGTGCAAAATAATTAATCTATTTCTTCTCACAATTTTGTACCTTAACAGGTTGTTCCATGATATTGGAAGGCACCGGTATAAGCCTGTAACGTAGTACCACACACTACAACACTGGCACTTTTCTTTTCCCTATGGCATAGAAGCAGTACATTTGAAAATAACAGTAAAATACACTGCTCACAGTCTGGTCTTGCTTCCACTGAAGGTAGTAGCAAAAGTCCTCTGAAGATCACCAGGAAGTGTACACGATCTGAACCTGAGGGTGGTGGTGGTGGGAAATTAGACTCTGGGTTTGGGGTTTTTTTCTTCAGGTTACAGAGTAGCTGGACTGCAGGCCTTGCTGAGGTCCTAGTTTTGAACTTCACCAGTTTCTGAGACTAGAGCTCTTCACACCAGCTAGCATTTGTGCCTGGTCCATCTGGTTCTCATGTATCTCAGACCAGCCTCCAAGACAAAAAAACCAAAGCAACCCCAAACTTCAGAAAAGAGGTTCTGAGACAAGTTGAAGTCCTTTCCCTTTGTCTCCCCTTCCTACTTGCTTCAGTGGGTGACCATATCTTCCAGTCCCTCTTCAAAACATCTCTTTCTGACCTGGCACTGATTTGCACAAGAAGGGGAAAGAAGTTAATGGCAGGGATTATTCACCCTGTCCAGTGCAGCATGAGATTGTCAGCCTAGATCCCTCTGTTTTTTCCGCTTAGTTCCTAAGCCACCTGTTGCTCATTTTGTTTTCCACACATTCTTCAATAACTGGCCAAGCTTAGCTCTGCTTCTTGGTAGAGTCATAACTTACTTACTGTATAGTTCCCCCTGCAACTTTTTTTTCCTAAGCTGTTCAATTAATCAATTTTTAATGCTTGTGCATATACTATATTTTGTTTTGTTCATCCTTAAAGTCTGAACCTATGGCAGTCATTAAAATAAACAGAAATTGGGGGGGGGGGGGGGGGGGGGGGAAGCAGAGAAAGCCGGTCACAAAATAAAGCCCCAGAAAATCAGGGTTATAATAGGAATACTGGCTGATTTGTTGCCTCCCTCTGTGCCAAATTAATCCAGTGTGATAACTATTTGCAAACATATGGATCACATGAAAAAAAAAAAAACCTGAAAACTCTTGTAGGTCTGCAGAGTTCAAAAGCAATTCTCATCATGGGATCTTGCTTCCACTGAATTGAATTCAAATAATGTCATAGTCTAGCAAGAATTTTAATGAGCTAAATCTGAGTTGCTCCATGACTCTAGAATAATTTCAACAGTCTTTGGGACTTTCTTAAGCTGTGAGAGCCTACCCCCAAACACCACAGCGCTGCATGACACAGCCCTTTCCAGCAGTATCATTAGCAGGCTGATCCCAAATGTGCCCCACTACAGCCAACAGTCTCAATAGCGGTGCTGGAGGACTCCTCTGGGGTGGACCCCAACAGTGGTACTCATAGCTGTCTTGAGGGAATCAAACTCAAGGCAAGGTTGTACTACAGAACTGAACTGCACTTTGTAAAAGGGAAATGACCTTCATCTTTCTGACCACTGAATATACACCAGCTATCACCCTGTTGAAGCAGCTTATCCCAAAACACTTCTTGCCTCTAGTGTCAGAAATTTATGATTATTATTATTTTAATTTCATAGACTATGCAACATTATGTACTGGGCTGTTCAGGAAACATGGCAACGTAGATCATGCAGCACAGCATTGAGTTGCACAGCAACCCATCACATCTATGAAACAGAATGCACTAATGGAAAATTTTAAAAGATTTAAAAAAAAAAAAACACAACAAAACATCACCAAAAAACCCCACAACCCAAAAAAAAACCCCTCAAAACCAGGCGTTGTTCCAACCATCAGCCAAAGAACTCAGGTTGGAGAATTTACTGCCCAGTTATTACGTGACTATTGGATAGAGTTGACAAATATTTCCTCCACTTTCCTTTGCTTCAGAGTTGGCACTGCTCTTCTGCCTTTTGGAAGAACTGGAGCTCTTGCCAGACTGCTTGGCACTGCTCTAATTGACAATTTTAGGGCAGTAAATTAGCAGGGTTTTTCATGTTGTTTTACTTCTAATTTTAATCAGACATACAGCCACTTGGCACACCAAGCCACACACTCTTCCGTGCAAGTTCACAGTGCCTCCATAAAAATACCCTCATTGAAATGTAACTTAACTTTAAAAGAGTCACACAAAAGCAATGTGCTGACTAAATGCGCTAGTACGGTGCATTGAGAGACTGTGAATTCCAATTTCAGCCATGCCAGTCATTTGGCATTAAAATATGCACCAGCTGTGAGTGTTTGGATCTCGATAAGTCAGAGTGTGCTGGAAAGCTGACAAGATACTGCTGTGAAAATGTTTCCAGCCCCTAATCTCTGCTGTCTCCCCTTTTTCATATTTTGCTACCCATGTTGGTGTATAATGCAGGGAGAAATAAATGCAAAATCCCAAGGAAGACATGCATGGGGTGACACCAAGTATTTATGGAACTTGTAAGATAGTGCTGCCACTCACGCAGCTCTCCGGACTCTTCTTTGATGAGTTGTGTCTGGTCAACCTTTCCAAATGGCTAATTTATTTTCTTTACACTAGGAAGAGCTTTGTATTAGTAAAACTGGGAGGTGTAACATTTTTGGGAAAGGGAGGAACAGTGGGAGTGAAATCCCCAGAGAGCCCTTCGAACTGGGACACTAGCTGCTGTCAAAGGAGCTGAACAATGAGTCTCGACGAGGAAGTATTTTTGGACTGATTTATCAGTAGAGCATAACATTCTGTAAACTCTGGTTTGAGCAAATATTTCTTTCCCTTCTATTATTTATTCATATCCACATTAAATCTCATACACAAGACGCCAGATTCTAACCTGCTGAGGAGGGCAAAGCTGTATGCTTCCCATCTGTTCTACTTCGCCAGCAAGATGCTCTGGATCTTACATCCTGCTTTTCTAGAAGGAAAAATCTTCCTCCCTTGTCACAACCACCTTCCCAGCCACACGGCAGGGGTAAGCATGGGTGGGGAAGGTTGCAGCTTCGCTTCAGAGCCTGAACCTTTCGTAGCAGAGGGCTGAAAAAGGACTGCTGAAAAGCAACGAGCCCCTGCTCAGTTTGCAGCAGTTTCGGCAGCATTGAGGTTGAGCTCAGCGCTCCGTTGCAAGGTAACCGCACCATCCTCCTCCTCCTCACTTCTCTGCCAACACCAAGGGACACCGGAAAGGACATCACACAGAACCTGGGCGGGTTGGCAGAAAGCAGGAGCCCTTCAGCCTGCACCCCGGGTTCCCTTCCCTGCTGCTTTACAGGTGTTGGGTACAAAGGAAAGGCGAGGGCTGGTGAGCCGAAGGGCTGGGACAGCAAGCCATGAGCGAGGGCAGCCCTGCTCCAGCGGTGGGACAACACGCAAAAGGGCAGGAAGCTGAGGTAGGAGCTACAGGACTGCTCCATGCCAACCTAACGCAGTCAAATTCTTTACTATCTAGACCAAATTTGTGAAAGCTGGCAGGATTTTAGCTTTAGCTCAAGGATGTTTTAGTAATGTAAAGACCTCATAAAACCTCTAGCCTGGGGAGAATTTCATCCATCAAAGTGAGGCAGAGAAGTATCAGAATCATGCAATTATCCAAAGGCGCAACTACATTCCCCCTCTGGAGCCAGCCCCTGTCATTTCCATGAATGCAGCTTTAGCTAGGGAGCCCCCCTCACACCCTACACACACATACTCACACTATTTAATAGCAATTAATATTTTACCAAAATTTACCAATGTTTTACCAAAATAAATAAAATTTACCAAAATTGTGAGTAAGAAGAAGGAGGATACTAATTACAGAGCCTGGCATTAAAGACGAACTGCTACACTAGAACTTTTTTCCCCCAAATGAGGTCTACAGGGGTATAATGTAAATTAAAGTATATGCACAAAACTCTGAGCTAACCAAAGCAGTGGTTTATAATCAAACTACCACTCCACAAATGCAAAGGTCACCTTACACAAAACTGAACAAAAGTGAAAAGAAGTCACCTGATAAATCAAATAAAGCAGCAGGTGATTCTTTTTTCCTCTCCTTCTCATAGAAACAATAACTGAAATAAATAAATGCCTCACAGCCAGTGCCTGAAAGTAAAAAAGCAATCAGGTGCAACAGTTAAATCCAGAGGAGTTTCCCCGCTTTGAGTCAAGCTCACTGCAGGGAAAACAGAGCAAACTAATTATGATGTAAATCCACAATGAATGATGCAGAAATAGTATGCAATGTAAACAATAATTTTGAAATTCCCAGTTTATATCAGCACTGATCTGTTTTATACACTCCAGAAGTATAACTCAGAAAAGATATTTTTGTACTAATGAGAGACTTCTACTTTTTAATCAAAGAATAAATTAAAGCATTTTCAAAAGCATGCCAGCCTCATTAATTAGTTCCATTAAAATGTAAAAGATGAGTACATACATTTGCCTCACTTTGCACTTGCATCTCTTTACCTTGAATATCCCATCATGTATTATTACAGGCTTGGATGGAAATAACATCTATTATTAATATTCCTTGACACCTCTCATTAGAAGATCCTGCATTCAGTTGTTTACAGTTTATCTCAATTATAACTATTTGGGCTGAAGTTTGCACGGTGGGAATTTTAGAGAATTTCAGCCAAAGCATTTCTGCTTTTTTCCAAGGTTGAGATAAGGGAAAATAAAGTACTTTATCTGTGTCAAGAAATTCTAGCAATTGCTTCTTGAACATTAAAAAGACCTAAATGAATCCATTCCAGAAAACATGTTTTGGAAAAGGTTTGAAATATAAGAGAAGGCTACTTCATGCTGTCCTTTTGAAAATCCATTGGCATTTAGGAAGTCACAATCCATCCTGTTTTTCACAAACCAATTTATTCATCAAAAGTGTACTAAGCTTTTCAGCTTCATTCCTTAATTGCATCAAGCTAAAAGTGATAAAGAACCGGGATAGGGCTACCACTGCCTGTCCACCCAGGTACGGTGACTTTACCTATAGGGTCCCTCTTCCACCAGATCAGAAGCTCCATCTGTTTGTGACAAAGCTTGGATTTCCCCATGCAGAGGGTGACAGAATGTCACCCGAGCACCTGCTCTGAGCTCAAGTGAGGGAGGTCTCTGCTGATTTAGGCATTTCAGCACTTTCAATCCACTGATACCTCCAGTAAGTATTACAACAACGCCTCGGGACAGAATTGCTACATATTCAGTTCTCTTCCAAAAGCTAGAAAAATCACCCAAATCAAATACCCACACATTATTTTCTGAAATGTCTTTGGATGGCCACACTTATCACTCAGAAGCGAGGAAATGCTAAATTTAAGCCTGTCTCTGCCACCGTAAGTCATTCCTCTTTTTGTAAGCAATATCCTAGTCTTTCTATTTTCCCCACAGGGCCAATTTCATCCAGTGCGCAGCAGGAATCACGTTCACTAAATGAGCAACAATTCAATAATTTCTCCTTCTGTCACTGTTCATTACTGGTCTAGAGTCTTATTTTTTGCATAGTATTTAGACCAAGCTCCAAACCCAGCATTGTTTCTGTGTTTGCCAGTGCAGTATCAGACCATTTCCAATACACTACTTGACTGACTTTCACAGTATTCCTGTGAGATGAGGGGGTTCATTACTCTCATTTAGAAATGACAAACTAAGGCATCGAGTCCTATTGTGCGTGTGGCATAAACTGAAAAAGGAGTTCTAAAGTAAAAGCAGAGTACAGGGGAGAAAAAAGGCCCTGTGTGTTTAACTACTGATGACACTCACAAAATGGAGAATCGCATCCGCGTCTAACACTGCATTTCTACGCACAACTAATTGATCCTGCAGAGACGTGTGCCCTGTTACCTGCAAACACAAGATGCCATTAACACTTGTGCACTGAGGCGGTCTGGTTTGCAAAGCTCTACCGGCTTGGGAGGACACACGCTGGCTTCTAGCAGGGGAACGCATTGATGTCACTGAGGGGCAGAGCACAGCAAGGTGCACAGGAGCCGCTGCAGCCTGCCAGGCAGCGCTCTGCAGCAACGCGCGCCGAGCGGTTTGCAAACCCAGCCCTCAGCTGAGCTGCCAACCCGACGGGCACCAGCCTGGTTTGGTCCAAATGCTCAGCAGATTGCTCTGGTTGCAGACGCACGCGGCGGTTAAGGCCATTTCTGAAGGCAGCCCTGGCTGCTTGGGACGAGCCTTGCTGCAGCCCCGCAGCCCCCTCCCGGGCCAGGCAGCGCGTGCTGCCGGCAGGGCTGGAGCAGCTGTGCTTTTCATGAGAAAGGCAATTCCATTAAACTAACAGCTGTGAATGGAGCAAGAATTTACTTTACTGTGACTTTATTTTCTGTGATTTTATCTACTTATCTTTACTGAATAAAGCAATTTGAGTCTGATTTTATTGTCTCATCGGTCAGACTAACAGGTGTCCCAGTTGCAAGAGCTACCAGTAGATGCGCGTTTCCTCTGCGACAGAAGGAACGACATTAGTCCTTTTTGATTCTCTAGCAAACAAAGGGATTCTTTAGAGAGAAAGCAGCAGCAAACAAATGTTTGTTTATGACAGTATTAGCACTAGACATTAATTGATAAGTGTCTAAAGCCAACCCATTGTTACTGTAAATGTAGAAAGCATACCAAAATGGAATTTCTTGCAGTGGGAGTACAAAATGCTCTCCTTGTGATACTAAGCCCTAGTCTGTGTGGGCTGACAGTACCACCACATTTACTGCATGCTGACAACTGAGTTAAGAAGTGTAACACTATGATACAGAGGTGTCAAGATTGCTGAAATTAATACTGGGATGTGTGGTGTTTAGCTTGTTGACTCAGCTGACTTAGGTGTGTTAGTGAAGCAGTATCATACGGCAGTAGAGGCACTGCAATTTAGCATAAAGCATAGCTATTTCTATTTGGAAAGATTTCTGATGCTTTCTCAGAAGAATGTATATTTTATACTAGACTTTTCGCTGAAGATATCAGTTTCCTGCACAGGCATATGTCTGTTATTACAGATGGGGAAAATGTAGCAGAGGTGGAGCTACTCAGAAGGAGAGCGGCCAAGTGAATGATTTAAGATTCTGAATTACAATACTCTACTCCCATTCCCTGGCTCTAACCAAGAGACACTAAGCCCTGGAAGACAAAAGCTTTTTACTGTTGCTGTAAGCAGTATCCTTTCAGAGCTCACATGTTGTCACCGAGCTGAACAAGATGACTCAGAACCAGGCTGTAAGGCTGGGGAGAGATTCCAGAACCTCCTTTATCAAGAGACCATATGTTTACTGCTTGTTCAGGGGAGAGGCTGCTCGACACAAACAATCAAGGATATGGTTTCAACTTGAACAGTTCCAACACCATCCAGCAGAGATAACAGAAGCTCTCTGCCACACACGTTATCAAATCTCTTGCAATGGCTTACATATTCTGTTAATCTCTCTTCAGGTATCGAGAAGAATTAATATTTCACCCTTAATCTTTACAGGGAATTTTCTCAGTTTCCTTTTTAGAAGTTAACTTAGTCTGATGTGGAGGATTACTGGGATATCTTGAAGTCAGTAAACACACTTGACTAACATCTGCTGCTCTGAATCAGGTAGTAAAGACAAAATTCTCCTCTATTGAAATTGTCCCAGCATAGGTGAATCAAAATTTGGATCTGGAAACACGTATTATTCTTTTTGAGGGGAAAAGAAGAGTGGAATCTCCTGTATTACCCAGAGAACTGCTGAATGCTTTGCATATGCTTTGCCTCAGGGACCTCTTGAGATCAGCCCAAATATTGGTAGGTTAACAGAAAGCCGCAGACATCCATGACAATGAGCATACTGAGCTACTGACACTGATACCATGGCTTCCTGCATAAACATTGTTTTATCAGCGTCCAGGAACACTAAATTCTTAATGAGTAAGCCTTGGAGTAGGCTTCATTTTAACACCAACCTGAATCCTGATCCTACTGCAGTGAACACCCGTGTTTCCTCATCACATTGTGAGTCCAGCTGTGCAGATGATGGATTTCTCTAGAACACCCATATTTCAGAATACCCTGCTGGGGGCTGAATTACCTCAGGCTGAGCAAGAAACGGAATGCAAACCCCTCATAGCCTAGGTGTGTGCTCTGGCCACTGTCTGTCGTGCAAAACCTTCTCCTCAGAATGGCTCTTTCTGGATGCATTTTCAAACAGGGGAAGGTGGAAAACAACTTGTTACCAGGCTTAACTACCCACTGGTCTGCAAAGAGCTCACCCAAAATTTTTGGAGTAAGTGTCAGTCTTTCCCTTAGTCCCAGCAGTATTCATGTAGTTAAGTTTTCACTTGTTCAGTAGGCGTTGTAAACCCTGCAACCCATTACTGCTTCAAAACAAGGACCTTGCCACCTCATCTTGTATGCGCTGGAGCTAGTGACAGCACTCAAAGCAGCCACTCAAGGACACACTAAGTCGCTGTGCAAGTTCTGCATTGAGGGTCTCCATGGAATAGGATTCAGCTGGAACAACCAACAAAACACTACACAGGTGCAAGCCGTAAGAGACGTGCCTTGCTACTGTCTATCAGGAGACTGTTGTAGCACACTCACTAAATGAGAATTTTTGAATAAGAACTGGAACACATTTTTTTGCAAAATTGCCACTCTTCTTTCTTACTACATGGAGAAAACACATTCCACTGAGAAACTCTTAGAATTGCCTCCAGAAAATGTACTTCTGTCATTCACATTTCTTAGGATAAGCTTGAGTCAAGAGTGTAACCTCCTCTAAGGAAAAGATGAGTAAGGCTTGCTCCTACAAAAATTAGGGGGTTACTTAGCCTGACCAGGAACACCTGAAATAACACAGACTAGTTAAAGACAGACATGTTAACACAGGACAGTTTTTAAGTTAATCTGACGAAGAAACTCATTAATTTCTTGTTTCTGCTCTACACAGGTAAAGACAATTATACCATTATATCTATCTATGCCTATATCTACATATACATATCTATCTATATTTAGGTTCAGCTTGAATTTTTCTTCTTGGTTTAAAAATATTTCCTGGGCTACCAGTTATAGCAAAAGGAAAATTGCCAAAACGTCTCAAACATCTCAGGCAGCCACATGTGTTAGCTCATCATAGCATGCACACAGATATTTATGTTCCCAGCTCTACAGCAGTCACATTATGGTTTTAAGTGCGTATCTCCTACAGACAAAGAAATCTGAGGCCGTCAGTCATTACATTCATGTTACCTGAACATCTTGCCTTTTACTAAAGTTTCCATGCACAAGCAATATTAACATCTGTTTCAAGGATCTCTGCTGGAATTGTAGCTTCACACAGCCAAATTGCCTATGCCTCCACTGAGGAAATGGCTATTTATTTTATGCAGCCATCTGGGCTCTAAATAGTCTGTTTTGTCATTTGTGGTCTTGTTTTCCAGGGTTTCTTGTATGAAATTTGATTCCTTCATAACTTATTTCTTCTGTAAATGACATTTTTTTAGTAATCAAACTTGAGAATAAATGGTTCATAAGAGAATTACAGCATCAGTGTCAATTCATAAATATTTTGGATCTAGACCCAAATGGTCTAAGTTTTGATGGTGTACGTTTAGATTTTTTTCTGTGGAGTCACATGCAAAAATGGTCTTTACAAAACCCTCTCCCAGTTAGATGAATGACATACATTGTTGCAGAATTTAATACTCAGGATGATACTGGTTCAGTTGTTCACATGGTTCAAACACAGACCCTTACAGTCTCAGAGCCCAGGCTCCACCTTTTTGAACAAAGGGACCGATAGTAATGGCTAACAGCAGAAGCAGAGACTCACAAGCCTTTATCTCCAGTCTATAGTTTTTGCTTGGATTGTGACAGAAATGCAAATACTCCTTTCCCTCCTCATATCACGCCCTCTCAGATTTCCCCTTAATTGATTTTAATCTCAGAGTTCATGTTGCAATCCAGAAAGTATCAGGTATCTTGGAAGGCCACTTACAGAAATGGTAAGAAACCCTGAATCACAGATGAGAGCAGCTGACTTTCCCAGTCCCCATTTGCCGTAGTCACAAACTGGTTTGTGTTACCCCATAAAGCCCATGAAGTTACACAAGGAAACCAAGAGCAGGACCCTGAGCACCCTCAAATCTGCTCACTGTTCTCTAGATACACAAGCAACATTCCCCTTCTACCCACGAGAAATGGAGCTGTCTGTAACATAGAGCCAACACTACCTTCCCACACAAGCAAGCCAAGAGGTCTGTTCTCCCGGAGATCTACCCCACACAAGAGCCAACACCACAACAGTCCGTCCGCTGTACCTCCTGGTACACCTCTCCCCTGGCCACATCCTCCAGCAGGGAAGGGTTCTCTCACTCTTCCCACCAAGGGTTAATTTTCTTGCTACCATTACTTGCTCTGCCAAGGAGGCCAGCCACATAAACTAGCTAATACTAACCAAGCTGCCCTCTCCTCTTTGATGAAATGGTCACGAGGATAAAGCAAGTAACAAGCTACACCACAAATAAAGAATAAAGAGACCATAGGGAAGCACATAGCTAAGCTTGGCAATATAAACTCATTCAGTTTATCCTCCTCCAAGTCTAATTGCTGAGCAGAAGAAACAGCCCTATTCCTCTCTACTCTTCATCAGCTGTGCTATATCTACTCCTATACATCTTAAACATAGGTTTCAAACTTTAGGAGATACAGAAGAACATATTGCTAACAACTCCCCAGATCAATTTCTTTTGTTCCCCTTACCTTGCCCATCACTTTATATTACTTACCTTCCTCGCCACCTCTGCACAGTCCATAGGTTCTGGTCTCCTGTCTTGTGCTTTACCTACTTTTCACTCAGGTACAGTGCCCTAATCATCAGGTTCGTCATCTTCACCTGCATCAGCCACTAAGTGGTAACCGGCTGCTGGCAAATGTTTTCCAAGCAGCTATCACAATCTCTTCCTCCAAGCTCTTTCTTAAGACCCCTTTTTTCAACAATACTTTTACATAATCAACACACCTTCACAGACAAGGCACCAAGGGTTAATACAGAAAACTCAAAGCCTGTTAGATTCAAACAGAACACAAAAAGGAAGAATATATTGAGTAACCTAAGACCAGAAGTTCCACAAAATTCTGTAAAGCCTTAATTCAATACTGGCCTTTTCTGGAGCTGGCATGTGCCTTCTTTTCCTCCAAAGCACCACTCATTTTCAAGCTGTACTCTTCCAATCTAGCAAACCATGACTGGGGTAGGAGGAGGCTGTCACAAACCCAGAGAAATGGATTTGTCATAGGTTTGCCTACACTGCTGTCAACAGGTCCACAGCAGTTGTAACGAGACAATCAAATCTGAAAGGAGACAAAACCCTTTTCAGCTGTTTGTCTGAATAAATCAAGAAATAATTATTCTTTTCTCTGAGGCTAAACTCAGATTGATTGGCAGAATTCTTCCCTTGCTCAGCAAAAGTAAATACGAGTAAACCAGCTCTGAGCAGTTTTGCCACTTTAGGAACCTTGGCAGTAGGGGAAGCTCTACCTCTCTTCGCTTTACCCTGTGACGTAAACCACTGGTCTCTGAAGTGCCTGAGTACTTACTTTCATTTAACTGGAGTCACTGAGCTCAGGAAGGTGACAGCTAGGAGGAGGCTGATGTTTGGTGATCATCTGTGTCGATGATCTAGTTCACACACTAGAAGACAATTAACAGGTAGGTGTGGATGTGAAAGGCACTAGTGGAAGGATGTATGATGCCCGCCAGCACACCGCCTGGCTCAGTCCCATTCACCGGGAGGCGTGAGCAAATTCTCCTTAAAATAAAGAAGCTGAGGAGCAAATGACCAGACTCTGCAGCTGACTGCATATGTAACTTCAGGCCAGGAGTAAAGAATACCTTCCCAACCCTGTAATGATGTGTAAAACCATGTTTTATTACAGATTATAGGGGCCTACTAAAGCAGCCTGACCACATGATGTACTAAGAATAATTATGAACTGCTCACCTGATTCACAGTAGTCATTAAGTTGCTATATCTATAACAGGTTTAATAACGAGGTGAAGAGTTAACGGGAAAGTAAAAGTTATATACCTATCTCTTTGGTCACTGTTTCCTATAGGACTGGGTGTCTACGTGGGGAGAACCAAGTAATGGAGACAGAATAAACCACAGAAGATTCTATTTAAAGAAGGGGGGAGTGAGGTCTCTCCTTGTACTACACTAAAGCAATGGTCTGTGTGTACTCGTGGAGGTACACAAGGCGATCCATTGGAAGGAAGAAAATATTTTTCACACCATTAATAAAACAAAAAATAATGAAAACCAGTGTTTATTCCATCTTTATCGCCTCCTTTAATTTTTATTTTTGTGTATGTTTTCTAAGGTACATAATGTATTAGTACAGTAGTAGGGGTACATGCTCAAAAATATTTTACTGATAGGGGCATGTGATCAAAAAGCTTGGAAACCCAAAGGACTGGTCTTGCAGGTAGCACCAGGTCAGCTCTAAAACTAGTAGTGCTGAAACAGCAAAACAGCTGGAGCACCTGTTAGCTATTCTACTCTCAATACTAGTGCTAGAACCTGACCGTCCTGCCCTGAACATCAGATCAGCCCACGTGGAGTCACAGAAAAGTGAACAATCCTCTGGATAGTAAAGGTGAAAAAAAAAACCAACAAAAAACAAAACACACCAAAAAAACCGCAAGGAAAATTCAGTTACTTGTTACGCATCTTTCTATTGTTCCAAATAATTCACGCTGTAACAACTCTAACCTGTCAAGATGAGCTACAGATGATGTTTTAATCTTACCATCTTATTTTGTGCAGACTGCAAATTTTAAGCATGTCATTCATTATTGGCTGTATGCTTCTTATTAACGGCATTAAGCAAATGGAAAAGCAATTGTTCTAAGAAAAAAAGTTTAAAAATACAAAAACTGCTGCAGTAGATAATAATTCCTTTGGGTTTATCCTTGCATTCTTAACAGTATATATTACTTAATTGATAGATCATAACAGCTCATTTAAAGCTATTAGGTCTATTGCATAAATATGTGGTCAAGAGCTTTTTAATGCACACCACTGTTACCGTAGACTGTAACAGCTGCTTTGGAGCTGTCAGCCTAGTTTGTCACAATCTATTTTAATCTGAAAAAAAATCTCAATTACTTTGTAGTTGCCAATGCGCTATTTAAGCTCATTGTTTGGTGCCAAAGCTGAACATTGAGCATGGTAGGTGTAATACTAAAGCAACTATGAAGAAGAGACATCACTATCATCAGGCAAATCACAGAGGACTCAAATTCAAAGTTAATGATGGTGATGCTTGCCATATGCTTACAGAGGACAAACAATGAGAAAAGATAGGGTGGGAGACATTATTTCTCTGTTTAAGTCTGTACTCAGCTACCCTAAAAACCTGTGAGGAACCTGTACTGCTATGTTTGTAGTTAAAAAGAAGCATCTGCTTGCTACCCCCACTTCCCAGCTCAACTGCCTGCTGCCAGCCAGCTGAGAAAGCTTTGCTGGGAAAGGGGGCGCAGCGCAGCTCACCCGTTATAGCAACCAGTTCGGATCTAACCAGCACAATGAGAGCTTCTAGTGCAGGAAATCAATGGAAAAAGCGATGCCACCTTTTCCTGTCTTTTGGCCCTTTGGTATGTTACATTCCCTCTCCTCTGCCCCGTAAGTACAGACAAGTGTTTGAGAAGGTCAGATATAGGTGCACAGCTTTGCAGGTAGGAAATGTATGGAGTTCAGGAAGTACATTTTGGCTCTCTTTAAGTGCAGGCAAAAGCTAATATAACTGCACAGAGAACCCAGCTGTCTGTCTCTACCAGTCTCTTTGCTCAGAATGTGATTCTCTATAATCATGTCATTCAAAGAGACTTTTGCTAAGTACTGAGGGAAAAGTGGCTTCCTTTGGTGAGGGGAGGAAAATGCCTGTTGCTGCAAGCTATCCATCATCTTAAAAAAGTCCAAGATGTACAAAAGCTCCCTAAATTTTTATTCCCAACAGAGCCAGATAAGACCAGTGTTTTCTTGACAGGCACTCCTCCCATGTCAAAATCTACGGTACAGTTTTGCAGACATTCACCTGCCTGCTAGGTTGGATAATAAATAAATGCCCATCATGTCTTTATTTGAGAAAGGTTTTCTTCTTGCTGCTTTTTTCTTTTTCTTTTTCCTTGCACATTTGGGGAAAGATACCCTTCCCCCCAGCCAGGAAATAGCCATTTTGAGGTAAGACCTTAAAATTGATGATTTTGAAAGTTTTCCCTATTGCCATGCTGTTCTGCTCCTGCATTCCTGTGGTGCCAACAGATGAAGTTGTAAGCCTGCTCGCCTCCCTGCATCTAATCCTGATACTACTCAGCAGCAGGGAAGGTGGGCAAATGTTCACTAGCAGTTGTTGGCAAAGAAACACAGCAGGATTTAAACTGGATGATGCCACTGCATGTGTAAAACAACCATTTGAGCAAATGCTGCTATCTTTAACCAGTAAAACAGAATTTGCTGTTAACCTTTTGATTCCTAGCTAGCTGCACTGATGAGTGCACTGATGAGATGATTAAATGTTATGCTTTTTTTTGAAAACAAAACAAAAAACCCCGAGATTTTGACAAAAAAATAAGATAAATATTTGCCGCAGTTTCTGTGACAGACTTTTAGTGTGGTCACGTGTAACAAAAATACATTGCAAAAGTCAAATGGGAGTAAGATTCTGTTGCATTCTAGTAAAATGTCCCATGTCATTTTTCCCAAGGTCATTTTTCCCATGATCTTCCTTCTCCTCCTTTCCAGCTTGCACAGCCTGGTCTTTAGTTGATGTGCCCCAACCCCAGATGTTTCACGGTTTAACCAGTCATTTTATAGCACTCTAGGACTGTTATGAATGAGGAGGACCATAACAGTAATTTGCCATGCTTATCCACTATTCAAAAGCTAGATCTCATTCACCTACTGTGTCATCAAAATAACTGGTCAACACCACCCCAATAACTGTTTTTCCCCAGGCTATCAGGTTTCCTTGCTTCTGATAGTTGTTCATACAGACCATCATTCTTTAAAGTTATCAGTTTGGTATCTGAGAAATATGAGTTGAAATATCAGCTAACAATGCACTCTATGTTAAGATGGCAATATATTTTTTCCTGCCCTTCCTTGAAGATGATGGGAAAAGATGCATCACATCATATCTTATCACGTAGCCAACCACAATTCTTATATGTTTAGCTATTTATAAGGCCATGCTTAATTGAAGAAACTGCTTTTCAGTACTGCTACCTACTGAAGTACATTTAGCTGAAACAGGGCTTTCCTATTAGGAAATGTATGCAAGAGCATTTAATATCTGTGTATTATCTCCCCAGAACTCCTAGCTGTGCATGAAGTCCTAAACACAGGATGTTATCTGTCCTTTTTGTTGGCTTGGTTCCTCCATTCCACATTAAGATCATGTGTTAGCGCTGGATCAAGTACCTTGAATAAGAAAATGGTAAAAGCTTGGAGAGTCCATAAAAACCTTACAGGAGCTTGGGCAGGAGCACAGCGTTAAATGGCAAGCCAAGCAGATGCATCAGAAAATTCCTTTTCTAAAGAAAAGTTGTTTTAATCATTTGATTTTAACTCAGCTGATCTACAGTAGATGGAACACTGAACAGCTCTAGCCTTACAGGCTGAAAAATCACATACTTGAAAATCAGGGAGACGGGATGCAGCAGGACTGTAACACCCACAGCCACGCTCCCTTTTAGAGGGCAGCTCTGGGTAGAATTGCCACAACCCTTCCCAGACTGCCCGAGTGTCAGCTGGCACTACCAAACCCGCAAAGCTACCAGGATCGCGGTGGTGCTTGATACTACAGAGAGAGAGCAAAGTGAAGCTCTGTTCCACTTACCTGTACACACAACTAAACATACCCACACGCTCAAAGATGTATCCGCTTGGATGGGAGATACATGTAGGATAGTGGATTCTGCAAGGAAGCAGTGCAGTAAGGAACATGCCTTTTGTGAAGGGACTTGGAAGCAGTACAATGAAACTTAGAAAGCTAGAATAGTACAGCTGTGGACAGTTTTTCATTATCAGCTGGCAAAAACAGTTTTTTGGTTTTTTTTTTCCAGTGTTTTGTGAGAACAACAAAGGTTTGGAGCACAAAAGTCAGAAGCAAAACTGAGTTGAACAGAGCCATTCGCTCCACTGGGGACCTTGCAGGAGAACATGAAATGCTTTTTCCAGGGAGACCTTTGCACTTCATTTTAGCTGTGCATCCAAACCTAGGTCAGCGAAGGATCAGCAGAACTGTAAGATTTCAAAATTGCATCCTGACATGGAGACAAGCTGAGAAAATATTTGTTGAGCAATGAAGTGTTTTCTCCTCCTATATCTGCGCTACCTGGCATTGCATGAACCTCAGCTGGGTAAAACAGGCCTCAGAACTGAACCCTGAGCCTTCAAAAATAAAAGACAGGTTCCCCAGTCACAGGGATTTTGCTTAAATACAAATTTGTATTTGGCTTTGGATTTTTGAGCTTTACGGTTCAAATCTGTTCTCTCACTGTAACTCTGAGCAGCTTGGGTTTCATTCCATTGTATTTATTTTTTAAGTTCGATTCTCATGACTTTGAAAGCTTTCTAAAGGTCAGATGGAGAGAAGTACCAGATATTGCCACGGTTGCCTGCAGTGTAACACAGTCGTTTCATACTGCTTTAAAGCTTTTCAAAAATCACCTCAACCCTTTCTCTTCATCTTACAGAATGTGGTTAAGGGTGTGGGTTAGGTTTCAGCGGGACCAGAAAATGAGACAAACCCTTTGCCATTAGACACGGTGCAGACACCGGGTGATGTGGTGAAAGAGCTGTACTGCTGCTGGAGCCCTATCATAGCTCGTGTCTCTAGGGTAGCAGCATCCACTCTTGGATACAGCTATTGTGCAATGGGGCAGGTTGTTTAGCCTCGTATTTATTTAATCTTTGTGAAGATAAAGAGGGATGTTCCACTGAGAGCTCTTTTGTTTCACTCTGTATCAGTTCGATAGGAGAGAGAGCAGATCTAAAGCCACAAGCAATGGTTTGTATATCTTGTAAGTCTTCTAAAGCCTTGTCATCATATGCTGTATTATGTTGTCTTTTTTACTGAGTGACCATTGCTCTATTGTACACTATCTGCCTTTTTGTGACTTGATGAACCACATTGTAAAAGGCAAAAATCAATAAAGTTCTCCAGGAACCAAAGCCAGAGGGAAAAACGTTTGCCTGCAGCGCCACCTTGTGGTCCCGGCCTTCAGCACTGACGGTGTCCCGGTCGCTGGGACTGGCAGGTGGAACCGCTCTGCAGGCTTGGGACCACCACCCAGTCCTTAGTAGCCCTTTCACTAGCCACAAAGGCACTGTGAGGAGCCCTTGCAAGAATGCTTGTGCTTTCTTCTGGATGACCTGGGCCCTAATCTAGATCTTTGACGGGACAGAAAGGACAAAGGAAAATTGAGTTTGGTTCACCAACATGCCACTTGGTACACAAGGTACACCTCAGCATTGTAGGCACTGGGGAAAAGTCATGTTCCAGGTAGAGCTGGGGTAACCCCAGGCTGAAATTCTTCTGTTGCATGCTGAGGTGCAGGAGTAAAAAAATACCCCACCCAAATAAACAACGATTATCAAAGGGATCTGAATTTTTACTAGTGGAAGCAAGCAGCTTGTCAGCTGATCAAAACATCCATGTTCATGTGGCAATGTCAGTACAGTTAGCATCAGTCACGAGCGAGTGGTTTAGGTCACTTAAAGAATCACCATCAAAGGTACTAGCAAAACTGAATTTGTGGGAGTGCGACTTCACAAAGTTCGATGGCAAGGTTCACTCTATTTCTTATCACTTAGATAAATCACACAAAGAAGAATCAAATTAAAATTAACCCAGAATTATTTACACAGAGAATAAAGATGTAAAAGGGTAAGGGAGACCCTCCTGCTGAGTCACGAGGTTCAGAGTGGATCACCTTGTTTTCTAAACTCTTGAGAGAGTTTAGGTGTAGCTAGATCCAACCGTGGTCTCAGACTTGGACAATGGGTTATATCCAAAGGATGTCTAAGGTTTATCCATAGTTTAAGGTTGATCACAAGCTTTTAGCAGCACTTAATCATTGACTAATTTATTATTTACAAACTGGATCAATAGTATTTACTACAGTCACAACAGTAACCTATTCACGGATCTGAGATGGTAACATTCATCCTATACTTGTCATGAGGTACCTAAATCAATTCACACACACATGCACATAGACACAAAGGAATAGATGTGTAGAAATATAGATATAAATGTACAAAGGTATACCTGTTAAAAGTTCCCCTTGAGTTCAGTGAAACGTTCACGTCGAATGCCTTTGCATTTCTCAACAGGCAAGGGTTGAGTCCCGAGGAGTGGGGGTATCAGCCCAGGCTCCGTCATCAGCTTTCAGTGATGGTCCTCCTGACTTTGCTAACTTGGGAGTGCACAAGCTCTGAGAGGCACCCCACTGAGAGGGAGATGCTGTTCACAGCCTGCTGCAGTCCAGGAGAGCTCAAAAGGGCCTCACTTAGGACCGCTGTTCATAGGGTCAGAGATGACTGGCTTTAGTCAGCAATAATCCTCTGTCCTGGCCACAATCCGAGTCTGTAATTACTGGAATTTTCAAAATTCCAGTCATGGTGGCACTGTACCACTCAGGCTCCTATTCAGATAAGGAATGTTCCAAGGCTGTCAGGGGATGTTACAGTTCAGATAAGGAATGTTTCTGGTAGTCAGTGCCATTCCCCACCTCAGCCATGCAAGAGCTGCTGGTACGGTCAAGGGACACTTAACCGCCCAACTCACCACACGGAGGCCAAGTCCCATGGGGAGTCTGAGATCCTTGAGCGTTCCAGGGCAGGGGGTAAGATGCATGAGCAGCATCACATACCGGCCTGTGAATGAATATCTGTGATTTGACCCTAAGGTAATAATTTTGACCTTTGTGAGTAATTAAACTGCTATTATGACATTTTAGGCACAGGTAGCAGTTATTTATGCAATACCCATGCTTGACAAATGAACTGTCAAGAGACAATAGAAATGAAAATTTTAAACCAGAACTTTCGTCTTCTCCAACTGAAAAGCAAAACTTCCAGCCCTTTAGAACATCTTTACAATGAAGCTGCTACATAGAAAAGGGCCCAAGTCCACACGCGGTGCTCTTGACTACTGTTCCACTAGGAGGAATATAAACCTTGCTGTGCCTTTTTCATCTCATCTCCTCCTCTTACAGTACATATATTTTGCTTATGCTCATCTTGTTCTGGTGCTGCCAGATATGGTTACAGCTGATGCATTGATTGCTTATGTTAAATACAGTTGTTTTATCAGTATGTGTCCCTTTGTCAGAATGTTATGTGACATTGAAAGCAGTTGTGCTGTCAATGATACGGAAAAAGAATGAATTTATTACCCTTCAAATCAAAATCATGAAGCACCATATGAAAGCCTAACTTCCTCCAGAGCACAGCTCTCTCTCCATAATCACCATCAGCCATGAGGATCTATGTGGTTTGTCACATGCACATTTCAGCTGTGATAGTGCCCCTAAATTCATGTAGCAGGAAACTGGTTTTTATCTTTGTCAAAATATCTACATACATACTTCACCATTCATAAAAATAATATTAAGAAACAGCACATACACAACCAATTTGGAAGGCAAACAGAGCCCTGTTCAGTCTCCATCATTCTGCTGCTCCACATTAAAAACATCATAATACTTTTGCTTACAAAATTATAACCAAATTATCTGTAATACAATGCTACTGGCAATGGTTGCAATATCAAGCTCTATAGGTCCTGCATATAGTTATGTCTGACTATCAGTAAGTACTCCAACAATTTAATGAGATTGCCCGTAGGCATATTCCACCCCTATTCCACTTGCATTTTAAGTGACACCTTTTTTTGGACTGATGAAACCACAAAAAAATTATTAAATGCAGAATCCTGAAAGTACATAGTTTTAAAGAATCACTCATAATATTTATTCTCCAGCTTAGGAGGAAAGCTCCATTCCTCCCAGTTGTAGCTCTTGGAAATTCTGCTACACGGACTTCACAGACCCAAGGAAAAATGACCAGTGATTGCATTATTATGGGTGATACTGATTTCTGCTGACATTCTTTTAGGTACTCACTCTTACTTTTGCACTCAGCTGCTGAAAACTGTTACATGTTTGTTTCTTTTCTTTTTGTTACGCTACAGGGAAATGGAAAGAAATTGCATTTTGAAATCACCTACCTTGAGAGACAGGTCATCTAAAGATCAAAGAAAAGTTCTCTGGTGCAGTGATATACCATGGAGAGAGAGAATGCCAGAGAAAAACACTAGCACAGTTTTCTCAAGTACTTTGTATTTTTGCCAAGCCTATCTTTAAAGCAACTGCCCAACAACAGATTTCCTAAATCTTCTGCATCCTGGTAAGGAATTAGCCGTTTTCCTCAGTAAGAGTAGCACTACTGTGCTGCAGAGCCATCCAACACTGAAAGGCAGTAAGCTGGCCACTCGCTACCGGTTTAATGAATGACAACTCTCTCTTCTTAATCCAGATAATATTCTAAGACTGACCTCTAAACTGAGATGGACACTTAACTGGTATCTTCATATCCATCCACAGGGATACTGCATCAATAAGAGAAGACTTATTATTCAGAAATTACCACAAGCAGTCTTTTGGTGTTGCTAGCTTTTTTATACAGGAATATGGAACGAACATAAATAACTGGAAATTAAGATCTTCTACTGCAAAATCAATAGCATTATCAAGGGTTGACAACACTGTATTACTTTGATACTAAAACAAAACATCTCATTTTCTAGGGCATACTCAGGTAATCCTGGTGTCCTTCTGCTTGAGGTCTTCAAGATCAGGTGGATGTTCCTCTACGCCAAAGGAAAAACAAAAACAAAACAAAACAAACCCAAAACCTAAACATGAGCCTAACTAAATTTAAGGACATCTTTACATTTTTGCCAAATCAATACTCTCCCCAAAATATTTCCTTATTGTCCAATGACCTCGCTAACACTTCTTGATTTCATTGTCACCTTTAATAATCTATAGTTTGGCATGTTCATGTGATGTAAATAACATTTCACTCTCAGATTACATTTATTTCAGTAGTCAATTGCTATTCAGCACTGAAGTCGAATGCCAAGATGTGGAGCTATGTGAACGTGGCAGCTGTAAAACACCCTTATCCATACAGGACAGATTTCTCAGTGCCTTGTAAATGGATCTGTCTCTCCTGAAAGCCCCAAAACCTTACTCTGCTTTTCCACTCTCCCATACAACACAATTTGCACATGGGATAAGGAACTCTGAAATGGCAGAGGACTTAAACCTAGGACTGTAATACCGCCCATGGCTTGCTCTGCTGTTGTTCATCTTCCCAGCACAGCAATCAGACTCATTACTTGTCCCATAACAGAAATTGAAAGTGATCCGTGATAAACATTGCCTTTTGACAAAGTCTACTGGACTGGGGAGCAACAGGCATTTAGTAATGCATATGTTTAGTATTCTATACAGAATGGATAGAAGATAACAATCCTAAACTGAAAGAACACAAGAATATTTCATTTACCTGTTTTTGTTGTTCTTATGGTCCTTAGAGTCTTTCTTCAGTCAATCCAGTAAAGGGTCATAAACCTCTTCACTATGTGCTCTTTTCTTCCGCACTATTTGCTGTATTTCTTTATTTGCCCTTCTTAAAGGATTGACACATTGGCTGCAACATATTAAAACAACAGCTGAAAGTGGTTGACTTTCAAAAGAAGGAATTTAGAGATCACCTAGACTGTAGCTGTGAAATCCTAGCTCCAGTGAAAAAAAAAAACCCTCAAAGCTAGAGTTGATTTTGAGGGCCATCACAAGATTTCATCACTAGGACATAGATTACAGCTAGGAAAAGCATTTCAATAAGTTTTCCCCATCTCTTATGTTTTCCTCATGAATTTCAGCTCACCTTCTGATTCATATATTGCAACCATGACCAGAAATTTCCACAGTAATTAGTCAAACAAATTCAAGGGCCCAAAAGCTGTACTAGGAATTCAGTAGAAGGAAATGACAGCTTCTCTAATTCTTACTCTATTTTTAAAATCTACACAGTATTATTCAAATATAGCACTAGTTAAGTGCATCTGCATTTTCCTAACCTGTAGTGTCTTAACCTGTCCATCATTGCATGTGGTTGTCAATGAAGACTAACAAAACTAACAATGAAGACTAACAAAGACTGACAAAATACAAGAGAAACTGTCCATTTCCTGGGAAGAGGCACATGTAGATCCTGCTTCCTGCAGGAAAAATACCATTGGAAGGAGGCGAATACACAGCTCATTGACAGGGATGCAGAAGTAACAAAGCCTCACTGGCTCAGGGAATTACTAATGCTGATCAAGTGTGGCAAGGGGCAGAGTACTCAGCTCCCTCTCTCAATTTTACAGGAATTCCATGCTCCTACATGTTCTTAGTCTGGCCACATTATGGAATTACCTCTGCTGTCCTAATCCTGGGTAGCTCCTGAGAAACAGCCACCCCTAGCTACACAGCACAAGTGCCTGCAAAAGCTTTCCAGGGCTAGTTGCCCAGGTTCTGTTGGTCTCTCAGTCGTCGGTTTTTGGTTTTGTTTTTTAATGTAAATAGACTTCTATGGGAAACCTTGGAATTTGCTCTAGAAGGGGCACATTGGTTCTCATAAATCATCCCAAATTTTGTCAACAAAAGCCCTCTTATTTTTTGATAACTCTAGAGAAAATTTTTACTGTTGTGCACATCCAGTACAGTTTTGGCATTGTACATAGGACGCTCTCGATATTGACCATACAGTGCTGAAAACAAAAGAATTTCCATCCAGGGAGAAGGTTTCAGGCTCATTAAAGGAATGCTTATCAAAGCCATATCCTCTATCAACTGTCTCTATAACTGGGAAAACTCAAAGTTACAACGTTATAGGATTGCTCCTTTCCTAGAACTCAAATATATGATGTTGGAAATTAAAACCATTTAGCATCTGGTTAATCACTGCATTAAAAAACAAAGCAAAAAACAAGTCATAGCAGAACAGCAATATTCTAATTTCACTCGCTATGAAAAAACACAGAAATGATCATTTAAACATTAATGTGAATTCTCTCAAAACGAACACATATTAATTCATTTTCCAGAAAATTTATGATAATTTCATGTTAATTCTTTGCCTCCTGTTTTCAGAGTCACTGATGACTCAGTGCAGCTATCTGTATGCTGAACATCAGCTGTCGAGCAATGTAAGATGTAACGTGGAGATTTTCACAGCAGGTCTTGTCTAAATGTGGAACACCACAGCAAATAGCCATCTGCTAGGCAGCCGCATTAGTATAGTCTATGTGTGTGAGTACGTCCATGTATATGATCCCACATAGACTGCTAACGTCTTAGTAAAGCAAAAGTTTAACACTTAACACTTTGGGGGTGGGGTGGGGTGGGAATCTTCACGAAAAAGACAATTCTGTCTTATTAACCAAGCTGTAGCATTAGCTATTCAATTTGAACTACCACCCTAGAGAAATAAAGCACAGTTATGTTAACACATTCCATCTTAGTTTAATGATTTTGATGTTGTGGAGCTTACATTTTCCCATTATGATAAGAACATACATGCTGAAACTCTTCACAACATCAAAACCTAAACTGCTTGCACAGCACTCACAGGCTGTGATGTGCCCTATACATTAAGAAAACACACTGCACATTAGAAACCTTAGAGATAATTAATTTACTTTTCTCCCAAGCACACTCCCAGCTTACTTCTCTTACTCTATTCAGGCCTGCTACTTCGTTCTTTCCTTCTGTGTTTTAAGTGCATAACTCTAGGTCTATCCCACACAGACACATTTCTACTTGTTTTTTCTTTACAAACTGATTTTTCTCTCTGATTTCTTCCTTATTACCTTTCAGATAATTCATTCCTGCTTGCACATGCCATTTCCTGTGCAGCAGTCAATTGTTTACCACAGGCAATGTCAGTCTTTTAGAAGTGCCTTCGAAGGCAGTGGTAAAAGAACCATTTTTGTCACCCTTCTCCATGTGAATTTTGAGAGCTAAGGCAAGTAGCAGGAAGTTTTCTCACTCGTTTCTTTTTAAACTTATATTACAAAGTGAAATTAATTTCTTCTCAAAACTTCATTTTTACTGATGTGCTGGGTTTTCATTGCACTCAGGACACTGTGTCCTAAAAACCTATTCTGGGTTAAACAGGACAGGCTGAGCACAGTGTTGCAGGCTGCCCCATAGCTTGATTTGCTTTTAAGTCTCATTTGTCAGCTTTTTTGCCAACAACTGGCAGTTGCTGGTCTTGCCTTCCTGCCAAAGAGAAGAACAGGAACCAAATTCCTTTAATATATAGGATGCACTAGCCTTCGGTATGGAGCAGGGGCAGAAAGTGGGGGAAGATAACTGGAGAATCAAGGGAGCAAAACCCTAGTCTTCCCTACTCAGCATATTGGCCCAGGAGAGGGTCCCCATCCTGCACGGCTCATGGCAAGTTCAGGCACCGCTGCTCCAGCCCCATTCAGGGCTTTATGTGCAGGCAGTGGGCCTTTGTGTTTTACATGTAACTTCCCCAGCAAGGGAAGTAAGATCAAGTCCAAGCCCTTTATAACTAGGTCTTTAGAAAGAGTACGAGGGCATTAGCAACCTTTTTTTCCTTAAGCCAAATTGACTCTCTGTTATATGTAGCGTCAAACTAGAAGGGCTCATTTTTTATGTTTGCACATTAGTTCCTCGCTTTTTTCCCTTCAGTCTTTTCTCCTCTCACTGACTTAAAACATGTCAGTCGCCCCTATTTTCTACGTTTAGAAGCAGTACCTCATAAAATTGGTCTGATCATGCCCTAATGCTTACCTTCTCTGAAAAAAGGTATTGCAACAAAATGGTAGACACCCCAATATAAAAAATCCTCCTGCCACAAGCACAAGCAGTCGAAATGTCAGTTGCACATCTGTAGAGTCAACAGAAGTTTGCATTAGTTATGAATCATTCTGAGATATATATTGAGGTATAGATGACAGAGATTAGCCTCTAAGACATGTATCTCAGCCAGCAACACAATGGAAAAAAAGTAGGTGTTAGAAATAAGCTCAGACGAGAAAGACCTCATCTCAGACTTGACCTGAGTTCAAATAGCCCAAGTGTTTGGTTAATTTCAGAGGCAACTGGGGTCTGTGTGAACCCAGAGCATGGGGGGGTGGCGGGGGGTAGGGATAAAAATCAAAGTCCTTTAGGAGCTTCTTAAAGAATGGAAACAAAATCATGCAAATGAATGCTATTTACCCATTTCAGTTCTTAACTTTTGCAGCATTTTCTTAAAGCTTCATTTTATTCCTAGTGAAATTCAAGACAAAACTCCCAGATAAGAACCATTCAAGTATGCAGCCTCTGATCATCTTACAGAACCCCAAGTGCCATGAGTCTAATATCTGCTAAGTGCTTCTATTTTATCAACAGATTGCTTTGAGGCAAACAGCATGTGCTCCCAGGGCAGTAAGTGTTTGTATTTTCTTCGGACATATGTTGTACATCCAGGAGCATTCAAGTAGCTAATTAATCTATGAACAAATAATTCTGTAAAATAGTCAGCCCTTGATATTCAAACAGTAAAAGCTTAACTGAAATGAAGAATCAAGCAGTCACAGCTGAATAAGCGTATTTAATTTTAACATTTGCTTGAGTATGTGTCTTAAAAATGAGCAGAAAAGCTGTAATTTTCATGATACAGCTTTTCTTCTTGCTATAATGAAGTGTCTTCTACACATAATATAAAGGCCTAGGTGGGAAACGAATATTATTAAAATATTTTGTTTCTGCAGTATGCCCCTAACTAACAGATTCTTATGGCCTCATGATGAATGGTATTTCTTTCTATCAAGTTACCTAGCTAGCAGCAATTACAGCTGTCCTAGCACTGCAATGTGGCACTGCTCAACTACAAGAAAAATTTCAAAGTTCAGTCCTGACCTCTGCCTGCTTCTGAACAAGCACAAACAAGCAGAAAGTGAACTCATGTTAGCTTACAAGTATTCCCCTAGGGTTTCATATCTGTATTAAGTCAGCTCTTCCTGAAAACTGGGTATTGTGTCTGTAATCAATGGACGTATGCTGAATTATATCAGGAAGACCTAAACCATTAAGCTCTGGATTATGGTTTCTTCTACTAACATTCATGTTTGTTAAGACTGCCTGTGTCTAAGAACATTGGTGAAAAAAAGGACACAATATAACAGGCATCGCTGTATTAGAAAAAAACAGGGTAATATTTGGCTCTTTTCCTGTGATCCTGTGATGGATCTCCAAATATTGCTGGAGTATCTTGGCACTGTTCTTGAAAGAAAACCATGAGATATATGTCTAGTGTCTGAACATGAGACAAAGGACACAAATTAAGACACAAAATTCCACCTGAGCATAATTTTTTTTTTTTTTTTTTTTTTTTACTGTGAGGGTTCAAGCAGTAAACGCTGGAACAGGTTGCCCAGAGAGGTTGCCCAGAGAGGCTGTGGAGTCCCTGTCCTCAGACATATTCAAAACTTGACTGGACACAGCCCTGGAAAACCTATTGTAGCTGACCCTTCTTAACCAGGGAGGATCTGACTATATGTTCTTGAGAGGTCCTTTCCACATCCAATAATTCTGTGTCTAAAAAAAAATCCTCTAACATTTTTGCATTTTTCAGTTTGTTGAAGCAACCTCGCCATGAAAAACAATAACAAAGCTGTACAAATGGAAAAAAAGTTATGACAAAAATTAAGATTCGATACAACTGTTTCAGTAAAGCAGATTACCACAGTTATGTGCAATGGTAGGATGTACAAAAATAGTTTGCTGCATTCTTTCATATGAGAGAGAGAAGAAAATCATGTACACCAAGTTTATGCTTAAAGAAAAATGGTAAAATATTTTAAGGCCAGAATTTAGGAACACAGAACCACAGAATATTTGGTTGTAAGAGACTTCTGCAGATCATGTAGATCAACCTTCTTCCTGAAGCAAGGCTACCACCAACATGAGGTCAAGTTAAATTGTCTCTTTATCCGGCCAAGTCTGGAAAAGCTCCAAGGATGATGACTCCATCACCTGTCTGATGACTTGTTCTAGAGTTGCACTACTTTCCTAAAGAATTTTTTTCTCCTAATGTTCAAGCTAAATTTCCCAAGCATTAGTGGCAATTCTCACTTGTTATATCATCTGATCCTACCAAGGAGAATTTGTGGCTCCCTCATCTTAGTAATGGCTCTTCTAAACAACCTTCAGTAGCTATGAAATAACCAGTTAGCCTCATTTTCACCAGATTAAATAATTCCACCTTTTCTTCACAGCACTTTCACAGTCACTATTACTTTGGATTGAATCCTCCTTTCCACAAATAAAGCCTTCCCTCCATTCTTTGTGCTAACATATGTGAGCATGTTTATTTGTATCACTTGTTCTTAGTTTGTGCTGGGGTTGACAAGATATCCAAACAATTCTGTATCAAAGAACTGTTTTCTCTATTAATATATATGCAGAAATAAATGCAAGCTTACACTTACCTTGAAGAGAGTGGTGACATGAAAAACTAAAGGAAGTAACAGAAATGAAAATTGTATTGTCTGACCAGAAGCAGCATTTGGCTACAAGGCAGCAATCTACAGAAGTATACTTACTGTCTTTAAATGGCATGTAACATGTCAGTTCGTGGCTGGTTTTGGAAGGACAACATTTATTTTTCAAGCATTCAGTTCTGTTAAGACCCTCTCCTACATGACAAGGAATTAAGGTTTGTCCACCTTTGCGACGACATGCTTTAAAAAAAGAAATAATATGTAAGATCTCTGTTCTAGAAGCAACGTCCAAGTAGAGGGATATTTGGTGTCCCTAGCATGCTTTGATAGAGAAAACAGTGTCACTGACTTTCATGTTTGTTTTTTCCCCAAAACTAATTAATCTATATATTAAAATTAACAGAAAAGCTAAAATCACATAATACAAAATCTTAAGTAATTTGCTTTGTTTCAGCAAGAGACATTTACAAAACCAAATCTAAACATCACTGAAACACTTTTTTATACTTAGGTTTGTAAACCAAGTGGGAAAGACAAACTAAATCTTCTGACTAGACTGTTTCTAATTAAAAAAAAGAAAACAGAAATTTAAGACATTTTTTTTTTTTTTTTTTTTTTTTTTTACAGGCCCAGCATGGAATACATTGCCACTAACTTTCTGTATGGCACTAATTGCACGTTTCTAGAAGCAGCTGAAAATCAGCTGATAGGAACAAACCCGCAAGATATCCAATCCAGTTATTGAACAAAATATTCAAGCAATTTATTCTTTTTTATTTATTTAATATCAGATTCACATTAATCCGATAATCATGAGATCCTCTGTGAGAAGGGCTTAAATGTGTAAGATACTTACAAATAGTAGATGTCTCAGTATATTTAATTCCTGTAAAACTGGGTATCACATCCCTTATGTGACACTTCCACAGCAGCTGCAAAGCATCATTTGGTTCCAAAAACTCTCCCAAGACTGGCTGCATTGTCAGTCTCATGTTTATCATAGACATTAGTGGTAGCCAAATTCAGTTTATTAAATGTGGGATCAGGCACTTCATGACGCCTCTGTGCTTCCCTAGGGCTCAGTGGTACTAATAGCAGTGGTGGTCCGCTAAGGTAATGCAGAAACATAGTAAGTGAAAAGTGGTATTTCTGCTTCTCCTTTGATTTTGTCGGTGATCCAGTTATGGAGTCAGGTTTGGATTTTTTGTACATGCCAAGACCTTTTTCTCTATTCATAGATATTATCTTTCTTACTGATATTAGCAAATTAGCATTGTGATTTCCTTCTCAATAATATTATGAAATAATATAGTTCTTCTCATTTAACTTGAGCAGTCCAAAAGGTGAGTGGTTCAGCCTAAGCTAACGGCCCTGGAGCCTTTCCTAACCAGCAGAAGTGAGAGAAACACTACTGCAGGAAAAAATCCTTCTCTCACCTAGAATGTGCCAAATAGCTCTTTTCTTCCTATGCATACAACAAAGCTGGGCAAGGCGGATCCAACACCAAGCTGTCCAGCATTTCTAGCACAATCACATCACTGATGATCAAGGGTTTTGCAGGAGGGTAGCAATGCAGTGGAAGCAAATTTATGATTGTTCCAAAGGGGCACTTAACAATATCATTTGGAAGAGATCTGGTGTGTTTTGCAGTATCGGACTGAGGGTTTTAAATACATTGAATGCTGACAGGTAGGTGTGGGAGGGAGGATTGGAAGTGAGGCAGAAGAAGGAGAAAGATTAGAGAAAAACAATGCTGCAGTGATGAAGTGACACTTACTTGTTGGCCTGAAGAAGCTTAAGAGAGGCTCATACGCGTCTTTCAGTTTCATGCCAGGTTTGCTGGGTGCCACTTCACTTTTTTCTAAAACTTGCTGAGTTGGTTGTGCAAAACCTGAAAACTCATCATGATTAGCTCATTACCATCAAAATATCTGTAATTAATTAAATGCAATGACATTTTCATACTGATTATCTTTCATTATGAAGGCATTTATAGTCATTGTGAATTATGACTCCTGATGGCTAGCAAGGTTAAGCATACATATCTTTCTGTTGTATTCACTTAATATTACTTCAAATTGCTTCATGAACCACAATGAGAAAAGAACTATAACTGTGAAATTTAAATTAAAGAATCCATTCAGGTGAAAATTGTCAAGACAAAAAGCCCTACTGTTCACCTATAAGGTGCAGATTCCCTGAAAACTCTGAGTTGTATCTACAGATATATTTCTCACATGTATGCAAGCAGAACCTTCAGTCTTTGTTTTAGATATAGTTCAGACCCCAAATGAAACACAGAAATGTGGTGAAAGGCAGCTTTACCAGATACAACAAAACATGCATATATCCCAACATCCCAACATGACAGCGACCTACAGCAGATGTGTAGGAAAGAACAAAACTTCCCTGAATATAGAGGTACTGGAGTATTTTCCCAAACACCAGTGATTTGTGGCTCTGGGACTTCTTGATCACCTTTCATTTACACTACTCCAGAAGATGTGGCATCAGAAAACCTTGCTGCCTCACCTACATCTCTTTTTCATTAAACCAAAAGTGCAAATCACAGTGGGACTGCACTGGCAATCAACCACTCCACAATGAGGAAAAAAAGATAAAGAAACCCAGTATTCCTATTTGCTTGCCTTTTTTCTCTCCATATGAGAAACTTACACCATCACAACTTCAACAGCTTTCAGTGATGGGAGTTTATTTAAAGCCATTTCATGGGTATATAGTTTCTTGGGAACAGAAGCGAGATCATGGCCTAAACAAAAACCTAAGGTACTGAGGAACTTCAGTCTTTTAGATGATTCTTCAGCTAGCAGCATCAGAAGTGTAGTTCTGTGTTTGTCCTGGGGCACAACCTGCCTTCAGGAAAAGCAGCATCAGAGTAGGGAGAATTGGATGCATGGCAAAATAAAGAATCTGAAACTAACGTGTAACAGAAATGTGACTTGCAAAGTTCATACTAAAGTTTGATGAAATGTCATTATCTGACTACCAGTTTGGTGACAATTATCTGAAAATATGACCATGGTTGTCCTGTACATCGCTGTCTCATACGAGAGTTTATCGAGACAGAAGCCACATACATACATTTAATGGGCACTGCTGCTCAACATAAGCTGCATCATGTACTTTTGAAACACATTTATGTTAGGGCTCACACACATACACACCCTGGGAAAATGTTTTTCCCTGCTTTTTATTTTTTTTTTAGACAGAATGACTTCCTCATCTAAATATTCTAGAAGCAGCTGGGAGAAGTCTCACAATTGCTAGCCCATGTTCTCGTTGGGGACTTCACCCTACCGGGTGCCTGCTGGACACACCGCACGGGGGGGGGAAGCAGCCCAGGAGGTTCCTGCAGTGTGTGGCACTGACCTTCCTGGCACAGCGGGGCAGGGAGCCAGCCGGGGGGATGCCCCGCGGCGCCGGCTGCTTACAGACTGGGAAGGGCTGGAGGGGGATGTGGTGGTCAGAGGCCGCCTTGGGCACAGCGGTCACAAAGTGATCGTTTTCCATTCCTGGGGCAGTAAGGAGGGGGTCAGCAGGACGGCTGCCTCGGGCTTCCAGAGGGCGGACTTTGGCCTGGTTAGGAGCCTGGTCGACAGAGTCCCTTGGGAGGCAGCCCTCAAGGGCCAAGGGCTCCAGGGAGGCTGGACGTTCCTCAAGAAGGAAATCTGAAAGGAGCAGGGGCAGGTTATCCCTGTGTGCCGAAAGACGGGCCGGCGGGGAGAAGACCGGCCTGGCTGAGCAGAGCTTTGGCTGGAACTCAGGGGGAAAAGGAGAGTTTGCCACCTTTGGAAGAAGGGGCAGCAGCTCTGGAGGACTACAGGGATGTAGTGAGATTATGCAGAGAGAAAACGAGAAGGGACAAAGCCCAACTAGAACTGAATGTGGCTACTGCTCCAAGACAGTAATAAACATCTCTATAAACACATTGGCAGTGAAAGGAGGGCTAAGGAGAATCTCCATCCTTTATTGGATGTGGAGGGAAACGTAGTGACAACGGCTGAGGAAAAGCCTGGGGCACTTCATGCTTTCTTTGCCTCAGGCTTCAACAGCAAGATCCGTTGTTCCCCAGGTGCGCAGCCCCCTGGGCTGGAAGAAGGGGATGGGGAGCAGAATGGAGCCCCCATAATCCAAGGGGAAATGGTCAGCAACCTGCTAAACCAAGTCTACAGGGCAGATGGGATCCACCGCGGGGTACTGGGGGAGCTGGTGGAAGTGCTCACCGAGCCACTCTCCATCAACCAGCAGCCCTGGCCAACGGGGAAGGTCCCAGCTGACTGGAAGTCAGCAAATGTGGCACCCACCTACCAGAAGGGCGGGGAGGAGGATCCGGGGAACTACAGGCCTGTCAGCGTGACCTCGGTGCTGGGGAAGGTTCTGGAGCAGATCACCCTGAGTGCCGTCACACGGCACGTGCAGGACAATGGGGGATCAGGCCCAGCCAGCGTGGGGTTATGGAAGGCAGGTCCTGCCTGACGAACCACATCTCCTTGTGTGACAAGGTGACCTGCCTAGTGGCTGAGGGAAAGGCTGTGGCTGGTGTCTGCCTGGGCCTTAGCGAAGCCTTTGGCACCGTCTCCCGCAGCATCTCCCGGAGACACCGGCTGCCCGTGGCCGGGGCGGGTGTGCTCTGCGCTGGGCTAAGAGCTGGCTGGGCGGCCGGGCAGAGCGTGGTGGGGGATGGGGTGACATCCCGCTGGCGGGGGCACACGGGGTGTCCCCAGGGCTCAGCGCTGGGGCCGGCCCTGTTTGATATCTTTATCGATGACCTGGATGAGGGCACTGAGCGCACCCCCAGCCGGTCTGCGGAGGGCACCAGGCTGGGGCAGTGCTGCCCTGCGGGGGGGCAGGAGGCCCTGCCGGGGGTCTGGGCAGGCCGGGCGAGGGGCCCAGGCCGGCTGTGTGAGGTTCAACCCGGCTCCGTGCCGGGCCCTGCCCGTGGGGCACAGCAGCCCCAGGCAGCGCTGCAGGCTGGGGCAGGGGGCTGGGAAGGTGCCCGGCGGGAAAGGGGCTGGGGGGGCTGGCTGGGCCGGCTGGGCAGGAGCCAGCCCTGTGCCCAGGTGGCCACGGGGGCCAGCAGCAGCCTGGCTGGTGTCAGGAGCAGTGTGGCCAGCAGGGCCAGGGCAGTGCCCGTCCCCCTGTGCTGGGCCCTGGTGAGGCCGCCCCTCGAATCCTGTGTTCAGCTTTGGGCCCCTCACTGCCAGGGGGACGTGGAGGGGCTGGAGCGTGTCCAGAGCCGGGCAGGGGCTGGGGCAGGGGCTGGGGCACGAGGCTGATGGGGGGCGGCTGAGGGGACTGGGGGGGCTGGTCTGGAGAGGAGGAGGCTCGGGGGGGCCCTGACCCCTCTCTGCAGCTCCCTGGCAGGAGTCTGTAGTGAGGTCGGGACACGTCTCAAAATTTCATCACTGAAGGTATTTAAAAGATGTGTACACATGGCACTTAGGGACATGGTTTAGTGGTGGACTTGGCCGTGCTGAGTTTACAGCTGGATTTAATCTTAAAGGTCTTTTCCAGACTAAATGATTCTATGACTCTTCATTGCAGAAACATTTTACAGTGACACTTGCAGCAACTGACAGCCTTTCACCAAGATCTGAAAAGGTGGTCTCTGAAGTTTGGTTTCTCAATGCATAAAGGATCAAAAGCAAGCTTAATGTGTGGGCTGATTCTTTACATACATCAAATCACCAAATCTGACTTGCACTCACAGTAGAAGTTACCAGCCAAAAATCTTTGCTAACTATTTTGAGCCACCTGCTGTATTAAGCAAATACAAGTCTCAGCAGACTGTGAGAGTGCCTTTAACTGTATGCCAGAAGAAAAAATTTTCAAACTGGGGTAAAAAAATAGAACAATCTATTATCAAAGGTAATATAAAAGCAAGATATGCTGCAAGGGATGAAATAAGCAGCATGTTTCTCATATAGATGCACCAAGAGGAAATGGGAACTATAGTTAGCAAAATATAGGGGGTTCCCCCCACTATATTTGTCAGGATTGATCAATCCCATCTGGAGTAATTAAATGCATTTAGTATTTTTCAATCATTACCAAGAGAAATTGTAAACTTAATTTCTTGTTAGTAAAAGTACTTGCTCCTTCTATGAAAATGTTTTTATCCTTGCAATACTTACTTGAATTGATGCTATAAAGCAGTATCAGTACCACATAGTTCCCTGCTAGACAGGTGCCCATTAGCAGCATTACTGCAATAAAACCAACAGTAGTGATAGGTATGTGGTTATGCGTTAAAAAAAAAAAAAAAAAAATCTTAACTTTGTATTTATGGATTAGAACAAATGTGACAGCAGGTTGGTGCATTGAGCAGGACTGCCTTTTTCTTTTTCTTTGCAATAAAGAGGAGGCCAAACCCAGTAAAAAATTTTGCAGTAAATGATTTTGAAGAGGCATCTTGTTAACAGACTAGCCGAACAATGCCCTCTCTGAAGTGTGCCAGAGCTGGACATCCAACATCTTAAAAAGTTCACTTTTACCTAAAATTTTAATCCAGGTTTAATGAAGATTAGGACCAAAGAACTAAATTGTTGGAGACTTATTACTGAATTCTAGTTTAGCTTGTTGAATTCTTCAGGCTTTTCAAAATTGAAGTATATGAGATGCTTTGGATGAAAACATTTGAATCACCTTTAAAAATAGTATTATGGATAAAAACACTTCTAGAAATCCCTAAATCAGCCATAGTAGTTCCACAGCAGGCAAACTTTTTTTTTTTTTTACCTCCAACTCACCCCTGAAGACTGCTTTGCCAGATGCTGTATGTCTCTTCGCCTGCTGCTCTTGCTATTGCCCTTAAAAGGTCTTTTTCAAGTATTACCACATATATAACAGCTTAAACCTAAAGATTATTTTGTTAGTATTGGTAAGGGAGGAGAAACCTGTTTTTCTGAAGTGCTATACAGGCCTTTGAAGGATCTCCTTTCTGCACTCCTGCTGCTAAATGAGAGCTGTCCTTGCCATTAGAATGTACCTGTTCTGTGAAGTAATACACAAACACACTCTGCCCTACAGAGAAACATTGCTATGGTAGTTAAATGTGAAATTATTTCTTAAAGAGGACAGGAATCATGTTTTCCCAGATAACTACTGAAAAATCTAATGCCACCCAAGGTTAACTAGGAAGAGAAAAACACTTCCTGGGAAAACAAGGGAAACCGAGACAATTCCAGTTTTCCCCATTACATACTTTTGCAGGCTTCTCCGCTACTGTTGGAACAGGAAGACCACCAGCGGTCTGGAGTACAGCAGTGACAGACTTGTTACACACAACATGTGTCACAATGGGCTCCCTGTTACTATGATACAGCTCGGAATGAACAGTACAGATCTGATCAATGCATGAGCAGAGGGGTCGGAAAAAAACTACACACAATTTGAAAAAATATCAGCCTCCCAAGAGCCTTTTAAGTCTTCTAATTCATCAAGTTAAAACCAAATGTACGTTACTACCAATCACACTTCAGTCTCCAACACAGAAACACTACCTAATTGTGTAGGCCAGGTAATAGATACCTCAGGACACTAAAATATACTCCTCTCAAAAAAGACAAAGTTTGCCAGAGTGCTTAAATTAGAGTTCCCCCATAATCCATTAAATGTGAATTAATTAGGTAACAGGCTCAACCTGCAGGTTCACCAAATATCTGCACACTTGAAGCAAAAGCAGTCTGACGCTAATCTTTCAGACATTTCCATTCGTTAAGGAAAGGGTCTTTGAATAGACTAGGAATAGTGCTTTAAAAAATACAGAAACCTGAAGTAAACTCAAATGCTCCAAAATCAATTCTCCAAACAGTTAAACTGCCTAAAACAGTCTGTTAAGTTTTAGAAAAAGAAAGTATGCTACAAGAGCCATATGAACAGATGAATGATATTCAAAAAAGTTACATATTCACATGCAAGTGTTTTTCATTTGAGTAAAAAGTTTAAAGGGTGAGTTTTTAACCTAATTTGTATGCAGCATTAACTTGCTAGTACAAACAATATTACAGTATCCTCAATTTCATTGTTTCGTTCTACACACAGACACTCTCAATAGTACCAATGAGGTGATACTTAAAAGTCCAATATAGAACAAACATTCTTCATTTTCTGAAGCATATGCCATTATGATTTTCCACGTTGGTTTCTCTCGTAAACACTGCATATAGTGTAACGCATTTCTGACGCACAAATACGGGACTTCTCAGAGTGCTAAGAATCTGAGAAAATTGCCCCCATATTTTACATTGACCACTTAGTTTCCCTTTTATTAAATTTAGGACTGATAACTCTCCTTGTTCTAACTGTAGTCTATAGCCAAGGCTCAACCCAAGTTCACTAGGCAAAAAAGCACATCCAATACTCCAATCCAAACCACCCCAAACAACTGTTATATCGTTTCTGCAAAAGTTCAGTTCCTAGTTATTTACACAGACCACATCCACGGGATTTTTTTTTTTTTTTTTTTGCTTTAGATTAACTGCTTTTATTGGAAATCAGTTCCTTACATTCAGTGCAAAAGTAGAAAGTGCAAACAAAGTCTTGTCCTAACAAACTGTCAGCATAAACACAAAATAATCATCTATGATTGTTGGTCTTTATTATCCACTTCCATACAGCACTCAAGTATTACTCAAGTCCATACGCACACGAGTATTACTACTTTGAAGCCTATTGTAAAGAAGTTTTTAAACAACGCAAAAAAGTAGTGGCAATTATTCATATTCATGGTTCAGTATCAATTATTTACCTCCACAAATTGTTCGAAATTGATTCTCTTCATAAACATGAGGAATGACAGATGTGGGATACATCTGAAAGAATTGTTAGGAGTAGAAAGAAGATTCATCCCCTGATGCAGGCAAAAGATCCACAGGCTGCTGTGAGAGACATACTGCTGAAAAGTAAGGAGATGTCGTAGCAAATCTAACCCTTTCAGTGCTGAAAACAGCCTAAAATTGTGATGTGAAAGTGATACTGCACTTCACCCTAGTGAAACTCTGGCAGGAAGAACTTTGCAGATCAAACTGGAACGTATTTCGGAACAACCCAGAAGAACTAACTTCACTTCTCCTAACACACATAAAGCTGTCTTACACTTAAGATATTAAAAGTTCTTCTGGTCACCTTGATTTACATGGACGTGAATATGGCTGGAAAACTCTTTTGACTAGTGTCTTTTAGGATCAAAAACTGTTAAGTTCAAGGGGACAACTAACAAGCTTATTACACACTACTGTGGAAACTACATCAAGCTAAGCCTTGTTACTTTTTAAAAAATTCTTTCAAATAGCCACCAGAACCAGTATCGACTTCCCCCAACCCCTCAATTGAGTTATTCCACAGGTATTGTCTTGCTGTTACTGGAAACAAACAGGCTCTTTTCAACAGTACACAGGATTAAAAAAAAATAAAAATTAAAATTGAGACCCACCTTTCCTCTTGCAGAGTAATACAGAATGCCACTTACCAGAACCACACAGCAGGGTTCCTGAAGTGACTGAGGATACTCACTGGAAGTCAATTAATCTATTCCCTTTTAATATTAAATACAACAGGGATTTGCAGAGAAAGATACTGCAGTTCAGGAAAGTAACTTAATAAGTACTCCTACAAAGAACACAGAGTCTACTCTCAATATCATACAGTACTTAAATCTGGATTGTTGAAAGAAAGAATGGTACACAATATTTGATCTTGACACAAAAAGGGCTGAAAAAAACTCATCTAGAAATAATACAATTTACGTATTCAAGAAACAATCTGTATGCCCATTGACCTCATGAATGCTCACAAAAAAGAGATATTTTTATCTATGTTTTCAAAAAGCTGCATAATTTTTTTTGTTCCTTGATAAAGTTTTATACCAACTCTGAAAAATCTTTCTTTCCCATCACCTTTAACAAAAATGCATCTACTAAAAGAAAGGAAATAAACTTTCTATTTTCACAAGCATTTGTTAATTCGTAGGCTTTGAGCTTAACCCTACTGAATTTAGACTTTGGTATAATTCACAAATACCTCTCACTCTTTTTAAAGAACTTTATTTTAAAAATAATTTTAATTCATTAGACCATACTTTATAAGTTACCAATAGGACGGACCTGAACTCAAGCATCAGACATTTGTTGCACTTTCAAGTTTTCTAACAACATGACTTTTCAAAATAAAATTGTACATTTAGATTCACAGTTTAATTTCTTGAAATTTAATAACATTTAAAAACACTGGATTTTGAATTGAAAGGGATACATGTTAAGCACACAAATACTGAAAAAGGTCATAATTCCAAAATGCACTTGAAAACTGAATGCAGCTAATTAGTCACACTGTTGTTTATAGTAATTTCACATTTAACCTAGTTAGCACCTTAGTGAACTCAACCACTGAATGTGAGAAGTGTAGTGCATGTAGTGCGACAACTCAGCAGGTACTGTACCATTTCAGGAGATCGCGTTTTCTTGAGCTTTATGTGCCATATTTTGAAAACTGGTAATGTTTTAGAAGTCTTCTAAAATGTGTAAATAAACAATGGCTACAGTAAAAGTCTAAACAACGCATTACTTTCTATTTTTTGTAAATTGAGATTTTTAAAAGCAATCATTTATAAGGATTGCATCAACATCAGTTAGCAGAGGAAGATCAAACTTTATTGAAACTGCTTGCATACAAAATATATTGCACTATAACCAAACAAATGTCAACATAAAATCCAATCTGTTGTAGCTAATATGTACAGAGAATATTGCCCAAGAGCAGTTACATTACAAGGTCAGTCTACCTTGGTTAATTATCTACAGTATTTTAAACCAAACAGCTTACAGATGATGTGTGCAAGGTACCAATTTCTGTTTTCAAATACTATACATTCCCAAAATAAATAACTAGAAATCAACATTAATGTTTGGCAATACTTTTTAAGACATTTTTATATTTGTTAAATCATGTGCAGTTCGTTGCCATTTTTAGTACGCTCACCTGTATGCAAGGAAAAAAAAAGAATGAAAAAAGCAAAGAAACAAAACTCACAAATACATCAGAGGCAAGGTCAAGTTTGTACAATTCTGTACATAAACAGTGGCTCTCCTATTGGAGTAATCTGAATAAAAATGAATTAAAATGAAGGTCCTTATACAGTTTTGCCCAGTAAGTTTAATGTGTGATGAGAAATAAAAGAAAGCACGTCTCCTCCCACCACTTCCCACCCTTCCCTGTTGTACAACAGTACTTTGGATCAAATTTTGTGACACCTTCAACCTGGATGGTAATTCTTACAAATTTTTGTTCTACCTTCAGTATTTCCAGCTACTATATCTGTACTTTCCAGGGCATTACATGTGGTGATTTTTTTCCTACCTATCCTGAGACAGCCCCTGAATTAAAATAAGCAATTAAAAAAAAATTTTGGGAGGATGAAAAACATCGGCGCTTTGAACTGGTCATCTGGCCAAATAGCAGGCACACATTACTAGCTTGTGAACACATTACACTTGTTCCCTCAGTAACAATGAATTTTTTTAGTTTTCCACAATGGAAAGGTTTTTTTTAAAAATTTTTTTTTTTTTAAAAAAAAAGCTTCTGTACTGCCTACAAAGAAAAAAATTACACCCCTTTTTCAATAACACTATTTGCCAAATCTTCAGTGCAAAATAAATTTCCTATTCTTATAACTGTCTAACTCAATGTTTATGTAAGGAAAAAATTATGGAAAGCATGCACTTGTCTATAAAGTACTAACGTCTGACAAGGATTGCTACATATATTTTACATTTAGTGTTACCAACTCATCTTCCCTGATTTCTGCATCCAAATATAATATTCCTACCTGCCAAGATATAAAAAAGGCACAGATCATACAACTTTTTTGCTAATGAAAATGACAATTGTTACATCACACATATTTCGGGGTCCACTAAAATATTGAAAAAAGGTGGACCAGAATGTGAACTGACACAGGACATAAAACGACATAGCATTTCATGAAGAACTTGTAAGTTAGATTGAAAACAGAAGCCAATTTGATTACTGCAAACACTATTTATTCTGAAAATTGAAATTGAGCAGTGAATTTGACCCGATGTGTTAAAATGGTACAACTGAACAGAAAGTTTACCAATGCACAGCTCAGTATTTTTAAACAAACAAAAAAGAATCTTTCATTGTTTGAATTGCAATATGTACTTGAAAGCGATTTTCGGAAATTCAGATATTTTTATGTAAATATTTGAATAATTTCTTATTCTGAAAACAACTGCATACTGTTGATGTTAAAAAAGGCTAACAGAGAACATATGTTCATTTCATGCCCTGCGCCATCTTGCCTACTATTTGTCTTTGGCCTAACAAGATTCTCTAACATGGAATAGGAATTACTGAAACAGTATAGGAAATATGACTTCAGATTTATGCAGTTTAGGGTACTCCATTCACCAGCGGCTGTTGACCATCTGCGCTGTCCGTTTTCTCTTTCTTCTGATTACGTTCTTTACCTGTGCGCAGCCGACTACCTTCATTGGAGGTATTCTGTAATGTTTTAGTGTGGACACTCCTTTCATTATTGCAGTCAATTCTGATCTGGAACAAGTTAGAGTTATATAAAGCACTCCCTTCCTTTCATCCACCCCTTACGCACTCGCTACCTTAGTGGCCTGGGAGGAACACTATTTATTAAACAGTCCGAAGCTATACACCCTTATAGCTTTGTTTGTATCCAGCTAAAGTGGACAGTGTGTGAATTCTTTTCTGTTCAAAAAATGCAGAATACTTGTCACCTAAACCAACCAAAATAAAAAAAAAAAACAAAAAACCCTCCTGTCTACCTAGCCTTGGAAGCTAAAAAAAATTTTTCCAGTGTGTTTGTGCAAGATAGCTCAAGAACTAATAGCAGATGGAACTCTGAAACCTCATTTCACTTTTAATAATTCAACTTTCTACTTGTACACTAACATTTTTTTGGGAAAAAATATACATAGGAAAGCTGCCATGAAATGATACTAACACACACACAAAAAAAAGTATCTACTCAGCCACCTTCTGAATCTGAAAAAAAGTTTCATTTAATCCAAGGAGACTTCTAAGGCCTTTTTAAGTGGTTAAAATTTTTTAAAAAAATTTTTGAAGCAAAATTTTTATGTTTGTAAAGGGGGTAGGCCCTTACTTCTTGAAGTATATTTTTATAACTTGATCAGTCAGTTTTAAATGATATTCAAGTACTTATTTTTATGTAGAGTATCATTTTGTCAAGATCTCAGAGCTACAGAGAAAAAGACTTGTTGATAGGTGCCTTAGTTTCTTTTTAAGTACCACAGTTCTCCATTGTCTACTTCAAATGCTGTAAGTTAATTACTGATTAACTATAGAAGTTGTGTGGCCATAAAAAAAATTTTTTTGGCATGTTACTTTTTTGTATTTCAGGTGTGCGTTCAGGTATTACACCTTCAAGTTCAGCACTCCCACTTGGAAAACTAAGCATTTGTTCACCTGTTCCATTTTTTTTCCTCCCTCCTTTCTTAAACAGGCTTTCTAACACCAAACCAAGAGTCATCTCAGTGTCCCATCAGAATCACAACTCCCAGTAACACCATGCAGAAGGCAGCAGCGTGCATCTGCTCATTATTTCTTCCTCCCAACATAACTCACCCTATGTGGTAAGAGATGATAGAAGGTTTGCATGTTATCATTTTAAGCAACAACAGTTCCCATGTGGGGAAACTTAACTTATATACATAAAATATCAGCCTGAATAACTTTATGCAGCAAAACATACTTGAAAAAATTGCAGAAATATCTTTATAAAAGGCTATAAAATATTTAAGGTTATAAAATATTTCAATACATGATTTGAACAGCTTCTTGCTGTGCATTAACTTACTTTCTAGACTACACAGCCTTCAACTGCAAATGTTTTATTTAGTAGTGAAAATAGTTTCTGAAGTTTAATCTTTCTTTCTCTGAAGATTCTGGCTACAACACACTTTATATAAAGCATTAAGGGCTCTCCTCCCACAGGTATATAGGTGACAGACAACAATACGCAACACAGCAAGAAAGAAAAGCTAAAACCAAAAGGTAGTAAGAACAAAGACTGCAGTCAAGCTGGTTAGTAAATTCTTGGGACTCACGCTCAGAGTTCTAACCAAATGGAGAGCTAAACTAACATTACAAATTGCATCTTTACACAACTTAATATACTAAGATACCTGTGTATATGTTAGAAAATGACACAAAACTTCTGCAGCTCTGATTAGGGAACTGGGCAATAAGGAACCACAAGGCTACTGTGTTGCTTGTGGCACTGAAGACTAATAATAGTCAGTACACGATAAACAATTCTAAACAGTGCAGACTTTCAGTAAGAGAAAAATTACCTCAAGAGATCCATCTGCTGTTCTCCCTTTTGCATCTCTTGAGTTACGCTGACGGTTATCTGTTCGTGACTGTTCATCATTTCCTGTAGGAAGAATTACTCAACTAAGTTGTTTGACAAGGATGTATGATCACTTTTACTTAAAATTTATGCAAGCATAATAGGGAATTACTTCAAAATTTTTATGTTAAAAAACATTAAATATGCTCCGTAACAGAACAGTTCTGAAACTATGGGCCAAGAATCACTAAAGAGAACATTCTCAGGTGTTAGTCAAGTACACAAAGTCACAGTGTTTAAAGCCACCACAGTTTAAGAGACTGCTGACTGAAGAAAAAACACCGCTCACAAAATGACTAACCATAGGAGAGAAGAACCCAGTCAGCTTTAGTAAGGTTTAACATGTTCACATTTCTTCTAATGGCTTATGAGATTTCAAATTTCCGCATTACCTTTTTCCAAAAAAACCTCATTAAATTAAGCAATACCCATACTTAGAAAAAAGTTCAAGAAATAAGCAGAATTGTAGACAAAAATATTTAAATACATACAAAGAACTGTCACATTATAAATATATGTACAAGTTCTTCCATCTTAGTTTTGTCTGGTGTTTGCCACTGAACACATAAATTACAACCTTATATAATCCTGCTGCATGAAAATTAAAACACAAGATGGTGGGAATATGGACAGCTGAATGAGTAAGACATTACAAAATATTTTTCTATATCCATTGACAAACTAGAACTTTATTCCTTGACCCCCTTGTGCAATGGCACAGCCCACAAACTTCAGTCAATATGCTTATTAGGCAAGCAAATGATCGAGTGTTATCCCAATTTATATAGGGAAGAGAGGCCTAATATACTGTATAAAGAGACACTGGGATAGAATGCCTTCTCAGCACTTGTGCAGATGACACCAACCTGTGGGAAGTGGTTTGATACACTGGAGGTCACGGCTGCTAATCACAAGCACCTTAACAAGCTGAAGGAATGCGCTAACAGAAAACTCTTTAGCTTTAAAGATGAAACCCAAGTCCCACAGCTTCAACAGCATAACCCCATGCAGGATCACATGCTGTGGACTGACTGTATGCAGCAGCTCCACACAAAAGGAGCTGTCCTGGTGGACAACTTTAAGACACAGGTGTGCTCTTGCAACAACGACAACCGACTACACCACAGGTTGTGTTCGTATGAGTGTGGTCAGCAGGTCAAAAGAAAGGATTATTCCTCTCTGCTCAACATTTAACACACCTGAAAAAATATTCAATTTAAGAGATTGACAAAGTAGATAAAGTTCAGGAGAGGGCCACCAGGATAGCCAGGAGGCTGGAGCACAGCTAACAACAAAGAGGCTGACAGAAGTGAGTCGACTTAAGGTTTCCAACACTGACTTCTTTTACAAAAAACTAAGACTACACTTACCTTTGAATCCTCCGCGACCCCTCCCTCCTTGCCCTCTTGCACCACCTCCACGCCTTCGCCCATCTCCTCTACGAAGGTAGTTGTCTCGCTCCTCTTCTGCTGGGGCTGCTGACCAATCACTAAGTTCATCTCTGTGATCAGATTCTGTTTCAGAAGCATTTGATGCTTCAGAATTAGTTCCTATCAAGAGGATAAAAAAAATCCAAACATGCCAGTGTAGCTTAGCATGAAAACACTACAGTAGAATGAAAAAAGTATTTTAAATTTTTCTTCTTTTGTTAATGAACAGTTCTGTCATTTTTTGCATTCCAACCTCTAACATAATACAGAAGTGTGTAATACACATTACTACTTCAAAAAGTCAAGACAGACATAAAAGTTAAATAATTGTGTGCCACATGATTAAAGCTACTTGGTGTTATCAGTCTATCAATGAGTTATTGAATCTACTACGCAAATGTAGTAAAAGTCTAGTAGAATGTAAGCCCAACAGACCAGACTTTCTTTTATGTTTCTAAACCTGGTAGTTCTGAATATAACCTGTCCTGTCTCCCCTAACCACCACCACTCCTCTATGAAAGAAAAAAATTCCATAAAGAAACTGCCTGTAACATACTACAAAAGCAGAGAACAAATCTAGAATGCTAGAAATTTATCAAATCCAAAATAACTAGCCATTACAATTTTTCCAGTTAACAGCTCACCTTCGCTGATGAAAGCTAGTTCTTTTCCCCATTCCCCACCCCCCTTAACTCATATGTTATTAGCCAGGTGAATTCACATTTTCTAAAAATAGTGAAAGGGTGTCAGCACTAAAACATTAATATTAATTTTGTATTCTTACCAAGCTCATACTACAGGCTTTTCAGTCAGGACAAACACCAGCTGACCTACACTACAGATAACGAAATAATAGATTGCTCTGAAGAAGCACATCCTGAAAGCTATTCATTAACCAATTCTACAAGGTTTTAAGATAAATGCTGTATTGCAGTGACTATGCTCTTCTAGTAAAAACATAAAAGTTCGTTTAATGAGGAAAGCAGCTGTTCTACAGATCAAGCTACACAGTATTTTCACTTATAAATACTCACATTAAGATAGCCTGTTACAGGCTCAAATGAAAACTGAGGCTTTATTATTAGGAATTGTTCAAAATACAGATAAAGACCCCTTTGCCCTGAAGAGCTTGTAATGTAGAAGACTTAAACATGCTGTAAGAGACAGAGGCTGCACGGAAATAAATGTAGATTACACAGAAGCACTACATTTTACTTCAGAATATTTCTACAGCTAAAAGCTCTACATAATCTTCAAATATTAATAGTCAATATTAACTGAATTTCTGTTTTAACGTGTCCGTTTCCAAGACCGGTCTTTTTCAAGAAATCAAAACAGGCCACTCCTAAAACTGTAAGTGTACTTCTGGTTACCTACCTGAAGCGTAGCCTGGACCACGTCTGCTATGCCCTCTGTTTCTATAAGGTCGACTGCCACGTCCAAGTCCTGGACCATCATCAGTCATGTACCCTTTTTCCTTATCTGTACGATTTGGTGGTGGCCTAGAAGTAGCTCCAATCTGTCGAAGCTGCTCATCAATTTGCAATCTTTCCAAACGCAGCTGGTCCACTTCCTACACAAACACAAGCACAGTAATTCATATGTAACCACTATTTAATCATCTGAATGAACAGACATGCACTTCTCGGAAAGAAAGAGTGCTTACATACTGCAACTAATAATCCATTTAATACTAAAGTAGTAACTCAACTTTCAGAATTATCTGTTTACAATAAAACTTTCATATGTTACCAATATGATTCTCCCCATAGCAGAGTTGGCAAGTTTAGGTTTATTTAAAATAAATACATCAAGGAAAAACACTCAGATCAACTGTTTTCAGCAAACACAATTACCTATACTTCAGTATTAAACTTATGAGATCTTTACCCTTAGGGAAGTTAAACATTCTTTAAACAGAAATTAACATTCCTTTATTTTTTGAACACAGTAATATCATCCATTTATAGCATTCCAACAGTGGCATAATTTAAACATTCTGGATTCTAACACAAGCCTCTTACATTGTCACACTTAAATAACAAAGTTGTTAAACAATTATGATGTAAAAGTATTGCTTCATAAAAAGGGCTAGGGGTTCCACTGCAGTTACATTCTACTTAATTATAATGAATAATACCACAGATGTGGGGAAGCATAACAGCACAGAGAGCAAAGTGCTGTAACTCAGGCAAAGGCAGCCAGCACACAGAATTCTTACTACACATAACTACTAAAGAGATAAACACTGACAGTAATTATCTACAGCAACCCATACACAGGGAGTACTTTAGTCAGTTTGGGATGCTGTCTCATTAGTACCAAAAAGTGGCAATCACAACCATTTTTATTATTTTTTTTTTTAATAAATCGGGGAGAATACTATTTACGGAAGTTCCGGTGTGATACTGGAAGGGACCTCTGGAGGTCACCTAGTCCACTGAGGACTTTGACAAGATCCTTTGGCGCTCAGAGATGCATCCCAGCAGGTCCCGCTGACTTGTGTACCCATTTTTAAGGCAGCCAAAGTAGTTAAAACAGAAATATCTTCTGAAATAATAGTGAGCATGCAAGAAAGGAGCTTGATTTTTACTAGTAGTTTTCATGTGGTCTTTCTCTGCCTCTACTACCATCAGGTTAAGTTGCAGAGCTGCTTTACCTCTGCTCTAGAACACTGATAAATCCAAGTACTCCACCAGCAGGGTTAAAAGGTATAGCTATTGAGTGGGTAAAGGAACAAAATAGTTTCTTCTTCTAAGTCCTCTGATACCTGTACTGAGAAGTTTTTTAGCTATGTAAAGAAAACTCAGCATTCTAGAAGACTCAATGAGAGCTACTGCACAGACTGGACATGTATCGAGTTATGAATGGTCTGGAGGTTTCAGAAAAGATGCCAGAACATATTTAGTTAAATCAACTCAAAGCAGTCCCTACTGTTAGCATCTGGCCCTGCCATTAAAGATTGAGCACCCAGCCATAATAACCATAAGTAACTATAAAGCAGTAATGTGGGATATTTTCTGCTCCCTATATAAAAGGCAACAAGCACCTCAAACTAGTGGAGAAGTTATGGTGCCAAGAGGAAAACACAATATAAAAAGCTGAATTACTACAAAACGTTCTCAAGTATGAAATTCAATTAACTATAGGAAAAGAGCTGTAGAGTTCTAAAATAAAATGCCCACAGTATACAAGATGTCTGCATAGCATGCTACTTTGCAGTTGCATGAGGGACTGACTATTCCTTGTATATAAAGATGTCGGTATCTTTTGAAACAGATTTTATTTTTTCTTACTCCTTTATATTTTGCACTCTGAAAAAATTGGGTTTCCCTCCATTCTTCAGATGAATGATTCTTTTAGTACAACATGGCTTTTACAACACACCTTTTTATACTGCAAACCTGTTATAACATCAGTTTTTCAACAGCCTTTGGGGCCCAAACAAATTTTGATCATCTTACTATTACCATCTTAAGTATTAATAGAAAAGTTTTGGTGGTAAAGCAGCATCATATTCCTTACCTTTAAATAATTAAGATGATAATCCAGAAGAACAGTTGCATTAGTGATGCTATCCTTGGTTCCCACAAACACAAATGGTACCATTCCCTAAAACACAGTTAACAGCAGTCTTATGGTTATTGAATACACATCAAATACTGAAGAGAACCAAACATATTGCTGTATTACTGTAAAACTTTAAAATAAGTTTTACAACATGCATAAGCATGAACTAAAAAAGTGAGACAACAGTATATTTAAATTTTCATGTTGACTAGATCTTGTAGACTAATTCCCTTTATGCAAAGGGCTTTTTATTTTTAGTAAGAAAATTTAGATCATACACATCACAATACCAACATTTATTTTTCTGAACAAGGGAAAAAAAGCCAATTCAAAACAGGTTTCCTCCCTTCAAAATTAGTACCACCTTTGCTGATCACATGCTTACTCTCTCACACGATGTTCTTTTAGGCTACATTGCAATAAAGAAACCTTTTAGAAAAGATCAAAGTAAATTGTATTAACACCATGTCACAAAACAAAACCCGATCCTTCTTGAGGATCTTCCAGATTGTACGAGGTAAACAAAAAAAATAGAGTTAGTACTTCAGGTAACAATTGCTAACTTGCATCTCTTTTACTTTATCAAGCACTTTAAGCAATTCAATGAATACCCGGAAAATGTAAAGTGGGAAATTCTAATGCATGAAATTATGGTACTTTGACATAAAATATCAAAAGAGTAACTTATGTGGCCAAAGCAGGTTAAGAAATCTACCTACAAGCACCCCCCCCCTGCCCCCCCCCGAGTCCTGAAAGCAAGTAAACCTTAGCAGACAAAGATGATTTCCACACCAAAACTCCTGACACTAAAGTATGTCTATGCAGCATTTTAGAGGTGTGATTGTAGCCCACGCAGACTCAATGAGCTAGCGTTAAACTACTTGACTCTTATACCAGCTGCAGCATCACCATGGTAGCATAAGCTTCACTGAGGACTGCAGAAGTCAACCTGGAAGTCTAATGGACACTTGGCTGCTGAAACCTATGGTATTGCAGACCCTGAGCCTGGCTACACCTACTGAATAACTTAAATTTTGTTTTGGTATCTCATGACCTCTAAAGACACCTTTAGTTTTCACTGTACCCATACCCTTTACAAGATAAAAGGTATTTTACACAAAACAAAGGACTGTTTATTCACAAAAGTGAAGTGATATGAGACACAAATTATCTTAAGAAATAATACACACACAGTATGCTGAGGTTCCTTAAGAGTGGCAAGTCTGTAACTTGTCTCTGCTTTTCAGGTGTTCTTTTCTTTCACATACAAACAACTTTTGTTAAAACTTACACACTTGCATCAAATAACAAGGAAAACCTTTATTACACAATCATCTAATCCTAAGAGAGCTCAACACTTAATATTCATGAGCGCACAGCAGGACATAGCTTTGGCTGCATTGACCATGAAACAGTGGGGCTCAAGATCCTACGGCACCAAGGAGGGTACACAGCAAGCTCGCTACCCTGGCCTTCAGGAGAGCTGACTTTGGTCTCTTCAGGGATCTGCTTGGCAGCGTACCATGGGATAAAGCCCTCAAGGGAAGAGGGCCCCAAGAAAGCTGGTTAATATTTAAAAATCACCTCCTCCAAGCTCAGGAGCGATGCAACCCAACGAAAAGGAAGTCAGACAAAAATGCCAGGAGGCCTGCATGGATGAACAAAAAGCTCATGGACAAACTCAAACACAAAAAGGAAGCCTACAGAGGGTGGAAGGACAGCTGGCTTGGGAGGAATACAGAGAAATCGTCCAAGCAGCCAGGGACCAGGTTAGGAAAGCTAAAGCCCTGATAGAATTAAATCTGGCCAGGGATGTCAAGGGCAACAAGAACAGCTTGTATAGGTACTTCAGTGATAAAAAGGGAAGACTAGGGAAAACGGGCCCTCTCTAGAAGGAAATGGGGGACCTAGTTACCTGGGATACCGAGAAGGTTGATATATTCCATGACTTTTTTTGCTTATCTTCACTGGCAAGTGCTCCAGCCAAACCACCTAAGTCATGGAAGGCAAAGGCAGGGACTGGGAGAACGAAGAACTTCCTGCTGTAGGCAAAGATCAGGTTCAAGACCATTTAAGGAACCTGAAGGTGCATAAGTCCATGGGACCTGATGAGATGCAGCCATGGGTCCTGAGGGAACTGGAAGACGAAGTGGTTAAAGCCACTATCCATCATATTTGAGAAGTCCAAATAGTCCAGAAGTGGCAGCCAAGTGAAGTTCCCACTGACTGGAAAAAGGGAAACATCACACCCATTTTAAAAAAAAAGAAAAAAAGACAACCCAGGGAACCACAGGCCAGTCAGGCTCACCTCTGTGCCCAGCAAGATGATGGAGCGGATCCTGCTGGAAACTGTGCTAAGGTACATGGAAAATAAGGAGGTGATTAGTGACAGCCAACATGGCTTCACTAAGGGCAAATCATGCCTGGCAAATTTGATGGCCTTCTACGACGGGGTTACAGCACGGGTGGATAAGGAAAGAGGAACTGATGTCATCTACCTGGACTTGTGCAAAGCATTTAGAACTGTTCTGCACAACATCCTTGTCTCTAAACTGGAGAGATGTGGATTTGATAGGACAACTCAGTGGATGAGGAACTGGCTGGATGGTCACACTCCAAAAGTTGTGGTCAACAGCTCAATGTCCACATGGAGACCAGTCATGAGCGGCTTTCCTCAGGGGTTGGTACTGGGACCAGTGCTGTTTAACATCTTTGTTGGCAACATGGACAGCGGGATTGAGTGCACTCTCCGCAAGTTTGCTGACTATGCCAACAAAGGGATGCCACCTAGAGGGACCTTGGCAGGCTTGAGAGGCGGGCCTGTGCAAACCTCATGAGGTGCAACAAGGCCAAGTGCAAGGTCCTGCACATGGGTGGGCACAATCCCAAGCACAAATGTAGGCTGGGTGGAGAATGCATTGAGAGCAGCCCTGAGGCAAAGGACATGGGAGGTGCTGGTGGACAGGCAGCTCAGCAATGTGCGCTTGTAGCTCAGAAAGCCAACCATATCCCGGGCTGCGTCAAAAGAAGTGTGGACAGAAGGCTGAGGGAGGTTATGCTCTCATGAGACCCCACCTACAGTGCTGCGTTCAGCTCTGGGGCCTCCAACGTAACAAGGACATGAACCCACTGGAGCAAATCCAGGGGAAGCCATGAAGATGATCAGAGGCTGAGGCACCTCTGCTGTGAGGACAGGCTGAGTGAGAGTTGGGGTGGTTCAGCCTGGAGAAGAGAAGGCTCCAGGGAGACCTTAGAGCAGCCTGCCAGTACATAAAGGGGGCGATGAGAGAGCTGGGGAGGGGCTGTTTACAAGGGCCTGTAGCGATAGCACAAGGGGCAATGGCTTTAAACTGAAACAGGGTAGATTTAGATGAGCTATGAGGAAGAAATTCTTTACTGTGAGGTAAAGTGCTGTGTGGGGGCTGGCACAGGTTGTCCAGAGCAGCTGTGGATGCCCTGTCCCTGGAAATGCTCAAGGCCAGGCTGGATGGTGCTTCGAGCAATCTGTCTAGTGGAAAGTGTCCCTGCCCATGGGAGGGGTGTTAGAACTAGGTGGTCTTTAGGGTTCCTTCGAGCCCAAACCATTCTATGATTAAAATCCTTTAGCCACAGGCATTGCTAACTGAAATTTTTTATTATCTGGTATATTTCAAGTTTCATAAATATTTGATACAACCTGATAGAGAGCAATGAAATTTCTAAACTCATATTAACTAACACATCATATCAATTATTAAAAGATCACAAGACAAGTGACTTAAAAAGGTATTTAAGGAAATGGCTCATTGTTGCTTTTAGCAGTGGATTCTAGGTATAGCAATACCAACCATTAAGAATGAGTTGGTAACAATGTCAAGCAATTTTACCCATAGAAAAGCATCAAAGTGCTTATTTATTGAACCTTATTTCTGTCTTCAAAGCAAAAGTACCGATCTTCAACTTAGTTTCAGTGGCGAATACTGAGCAGACTTTATATGCATAAGAAACAGATAAAAATAAACTTTTTTCAAGCCAGAAGAAAAAGGAAAACCTGACATACTAATTGCAGCCATGACTACTTGCTCTTTTACCCTTCTATTATTCTGTAGGCAAACATATTAAAAATGTTGAAAATTTTAGCCTGCAGCAATAATAGCACCCTGTTGCTTATTGGGCTAGTTCAAGACTTTTTTCTGTAAGAATTTATCATTGCAAATGAAATATGACATAGAAATGAATCCTTTAAATCTAAACATTGACTATTTTACCATTTAATATAGATTTAATCCAGATTTATATTAAAATGCCCCTCAGCATTTAACAGGGAAATAACAATTCTATCAGAAAAAACACATATTAATGAAAACTATCTCAGCACTACAAAGATACAAGGAAGAATGTATTTTATCACTAAGTAGAATATAACCACCAATAAACACATACAGAAATCACATTAACTGAAAACATACCTCTTCTTGGGGAATATTTTTATCATTTTCAGCCTCAATTCGCACTCTTACAACACCAGATTTGTCCACTATTTCCTGAATCAGTTTTCCATTTTTTCCTATTACTTTTCCTACAGAAAGAACATACAGAACATTCCACCTTTAGGGTCTTCCCCCACACTTGCTTATTACTATACTCTAATTAAACAAGACTATTTAGCACCAGTGCAAGAATTTGTCAAAAATGACTTAGTACTCCACAACAAAAATGTAGTTAATAAGCCATGAACTAAAATGGCTAAGTAAGCTCGGGGTGTAAACTTTGGTAATGTTCCAAAGCTACCACTGCAGCATACAGAAGTACTTTATTATCAAGTTTTTTACTGAGTATATTTTCCTTCTTTTTCAAAGCTCCTATAAGAGAACGAAGGGAAAATCAATCAGAAATGCCTCACACCTTTGTATAAAATTATTTTAAATTAACATCCCGATTACAGAAACATTCAGTATCTTGCATGCTTATTTGGCTTTGCTTTGGTAGGTTTAAATAACTTCAGTGATTTACAAATAAACATTGCTGGTTGCATTAAAAAAAAAAAACAACAAAGCAATGACCACCAAAATAAAAAAAAACCTTTTACAATGCCCTAACATTTGCTGTAACTACCTTCTGGGTAGAGAACAAAGCAAAACTCTTAGTTCGTTCACAAATATTTTAGTTAATGAACTTTTGTGATACTACTGAAGATAGCGTCTGAGAGATATACAATTTTCTTCTCTGAAATTGAGCTTTTTTTAGAGGTATTTGATAAGTGTATAATTCATTAAAAAGTCAAAGACCAAAATGGAAATAAATTGTACTCTAATGCCAGTAATGCATACATATATCTCAGGAACCAGACACTCTAGTTTGAGACATGAAAATGAAAAAAATTTAGTTCTCTCCAACATCAGCAAAAGAAATTGCTGCCTGGAAGCTGACAGGAAAACTGAGCTGCTTGGGAGATAATGAGGAAAGGCCATATTGTTCAATCATAGCATTAAAGAAAAGTTTAAAAGTGATGTGAAAGATTTTTTAATGCATGTAACTTTTTTTAAACAAAACTGCTGTAACACTTGCAATGTAATCTTTTTCACAGGCACATCACTGAAAAAGGCAAAAATATGAGTGCATAACAACTATCATTTTGCAGATACAACTAATCCATGAAGAGCAAATTAAAACCCATTTTTAATCTGATGGGACAATGTTCGAAGTTAGAGAAATCTTCATTTTCATGTTTCAATTTTTCTACCCTCAATTTAAGTCCTACATATTTCAGAAGATATTACAAAAGATGGCCAGTAAGTTCTTCCTTGATGACAAAGGGTATTCAGAGTCAAAAGCTGCTTCCCAGTACTTTATTCCATTACACATCACTGGCAAAGGTAACAGCAGCTTACTAATAGATGTAAAGAAGCCTTGGCAGCCATTTAGGTAAGTCAAGTACACACCAAAGAGAAAGAAAATAAAGAACCTTACACTGGTTCTCTCAACAAAAGAAATCCATCCTTTAAAATATTTGTGTTTAGTTAGAAATTGGCAAAAAACATAAAAATCTTTAAAAATAATAAAGGATTGTATGCATATATTCTTAACTTATGTTTCAAGTTATACATTTCCATACAGCCTTTAAAAAAAGGCAACATCTTGGGCTAGAGATTTTGGTTATTGTTTGGTTTGAAATTTTTTTAAAGGATAATTAAGTAGTAAAAGCCAGATGTTTGCATTTTCCTTAGATAAAAAAGCCAGCATATCAATAATGTAGTAAAAGGAAAAAAGCCTTCTGCTTTTTTGAAGCAAATTATTTAGTTTTCTGGCAAGTTATTAGAAATATTAAAAAATAAAATTATCAAACATAGCTTATTTTGGATATAACATATGGTCCAGCCAATTCTATATTCTAAAGGAACCAAGCAAAGCAGCAGACTAGAAATGAAAACCTGCCAAATCAGAAATAATTGCAAAGTTCTAAACAGGAGAAAAGAAACAAAGAAATTAAAACCTCAAAATAATGATGTCAGCTTATTTTTACTTATCACCAGTAGAATCAGGAGGGAGTGGGGAAGGAAAAACTACTGGTTTTACATCAATTCCAGAGCAGAGATGCCACAGTTGTAAGTATTCGTCCCACTGCAGAATTTCACAGTACTTCAACATTAGCATTCATACACTGCTTGACAACCTATTAAAGTATTTGCTTTTAGAGGTATGTTATACCATATAGTGTTTTCCCTGTTCTTTTCTTATGTACTGAATTAAGCCATGTATTTTTATGTTGCTTTGTAGCATCAAAAGCTCATGAAAAGATTTCCACACACAAGGGCTGTATGCATTCTTGAGGACCTTTTTTTCCCCACCCTGTTTGATAATGGAAATTATTCAATTGTCTTAACTAGGTGTTTAGTTCATCCCACCGTGCTGCTTCTAAATAAACTGTATTTCAGATGTCAAAAGACAGGGAAAAGAAACAAAGTAAAAATAAAAATATTCAGCATATACTAGGAAAACATGAGACTGCAGATTCATCTGTTATACAGCTGAACTAATCTCTGGACATCTTTGGAGGAAGCAATTTAATTCTTTGGCTCAATCCAGAAGCTATTTACTTCATATTTAAACATCAGCACATTGTGTCTGGTTTAAAATACACCTGGAAATGCATACCAGGAAGTAATTTCTTCCAGTGTACTGAAGGTAAATGTGTCAGTAAAAATTCTGCCTGGAGTGGGAAAAAAAAAAACCCACAAAAAAGCCCGAAGCCCCAAACCCCTGTACCACCTAGAACCCTTTCACAAAGAGAACTTCTTCAAACTTTTACCCTGCCACCCTTCTAAAAGTAAAAGGCAGTTCTCAGATGACACTCTTCTGTACTATCACACAGTTAGCCTCCAGAACTGACATACCTACTAAATTTCTTGGGACTTGTATAACATCTTCAGCAAATTCAAGGTAACTTCTTGCCTTTTTCACTGCATCTTGATCCTAAAACAGATATATGTATGAGAGAAATAAGATCTGTTTTTCCAAGGTTTTTTTGTGGTTTTTTTTTTTTTTCCTGAAAGACTAAAGAGGACTTACCTCTCCATAAATATGGAATGTGCATGTATCTTCATCAAGGTCAATAGCAGTCACTCCAGGGACTTTTCTGGCTTGCTGAATATTAGCACCATGAGTGCCAATGGCCAAGCCCATTAGGTCTTCACGTACAACAAACTGTTCATGAAACCGTGATGCAAGTTGTCTAGAACTCTGAAGGAAAATGTTAGCTTACTTTGATTTTTAGTACATTGGAGAGAGAAATCAACATAAATGTAGAGCTCATTCTTTAATCAGGTACTTAGTCTACTTTTTACTTTAAGCAATCCTTTTAATGAATTTATTTTCCCTTCAAAAACACTGAAGGGTCTTCTTCAGTAGTCCTAATACTGTGTTTTACATATTAACAAAAGACTAGCCTCTAGCTATGTTGACACATCTGTCTTTCCACAGAGTATCTACAGCTATCAAGTGTTCTAGGTAAGACAGCATTTGTGTAAGTTAGTAAAATCAGAGCTGCGCTGGTTATTAAAGCAAACCCTGTAACCTCTGAGGAAAAAAAACCACCTATTTCGACAGGTTGGGGGACACAGCAATAACTCAATCACTGGACACAAAAATTATATAGAAAACAATAACTATGGATATCTACTGCATTTAAAAGTGAGAAATCCATCCCTATGCAAGACAACACAAAAGACAAATGCAGTACATTGCTTGAATTCAGAGAACAAGTATCTTAAAAATTTCATCCAGTAATCACATTTTTACCAAGACAATAAGGGTCAACCTGAGAACTTTAGATTGTCACATGCTATCAAGGCAAAATTCCTTGCTTCAGCAGGCCAGTAACAGTGACTGAAGACTACACTATTAAAACAACTTTCAATCACATTTGAGGCTCAGTTACTCTTGAATTCAACGCCTGGTTAACATTTCATAACTCTCATCACCTTTGCATGCAATTGCTATGGTGTAACCAAACAATACAAAATGGCTTACAGAAACTTAATGAGGATTTCCTACAAGAAATAAAGTACCAAGAAAGAAAAACCAACCAAAAAAACCTGAACAACTTTTGGATCTGCAAGAGGATTTTAAGAATAGCAAATATCACTAGAAACCTGGATAAAACTTACAAAAAAATATAAAAAACAGGGGAAAAAACCTGAACTAACTGTAACTCCCAACGACCATAGTAAACAATTTCCTGAAGTAGTTCCGAGTTTCCAAGAGAATTATGCTAGCGAGCTCTGACTTGATGTGAAAGTATGAACATATATGCCCATACATAAAATATAGTTTCCATATTTTCTTAACTGTATAAAGCTTCCACCACAGAGCAAGCATGCAGAAGAGAGCTGGGAACAGATGGAAGCTTTTGAGAAATATCTTGTAGCACACTGTGGAGTTGCACGATGCTGAAAGTATTTAGACATGGAGGAAACGTAGATTTTTGTCAACACCCATACAATCCTGCATTTCTATGAACTGAATCAATGTCAATCCCAGGTAGCTCAGATTATTAGCATGAACAGACCTCACGAGTGCAAGGGAAAACACTTTGGAAATGCTAAATTGCATGCAGTTCGGAATCTGTTAAGCAAGTGGGGAAATCATTAAAGATAAGCGGACACTTTTCCAAAAGAAAGCCACATGTTTAAAAAGACTAAAACAATGACTGTAAAGTTTCTCCCACACAGCCTCTTCATACTTTCAAAAATCAGGTAATTTTCTTATAGGATGCTTGTGCTCTATGAAAGCAGTAAGATCACTAAGTTTGGTCACCCTGAGAACTAGAAAAACACATGGAGAGAAATTAGCAAGACAAACAAAGAATATGGTTTTTTTTCTGTATGGTAATGAAGTCATACGTTTATAAGAAGTTACAGTACTCTAGATCTACAGAGAAGATCTAACTGTCCTAGCTGAACTGCTACTGTTATCTGACCTGGTCCTGCTTAAAGCTGTTGATAAATATCCTGTGCTGAATCACTGTCACAGAAAACTGGCTACAGTAGAGAGTGGCGTAAGTATCCAAGTGTCATACTTTGTATGCTCAGAGAGCTCTATCAAGCACTTCATTAACTAGATTACAGACAACTCAAAGCAAACATTTTAAATGCTCACAGATCAACATTCTAACAGATAAGTCAAATGCCAACTTAGTAGGTGACATCTGTTAATTCCACCACATGAGAGCAGAGAACAGGACGATCAAGTCAATGATCAGTTGTTAACACAACTATGTATGATATTTAGAAAAGATGAAGATAAATCATCACTGGGTACCTTGGCTATGACAGTTAAACTGTAATACTACAAACTGCTTGTACTAAAGTATCATTGGCTTTTCTGTAAATTATGTATTACAAGAGGGATTTTATTTAAACATAGGAAATTCTGTATCCTGCTTCCCTCCAATAAATTAGTACAAAACAACTATGCAAATAACATATTAACACCTAGTTAGAGGCCATGACTGAATTGCATTTAGACAGAACAAAATACAAACCACAATGAAAAACTACACTTGTAAATTCACGCTTTTGACAAAACAACTAAGCAACACCTACTGGGAAAGAATGCAAAAAAAAAATAAAATTGGTTATTTCACTTGATGCTCTAAAAGCCGTGTTTGAGAAGCAGAGCCATGCAAGTCAAGAAGCTAATATGCAGAAGAGAAGGTACAAGACAACAAACAGAAAAAATAATCAAATAAAAGGAAGCTGGTTCAGTGATTATAATGCCAAATAGGAAAGGTAGAACTGCTAGATGAAAAGAACTAGCAGACATTTAAGTTCAGAGAGTGTAAGACACAGAAAAGAGTTTGATGGAAACAACTAACAATTAACAACAAAGTAAAGCCCAAAGTGTTCACTAAATATTTCTTCCGCAGATGGACATGTGCAGTCTGTCTATGTGTCCATAAAAAAAAAAATCATACTCATGATTTCTGTTGAGACACTATCTGAAGCTCTTCTTTTCAGGTTCAGTTGAAATGGATTTTATGTTTATAGTAAGTACAGAAAACAAATGCCAACATGAAAACTACCAGCCAACTTTCATCATGCAAATTACAACCACATATAGCTATACCACAACCTTCATTTAAGTACTGCTCAGGCAGAAACTGAAGCCAAATAATGGTTTTCAAGTGAGAACGAAATCAAGTTCACAAGTCCTTCACAGCAGAAAAAAAAGGTTCAGCCTTACAATGACAGCAAGGATCCAAGATTAGTTTGGGAAAGGAATCAATGACAACAGCTGTTGGTGCATGCATTTGTGGGGGCATGTAAAGAGAATTAGCTCTAAAGAGGCTGCTCTTCTTCCCACTTCCAAAATAATACTTTGCACTTCAAGAGGTAAACTGCCCACACAATTGTCAGTTCTGGAGGAAAACAGAGAAGAATGGATTACTGAAGAGCTACAGCAGGGTGCTCAAGAAGGAACAGGAAAGAGAAGAACTGGTCCTTTCTTGGTCTTGAGAAATATCAAGACCCAAACAAACCTGGATTACAGCTCTGAAACATAGAAATCAAGATACTGAAGGGAACAACAGAAGACAGAACTTCTTTAACAGTGAGTACACTTACTAGATACAAGAGGCCTGTAGTACACAACATCCCTCTTCAAGCTAAGGCCAAATAGATAGAACCCTTGGAGCTGGGGGAAATGAAACCTGGCTCTAAAGTAACAGAGCTGGTATATACACCCATGTAAAACTGAATTACAGTAGTTTGATGGTACTTCCAGTTCTAAAAGTTTTCAGAAATGTTGCTTCCCCCCCCCCCCCCCCCCCCCCCAGATAGGAGAAAAACCATGAAGAAATGTTAATTCTACTCTATAAAGTTACCCTTCTTTCCTAGCCTACTCTTTCTGTGGGTTTGTTTTTTTTTCCCTTCTTCCTTCCCATGGACAAGTATGAGTCAAGCTTCTTGCCAGTCAACACCCACTCTCCAGTCACAGGAATATCAGAAGCTGTATCTGCTGTAAGATGATTTCCTAACATTTTATCTATAGACAAACCCATCCCTTCATACATCCTACCAACATCAGTCTCACCCCTTCCATCTCTCATTCACACTGTCTTGTTTTCCAAAATCCAGTTCTGGTCCATCTCAGTATCGTGACATATTCACTCCCATTTGTTATTAAAAATAGTAATTGAAAGCTATTGAATATGTGGCACTATTCATGCAATAATGGCTAATTATTTTATGCTTCAGACTACAAAAGAAATATATTTAGATATATATTTGCATTTAATCGCACACAAAATCCCACTGAATAAAGTGAGATTGGATGAAAATGAGATTCTTCAAGAACAGACCCTTTACCTATAACCCTGCTGGGTTACATATCCATCTGCTTCTTTTTATCACCAAGAATAGCATCAGAAGTTAACAGTTACTTTCACCTCAATGCAAGCCCTACCAGCTATGAAATGCACGAGTATATTTTTAATTTTATTTAAATCAAATTACTTCAGGGAAAACAAACAACATACCTCCAGCTGTTTGCTAGCTTCTTCATTTCTCAGTATCAGGGATAACTTGGTACGAAGACTTCGAAAGTGCATATCAATCAGCATATTTGCCCGCTTTGTTGTTACATCATTGATTGACTAAATTATTAGTAAAAGAAAGTACAGTGGTTTACACATGAACTTTTGAAACAAACTACTGCCGATGGTATGATTCGACATTTGTACTTACCAAAATAATAAGCTGGTGGTTTTCAGAATCATATGTTACAGAAAAAGCTCCAACTGCCTTTTTGAAGTCCTTATGTGCAGATTCTTTGGCACACCTAGGAATAAAAGCACTGTAAAGCTAAAAATACTAACTCCTGCATTTGTCATTCACAGTCAAAAGGATTAACTTCTTAGTACAAAGAATATAAAGAAATATATCCAAGTTCTCCCTTTTAATGCACGTGTAATTTCATTCTGATATCACCATTTATTTTACACTTTCATTTGTTTTCCATATGAATGGGATTAGAAATATTTCAGAAATTTTCTGTATGCACATCTATGAAATGAAAAAGTCAGTATTAATCTAAGTTTTAGTTATATTTACATGAGAATGATGTGGCTGTGCTTTGGGAGAAAACTAACTGTTTCTGCATCATACTATGGAATGTTTCATTATTGCACAAGTATTCTCACAGCCAAGATCTAAATGTGTTATACCCTAGACTGTAACGCAACTTTTTCTTTCGTCATTAAATAACTACTTGAACAGATTGTCATACTTTTATCAACAAAAGAATGACCACTTGAAAATTAACAATAAAACTGACAAAGAATGGATTCTGATTAATCTTTGCACATTACTGAACAGCTGTAATAATAATATTTTTTAACTCTATACTGCACATAAACCTTAAAACCTTGAGGAAAGTATTTTCTCCTACAGGACTAAACTGCATTTCAAAAATAATCTTTTTTGTTTCTAAAGTATGAGCATGTCCACATTTTTATTTTCTACATTCTTGCATGAAAATTTTGAAAATTAATTTAGAGCACTAAAAAGCATTTTTATTCCTTCTTGTCTCAGACTCAAGAAGTCACCCACATTTTGAAACAAGTTATAAAGAAATGCTTATACTTACATTTGCCTTAAATCTTCTGGAACTGCCAGTTTGATTTTATGAAAAGTATCTTTTGTTGCAGGTTTATTGGGGTTCACAGATCTCAAACGCTCAATTGTGACAATTTCGTTGTATGTAGCATCACAGGCTGCATATTCTATTACATAGAACTGATATAAAAATAATAAAATCATCCAAGCCATATATTTTACGACATGAGTGAGCATTACACTATTAAGAGAAAAGCACTTCCATTAACTGTACAAGTAAAATTTGAACTTTTCAGGTTGAGATTAATGGTAATTGCAACAGTCCAAGCAAGAAACTCTTTGAAAACAAAGAGGGACAAGTTAAAACCACTACACACATCAATACAAAAAACATCATAAGAAAAATAAAGTATAAATGAATACAGAAAATATATATATATGTATATATGCATATTCCTACCTCACCCTTTATCATTCTCACTTTAGCCAACCACCAACAGCAGGGTTCTTTCTCATTTGCCCTGGAATAAACCTAAACAAAATACACACATTACATGTCTGTAGCATTGTTAAAAGACATCACAAAAGCTGAAACTAATATGAGCAGGAACTCTGCTATAGGAACAAAGACCAGCAAAATATATCAGTACATGAATTGTGTGATACAAGCACCACACAGTAATCATGTAACAGCTGAAGTGTTTATTGCAAATACAGGTAGGCTACAAATTTATGTATATAAGATTGTACAGATAATTAATATCGTACCCAATATACTGGCATTAGTTGCTACAGTCAGAAAAGACATAATTCAGCTTTTTATATCTGTTAACATTTAATCAGCAAGATTTCTAATTGTCTGTAGGTCTGATGAGGTCCTTACCAGCAGGTGGAAGGGAGAGGACACTTATCTACACTTTAGGACATGTATCTGCAACATGCACACCGAAGAGTTTTGCCATTTTCTTGTCTTACAAATCAAAATAAACTTAAATAGCATGCAAAGAAAATGTAAATCTTGAAAGCTGTCTTTTGTAAAGTCACTATAAAAATCAGTTTTATAATTGTATAGAATAATCGAAGTTTTAGGAACTTACTATATTAAAGCCAGTTTATCTCTACATACACATATATTTTTAGATTTTATGTACACACATATATAATGCAAATTATCTCATTCAGTCTGAAGGTTTTGTAACATAGGTATTATTAACTTACAGCTGAAGAACTACAGTATGGCATCTATTTCTAGATTAATTCAGTTCTGATACTGATAAAGAACTGATCTGTAATCTAAGAAATGCTGATCATGTTTGTGTATCAGCATGGAGGTCATAGTACATGGAATACCAAAACAGCCATATAGTTTACAACTGTCAAATTCTTTCTGATGACATGCTTAACATTGTTCTATGTAGCACCTGGAATCAAAAAATGTGACAGCATACAATATGGAAGCAAACCTTCCACTGGCTTGGCCAACATTTTTCGCCCCAAGTCCTCTTACTTCTCAGAATAAATGTTGTTAATAGAGCATACATACCTCTACTTCATCACTTTCATTTATATCTTTATTATAGCCTGCAGGTGGTGGAAACCTCACATCATGGAATGGTATTTGTCTCTCTGGTTGCCAGCTACAAATAAAAATACAATGAACAGCCTAAACATTTCCACCGCCTTTGCAAACAGAAATCAGAAACATTTTCAATCCATTAGTTTTACACTTTTAAGTTTTGTGAAACTTTTGTGTATATGTATTAAGGTAATATGTATCTATAATAAGAAACACACCTAAGTGACCATTAAGCATCTTAGAAGACTCCCTAATGCTACCCGCACAGTTTTGAAATCTTCCAGCAGCAGTTTTTACTCTATTTGCAGTCATAGGTTTATTAGAAAAACAGGTTAAAAAAATGTTTCATAACACATTCGGACATTTCCTTCAAAACAAGCCTGTTTCTTCTTTTTCTTTAGTTCTACTATAAATCATGAAAACTTGATCAGGATTCAGACTGAATATGGTTTCAATTTTCAATTTCTTTAATAGAGACTGGATAAATTGAACACAACAAGAAAAGATTATTTTTAAAGAAACTAGTAATGCATTATTTCCTTCCTGAAGGAAACGAAACCTGAACTCAATGGTATAATAGAAGGTTACTTTTTCATGTCCTTAAATGATGGGAAAGGAACATCATTTCCTTTCTAGCTTAGAAAATTGGTATTTATCACTTATCTATAGAACAAATTTTGTAATAATCTGCTAAACCTAAAAATAAGATATTCACATGAGAAAGAAGCAGTCATAGTAACACTGCTGACTTACTCAAACATGGGTTGTCATCATGTAAATTCTGTAACATGCTCATCTTCCCAACAAAGCCCATGTTACTGTAGTTTTATACTTAAAAATATTTAAACAATTAAAAGCATTTATACAGAAATGTCACAACATAGTAAGCATCAAACATAATTCCAGAACACACTAGCAGCAAGCTTAGAGCACCCAAGAGATGCTACTCTGCATTATTAAGTTATATTTAGGTTAATCAAATGCTAGGTTGATATGCTGTATCATTTATAACATTAGCAATACACTTACTTGTTTTCAAATGCAACTGTTATAGAATCTTCATGCACATCCTTTACAAATGCCTGTGTAGAAAAAAAGATGGAATTATGGTACACTTATGGATTTTTTAAAAAAGAATTTTAAACCCATAAAATGTCTTCCTTTCACAAGCATTGATGAAACTCAAAATTTAAGTATGCTTTCAAGTCAGCCTTTTTAATTTTGCAATAGACTCATAAAACACATACTGAAAGCCGATAACCCCCTTGGGTTCACGACTGCCAGCATACCGATACACAGAACGCCCAACCTATACATGCATTCTTCCTACTCTTAGGTGTAATAGGAGAGGCTACTAACAAAGGACAAGATCATTCTGAATAGTTATATCATGAAAGTTTAAAGTGTTTGATTTTATAATCACATTTTGCATATTTTGACAGGTACAGAAATTAAACCACAACACTCCTCAAGAAAAAAAAAAAATCATTTCTCTTCTCTCTTTTACCTCTAAGTAAGTTTGAATATTGCACTAGCAACACTCATCTATATCCATTTCAGCACAGGTTTCCCCTTATTTACTTCATCACACTTAACTTCTGTAATGCACAAACTTAAGAAAAATGCCCTGTAGCCTTCCTTTAATTTTCTTCTGGGGGATGGACAGCAGCTGTGCTAAGTCTCCCATGCAACCACAAAGCAGAGTACAGAACTAAGTGAGGTTCAGCACCAAGAGTGCTTTTCCTGCCTTATGTACTCAACTGACCTATACTTAATCAATTTTCAGCTTGAAGCCCAAACCCCCCCCCCCCCCCCCCCCCCCCCCCCCCCCCCCGCTCCATACCAGCGGAATTACTACTCACAGAACTTTGGGATTTACTAATGAAAATACTTTCTGTAACTTCAAACGATGGAGGTCACAGGACAACCAGGGATGAAAAGATTGGTTGGGGGTTTTTTTGTTTGTTTCTTTTTAAAAATAGCTCTGTAAAGCTCTGGAACAGGTAAACATTGGTGACATGTGCTGAGTATTCCACTAACATTTGTCCCAACATAGTAAATCCTTGCAAGACAGGTAGATAAAAGCCTGAACCAGGCACAGTAAAGATAACTGTTGGCCATACGCTGGCAGCATTGATACAGATATAGCTAGTGAAAATTAAAAACCTGACAATTTCTTTAGTTTACATCAAGTTCAGAAGACTCAATCTCAAAACCTGGTGGAATACCTGACTTTCACTCCGGCCTGGCGAAAAAAGTTGATGTCGTAAGACTGTTGGTTTTGCCTTTTAATTTCCAGCCTTGCAAAATTACAAAAATTCATTGTAAAGAATTTTTAAATTAAGTGAACAATGCCTTGCCAAATACCGAATTTCAAATATGCAGTATACAAAACACTTCTGCCTACCTCTATGTGAAGTTTATGCTTAAAAAACAATTACCCAGACAAAATATATTAACAGGCTAAATAATTGGTTGTCTAATCTCATCTACCCATAGAAAGGTGGTTTTCCTTGCTTTTTGTGACACAGAAAAGTGTCAGATACACTTATCACACCAGTTTTTCACAGCCTGCATCACAACATTATGTCAACTATCCTCTGGTATAAGCATTTAAACAGATCTGTAGTAAGTAAAATGTATTTGGACTCCACAGCACTACATATTTGAACACTTCTAAGTACACAGAGAAATGTTTTGAAACATTTCTAAGTTTTCATTAAAAATACTAATATTTAACCAATAATGCCTTTGGAAAACTAAAATTCAAGCTTATCAGAATTGTTTGGTTTTCTTTATTTTGCGATATGTGTAAAATTCCATACAATGCTAAAAATAAATTAGACTTTAACACCGTAAGCCAGATTGAGACACTGGACAAGCCAGTCCCAGATGTCAATGAAGGCAAAGAAGAGGCCCTGATTTCACACAAAGTATTATGAAAAGTACAATAAGCACTCATCAGTCTTTTTTAAAATAGAGTGTAAGTTGGAAATTCAAACAAAAGGTGAACACTGGCTGTGACGAATGTGAACATATAGACGCAAAGCATTAAAAACATAGTGCAACTAGATGGAAGTAAAGTAAGGGAACAGGACAGTGAAAGACTGCTGCTGGGATATTGCTATCACTAAGGGCAGATACACCAAGGAGTAAAAAAAAAAGAAATCTGAATCAGTGAAAAAGGCTTGTTTTTGCTTCTGTGACCAGAAGCACGTTTTACAACTGCTAAGGTTGATGATTCTTCTCTGATGTGGGGGAATAATAATAATAGGCAAGTTTTCTATGCCAAATTTGACTTTCAGTCTCATAAAGCATTAAGGCTTCTTTTCATGATTCAGACATAAATAAGTGAAAAAGTTTACAATCCAACATTGACATGTCATGGCATTTCTCAAACATGAGTGTTCACATTCTAAGAAGGGTTATATGATGAAGATATGGTCTAAATTTTACAAATTATTTGATACAAAGTAAGAATTATTTGGAACATCAGTGTATTTGTTATTTTTTTACTAAATGGAATGACAGACACTCCAAAGGAACAAATAAAGGCTCTAGCTGCCATGAAGTTTTGTTGCTTTTTTTGAAGTCTGCTCGCATCATTAGATGTGAGCGCTGTCAACCATTTTAATAAGGGGTAATTAACTGCATGGAGTTAATTATCATAGATGCTCTTTTAAGATAAAAAAAGGTGCTGTGTTGATACAAATGTGCATCCATTGCCTGCATGACAGTTCCGTAACATCTCATACCTGTTGGAAGGAGAAAGTCAAAAGGCAACTTGAATAGCTAATCACATCTGAGAAAGTCTGGCCATACAAAGAAACAGAAGAGGGAAAGAAAAATAGTCACAGAAGTGGTAACCAAACAAGGGAAAAGGGTACAGGCTGTCATCCTCAGAAGGACTGCACAGACAGGCTTATGAATGTACAAAGGGACTGGAGATATCAGCTGAGAGTATGTCTGTATGGAATGGTGAAAGAAAAAAAAAATTACACAGAATGCAACAGAAGGCCAAAAGAACAATTGTTAATAGTGAGACCTGAAGTAATAAAGAACTAAGAAAGATGAATGATTTTGTCAATTGTAGCTTCAATGAAAAAACATTAAGTATCTATAAAACCAAGGGAACAATGGCAAAGTGCTGAAATGACTGGGATGAAGAGTGGAATATTTTTAACAAGGTTACAGAACAAGAAGTGGCAAAAATCAGTTATAGACAACACATAGACGTTAACAACAAACATCATTCCAAAACCATCTGCCTTATAAACAGGATGATTCCCATCTCTAGGAAAGGATACAAGAGAGGATCACTCTTGAACTGGATAATCAAAACCAATCCCATGCTTGAAAGGTATCCAGCATGTCCCTTAGAGGGAAATAATATCTAAAACTAGTCCCAGAAAGATTAGACAAAGAACTGTCTATCAGTTCTCTGAAAATGAGATAAGAACTTCAAACCCCAATTTACTACACCTATACAAGGAAAGACATTAGAATATGTGCCCTAATAGCTAGCACACATCTTCAAGATTTAGTTACTTTAGCTGTGAGCTGCAAAAAGGCCAGTTCCCTCCCTTTAGGATTCACAGTCCTGGTGGCTTGTTTGTTGGACCAGTCTTCCTCAAGTAAGAGAGCCTCACCTTTTCTTGCCAAGGATTCTGGGCCCAGCAACATACCAAGCCATGACTAAGCACCTCTAGGTACTAGACTGTCAATTATCGCTGAATCATGCTCATGGACAGCACTGTACTTTCCATGGAGTAATTCACCTTAGCCAAAGAGAAAAAGATTCATGAAAGTACAAGCGGTACTTTAATTCCATTCAGAAAGAACTAGTCTCCACTTCAGTGATCACACCAACACACCTTACTCTGTGAAACCAAGTGTACCTGACCAGTATGAAATTTTAATTCAAATCTTCCAGTTGAGTATGAATGCATCCTCAAGCCATCTCTTGTGTTTCGTGTGGAACATAATCCCTCCAGATGTATTTCAGAATGCATTCTGGATCAAGTCCCACAGGTAATATAAGCAGAAAAGACTGGTTTATTACTCTCAGTAGGGCTTAGGTGACAATTAAGCACTGGTTTTGTACAGTCAAGATCAAGATGCTGCTGGGTACACTCAAAAATGAAATTAAGTGCTTAGGGACTTGAATTTACAAGGTCCTCAAAGAGAGCTACAAGAAGGATGTGAAAACCTGGAGTGGCAATTAGATACCTACTTGTGCCACTTAGCCCCATCATGACTCTACCAGCCTCATATTCCTCCCCTCCATGTCTTAGTATCAAGACAGAGGCACACTTTTCCAAAACATTTACACATTCTGATGAAAACATTCAGAACTATTCAAAGCCAAAGAAATTATCGCAAGTTATCAGTAAACCATTAGATTGGATAAAAGAATTACTTTGTTTTTGATTTGTTTGAAGTGTTACTGTTGTAAAACATTTCTTAGGAGGCTGCTTAAAAAACTTTTCAAGTGGAAAAAAAAAATCTTCTTGCAATTAAACCTGCACTTTACATCATCATACCCTTCTTGTTATGCTGGGTCAACCAATCCATTTTATAATCAAATTTCCTATCTTCAAGACTGGCATAAAACTCACAAGAAAACATGCAGGTAAATTAATAAGAGTGATACTCAAACATTGTGATGAAAGAAAAAATTGTACCTAAAATTCAAGTAATTCAGACTAGAGGAAAACTGCTGATTTACATTGAGCATTACTGCATGACGGTTTCTTTAAAAAACACAACTTTTTTTTAGTTTTTAAAAAAAGATTTATTATAAGTGTGATGCTCCATCTAGACAGATAATACATGTGAAGACCAAGAAATCTGTGTGCTCCATTTGTCCCCTTAGATAAGTCCTCTTGGTTAACAATTAAGAGACAAGAAAATTCCTATGTTTACATTTCTAAAAGTTAAAAGGCAAACATAATATGCAACTTGGAGACAATATCTGTGTTATAACATGGATACACTAAATCATGATTAATGAATAAGCTCCCATGAACATATGCTCAAATGAATTTTTTATCAAAAGTACAACCAGAAATTGTCGTTATGTTACAGACAAAAGGGATACAGGTCCTCATAGTGTCAAAACTGAATGCAGCAAAAAAAAAAAGTTACAGAAGCTTTCAGTTCTCCCAGGTTTCTTTGGTAACATTTGTCACTAAAGAATGCACAATGTCACTTTTAACATAATCTATTTTGCATGATTATGTAAATAACATAATTTGATAAAAGCCTCATTAAAAGTTCTCTTATGCAGCATGTCTTCTGTTTCTGTCTTGAGTGAATACTTCACCTTTAAAAAAATAAAACTGATTTTTGAAAGCGCTAAATAATTTCATTACAGGAAGCAATATACAGATCTAGAACGTTGGCTACAACACTGCAAACCCAGAGTGCTTCTTTATCATGTTTGCTGACTTGTTTCATACATACTTAAAAAACCCCATCATTTTCAGAATATGAGTTTATCACACATTTAAAAAATAAGCTTTTTAAGAGGTCTTCCGGTTTTTTTCTCTTCTTAGAAACACTCAGAGCTGTTGGAACTGTATCATTTGGTTATCAACCTGCCCTACCTACACTAACATTGGAGTGTGAAATTCTACCTGTTCCTTCATTGCTAACATAAATATTGGATGTCGCACAATAACTAGGCCCAAATTTTAAAGTACTAGGAACATTTAAACGAAGGTAGACTTGCAGAAACCAATCCATGACTGTTTCTGGTATGTTGATAATGTGTCAGTGGTAGTAGGCCCAAACCCACTGTCCAAGTTTTATTTTTCTCTGAATAAGTAAACCCACAAATTATACCCTATTAATGTGCCGATTAACACAACCCAGCTCATGCAATTCCACAGCAATACTACACAGTATTAAGAAAAATATTAAGTGCTCAGCATATATGTCCAAGGCTCAGTGATGGCTTTATTCAGCACCAGCACAAGGGCTTGGAAACAAATGGAATGCCATTAAGTAGTTTCAGTAAGAAGCACATTTGATAATTAGACGTATTTAGCAACTCAGCACATATATATTTGCCCAGGCAGTGCTCTAATACCAGTAGGCAGTGTCCCCTGCCACAGCATTAAGAGCAGGAATCCACGACAGCATCTCACCCCGAACGTGTATTTAACAAGGGCCCCCCCTCCCCCGCCTTAAACGCCGTGCGCTAGCAAGCGCAGCTCTCTTGGAAACCTGGAGAGCGAGAAAGACTTTCCTTAAGTAGCGACAAAAGCTGAGGATTTAGCAATTAATGCCCCATCCCTGATCCTCGCTTCAGCGCCAAGGAGAAGGCGGCCCTGGGCCCTCCTGCCTCCTCTCGCACACCGCCGGCGCCAGGGCCTCCCCTTCCCACAATAGGGGGAAGGCCCAAGGCCTCCCCGGACGCCGGGGCCCTCTCTCGCCTTCCCTCTCTCCCTCATCAGGCCTCCAGTCCCTCAACCCTCAGGCGGCGGCCCCCGCTCCTCTCGGCCCGGAGGCCCGGCTCCCTCGCCCCAGACACCGAGGGACCCGCCGCGGCCTCCACCCCTGCCCCACTCCTCCTCCTCCTCCTTCCTGCCCCGGGGCCTCCGCTTTCCCTCAGAGCGGGGAGGAGGAGCCGCCACCGCTGCCGCCTCCTCCTCCTCCTCCCGTCCCAGGCCCCACTCCCTCCCCTGAGGCCCAGCCGGACCCAGCCGCGAGCACCCGGTACCTTGTAGAAGGCCCCGTTGGAGCCCCGCACCTCCACCACCAGCTCCTCCATGTTGTGCCGCGGCGGCTCGGTGCGGGAGACCCAGGCCCGGCGCCTCCTCCCTTCCCTTTCTCTCTCTCTCGGCGCAGGAGGAGGAGGGGTGTGTGTGCCGGGGCGGGGGAAGGGAAGGGGAATCTCGGTTCACGCCGAGCCCGCGGGGGTGGGGCCGCGCGGGGCGGAGGGGAGGGCCGCGGGGGGGGCGCTGCGGGGACGCTCCGCGCCGCCGCCGCTCGCCCTCGGCCGCCCGGAAATGAAAGCGAAACGGTCACCGCCGGGCGGCGCGCGCGGGGAGGGGGGGGGCGCGCCCGTTTCGAATGTAAACGCCGAGTCCGCGTCACGTGCCGGGCCGCGGCGGGAGGGGCGGGGCGGGGAGCTGGCCCCGGCCGGCACGCGCCGCTCGCCCACCGCTTAACGGCCGGGTCGCGCGCGCCGCCCCGCGCCCCTCCCGCGCGCGCAGCCGCAGCGGCGAGGGCCGAGCGCACCCGGCAGTCTCGGCTGGGGTCCCGCCTCCGCCCCCGGCGGGCGCCTGAGTGACTGCGCCGCTGGCCAGTCAGGTTGCGCGCCGCGCCGCGCGGTCGGAGCGGCGGGGGAGGGCGGGGTGCGCGCGGCCTGCGCCGCCGGGGCCCTGTGGCGGGGGCGGGGCGGCGCTGCGGCCCCCGCTGAGGGAACGGGGCCGGTAATGGCTCCTGGAGGCGGTGACGTTGCTGGCGCCCAGGGAGCGGCCATGGGAGTGATGGAGACGAGGGCCCGCGGCGGGCGCTGCCATGGGCAGGGGCAGGAGGAGGCCTGAGCCTGCGGGACGCGGCCCTCGTCCCACAGGGCGCCGCGGGAGATGGCCGCCGCGCGGGGGGGCGGGCTCCGCCATGCCGTGGGCTCAGCCTCCCTGCTGACGGTCAGGAGTGAGGAAAACTGCGTTGATGTGGCAGTTTTTAACGGGCCCTGCACTAACAAATGGCCGGGCCGGTGTGGCTGTGCTGGACACCTGAATGCCTCAGAAGGGCGTGATACAAGATGAACAGACCCGCCAGCCTGGAAGGCTGGTGTGCTGGGCCTGCCTCTGTGGGAGAGCTAAGCTTTGTTCCACAAACAAGTTCACACGTACATTGTTTTAACTACATTTAAGAACTCACAGACATCTCACCTTAGAAACTCCTCTGACAGCAAAATCTACCTGCACATACGGTTTACAGTGGAACCGGGTGGTAGATGTTTTGAAGAGCTGCTGTATCCACGGTGGAACATTTACAGCTGAAAGTACACTGGCACAAAAGCTGCTTGCTCAGACTTACATTAGGCCTACACAAACATTAACATGATCTTCCTATGTGGTTCCCCCCCCACTAACTACAAAGAATACAAGAAGAAAAAAAGTAGTTTTACAGCTACTCTCACAAGTGACAATTATTCCCATGGCTGCCATTTCTCTGAATAAACGTGTAATGTTCTCCTTATATAAGTCATGAGGTGAAATTCTGCACGTACTAATGAATTTTCAAAACTCAGTAAGCATATGATTTCACCTTTCCTCTTGATTCTTACATTATTGTGTTGCAAACCTTGCAAATTAGTTTCTCAGTATGCTGCATTTTACATTTAAGCTATGAAAGGGTGTACAGTATTTCTTCTTAGTCATGAAAACTTTTACTTTCTGTTTCATTTTTTTGTTTGCGAGATCAAGAGTTGCCTGTAGTGATCTCTGTATACTATATGTTAATCTGCTTATTGTGATTTTTATTGTATGCTTTCACAGTTGTGAGGTAAATTTAATTATATGATTGCTGTGCAGCGTACCTTGAAGGGAAGGTGATTGATTCTCTTTTCATCAGATTTGGATACTCTTTTCAGCAAATTCTTGAGTATGATGAAGGGTCAATTCAATCTAATGAATTAGTTTGACAGCCTGCTGTGCTCATTAAACAGACAGTCGCAGGATTGTCTTGCTTGGGAATGGCAAAGGGTCCAAGAGGACTGAAGGAAGAAAAACGTAAAGATGAAGAGCAATGATGCAAGGTTTGTGTGTGAATAAAAAAAACAGTGGAGATTAGATCTTACAGAGTGTCAATAAAGAAATTTAGGTAAAATAGACGTCTCTTGTGACTTGTTCATGTTACACTTATTAAAAAAATGGTAACTGTATAAATGGTTCAAATCAAAATTTCAACAATCTGCCAGAAAGGTGATGCCCAACTCTTAAACAAAGTAAGCAGAAGTGGTTTTTATTTTGCATTCATTGATTGTTGTAATTATTCTCTTGTTAATAAGATAGGTTGCTGTCACGCAGGCAGATTATCTCAGAGCAGACAGAATATAAAGGTGTCTAATTTAGCTCTGGCTTCCAGTGATGATTTTGCCACTTTCCCTAAGCTAAAAGCTGCTGCACTATATAATCTTCCCTAGTGCTTAACTTAATTTTTCCTTGCCATTGCTTAAATTCAACATTTTGTATTTTTTCCTGAGTAGTGAATGTTCTCATCCTTGTCAACTTAATGAGAGAATTTACATATTTCCAGAGCACGCTTTCTGCTTTTTGTACTGATTGACTCTTAGTCTTTTACTTTCCAAATTACTTACTGTTTTTGCTATTTTACTTTGAACTATCTTCAGACTGAACTGTCTGTAAACTAGAACCTTTTAAGCGTGGCCATATTTCTAACCCAGTGACACTCTAAAAGTACATCTCAGTAATTCCATTAAAGTCTTTTAATATTAAAGGTAAAATGTTATTTCATTCAAATGTTAGACTTAACTTCTTATATATAATCCTAGTGTTCAGTTACACTATGCAGTGGCTACGGAATTATAATTCAAGCAAAATTCCCCACTCGTCTGCCCCCCCCCCCCCCCCAAAAAAAAAAAAAAAAAAATTCTTTCATATTCCTCAGCAATCTCAAGCACCTGTTCCAAGTCTTGAGTTTGGTCCTACAGATACTCAGTGCTTCTATTTCTTATTCAGTTCTACACCACTCGGTGTTGGCAGGCTGATCTGCTATCTGGAAGGTATTTCAGGCACTCTGCGTTTGGAATACCTCTTTTCATCATCAAAATAAAAAAAATAATAAAAAAAACCACTTTTATTTTTATCCACTAATGAATTTATTCAAATGCTTTCTTAAATATTTGTAAAGAACATAAGAAAAAGGTCTCCTCCCATCTTGTCCTCCTTAGGAAAGTGGAAGGACAGAAGGCTAATGTAAATGGCACTGCTCGGGGCGTATCAGTCCTGTATCCTTGATCATCAGTACCAGCTTAGCTATTATTATTTCCCTAGCATTGGTATCTTAGCTGTTCCCGTTAGGAGCTAAGCATTTAAAATGTAGCTGTCAGAACAATAGCAACAATCAGAACCTTTCCAAGAATCATGAATTGATTTGTAAAAGACCCTTCATATACACGCTGGGGTAAGAGTGACAGGAACAACTGAGTGTTTTTCTCACCCTGTGCTATTTACCTTAAGGCTTTGTCAGCGACTACAAATAAGAGTTACTCATGAAGCATTTTTAAAAGACGGTAATCCGATTAACAATCAAGTCTCTTAATGGAATTTTATACAATTCTTATTTACACACCCATTTTGGGCTTCAGCTTAGTCTTGCTGAAATTCGTAGAGATTTCAATTCAACCTTTCAAATTTTTATCTGTTGGTTTTCCTTGTGCATCACTTCAGACAGAAGCCTCTCCTGCATGACTACTTTTCCCCTACGTGATGGTTTTCAGCGTGCCATACAGGTGACATTGAGACTGCTCTATTTCCATCTAAGCCTGGTAGTCGCAGTATATGTACCTTATTTCTGACGCTGTATTTGATACTGAGAAAAAAAGAAGATCTTGCATTCATCTGAGATACATAGGGTTTTAAGTTACTTCAATCAGAACAAACAGTTCAGACTGTTGTCAGGATGCTACCACATTAAAGGTGGTTGGATGCTCTTTTCCTGTTGGTTTACCATGTCTCAATAAAGTGTCTTTCAGTAATCGAGCTGAAACGGTGGTGTTAAATAACTAGGTCAGCAATTGGAGGAAGCAGTAACAGTCAATAGAGATATAAAGATGAAAAATTTCTTAGACAAGGTTGCTTTATGATTAATCAATAATAGCTGAAGGTTGAATATAACCAAAGTATTGCAATTTTATTAGTTCGTCCTTGACTAAAGTGATACCCAGAAATTACATATATCCAGATCAGGGTGTAGAACAGCAGGTATTCCCAGAACTTGTGAAGAGAAGCTGAACTAAACGAGGGAAGATTTGTAAGTGTTATTGTGTGAACAGAAGAAATCAGATTATGCTATGTCTGTTGTTCAGTTCTTTAAATAGTTAATATGAACTTTATCTGGAAGTCCCAATAAAATAGTCTAAAAGGTAGTTTTCACATGAAGAGGCAATGAAAGTATAACCATTACAAAAAGACCAAACTAAATAATGTAAAATGAATAACACCAAAAATCCTTTGGTACATCTAATAGACTGGTGGGTAATCTTTCTTTGATCTTGTAAAAATATATTAGTGAGAAGAGCCAACTAATCTCTATTGATTTTCCATCATAAATACTTAAGCTGACCTTCGATTAAACTTGACTCTTTCTTTCTTGTATAAGTCATTACTCCACCTCCTCCTCCTCCTAATATAGTTTTCTATGTAGTAAATTCAGAGTAGATAGGCATCCAAGGCTCATTTTGTCACAGATTCTACTTTACTGTAGGTACATGTTTCCACTAGTGGTTTTCAGTTTCTACAGTATACTGTATCTTCCTGACCTGAATATGGAAGGAAGCCTGAGGGATTTAAGTCTATTTGCACCTGCAGTACAGAAGCTTCCCAGTTTCGCAGAGAAGAGTCAACGTAGTACACGCTGGAATCTAAACTTCAGAAGGTTATTAAACTTCCTAACTTAAAAAAATATAATCTTCTAAAACTATAGATTTTAAAAATGCAACCTACTAACTATGAAGCTCTAGCTCAGCTTGGTCATCCAAATGCTGTCATTGTCATCCAACTCACCTGTGAAAAATTTGTCTTGGTGGGTAATCTTTTTCTTATTTGCTCCATGTTATGTTATTTGTTGGAATTATGAGTCTTATTTAAAATTAATAGTAATTTCTACGTTCTGTCAGGACAACATCTCTGTATCCTGTTGTTGGTCTACAACTCTCAGTAACAAATTTTTGTTTTTGAATATCAGTAGTGAATCTGAAAACATACCATGTAATGCTTTGCTTCTTAATGATTCAGTTTCATCTCCCACTCATGTGTTTTTATCCTTTTCTCTTGTAACCCTACAAATGCATTTATTAGTATATAAGCCTGCTTGTTATTTCATCTGCAGAAATATATTGGTATTGTAAACAGTCTATATTATTAGATGACACTCGTGTTCATGTGTAAAACTGCACATCTGTTTGTTCAGCAGGTGTTTTGGTTTTTTTTTTAATTAATCATTAACTGAATCACATTTGAGATGAAAGTTAAAAGATTCCCTGGATTATGTGGGTCTTGAAAATGAAAGTATTGAAAGAGAAAAAAAAATACAGAAAACTTGGAGTACAACTGGTTAGAAAATAATGCAAGAGAAATGTTCTATTCTTTTCATGTGGTTGGACCGCATTCGTAGCCATAAACATATATATGTTTCCCTACTATATGCATGCAGGATGGCTATGTATGAATACTGTATGGTAATCCATACAGTAGTCCTCCCTTCAGTTATGTGAGTTTTAGTATGAACATATAGCACTTAAATAATTATTTTTTTAAAAAAAATAATTAAATAAAATCTCTGGAAGCTATAAATCTTAATATTCTGTGATGATCATAAGTATAGGCATTAATGTTGCCATTTAGAAAAAATTGGTGCATTAGGAGTTAACTCACCATGGATGGCTTTGGTTCACAGAGTTAAGACTCATATCCAAAAATTACTGGTGTCAAAATGCCTGTGATTCACTTGACCATCTTGAGAGTGAGGCAAGTACAGCCCTACGTTTCAGTGGCCATAAGCAGAACCTTAAATGACAATTCAGATGAAGGCAGCTACACTGTAAACATCTACACGTAGATGAAATTCCACATAATGAGCCTTTACTGAGTTTTTAACCAGCTCCTATATATTTGTTGAAGGGCAGTATTCATCAGCATCAATGTCAAAGATGGAACTCATGAGTTTACAGGGTCTACATTTCTAGTCAATCTAGAATTTAAAGTTATTTGTACAATATATAGACATTTCTAGAATGTTTCACATCTCATTCTGTAACAGAGAATGCAAGCATGTGTTTCTAACACCCATGTTAAATCAATTGAGCAACCATCAGGTAGTGATTTTAGCTGCACATTCATTTTGTTGTATGTACAAGCAGGATGCCTCAGTACTGAAGCTAGTACACAGATTTATAAATTTTGGTTTCTGCCTCTTTTGAACATACTTCAGTTTTTGCCGAGGTTATTCTGGAAAGATCACACGACTCTTCCCAATCCGTAGCAGAATTTCCAGTGATGTTGGGCAGCAATAGGCCTGTATTTCAAAGGCTATATATGCTAGTACATTTATATGCCCTTAACATTATTTGTATCGACTGTGATAGGGACTGCAATGGAAGTACTATATAAAATGTCATAATCCTGACAGACGGTCATATTTAACTTCCTATTAAAAGCATATATAACTTTAAAGATTAGGATTTTTTCAATAAAACTGTTACAGAAAACAACGCTGTAATGTTATACTGTGGCAACAGGTGAATAGTGTGAAGAAAATAAAAAGCAAAGGAAGCAATCGGCCTGTAACAACAGTCTTTTAGTCCTGGTTTCTGGGTTTTTCTTTTCATCTAACATTGCTTACATTTTTGTCTCAATAGCTAACATTTTGTCCTTTACTAATTTGAAAAACAGTTTTTGATAAGTTTATATCCTGGACATTTGGCATAGCTATACTTTTACCTTTTTTTTTTTTTTTTTCAACCTGTGGGTTTCAAAAATCACTTAATATTCACTTGCATTTCCTGTAGCTTCACAAACTGCAGAAAATAATGTTTGGAGACAGGCGAGTTGAAACGTTGCCTGACCCTAAATATTTTAAGTGCAATAATTAAGTCTTACCACAAGAGGACCCCCAAAGACAATTTGTCTTGTAGTGTGGACAATGAGATAACACGGTTTTCCTCAGAATACGGATGTGTGCCATATATTTAAATATACTTTAAGATAGCTTATACATTTCACTGTAACTTTGAAAGAAGACATGGTATTAGCTCCTCAAAATCTGCTTACAGACTATGTTAGGACTAATATATTCACATAAACCCAGGAATCAAATCGAACACTAAGAACATATAAAGCCTTTTGTTATTATTTTTGTTAGCAGTAAATTTAAACACTTATAAAGGATTAGCTTTTATTATTGCTAAGTGTATTTTAATTTTGAGAACTGGATTGTATACCATGATCTAGATTTTTCTTCCATTACTTTCATATGAAACACTTATGCAGTACATGTCTTGAGTTGTGAAGTTCCCTTATGAACTCTTTAACTATACTATACTTATTCTACTTTAATGGTCCTGTCCCTTTCAGCTTAGATTTCTTTTTCCCAGACTTTCAAAGAAAATCACATGTACTGAATGTGGAGAGTGAGGTTGTGTTCTCTTGGTTTATAATGAAAAGTCCACTAAATGTTCTCATTCTGCAGGAACGATTTCGATGCTGTACTCTTTATTCTTTAAAAAGCTCCACTTAATAATGTATTGGTGAACCTAATCAAATGAGATTTTCAGCAAAACCATTGTGCCATTATAAAGAAGGCTGCTAAAAGAACATCCCCTCTAATTTAATCTCAAAAAATAGGAGTATCAAGCAAGGAGTGTAAACATTCAAACCTTTTAAACTACATTGTAACGGCAATTTAAAGAAGTCTATCTTAAAAAAACAAAACATAAAAATTAAGGTCATAACTTTAGAAAGATAGTCTACTTAGTGTTCAGGAAATTTTAAATCAGGACACTTGGGTGAATAAATATTTGGGTAAAAATTAGCTTCAGTAACCCATTAGAATGGTCTAATTTTGACTGTAGGAGAGGCGAATCTCAGTTATAGAAATACATGGTATAAAGCCAAGGCCCTAGCATTATAGATGGATAAACCCAGGACATTTCCCCATTACTTTTTTGTAAAAACAAGAAGTGCGAGTTGTTTACAATGATTCAACCAAATATAGTTCTACAAATAGTAAGACACATTTTAATACTGTAAAAGAAGGCAGTATTCTACTTACAGTGATAATCAAGCTAAATGGCAATTAATTCTGTACCATTCTGTATCAAGTTACGCAATCACTTCAGCTCATGCAACGCTCAAAGGCTCTAAGCCTGTGTCAAACACAAGCAGCACTGAGGTGTTCTTAAAACTGGTACAAACCAGTTTTACTGAAGTGTCATAAAGAACATTCTCCTCAAATCTCTTAATCCAGGTATGAAAACATTGATGACATATCTTTGAGCTTAGACTTGAATAAGATTGAGTTTAGATCAATCCTTACTACAATAATCAGTCTTCTTTTATTCACAAAGCGAAACCTTGATAGATTATCCAGTATTTATCAGTACTTACTTCCTCAATTCAAAGCACCTGAAAGATGAACAGAAATCTCATGCAGGTGTATCATCACGTTAGTAGGAAGCCAGGTTCTTGTATATGCACATATCGAGAAAGGATTTGAATCCACTGACTGGTCTTTTCTCTGCCACTATGGAAAATGCCAGACAGCAAGCAGAAGCACAACTGGACCTAATTTAATGTAATTAAAATTATTTCCTTTATAAATGATGGTATTGTACCTGAAGGGACTTCAGACCCAAATTTATTTGATATATTCACCAATAAGAAAATATAAATTAACTTCACTTCTAATTCATTCCTTTTTTTACATATTCTACTATAGGCTAAAGCCTACAAGTGTATGTTCTGGTTTTGAAAATACAGTTTGAAAGGATCTTGTATCACAACTCGTGTGACAGTAATTCAATGCCATGGACACAACGCGGTGTCTGCTCCTGACCCACCCCTTGCCCTAAAAGAAAAAAAAAAAAATAATGAGACTAAATAGATGGTTTTGTGGTCTTTTAACTTGTGATTACCATATGTTTTAGCAAAATTAATTTGTCTCTCCACTTTATACATCTGCTTTAGTTAACATTATGGTCAAAGCATCTAGTCCTTTACTAGGTTGGATTAGTAATTTACACCTTTATAAAAGATCTGGCAGAACTCCAGTGTTTTGGTCAGACATGATTATTGATTTGCATTTTAAAGAGATGTGATTCACTGAATGTATCATTTTTCCTTTTGTACACTTAACTTCAGAAGAGATGGAAAAAATAAGTGTACATTTATGAGTGCTCTCTGAATCTCTTGTAACAATGGACATTGCTGAATCTCAGAGTTGGTGGAAGAAACATTTCAGCTGTGGAGGGAAAGTTGCAGATTTCAGTGAGTGAAAGACGTGGTTGCTCTTGCAGAGATGTGCCTCTGCACCAGTTGAAGGCGGCTGTTCTTCTGTTGGTTGTCTGAGAGCGTAGGCTGCTTGCCATCACCTGGTCTGAAGGCAAAATGACAGCTTGGGTTGGTGACATGCAAAAGGTCATCACTTAGTTACTTTCTCATTTGGATCACAAACTAAACCACCCCACAAATACTGATGTCCTGTGATAAGATTTGTTTTGGTGAAGCACACTGCTGAACAGAAGTACCCAGGAGCTTTGCTACAGGGTTCAGTGAGGTCAAGATTCCTCCTGTCATCTACCACGTCACTCTTTAGGATCCAAGCTGCCTAGCTATGAACAGAGTTGCACTGCATGACCTTCAGACATGCCTTCCAACCTAAATTATTCTGTGATTCTGCAGCAGTGCAGTAATTCTGCATTTCAAGCATGTTCCTATGTTCGTGCTATTTGATGGAACAAGAAGTGATGTCCATGTGGCCAGTTTTCATTAAATATTAAAATACTACATCTGTGGTTAAAAATAAAGCTTAGAAGGCAGCATTTTTCTCTGTTATTGACTCTTTCAGTTCCTTGTTAAAGCTTACCTGCTACAGAGCTCATTGCAGCAGGTCTCTTGAGTTGCAAACTATACTACAGAAAGTTTGTGATGTGGACACAGGTCCTGCCACACAGGTTTGATAGGGATGTCAGGTATTGCCAATACATAGCTGATAAACATGGAGGAATAAAATAACAGAAGACACAATTAACCAACAGCTGAGAAAAAGCACCTCTGAATAGAAGCAAAATGTCTGTGAAATGACTGTCTAACGTTTCCCAGGAGGAGACAAGCATTATCAGTCAGAATCACAAGAGACCAATTGTTCTTATATGACATTATGATGATAGGCATCTTAAACCCTGAAGGAATTTGTCTTAATGAAGCAGTGTGGCAGTTTCACGTAAAACAGCTTCCAAATGGTTTGAACGCAAATTGTTGTGCCTATTAATATGAATGGAAATGTTTCTATAGTAAACTGTAAAAGCTATCAATGGCTTTAGTTGTGTTGCTCATGAAAGAGGAGAAAATAATTCTAGTCAAAGCTTTAAGCCTACTAGAAACCCGTTATACTTTATACAACAGCCTGAGGAAGAACAACAGGACTGTGGTTATTTGAGGAAAGGACATGAAACAATATTGCTCATTAGGTAATTTCTCAACTGTTTGTTATTGTTTGGACAAAGAGTAAATAAATCTCAACCTCTGGGCTGAAATGTTATGGTAGATGACTCTATTGTCTAAAAGATAATAAGAGTTTTGTAGAAAAGACAGGAATAAAAATTAAGAACTCCTGCTCTGGATGGTGCAATTGAGAGGAGGATGAAAGGGCAAGGAGGTGATGTCACTGAAGCAGAGGAAAACGTGATCCTGGATATGAAGAGAATGAATTACTGGCAGACAAGCGGCTTTATGAGCCAACAGTGTGTTGATGGTGAGGCTGTATAAACTGAAAAAGCCAAGATACACACTAAAAAGAGCAATGGCATAAAGTCTGTTTCCATCTTCTCGCTGTCCTCTATTCTGCAAGAGCATGGGGGAGGGCAGGAAGAAAACCCCCCAGGTGTGATCCTGATGGAGGACGGGAAGCGTGTGGGCAGGCTACGTGGCACAGCATCTTTCTCCTTTATCTCTGAGGTCTATCATAATAGACCAGCAATCTTAATTAAGCATGCCAGTAAGATGAATATTGTAGAGGAATTAAGGCAGTGGGCTGGTTGACGTTGATAACATGCAGCTGTGGCCTTGCCTCAGCGGCAGTGGGCTGATTGACATGGACAATGTGCAGGTGGACCTCGTTCCTGCTAAGTGGTTAAATAGCCCTGAGGAGCCAGGGAGGGGAAGTCCTGGATAGAGGAAGAGCCCTGAGAAGGAAGAACCCCCAGGTAGCAGAGACAAGGAGGAGTGTGCTCTGGAGGGTGGAGCAACAGCATGGACAGTCGCATCTGACTAATGGTAAAGCCTTTGTTGCGCTTGCTGGTGTGTTTGTGCTCTGACAGAATATCAAGTAAGAATGATTCTTGTTAAAGTTAAGAACAGTTTTCCTGGTTACTGAATAGGAGCAGGGTAGACCTGACAATGTTCTCTGCATGAAACAAGTCTATCAAATGTCAGCAATGCTTGGGTATATAGTAATTAGCTGTTGCTGATGTGTTCACTTGATTTGATTTTAGCTTTGATTACTTCCCAACATGAAAAAGAGTGATTAAAATAAGTCATTCATAGATACTATTTAATGAGAAAAAGGTGGTTGGGAGGCTGTATGTGCCCCTGTGGATAACAAAACTGTACATCAGAACAGAGCAAGAATTCTCTGAGGAGAAAAGTGAGTATCTGTGTTCAAACAAAAATTATTTAGGGCATTGGGAAGACAAATAAGGAACTACAACTGAAGTATCTCTTTCAAGTCTAAATTAAGTAAATGGAGAGGGGAGTAGCATCCTTCTTGGTCTGTCAGCAGTAAGAGACATTTCCCAGCTCTGTTAGAGCCTGAAGCACATGTTGTACAAGGCATTTGGGGCTCTCAAATAAAGACCTTAATTGGTTTCCATAGACATGAGTGCAAATGTCCCAACAACTTTGATAAAAACAAGGAAGACTGAGAGAACAGGTGAAAAAATATTCAAACTTTACAACATAGAAGAAGAGAACTCAGCCTGTTGGGTCTTTCTGGGATTTTTTTTTAGTATCTGAGTCTATACAGATGGGAGAAAATTAGTGTGGTTCTTCAATAGCTAGTGTAGTGAGATATACATTATCTCATTATCTGAGCTCCCTGAAAACTTTACTCTACTTGATCTATGTCGAATTAATCACCATTAAGATTTTGTCCAAGCTGAGTAAATATAGCAGTGTGTCTGTCAAAACATGAAGCCTTGGTTCCTAACCAGTATTCTTGGTCTCTTGAAAAATGAGTGCTTATCAGATGACAGTCTTAATGAAAGAATAATAGGTATTCATTTTAAACTCTCAAGTTATTATACAGAAGACTATCAAATGGCTTTCTGGGAAATTAATGTTTTGTTACAGTTTATCTTAGAGCTGCTTGCTTGACCAGCTATTCTTGTGCAAAGCTAAAAATAAAAGGTTTTTCAGCTAGAAAACAGGATTAAATTTTTTCTTGGTCAGTACCATAAAACAGAACAGCTTGCTTTAGTTCTGTTTTCCCCTTATCGCACCATAGTTTCAGGTGCACCATAGTGCATAAACATGGGTTTTCTTATCTTGGTGTGAAAGCTTTTAATTAGCAAGTGATTATTCAATTTATTTTTCCTTTTTTCCTTAAAATACAACATGAGCCTTCTAATCTTTCACTCACATGAAACAGAATAATTATAACTTCTTCAGAAGCAATGCTGAAGGCATTTTGTCCCCTTTGAAAGGCTAGGGGTGACTGATGCTTGGAGGTTTGGGGATTTTTTAGAAGTTGGATTAGTTTATGGATTTTTGGTCACTTTCCACTGTGAGCCCTGATAATACAGGCTAACACAGGAAGGTGTCATTCCTGTTGGGACTAAGAAATGTAAAACAGAATTTTTCTTTTTATTAGAGTTTGTCTCCTGAAGCAGATGCTATAGTAATAACAATAAGTGAGATAATTTTATTACCATTATCTGTAGGAAATCTTGTAAAATAGCTACAAGAGGAAATGTGTTTGGAATTGCCTTATTGAAAATACTATTCAATATGTTGGAGATTAGAAACTAACATCTTGTTTCCCATGGTGAAATAAGAATGGTTATATTAACAGCATTGTTGCAGTCAGCCTGTATTTCTGGAGTTTAACATACACTGGAAAAGCCCAACTTCTTAAAACTCCGTGTTTAGATTTTGCCATGAAAAAATAATCAGGAGTCCTTCCTCTTTATCCTGTTGGCAGTGTAGGTACTTTTGAGTGCCATGAAGTTTTGGATTTCACTTTGCAGACTACATCCATTCTTGATTGTTTTGTTTTAAGGGCAGTACTGGTTGATCTATTTATCCTGTTGCAGTTCAACCCTGGCCAGCACCTAAGCCCCACACAGTTGCCTGCTTGCTTGTCTGGGGTGGGGTGGGTGGGGGAGCAAATTGGAAGGGTACAAGTGAGAAAACTCATGGGTTGAGAGTAAGTTTACTAGGTAAAGCAAAAACTGTGCACCTGAGCAAAGCAAAAGAGGGCACTTGTTCAGCACTTCCCGTGGGCAGGCAGGTGTTCAACCATCCCCAGGAAAGCAGGGCTCCATCATGTGTAGTGGTGACTTGGGGAAAGAAACATCATAACAGCAAACACACACCCCCTTCCTCGTTCTTTCCCCAGTTTATAAACTCAGCATGATGCTCTATGGTATGGAATATCCCTTTGGCTAGTTGGGGTCAGCTGTCCTGGCTGTGTCCCCTCCCAGTTTCCTGTGCCCCTCCAGCCCTCTTGCTGGCAGGGCCTGAGAAACTGAAAATTCATTAATGTAGAAGAAAGAAGCTGGGTTAATTAACATTGATAATGTACAACTGTGGGTTGGTTGATGTAGATAAGGTGCAGCTGTGGCTGGTTGAGTGGTGCAGAGCCAATGAAGAGAGAGCAGAGAGAAGGGAGAGAACACAGGCCCTGGTTGAGGTGAGACTAGGAGAAGGCAGCAGAGGGGCTGCTATGAAGAGTATGCTGGTATGTGATGGTAAAAGATCTTGTTGCATCTTGATAGTTTGGAGAGTGCTGCAACACCTTGACTTAGTATAAATGTTACTTAGCAACTAAAAACATCAGTGTTATCAACATTATTCTCATACCAAATCCAAAACAGCACTGCACCAGCTACCAAGAAGAAAATTCTCAGCCAACACCAGGGCATCCTACTGGAAGGCTTGAGTCTGCTGTTGTTCCTGTGAAGTATGTAGGATACCATCTTGGTTTTCTTTTGTGCATGGTTGTAGTAGCAGCTTAAAGACAGATACCCCATGTGATAAAACAAGCCCTGCTTGGTAGGAAGAATGTAAAAGCCAAGGGAAATCAGAAGAATCAAACAGAAATAACTGGCACCAGGCTGAGTCTAGAAATGTTCAAATATGTCAAGTTTAAAATGCTGATTTCCCTTGATCTCTTTGTCAGGGTCTTAATTTCTGCTGCTTTTAGTCTACCATTCCATATTTACTTTCCTATTAAAGGAACCTATTTCAGACTTCTTTGAACTTCACCTGCAATTTTTTTGCCTTTATTTTCTCTTTTGTTCTTTCAGTTGTCTAGCAACCAGCTTCTCAAGTGACTTTCACTGCAGTTTACTCTTCCTGCTTGCTGCATTTCTGCATTGCATAGAGCCTAGAGTGAGAGCTCATTTAGTTGGCATGTACAGTTAGAGTAGTAAGTTTGTCGCAGCTCCAAACCATTGACAATGAGTAGCCAAAATGGTTTAGAGAAAGGGCATAAGCAGTGTAAGCTACACAATTTTGGCATTTGTCAAATTTATGCCATAAATTGAAAGGAAGACATACTGAGTCTGAGTAAGTGTTAAATTAAATAAAGGCGGGGGGGAAGGAGCTGCTAAAGGAGTCAGATAATAGAAAACCCATTTATCACTTCTCACAGTTGCAGAACATAGTCTTTCACAGAGATATCTGTGAAGAGACCTTGAGGCTGAATATGGTACTTGTGAAAGTAATTGAGCAGAAGCAGGATATTTAGTCAGAAAAGATAAATGAAAAACAACAAAACCTACAAGCCACCTTAATACTTTCTATAGTTGTCAGCATTCACTAAGCCAGTATTCATTGTTTTCTGAACAGAGGGATGTAGGTAGACAGGGACATTGGTAGGATAATGCCTATGTCTTGAAGTCTGTAACCAATACCGAAGCCAAGTTTGAGGCCCATGGAGTCTTAAGTTTTAAGATGCTCTCAATGCCTCAAGTGCCAACTTCAGAATTACTGACAGTGTCTCAAAGACTACAGGCAAGTTAATTTGAGCAGTCCAAGATTGAAAGAGCACCTTATTGAAGTGAGGACTAGAACTTGTCTACTGTTACCATCTCACCACATACTGTAAAACCTCCCCCACTCCCCATATTATGGATTTAGGACTTCATGTTTGTGTGGAATCAAATTAAAGTGATATAAAAACTAAGGACTCCTCAGCTCGTATGTGGTAGGTAACAAAATGCATGCACTGTAAGCATTCTAAAACACTATGCCAAAACAAATTGAGTTGTTTTCTTAACTAGAAGCAGCTTCAGTTATAGTTTAAAAGATACAGGCTAACATCAAGTACTGCAGGTAGCAGGGTAGTACAACATAGCACGTAGGGAGAGTGACAGCAAAATGAATCTTGCTGCTAAATGGTGCTATAGGTTTAAAGCTGATGAGTGGCATAACAAATTAAAAGTCTGTTAGATATTCTGTTCGTGAAGACCCAAACTTAAAAATAACTAGTAAGAGCATCAGCTTGTTTTTTGGGCCGAGTGACATGCTTTGAAATTTTCTCTGTACACAGAGAAAGGAAAAAGCTGACTAAAGAGTTCCTATTGACCGATAATGCAGAGACATTTTGGGCACTAAATGGCTTGCTTATCTACAAAGCCAAGATATCTTCTACTGCATTAAATGTCGAGCATGTCCTAGAAGGCAAAAAGTAGCAATATATTCAGAAATATGAAGGTACATAGGCCTTACTTGCTGATTACCACACAGTGTGTAACAAATACTCAGCTCTTTACCAAGGCGGTAGGGGCACTGTGGACTTCAGGGTGATCTGAGCTAGGGCCATTTATCCAGGCTTTATGTCCATGTTTTTATGCACACAAATTGCATATCATCCTGAATTTCATGCTGGGTTTTAGTCTTCTTGAAGGAGAGAGAGTGAAAGCTATTCTATTAATTTTAAGCACTGCATGTTGCTTCTTACTGGTTATTCACTGAAGGGTTAAGTGATCATTGAAAAGAACTTACTCCTAATACCAGCAGGCTTTGGTATTCAGACACCCCTAGAATTCAGGAAGATTCTTAGTTTAATAGCATTAATCCTTATATTCATTACAACAGTTATTTACATGAATTGTCATCTTCTAACACCGCTATGCCTATAGATGTGTGAAGAGAGCACCAAAATGACTGCACTGTTTTGTCTTTTACTGCACACTTATTTTCACTCTGCTTCCAAAGCCACTATTATTCACAGCAAATTGATTTTTATATAAACACGTGCCAGAAGCGAGCAGCACTTCCCTTCTATGTGCTTGATGCTTTGCCCCCCCCCTCCCCCGCAGTTTTGATACCTGTCAGTTCAAACCTGCGCCTCGTGGGGGTGCTATCCCACCTAAAATAGCTTGTATTGCATTGCGCGGTGAAAGGCCGCTATAGATCAGAATAATATAGTGACACATATTGGAAGACATTTTCTCCCCCCCCCCCCCCCTTCAGCATACTCTGTTCCTTTATTTCCCACAGGATCCTAAGAGCAACTCTACAACTGAGTTTCTCTTCTGCCAAAGATATCTTCAAATAAAAAAAATTTTCTTTCCAGAATAAAGTAGCACCTTTCTATGTGTAGGTGAAAAACTTCCTCAGGTGAAAGAAAGAAAAATGCATACTTCAAGAACCAGTCTTTTCTATATCATACCAGAATAAATAGGTTTTGTAGATTTCAAAGAAGTTACTAAAGACTTACATCTGCTTGTGTGATTAGCATCCAGCTTCACAAGACAGAAGGCCAAAAGCTAGCTTTGATGGCACTTACTGAGGACACAATTTGGAATTTTTTCACATCTTTTTCCAAGTAACCTACAGTCTTCAGTTCTTGTGATAATTTGTAAGCAGTAAGACACAGTAACAATTCTTATGACACCTCTTCCAATCACCATGAAGTACCTAAGAATAACTGTGTAACTCAGATTTTTTTCCTCCCATTAGTAAGGAAAAGATGCCAGCATGCTGTAGACCTTAAACCCATGAGTAGATACCTCAATGACAATATTTATCATTTTTATATGTGCCAGTCATGAGTGTACTCATGCTCAAAGCTGAAGAGCTCTATCACATTGGGAACTATGTATTTTTGCTTCAAGAACTCTGCAGTAAAAGCTTGGTCTATTCTGTCACTTGAACCCTTCTAGTTTGAGATGTTAATTTCAAGAAAAGGCTGAACTTTCAATGCCCTGCATCAATTCATTAGAAATGGCAAAAAAGTAATTTAGATGCTTTGGAACAACAAAACAAAAAGCAAGTTTTGTGGTTGGAGGGGAAGGAGGTTGTATAAGGCTTTGTACAACTGTCACTCATTTTTTTCCTCCTAACCTCAGACTGATGGAGGAAGAAAACATTCAAAGGTTGATATGTAGTTAAGAATTGCTTTTTGAAGTTGGGAAGAGAAGTCTGTGCTTCATTCAGAGCATGGTCAGTAGCAGTTCCTAAGATTTGAAATGGAAAATAATATCATGCTCCTTCTATCGTGTCACAAGTGATTCCTTTATGTTCTTTTTTGGCAGCCTGAGGGAGAAAACCTGCTGTTGCAGGCTGCTACTGTGACAATAAGTAAATAGCTTACTCAAAGGAACAGAGAAAAGTCCTGAAGAAATTACTCAACTTCGCTGAGAAATACATGCAAATGGATGACCCAGCACACAGCTACAGCTGTCCACCTTGGTCCGATTGAGTCTTTATGCTGGTGATCAGGTGGCATTTTGATTGTCATTTTTGAAAGCTGGTAAAAAGCTAAGACAAGCTATGGGAAAAAGGTAGATTATCATAAAAGGCCTTGATCAAGCAACCTGGAAGACAAGAACAAGACTAAACAAGGCTCATACAGAAGAGGTTTGGTTAGAGCAAGGACTTGAAGTGGTTGATGTACATGTGGAACGATCATCTGGCAGCTCAATGATGGAAAAAGAAATTTGGTTTTGTGATCTATTTAGGGACTTGTGTTATCCAGTACCTTCTGTCTGAAAAAACCCTAGATTTTGACATGGTCTCTGGGTTGCTGTTAGCCCTTACGCTGCAGTGGGGTGGTGCAGGTCATGGCACCAAGAGCCATGGAAGCAGGATGTAGCTTGGAGTATCAAAGAGCAAGTCTTAGTGTCTGTAGTGCTTTACCTGTGAACTGATAACTGACAACAAAGCAAATGCAACCCCACTAAGCTTTCCAATTCTGCTATGTGCAGGTCTATCTGTTAAGAGAAGCCTGTGTAGCCAACATGATAGAAAATAGATTTCTCTTCTCCTTGCAAATCAGAGGCAAATTGAGTAGTTAAAGTTTAAAAGTTTAGGCTGAAAAGCAGATTTTGTTTAGGGATGTATTACCTTGTACGCTCTCAAACTCATGTCACCTTCTTAGGCTTTAAACTTTCTGGATTTTGAGTGCTTGTTGTAACTCTCTGCAATGTACTTCAATGGGAGAAAATTTCTTGGCTCTGTTAAATGCCCCAGGAGCATTCTTCCCTCCCTGCCACACACACCTGCACCCCACCCCTCCTTTTTTTTATTTTTTGAAAATGGGTTTTGTTTTTACTATGTAACAGCAGATTTCTTGTAAAGATATTATCAAGAGAAAACCCACTGGAATGGCAAACAGCTTGCAAAAGCAATAAAATGCATCTTTCCTGTAAGACAAACTCATGGTTTTTAGGAAATTTTCTTTATTCCATGGTCTGCCTTTGATTGAGCCTGGATTCCCTTAAAGGCATCACACTATATATCTCATTTTACCCCAGATCCTAGACTGGCTTGAAATTCAGTTGCTCAGTTTATTACAGCATTTTGCCATGCCTGAACTTCACGCTATATGGAGCCCTAGCTAGCTGCATTTGTTTAGCTACAGACAGTAACACCTCCACAAACACCTTTCATACAGACATTTTTTACTTTGAGAAGTGCTAATGATCATCACCATATGATCCTTCATCTTTTTTTCTTCTAAATGGATCACTAAATGGAATTAGCCCTCGTAAATGCAGCAGTCTAGATTTAGGCTTCTAGGAAGGATGAGATACATTGCTTGTTTGCAATTCCCTCCCCCGATCCAAAACAGAGCTAATTCAGCTTGTATGAATTTCTGTAGTGTGTGATTCAGTGGTGGCACAGGATCTTGGTTCAGGCATCAGCCCTCGTGTACTTTGAGATTAGTTCTATAGGAAACTTGGTTGGTACAGAACAGCACAGAAGCAATTAAATAGTACAAGAAACAAGATTGTTAGAACAGGAATGAAAGATAGGGGAATCCATGTCATCTCATGCTCTGATGTTTCATTTTGGGCCTTAATGATCCTCCTGCTAAAGTGGAAAATGTTGCACAGTAGAATTCAAAAGGGTGGTTGTGGAAGTAGGAAAAAGATACCCTCAAAACCAAATGAATGCAAATTAGTGTTAATAAGTATAGATCAGTGATTAGTTGCTCAAAAAAAGCAGAAGAGTGAATGTAATTATGAACAGACACACGCAATTACAGAAGCACTGAAGAATTCCCATGGAAGCATGTGGATTTTACCTTGAAAAAAATCTGACTTTTTTGAGAAACATTGCTATATATTAAAGATGCTTTTTTTCTAGAAATGAAAAACCTCCCTTTTCTCTATTGCAAGTTCATCACTTTGCTATAAAGCTGATGAAGTCTGGGGAGAATTTATCAGTGTCTCTTTATATCTCAAATAGCAATGTTCACAAGCATCTCAGATTCAGTTATTTTCTGATCATGATTCATTGTAAAACAATACCTAGTGCTTCTTTTGTGTTTATACCAGTGTTTGGAAGAGTTTGCATCTAGTGTTTTTTAAAATGGCCCACAGAAAATATGTGTCGCAGAAAACTTAAATGCTTATCTTTGTCTGCAAAAGGTCAACACTGGAATTTTGTTATTAACTTCTTTCATTTCTTATGTTCTTTTTCTTAATCTGCTATCTCTTTCACTGAAAAATACTATTGTGTCTTTTGTTGAGTACCTACATAAAATGAGAAATATTTTAGACTTTAGTGTTCCATTACTTCAGAAACAAATTTCATTAACAGAAACAACACAACTTCTTTCAGTTGCTGTACGTGCTTGTAAGCAGCTCCTCCTTTGCCTGTGGAAAAGCTTGGTTTGCGGGTGGGTGGGCTGTGGCAGATAAGGTGAGCTGCTCTGTATTTTATTCCTTTCTCCATGCTTGTAAGGCCAGAGCGTTAATCATACTAAGACTGAATGCAGTACGTATAAGTCTTTTGCCATTCTTTCAGCAACGATAGGTGCAGTCCTCTACCCCATAAGCTGTGTAGCTAACACAGCAGAGGGAGTGGAAGGACGTTTCTTGCTTCTGGCTCTGTGTGACCAGCCTGTTTCTAGAGCACTAGGAAGAGACTCTGCAGAGAATGAAAATTTATTCTCATGCTAAACAGTCACTAGATTAACTACACTGTAACAGACTGGATTTTGTTAGCATGATTCTCCAGGCTTCTCAAGGTCTGTGGCACTACAAAGTTTCAGTGAGAAGGTTATGTGAGTTTCCCCTAAGGGCCAGGCACTGTGCTTTGCAAACTTGGTGAGAGACTGAGTAGTGCAATGCAAAGTCAGATGTCAGAACAGCAGAGGTACAGTGCTCGGGGTGGGCTGTATCAGTTAGCGGTTATTACCACTTATTGCCAGACCAACTCAAGCCAAATAACTGGACCATGAGATCTGCTCTTAAGGATGTTGGAAGCCAACAGTGTAATGTAGCCTAGTGTGGCAGCGAACTTCTGAAAGTTTCCAAATCCTCTTAAACCAGAAATAGCAGACAGGCTTTCACACACTATTTCTTTTAGGTCTTCCTAAAAAATGGACTAATAAATTTTGTGAGCTTTCCCCGTGATGAGTGTCTCATATCCTTGGTATATGTGGATATATCAAGGTTGGAATACTCACAGATCAAGAGATTTGAGTTGTCTACTTCTGTTAGAAGTCACCACTTCAGCAAAAGGACAAAGAAAAGGAGGAGAGATTCTGCTGCTTACATAGCAGCTATTCATATGGCAAGTTTCTCAGACTGAGAAGTTATTTTCCTCCAGTGAAAGAGTACAATACAGCACTTGCATGTTAAGTACCATGTATTCCATCAAGCATAATGATTGCTGAGTAGTTTCATAGGTAAAAAGATCAGGGTTCCTTTCTTCCTCTTCTGTCAATGCAGATTGTGCATTGTTGAGCTTCAGGTCTGTGAACACATCCTTGACTTGACAACCTTGAGCAGTTCCAAAACAATCAAGACAATTAGCCGCAGAAACAGAGTTCAACAATCACAGAAGTGTTGCTAGAGTGAGCCCTAAAGTTTGTTTTCATGTAACTGATTAAGTCAGTCTCCTACTTGCTCTTGCACACTGAGCAAACAGAAGATTCTTGAAACCCAGGTGAGGTGTGTAGCATAGTGGGTCGCTTTGGAAACTGTTTTCTTTTGCTAGCATATAACAACTGCACTCGGTCTGGTTTTAGACTGAAAAATACTACAAGGCTGTTCAGCAACTTTTGCTGAGGCTCAGGTAGGACAACATTTGCCTTCCTCCAAATACTGTGTGTCCATGTCAGCTGTTTGGGACCAAATCACATCTTCCTTGGCCGACTTTCTGCAACTGGCTCCCAGTTCATGTGCCTAGTACAGTGCAAGTCCTCAGTCTTTTTGGTTAGAGCAAGAGGCATGGAGCTCACAGTATTCCACCTCTCATTCCTGCAGCAGGTTGTTTTCAAGTTAGGTGCTAGAGCAAATAAATGGTGTTTAAGGATGAAGAAAAGGAAAATGAAAATTCAGACCAACTTGAAAGAACTTGGTATGAAACTATTGTCAGATCAATGAAGTCTGTGTTGTTGTATTTTGTTTAAAAAAAGTTAATTTGTACATGGAAGTTTAAGGAAATGGTAAAACTCTCCAGAACAAGGTCTTTCATGTCAAACAGTTCATTTAACTCAACCAGAAACTCCTTTCATCATGCCCCAAGTCAGTTATTTGGGCAGTTCAGATTTCTTCATTTACAAAGACTTGTATTCTTACAGCTCCATCAGATTCTATATTATCTTAAACTGATTTTTATTTATAATATATATAATTATCTGTATCTTGTCTGCCTTTACTTAACCAGCAATTTAGAGACTGTTCAATATTAAGATACAATCAAGCTAACAGTCCCTGCTCATGCAAATAGTGCCTAATCTCTGGAGAAGAGCTTGCCAATGTGAAATCTGCATTTCTGTGTTTCTATGTTTAGACTTCATAGGGGGAAAATCTTTTGCAGTGAAGCAGATGGTAGGAGATACTATGAAATTTACCATTGAACAAAGTGCATGAACACTTTATAATCAAATTTTTGAAGAGATAATAGCTTTTAATAGGGGATGAGAAGCTGACAAGACAGCAATTTTTCCTTTGTCTTTGGCCATAATTTTTTTCTGTGTGTTTTGACTGCTGAAGGTACAGGAAAACTTGTTTTCTAGTAACGATAACCTCAAAAAATACAAGGAAGCATTTTAAAAAACTGGAAAAAGTGGCAAAACTAGTTTGCTTTCAGAGGAAAGAGAACAGCCAGGCTTTCCCAAATCAACACAACCTTATATATTAGGATTTTCTTGTTTAGGAGAGAAGCTGTCTCAGAACTTGGAAAGGCTGCGTTTTTGCTAGACTTTGGCCAGGTCTTGGGGCTGCAGCATGCAGGATACTTAAATCTTTTCCTGGGGTTTTCTGTAAGGAGATAATTTTTAAATGCCCCACACATTTACCCTGTTAAGAACAACATCAAAACTCTGTTTTAGAGCTGACTAAATAATCAGAGGAAATGGCAGAGCACTGACATAATAGGCTCCCCTTGGCTTGCCCTACCTCATAACTGCCATCTCTCATCCCCATCAAAGCTGATATGACTGAGCTTCTTACTCTGGCACGAATAAAGGAAAAAAAAAAAAAGAAAATCCAGGCGAGAGCTGTCATTAGGGCTTGATGGCTCTAACCAGCCCACTGCAGGACAGGAAAGGGCAGCTTGACCAGTCACAGATAAACTAATGTATTTTCCTTTCTTACAATTAGTTCACCAGCTCAAAACGGGAAATAAGAAGCAGATGAATCTAGATGTCCTTTTTATTCCCAAACTAGTGCTTCAGCTACATTTTCAACTTGCCCTTCGAGCTGAAAAGAAGCTGAGATTTTGTACCAAAACTGGTACAGAATGTACAATTTCTATTCCTCCGAAGTGAAGGTAGCAAACTTGGCCATCCATGAGTTAAAAGCTGATCTTCAGCCTGTTTCCCCATGTTTACTGACATGAAGCAAAACCAAGGTATGGAAAGGTATAAATAGGTTTTTGATGGGACAAAAGGACAGTCCAACCACTAACCCAGCACTGCCAAGGCCACCACTAAACCGTGTCCCATAGTGTCACACCTACATGTTTTTTGAATACCTGCAGGGACACTGTTTCCCTGGGCAGCCTGTTCCAGTGCCAGACCACCCTTTCAGTGAAGACATTTTTCCTCCTACCAAATCTAACCCTCCCCTGGTGCAACTCGAGGCCGTTTCCTCTTGTCCTGTTGCTCGTTACCTGGGGGAACAGACCGACCCCCCTGCCTACAGCCCCTGCCAGGGAGCTGCAGAGAGCGGTCAGGGCCCCCCCGAGCCTCCTCCTCTCCAGACCAGTCCCCTCAGCCGCCCCCCATCAGCCTCGTGCCCCAGCCCCTGCCCCAGCCCCTGCCCGGCTCTGGACACGCTCCAGCCCCTCCACGTCCCCCTGGCAGTGAGGGGCCCAAAGCTGAACACAGGATTCGAGGGGCGGCCTCACCAGGGCCCAGCACAGGGGGACGGGCACTGCCCTGGCCCTGCTGGCCACACTGCTCCTGACACCAGCCAGGCTGCTGCTGGCCCCCGTGGCCACCTGGGCACAGGGCTGGCTCCTGGGGACACCCCGTGTGCCCCCGCCAGCGGGATGTCACCCCATCCCCCACCACGCTCTGCCCGGCCGCCCAGCCAGCTCTTAGCCCAGCGCAGAGCACACCCGCCCCGGCCACGGGCAGCCGGTGTCTCCAGGAGATGCTGTGGGAGACGGTGCCAAAGGCTTCGCTAAGGCCCAGGCAGACACCAGCCACAGCCTTTCCCTCAGCCACTAGGTGGGTCAACTTTTCATAGAAGGAGACCTTAGAAGGAGAACTTAGTCAAGCAGGACTTGCCTTTCATAACCCCACGTTGGCTGAGCCTGCTTCCCTCACTGTCCTGCACGTGCCGTGTGATTCTGCATGGGATGATATGCTCCATAACCTTCCCCAGCACCAAAGTCATGGTGACACACCTGTAGTTCCCACCATGATATCTGCCTTGTTGGCTTTCTCCCTGATTCTTACTCATAAATAGTCAGTGCTACTGACTAAATAGTCACCATAATTCAGCTCTAAGCAGTCAGAACACTCCCCAACATACAGAGCTACCCCACTGCCTGTCCTTCCTTGCCTATCCCTTCTGAAGACTTCGTAGTCATCTATTGCAGCACTCCAGTCATGCGAGTTATCCCACTGTGTTTCTGTGATGGCAACTATGTCTTAGTCTTCCTGCTGCATGATGGCTTCCAGCTCCTCCTGTTTGTTGCCCACACTTCAGGAACTGGCATAGATGAACTTCAGCTGTGCTATTGATCTCTCCTCACCCACTGGCTTGCTGCCCCCAGGCTCATCTCTATATGATCTTGGTTTTATTCCCTTCCACCTTGGAATGTAGTTTAAAGCTCTCTTAGTGAGCCCTGCTAAGTCCTGACCTAGGATCCTTTTCCCCCTTTGAGACAGGTGAACCCCATCTGTTGCCAGCAGGCCTAGGGCTGTGATAACTGTCCCATGATTAAAAAAAAATGAAGTTTGGCCATTGACACCGGGCCTGGAACCAGTTATTGCTCTGTGTGATCTTCCAGTTACATGCACCATCATTCTTTGCAACTGGCAGGACAGAAGAAAACACAGCTTGTGCTCCTGTAACCTCAACCGGTTGCCCCCAGGCCCAGAGGTCTCCTTTGATCACCCTCAGACTTCTTGTCATTTGCACTTCATCATTGCCCACTTGGAGGACCAGTACCGAGCAGCAATCAGAGGGCTGTGCCAGGCAAGGCAGTTTTCTAGTGACATCCATGACCTGTCCCCAGGCAGGCAGTGGGCTTCCCTGTGGGCTGGGTTCGGTTGGCACATTGGGCCCTCCGTCCCTCTCAGCGTGGAGTCACCAATGACAGGCGCCTGCCTTTTCTTCCTAGCAGAGCTGGTCGTCATGCCTGGGAGTGACTTACTGTCCCTGGGCAACTGCTCCAACCTGGACAGGCTTTCATCCGTGCCCTCAGGCTGCAGAGCCACACGCCTGTTGTATGGCGGTACCTGGGAAGGGGAGGTGGCCAGGGGGTGATCGCCAGCCGCCCTGGGCAGGGACCTGTTTCCATTCCTCCTGGTCACTTAGGACCCCTCCATCTGCCTGGAGGCAAACAGGTAGGGGAGCCTCCTCTCCTCATGATGTGCCCACCTGATGTGTTTGTCTCGGTGATGGTAGAGAGTGGTTCCACCAGTCTGTCATCTCCCTCTCACGCTCCCTGACACTCCTTAACCTTTCTGCTTCTTCTTCCTGCTCTGCCACCGGGCTGAGCAGATCATCCCCCTGGCTGTACCTCACGCGGGTGGTATCTCTGCCACCCTCCGGCAGCAGTGACAGGCTCAGGTGCTGCCTGCAGCCGGTGACCTGGGCAGCTGCACGTTGGTGTGGGAGCAGCGTCTGGGCTGCCACAGTCCTCCTGGTGCTGGCTGGTCCCTGCGCCAACTGCCGTGCAACGTGCTGTGCGGCGCTCCTGGCTGCTGCGCTCTGGGGCTGCTTTTGTACGTGTGTGGGCTCGGCCGCCTCCACTGCTGGCCCCACTGATGCCGAGTCAGCGCTGCCAGCTCCGGGGGGTGCTGGGGCACCCTCTCTCTCTCTGCCCTTGCTTCTCCATTTTGCCGGTTCACAAATGATCCCAACGGTCCCCCAGCACAATCCTCCACTTCGGAGTGCATCTGCTGGAGTAGCATGCCTCGGAGACTTTGCTGAAGTGGTGGTGACACTGGGTTTTAAACTGCTGCCTCAGCAGCCCCTCAGCCTTCTCCAGGCTGAACAAACCAAGTGACCTCAGCTGCTCCTCCTAAGTCTTTCCCTGGAGGCCTTTCACTGTCTTGGTCATCCTCCTCTGAGCATACTCTAGTAGTTTGATGTCTATTATTGATGTGCTCCAAACTGCACACAGCACTGGAGATGGGGCCGCACCAGTGCTGTGTAGACTGGAGCAGTCCTCTCCCTCGACTGGCTGGCTGTGCTGCACTTGATGCACCCCAGGGCACAGTTGGCCCTTTTGGCTGCCAGGGCACACTGTGGACATACTCACATTGCCATCAACCCAAACCCTCAGTTCTCTTTTTGTGGGGCTGCTCTCCAGCCTCTTGTCCCCCAGTTCGTATGTATAACAAAGATTACCCCATCCCAGATCCAGAATCCAGCACTTGCTCTTGTTCAATTTCATCCTGTGGGTGACTGTCCAGCTCTCTGGTCTATCCAGATCTCTCTGTAAGGCCTCTCTACCCTTGAGGGAGTGCACAGCTCCTCCTAGTTTAGTATCATTGGCAAACTTAATGTCATTTGACTCCTGCATGCAGGTCACTTATAAAATCATTAAAGAGGACTGGCCTTAAAACATCCCTGAGGAACCCCACTGGTGACTGGCTGCCAGCCTGATGTAACCTCATTTACTCTAACTCTTTGAGCCCAACCTGTCAGCCCATCATTTTATTTCATACCATTGAAGTTGTCTGCAGCAGTCTCCAGTGTACCCACACCTGCAAGGCGTGCAGCTGGGTACTGACACACTGTTCTAGGCACAAAATTTAATCCTACTCTCCTCTGATCTTCAAAACACTTCTGGATTTGTTTAGAGACTTTTTATTTTATTATATTTTACTATGAGCAAAAACCCTTGCTCTTTATCACAAAACAAGGGAGCAGCGCTGCACAACTAGTACCAGTGACAGTATTCTGGAGGCCAGCAAGACTTTTGCCTGAGACAACTGAATAAATATTAATCCTCAGCTGACATTAATCAGGCATTTCTAGCAAAAAGATAGATACAAGGGTGAAGCCAGGCTATGCTAAAGCCAATAGATGCAAAAAGATATTCTGCAGAAGTGCTGTCTTCAAATTTGGCATTACGGACTGCCACTGTGAAGCAGAATTGATGAATGATTGCAGTGTGTGCAACCCACACAATCATCTTGAACCGTCTTCCCACATAAAACAGAGGAATAATGCTATAGTGCTGTTTGTTTCTAGGTGAAGCTCTATGTCACTTCCTACTTCTTTTCCCAATATATCAAAAGGACAAAACCTAATAGTTTGATTCCTCTTTTAGATCAGTAGGAACCTAATCCTATTATTGACCTCAGTAGTTTTACTATTAAGGAAAATTAAGGAAATGGTTTCAGTGCTCGATATTTCAAGGACTGCTCGTCAGTGAAGGGCCCTAGAACTGGAGTGACATTTTCTAGACACTTGATGCAACATAGTAAATTCTAAATCCTTTTCCATTTCTGTTTGCCAGTCAGCAAGCCCACACCTTCTCTTCAATATAAAGGAATCAATCTCACTTGATTTTGGCCTGTTGCTGTGCTCTTGTGCTAGGGCCTGAGTGGGATTCCACTGTAAAAGCAGGACAGGACAACTAGCAATGGCTTTGTATTCAGGTCGTTTATTGGAACACTTAGGAGACTCTATTCCCTTGGACTACACAACTTCTACAAGAACTGCGGAAGGTACCTAGCATGCCCCGGGTAGGAAACTAGCAAAGGAAGTTTCACTAATTCCCTTTTTATGGTGGTTCCAGCAACATTACTGTTTAATTTGTACGAAAGGTCTTGTGCAGCTGGATTCCCAGTGGCACTAGATTCATGCAGGCAGAGAAGGATGAGGATGGCAAGTTCCTGTCCCTTGGAAATGTCAGGACCAGCCAATGCAAGGCTGCTCAGCAGGATGAAACCAGATGGGAGTTGTGCTGATTCTGCTGGTGACAACGCCTGCAGGATCCAAGCAGAAACTCCAAGTCTCTTCCTATCTGGGACTGAATCCTTTTTCCTGCACAGGAGCCCTTGACGTGCAGAGAAATGCAGAAAGTATCATGCTGCACCGAGCTTGTAGATATGGCCCAGAACACAAGCTTTGAAAAACACAGCTTATATTCCTTCACTGTTAGTGTTAAAGGCTTATTACTCCATTTAAAGTCACAGGATGTGCCGAAAAGTTGCAACAGAATGTAATACATGGGTAGCAAAACTTCCTGACATTAATGTAAATTGTTCTGACACACCAGAACAATTAGACCAGCTCAGCTCTTGCAGGTACACTGGCAGAACAGACTCATCTTGGACAGTGTTAATGCCGTTAGACAAAACACTATTTTATGAAGACATGACATGAGATATAAAGTTCAGCTTTATATTTGTCATTGTTTTTAAAAATTATTAAAGCACCAATGAAAAGCAGTCTTTCTAAAAAGTATTTATAATGTTAAAGCTTAATAATTCACAGTGAATACATTACAAAGGTGCTTCAACAGCATCAAGAAACCATACAACAGATTAAGAACTGCACATAAAAAAAAAAATCACTATTATGATTTCACAGTAAATGATGAGGATCCAAGGGGTTTTTAGTTATGTGTTAGTATTTTCAGCCCTGTCACAGTACAGTAAAACTTGCATGAAAATATCACATTAAGCATGGTGTGAAAGAGGTTCTGGGGAAGTGGAGAAACAGGAAGCTTTAGTTGATGCTGGCCTGAATATCCCATTTAGCTTTGTGACTTTCAATAGCTCTTTTAGTAATAAGAAGCTTTTATTATTTCTTGAAAAACTGTGTGTGGGGGTGTATGTATGTGCACAGTCATAAATTCCCAGTATATGATGCAGAATTTCTTCATTTCTAAGCACTAAAGCAAAATGCTTCAATGGATATGTGGTAGCTCCATTCTAAACCAGACAGAACACAAGATTTTACATTGCCATTTTATCCTTGTAAGCTAGCTTCCAGTTTAAAATCAACCTTCACATTCCCCTAGATCTACATACAGAACTTTATTCACTTTGCTCACCTCAGCCAAGAAATGAATCTGAAACAGAGTATGCGAGGCTTCTGGCTTCACTGAACAGGTATAAACAGGTATTGTCAGGTTTAAGAGACAGGAAAAGTGGATGAGGAGGGAAAGAGCAGAGTGACACAGACTATTAGCATTTTCTTTTATAAGACCCGTGTCCTCACATTCCAATTAATTCGAGCAGCAGGGGAGATGACTGCTCTAAGATTTTCCCCTCAGTAGAGAATTTTTGCGTAGTTGCACCATTGTACAAGGTGTTTGCTATGCATGTGGAGTGCCCTGGTGAGCCCTGCAGACGTGCCTGTGGCAGAGGTGCTGCGGGTCGGGAGTGAGATGCGCTGCCAGAGCTGCACTCTCAACCCTCCGTATTCAGGGCATGTGCCTGTGTTATGCCTCCCTCCTGCCAGGGCACTTTGGTTTCCTTAAGTAAAGCCGTACATTCAGCTATCAAAGGGAAAGGGTGAAGGCAAATAAAAGGCCAGGAAGTTCCAATGTTTAATGAACCTTTCATTCAGTATATACAGCTTCTGATGTAAACTGAGTATGTGGAGAGATCCCATGGAATTCAGACCAGACAGTGCGTGGGCTAAATTCTTAACAGGAAAGTAAGCAAAGAGTGGAAAAGTCTTATTCGGTTATCAAATCCAGTCCCTTTTTATTGTGGGCAATGCTATCCTATAATTCAATTAATAAATTGATGTATGATCCCATCATAAACTGATGTAAGATTCACAACAATTTTGTTGTGAAAAAGAGGATGGGGGGGCAGCGATTAACCTGTTCTAATTTTCTGAATGACATGAAGGCATGAAGGATGCAAGAGAGGATGATGACCACCACTGTTCCTTCCTCCATAGTAAACTTGCATGAAGTAGGAGGCTGTTGCTCACCAGTTTAGACTCTGAGAACATGAAGAATAATAATAAGTCACTATGAAATAGTATATTACTTACCATCGTTCTCCATTTCGTCCCTATACTGGAGCAGAAGAGTACAAGATGCATTTCTTCTGAAACAAAAGTTAAATCATGGGGTTTTGAGCTGTATAAGTACCTTCAGTTCCACGAGACTGAAAGGCCAACATTGTGCATGTTTCCTTACATCCAAGCTGAACAAGCAGAACACTTGGCCGTCTGTGGTGTAAGAGCTAGTGAGAACTCAGAGTCACTATACTATCTGTACACTCTTTGAAAATACAACTGCAAGCTGGTATCTAGGTTACAAAAATTGTTTAATATTATACACACTGTATTGGACAATGTGACAGAAGCTCCAGCCATGAGTAGGTGATCCGATTCAAGAGTGAAGGTGATATGGGCCAGTGCCTCAGTTCTTCCTTTCTTGTCACGGCACTGAAAGCAAGCTGACTCCCATGCCTGTGGCTGGGTAGAGCCATAGCATACCCCATGTCCAGGACAAAGGCATAGCATGTCACCAGAAGTTATACTGCAACCAAAGAGGTGAATACAGCTCCAGTGTATGTGTCAATCCAGCTGGTCTGGTGAGAACCAAGCAGCCAAGATCCAGCAGCACAGCCTTTATCGTGTGATATAGCTGCCAGAATAAGTAGCCAGTACCCAGCTGCCTCATCTAGCTGGCACTGAAGCCACTGTTCCCATGACTTCATTGTCATAGGTACGTCAAGGGAGATAAGGAGATATTCAAGGATGCCTGAACAGGCTGCAACAAACGCTCTCAGTGTTGCACAGACACCCTTGCTGCTAAACCCACCCTTTGCAGAAGATCAGTATACCATGCATTTCTCCTAACTCTTAATTCCCGAAACTAGCTTTTACACAGGTTTTGAGCAGCCCACACAAGGTTTTGTTGGTCCTCCTCTCAGGAGAGCATTTTGCTTAATCTGAATATACTTAAGAAAGCTACTGACCCTGTTATTACTAACGTTAAAAACTTTAGAGAGCCAAATTAATGTCTAAATATTCAGCAGGAGACATGCTAATGATTGATAGCTTTACTTTTAAACATAACATATCTAGGTGGTTTTGCTTTATATTTCATAACAGCATAAACAGAGTACTGTATATGATGCAAGTTCTGAATTAGTATGTAGAGCAGCCTCTGCGCAAAAGCCAAATGCCATCCAGAGACTAGACTTGACATACATTTGTCAAAACCAGGAAAGGGAAAGCAAATTTCAGCATGTTGGACAAACTGTACTTGCCTACAATGCGAGCTGTTCTATCCCATGCGAGCATACCTCCTTAATATCCCACTGTAATAGAAGCTAATAATGAGGCACATTAAGATTAAATTAACTCAGCTGAACAAGTGAAAATGTGGAACTGCCATGAATCCCAAAGAGTAAATTCAAGTGTGGGTGAATGGGCACTTGATTTTCAGATTAGGGAAGCAGGCTGGCCTTGTGCCACTCCTTAGAACTGCAGTGGCTGGACGCAAATGCAGTTAAAACAAGCCCGTATCACAAAACCACAGAAAATTAGCTTGTCAGGCTGTTTTATCCTATAGCCTGAAGGCTTAGATTAACAACCTGTGTCTAAATGACAAACTTTGGATCTTCAAAGGCTGTGGAATCCTCCCCATAGAAGGCTCCAGAGCTCCACTGTTTTTATCAGTCTGAGAAAATCACCCTGCTTAGACTGTGGGTTGTGTTAAATTTTTATCCAGAAACGAACTGATTCAATCTGTAACATTTAAAATGAATAATGAAAACACCTTCTTGGTTAAAAAGGAAAGCAGTAGGTTTTGTTTCTCATAAATGCATACTGTGCTGATCATTAGCTTCATCCTTTGAGGTATGCCAATTGTGATGAGAGATCCACGAGAATGCCTAATAACGAACAGATTATTTGTGGCTGCTGTTACAGGCATATGTCAATGAAATACAAGGTCCGCTTTGTAATACCAAGGCACTAATCCTACTAGCTTTATTAATTAAAGGGAATTACACAAGACAAAAAGTAAGCAAGACTTGGCTGTTGCAAGGAAGTTATTCTTGTTGCCTACATGAGAACTCCCTATGGGAGTCATATTCTCTTTCATTACACTTACAGTATTGGACTGACTATTATAGAAGCATGCCTGTGGCTAGAGCGCTTTCCCATGTTGGAGGCTGGTCTCGTCTCTGATTATTGCCCCTATGTCCTGGACCTCACATGTGAAGTAAAATCAAAGTAAATTGATGCAAAGGCTTAACATGTCGACCTTTGGCAACCTATGTCCTTGCTGTTGTGAGCAGCCATTAAAGAATTCTTCCAGGAGATGTGATTCGTTGTGGCAGTGTGTGCAGTCATCACAGGGGTCAATGATGGCTTTGTTACGACTTGACCAGGAAGAGGATAAAGTCCAAGCCTTGATCGGAACCTTTGCAAAAAATAGTACCAGAGGAACCTGGTCCACGTTGGTGTGCAGTGCTCACAGGTGATTGGATGTGAAGAGAATCATCCATGCTCAAACGGGAATGAAGACTTCCCTTCTTCCAGTATCCAACCTGTTAAGCATCAGCCTCTGTTAGTCTATGAAAACTCTTACATACATGCCCAACATTACCTACCTGGACAGCCCCCCTGCAGTGACTGCTTTCAGGGCTGTGATCAAGCTGGGAACAGGTAACAGCCATGAACAAGTGTGGTACAAGTGCTGATGGTGTCCAGATGTTCCTTCCGTAGGCTCAGGCATTAGCGACTGGGTGAGCTATCCGTAAGTTAAAAGAAGATTTCTCAGTTTTAGATTTGGCAGCTTTCACTGTTTAATTCTCTTACATTTTCTTGTAGCATTTAAACTAAGCAGTGTTTTCAGGTAATTGAGACACTTGGGAAAACTGGTATTAACAAAATCTATTTTTCTGTGTAAAGTATTTGGCAGAAAATGACAAGCTTTCAAGTGCTTTTTTCTTTTTTTTTTAAAATGCTTTTGGCTGTTATTAGTGAGGGTTAAAAAATCTCTAGTGCGAACAATTGGCCGTTCATCCAGCATAAAATGACTATGTCTGTATTAGCTCCTGCCCTTAGAGAGCACTGCAAAGTCCTGGTAACATATCACAGGCATTTTGGCAAGTGAAAACTAAAAAAGAAGGCAAAAATTATAAAGAAGGCTTCTGCCCAAAGATAAGCTTGAAACTACTGTAACTCCTATAACAGGAGCTACTTTTGAGTGCTTCCTGACTGCTGACAGGAAGGATGCTGAATCACTGAGGACCTGATGCTATCTCTCTGCTCTGGGTCTGGGGACAATCCAGAAAAGTTTCACTTCCATCTTTTTCCAGCTAAGTGCAATCTGACAATTTTCTATCCTGTTTAGGAGGGATTTGTGATTGGATGAAAAACAGAAAACCCAAATGAAAGCAGAACAAGAGGGGGTTGCCTGGAGGACTGAAAAGGGTCTGGAAGGACTGACTAATTTCCAGCCTGGCTTCTGCCACATTTCCCTACGGTATTTCTAGGTATGCTGGCTCTCCAAACTTCGGCATTTGTGCCTTTTAGCACTGCCCTCCCCTCATTCAGTGCCCTGCTCCACCAGGGAAGCTGCAGTTCTGATTTAGCTGACTAGAGACCTGAGGGTCGAGGTTGTTCCTCCACAGGGTTTCATAGCAGATGGAGTAGATCTCAGGCAATAGGAACTGTCAGAGGGAGAGATGTGTGGAAAAGCTTGTATTTAGCTTCCCCGTCTATTTAGAGCAGCAGCGGAGCTCAAAGGCTGAACTTTATGTGTAGACAATGATTTTGGCCTCCTTTCATTTGGATCCGTGTTCATTCAGTAGGAGTCTTCTATTTCAGGTATTCCTCGGCTTAAGGGTGTCTGCAGGGGCAGCTCCCACGTCCAGGAGTGTCTCCTTGCCACAAGGTGATATTCTGTGTGAAAACCTCCGTTTTTTCTTGAAATGAAGCCAAGAAAGAATTACAGCTCAAAAAATCCTAGAGGGAGCCAGGTTCCCTGCTGTTCAGGAAATGTCTCCAGGACTGTTTCTTAGAAGACCTAACACGCAGATGTCCCAGTGATGAGGGAGCGAAGTCCAAATCTTTCTCCTCAAGTTCCTGAGATGATTTCTCCTCCCAAATCCGTGACTCCCTTGTTCCCTGAGTTGCCTCCAATTCTGCTACTCAGCCTGCAAGTAGCAGCAGACTGCACAGAGCAGTTGTGGGACTCACCAGCCAAACACTCTTCCACTTCTACAGCCTAAAGGGTCGGAGTCATGTCAAATGTAGACTTACTAAAGGAAGCCACATTAAAAGAAAGAAATTCAAAGGACAACTCGTGTCCTCACTTTTGTTTGATGTCTGGAACATTCAGTAGGATTTGGGAACCCAGCATGACAGGAGCCCCTGTCTGGTTTAAGTGATTTTCATGAAGTCTGTCTGATCTTTTTCATCAGAGCATATATATTGCATTCTTAATATACTGTACTGCACCTCTTCCCCTAATGAGCAGTACTTACTGCTAGGCAATCAAATGCAGGCAGAGTAACCTTTTCACCCATCTGTCTTGAAGACATTTCTTCAAGACAGTATTTTATTAACTAGATGCATTTATTAACACTGTGAGATATTTCAGTAGTATAAGCAAAATAGAAACATCAGCCAGCAGTTAATGAAGGCATTATGAGGTATGTGTTACGAACTTTACATGGATCTGCCTTAGCATGTAGAAGTCCAGCTTCTTTCAAGGACGATTTCATGGCACACCTTGATTACATATTCCAGCTCTTTCATTTATTTAAGCAATATAATCAAACGATTGTTTTTAAGACAGCTGAAAACACACTATTGAATCAATTCAGAAAATGAATGGACTAAAACCTGCTTGTTGTGGGTTAATGCACCCAGCAGGCAGCTCAGTCCCACAGAACTGCTTGCTTACTCTCCCCCGCTGGGATGGGGGAAAGAACCGGAAGGGCAAAAGTAAGAAAACTTGTAGATGAAGATAAAAACAGTTTAATAGTTAATGTGTAAGCAAAGCAAAATAAGGAATTCATTCATCACTTCCCATTGGCAGGCAGATGTTTAGCTATCTCCAGGAAAGCAGGGCTCCATCACATGTAATTTGGGAAGACTAAACACAGTAACTTCAGTTGTTCCCCCTTCTTCCCCCAGCTTTTATTGCTGAACACGACATGTGGTATGGAATATCCCTTTGGTCAGATGGGTTCAGCTGTCCTGGCTGTGATCCATCCCAGCTTCTTGCACACCCCCAGCTTACCTGCTGGCAGGGCAGCATGACAAACAGAAAAGGCCTTGGTGCTGTTCAGCAATGGCCAAAGCACTGCTGTGTTATTAACACTGTTTTGGTCCCAAATACAAAACATAGCATCCTATGCTATGAAGCTGCTACGAAGAAAATAAACTCTATACCAGCCAAAACCAGTGCACTGTTACACTGCTAAAAGCTTTTGTTAACATTTCATTGCTAATTCAGAAAGATAAAATAATTTCTCAATTTGCAGAATTATTTCTGGGCATGAGTAATTTCTAATCTGTTGCTTATAGGATGTTTTAATATCTATGTGACAGCTGTTCAAAGACAATTGTAATAGAGGAGGGAAGTCATTATACATTACCGTAAGACTATTTTGTAGTTTAATATGTTCTATAAATGGTGACAGATGTAAATAGCTGCTGTATTTCACTGCAGGAGGCAGTGACCCAGGCAGACTGGCACAGGCTGATGCTCCCTTTGTGCTATTTCCAGTTGGCAAATAGTTACTGTTCTGTACTTCTTACTGGTTTTACCCTTCATTTTTCTAGACTATCTCTTTTTAAAAGCTACAGTTGAATTTCAAGGGGCACATGTTCTTTAACATATTTCACAGACTACTTTCCTATTTGGGAAAGTGCTCTGGAACATTGACTCCACTTGTAAGTTTTTAGAGGAATACATTATCATGCTCCAAGCATTTAGACCAATTCCCATGGCATACTGGTTGACATTAGGCTGGTATATCACCAGTTCTAAAGCTTATCTTCAGGAGGAAAGAAGACAAGCAATTGGGCCATCTGTGTATCTGTTTCGGTTTCCTCTCCCCCTCAGTAATTTTTCTAACCGATGAGCAAATTTCAGCTAAATTTGGCAGAGGGATATAGGTCCATATAATCATATTGCCACAGGATTTTTTTCAAAGTAGAGAACTAAATAGAGAAAGTGGGTCACAGAACTGGCCGAACAAAGAGAAAGTCTGCAGTATTATTATTAGACACCAGAGAATCAACATAAACAGCTGTTAATGTCCCCATTGCATAAAAAACTTTTAAAGCAAATATTTATATTGGTGTCTAAGAAGCTGCAATCAAGTGTATGATAAACTGTATGTCCATAGGACACAACATCTCAGTATTTCAAATATCTCTTTACTTGTAAATGAGCAACAGACGGAAAGCAAAGGAGAGTTGTCTGACTTAATGACCTGTCTGCAGTGTCATGATCTCTTTATTTCTGAATGATGTAAGGCCGATAACATGATTATTTGCAAGTCCAAATTCTGTAACTGGCATTGAGCAAGTTAAAACCAGAGAACTGCATGATGGGTTTGAGTTCTGACTCATTGGGTATTTACATCTTTTAGGGTTAGATTTGGTATCAGATTGCAATGTCAAAGTTTCCAATTCTGTGAATCAGAAAAACCTTCAAAATTTTTTTTCTGAAACACTGATGCCTGGTGATTTGAAAATGATACACAGTTTCTGGGTCCTGCACTTTCTGACTGAAAATTCTGTTGTTTCCAGTTTCCCTGCTATTTTTTGCTAGTGCCCAGAAAAGCCATCTGATTTGGGAATCACCAGTAGTGTACATCCTAGCAGCCAACACTAGGGTTGGCCCACGCAACTGGGTTGTCTGTCCTGGAGCCGTATAACTCCCCTCAGATGGAGCCTGAAACATTAACATGGTTAGAGCAGCTGTGGAGCTTGGGGAACACAGTTGCTCACAGAAGGGTGCTGGGGCCGAGTGTAAACTACAGAAGAGCAGAACAATGAAACTCAGGAGTTAGTGCAGTCTTTGAACATGCTGGCAGAGCTGTGAGGTCTCTTCAGAGTCAACTCTTAGGTTAAGTGCAGTCAATATCCATCACTTTCTGATACCTGAACTACAAGCCCTGAATCCTGGCAGCTGGACTTGCAAACTTGAATATCAGAAATAAAACCGTGATGAACACTGGAGCCTGACTAAGTCAACAAAAACCTCACCCATTTTTTGGTACCCATTGGCTTTCTGCCTACATGCATACTGCCAGTGATGCCACTAATAAAATTCCTGTTAGCATTGTAAATCTGCTTTGCTCTCTACTGCATGTGCTTTGGGAATATCTGATAATTCAAAGCATCAAGGAAAAATGTTAATTATTGAGTATGAACTATTCGAGGTGCTACACTGCTATGAGACCTCCTTTCCCAGATTTATCTGTTTATTATAGGCCTTTTGTATCCATAAGTGAGCAATAAGGAGGTGGGTGGGTATTTTGCAACTTACTCTGGGCCAAGATGTTCATCCTTACCAACTGAAGTAATTCTGTTCTTTTATAACCTCTAATTTGAGAAGCTAGGAGGAAGTGCAACTTTCTAAGAGCTTTTTTTTTTATTCTCATAAATCTAGCAAGGCCCACAAAGCTTTGTGTAAACTGCAGAAGATTGCTAAGCCCACCAGTGAGCTCTTAAGTATTTGAATTTCAGCAACGTGATCAAGTACTTTGCTGGGTTAGTGTCTGTATTCCAGACCCAGGGCTGTTCTGGGTAGAGGTTCAGGGGCATATCTTCTTTCTTTACTGTCTCTAGTGATCTTAACAGAGTGAAGAAATCTATCACACAAGCAGGGTCACTGGGATTAAATTATTTGTTTGAGGTTAGAACATTGCATAGAATTTAAAGAAAATAATACTCCTTCTTTTTCACTTAGAAAAGTTCACAGGTGAATAGCTTCCAAAACATGTAATGCTAAGCTAGATGTCTGCAAGGAGCTGGGTACAGCGTCGCTACGTTCTGGTGCACTGAGCTCCTTGTCTTGCTCACTGGTTGTCAACCTGTTTCACGGTGCTGTACACATCTTGTTAAAGGGTCCTAGAGACTCACAAGTGAGGAGTGAAAGGATGGGCCCATCGTCTATCAATAGATAGGTGGAATCTATTCTCATTCACATCATTATAACTCTGACAGTCATGACTACAGGACTTGTTTACCTGGAGAATTTTTATTGTGAAAAGAACTTATGAAATACTCCCAGCTGTCTCTGAGCTCTGTAATTTTGTCATTACTCTCAAATGTCAATTTCCTCTCGGATTTGGAGTCTTGAGTTTGGAAAAGAAAGCTGTCACTGTGTAACCCAGTACCTGAGCAAGCACTGTTCTTCAGAAGCATCTGACCAAGGACCAGGGAAGACTTCCAAATCTTGTGTTGTCACAGCCATATACCTGCACAATTCACTGTCTCTCCTCACTTCTCACACAGTTTCTCATCATCTCTTACATGCCCATCAATGTAGAACAGTGTTTTCAGTCCAGTCAGTTAGAAACAGCACTGTTGGAAGCCAACAAATGATTTGTAAGACAGAAGTAAACTTTGGCAATTACCCCTCTAGAATATGATTGTTCATGCTTGTGGACAGTATTTGTAAGAAATGTTAGTGCAACATAGTGTAATAAAACAAAACATAATCTAAAACCCTGGTAAAGGATTCCAGTAATACATTTAAGTGCAGAAATCCCGTTTTCCTGCTGCATAGTCACTGTGCGTGTCATTATACTCTGTGTGTATATATAAATATATATATAAATATAAAACTAGACTTTCACCATCCCAGAAATCATATGTATGTCCTGTCAAATGGCATTTGATGTTATAGATTAAAAGTTGGGCCAGAAGTGACATGTTACTCATTGGAATGAAGGACATGTCACACACGATTTCCTCTTCATGTCAGGTTGAGTTCCTGGCATGTGAGATGTGTCAATGGCAGTGGTTCCTATTTCATGCACAACATCTGTTTGTAGCTCACTGGTCAGATGAGCAAGTTCCAATATCATCCCTGCCGGCTGTCTTACGCGCTGTTTCAAATAGCTATGAAACACGAGGATAACTGTAGTATGGGACATGTCATGGGCTGTGCTCATTTGGCTTTGCTCATCGGAACCTTTGGCATTGTGTGGGGCTCCTCGTCATGGCTTGCTCTGGTTCTGCTGTGGATTAGGCTGTGTCTCAAGTAGGTCATTTTCAGAATAAGGGAAGGATGTGTCAATAGTCTTGCTGTCTTAACATGAACAGATGTGAAAATAGGCATGATGCTGAGATGGGGGCATATAAAAAACGGAAATAGAAATTTCCACCAAACTTTGGCTCAGCAATAATTCTGGGAGTGTAATTGTAATCTAGTTTAATTAGCCTAATTTCTATGACTACTGATTTTTCAGCATATGTCTCTAAAGAACCATATTTAGGAAAATAGTAGCAAAACTTGCAGTTGTTGCAGCAGATGCAGCACCAGTCCATTGAAACAGGGAAACTGGCAGATTAAGAATTTGATGCCAGTTTTTGAGAAAAAGGATTATGGGATAAACAGCAAATATATGACATCAACTCTTGCATTATTTTTGTCCTTTATGAAATGAAGCCAAGGATTATTCTTAGATGTAAGCAGTATATAAGCCAGGTATCTGCCTGAGACTTAGCACTTTTTCAGCATCACTGTGGATGTGGATCATTTCCCCATGTTTTTATTAGCCTATTAGGCCCAAGATGATATACACTTTCAGCTAGAGTAGGAATTTCTCCATCCTCCTGTTCTCCCCTGCTGGATAGATCCTTAGCGAAATATAAGTCAAGATAAAGGAAAAAGGTAAGTCAAGGGAAAGATAAGTCAAGAGTTTGTAGTTTATTGAGTCCTGGGTGAGAGCTCCATGAAGATCTGTCACATAAGAAATTTGCCTTCCCTACTCCCACACAGGGTCTGAACATCGTGACTGCAAAGGGGTGCTACATGGTGGGTGTATTACTGGGACAGATTGGGGAAGACTGGGTAGTGAGATATCTCAGTTCAGCTTAAGTTCCTTGTGATGTCAGGTTTGTAGACTCACCCAGAAAGGATGGTGGGCATATTTAATAAAACCTCAAATACATAATTAAATAAAAATGATCATCTGAACAACCTGAAGTATTAAAGAACATTGATAAATAAATTACAACAATTTCAACTTGAGTCCCTTAATGAAACATGTTATTAAAATGGCTGTAACTATATTCTGACTCAAGAACTGGTTGGTGGGTTTAGTCTATAATAGCAGCAATGAAATTGTCTAATGTCACATGATATTGTATGAATGCTACCGATCAATCCACTTCTTCACCATCATATACATCACTGTAAAACTGGTGAATTCCTTCACTTCATTTATATTGTCCTGGATTTACACAATCACAAGTGAAACAATATTAGACCTTCTAATTTCTCTTCCTCCCCTTGTTGAGAATACCCGCACATTTCATTCAAGGTTTTGTTGAGCAAGGATTGGAAAGAAACCCCCAGGGTTTGGCCAAGGGAATAAATAACTCTGTCAACTGGGAATATGAGTGAGAAGACAGGATGGAATATGAACTGGGAATTATTATGCAAGACAGAAGGAATGCAGAAGGCAAAACAATGTTAGAATTTAATTTGTGTGTTTTAATATTATTGTCTTTTTATACTTTAAAGGCACAATATAAAAATAAATATGACAAAGGGATAAATGCATCTAGCATAATTAGCATGAAAATTACACCTAATTTGTTTTCTGGATATTGCTTTGTCTGAATTATAATTGGCATGTAGATACAGTAGAAAGTGAAATATCTCAGAATATTAAATTCTTTTAAGATGGTGCCATGGGGGCCTTAATGTCTTCTTTTATTCCTGACTCTAATTTATTGTTCTTGTGTTGTCAGCAATAACCCTTCCACAAAAAGGCACTCTCGATCCCTGATCTGAGCTCTGCCAATTTCTAGTGCACTGTCTACAGCAATTGCTAGCACGGGGTGACAGTTTTATACCGAGTGGAAATAAGAACATGTTCCTTCACCATAATATTCCCAGACATAAGCTGAGATAGTGCCCATTCTTTTACTTTATGAAGTGTCCAGCAGACATTCTTACACTGCAAATTGTAAGAATTCAAGATTTTTTTACGGGTTGCATTGGAGTTCACGATGACATGACTTTTGATACAAGCCTTAAAAGATTTGGTGTTCTGAATGATATTTGGGTATTATCCAGTGACCCAAATCTGGGTGGCTGGGTGTTACAAAAGACACTGTTTAGTTGTCGTAGGTGGTGTACAGAGGCATGTTTTCAGAAACACCCACTGAACACCAGAAATGATTGTTCACTAGCAACTGTCTGCTAAAGATCAAAGTATGAACTGCAAAATCTAAGGGTCTGGGTTTTTTTTAGAAATGCTCTGCCCAAACCTGCTGTTAGAGAAGCTTGCACATGTACTTTGCTTGCTGACTTTGGGTCTCATTTATATCGCTCCAGCCAAGGAAAGAAATCTCTGACTATAGCGGAGTTCGTGTCACCTGCCTGACAGCCTCAAATTCTGTCATCTTCCATTATGAAATAACTTATTTCCTCAAGCCCCATTTAGAGGTGATTCAAGAGCTTTCCTTTGCTTTGTCCAAAGCTGGTGTAGAAAACTGGAGTTGTCAGATGCACGGATCTACTGTGGCCTGTGGGCTTTTAGTCAACCAGATGAGGCTCTTTGATTGATACCTCAAACTGTAATGGAGACATTAATGAGGTAATATTTTACCTCCCCCAAACACCAGCATGTGTGTGTACTTCCTCTAAGGAAAGAAGAAACATATATCACTGAAAATCACTACTAAAAATGCTATCAGAATAAATAAAACCAGTAGAAGAGGGAAACAGTACTTTACAAAAGAAGTTTGAAAGTGATTTACGTAAAAATTTTAATGACATGATTTATTTAAAAGCCAGCTGGTGCTATTACTTTCCTAACTATCAAAAGATGAAAAAAAAGAAAAATGTGTGAGGAAATAATTTTTCTCCATCTAAATGCAAAGAGAAAATAAATATTTGAAATATTTATTGCAAAAATGAATGGCATTCTAAATGTTATTCTGGAAAAAGTTGTTTTATTTAAGTGAAATTCAAATAGATCTGGACTAAAAATGGACTAGAAATTTTAAAATTAGAAATATTGCAGGTTCTGAAAAATGATCAAGTCTGTTGATAGTACAGTGTCTGAAACAGGAAGGATTAAATTGTGTGCCCTGAAAACTCTTAAACTTCTTGTTTAAAAGCTTTTGGTTTAGCCACAGTAGTTGACATTTAGGAACTTTTATAGCTGATTATACCCTATGAATTGTAATCCAGGAACTAAACTAAAATTGTCAGACAGTTAAGAGAAAAAGAAAATGTATATACTTATTTTTCCATAGTGATTTAACAGCTTAAAGGTTAAATACAATACTCTTAAGTTGAAAAAATCTCATTCAGCAGGAATCAAATCTCAGCTTGAAAGACGTGGTGCTGGAGACTAATCATATATATACAAGAATGTCTCATTGTCGGGTAACTTGGGCTCATGCCATATATTCTTTCAGGACCAGAAAATTTTCAGAGCATTTGCTACCCTGCCGAAAATCATAGGTCATTTGCAGTGGAATGGAATTTGTGTAATGATGTTCTTTCCATTCCTTTTCTTATATTTCACATTATTATTTATGCTCTCGATACAACAGAAGTAAAGTTTCTGCGAGAAATTTCTAGTTTTGATTGCTGGATAGAGCTCATAAAGCCTTTCCCCCAAAATTTTATATGCTGGTCTTTTGTCTGATGAACATTTTCAAATATAGATATTTTCTAAATTTGAAAGAAACTCTAGAGATCTTCAGTTGACATATCATAGAATCATACAAAATAACTCTGGAAGGGACCTTGAGAAGTCATTGAGTCCATCTCTTCTCCCTTAGGCAGAATGAACGATACCTTAAGAATTGTCAAGAATAATTTGTCATTCTAAGCTGTTCTTAAAAAACTGAAGTGATGACAAGACTACAACCTTACAGTCCAATCCCCTTCTTAATATTCTTACCCTTCCAACATTTTCCTTATGTTCAAGTTCAATCTTCTCTGTAACAGTTTAAGTCCATTATTTTTTGTCCTATGCACAGTAAAGCAAGGACAAAACAGCAGTCTTTCCTCTTTGCAGCCATCTTCTCTGTCTGAGGGCATTCTTGCTTTCAGCAGTCTTCTGTGAACTCTAAAGCAATTTTATTCAATGTACATTGGTCTTACAGCGTTAGATTTGCAACATATCTAGACACTTTAGATAATTAACATTTTTACTTGGTAATAGGAGTCAAGGAGTCATGTGGAGATGAGATATTTTATTTTTAAAGCCTGGAATAGAACAATTCACTGTTCTGTGCAAATGATACTGTATTAGTTATATTGTGGATTTCTGTGTTTCCTATATTATGGCACTCGCTGCAGAGACATCGTGGGAACTCTTGGGGCTTGCACCACAGACTTCTTTGAAGCAGCTGAAAATATTGGTTTGTTCTTCACTCCTTCTACATCCATGGATGAGCAGCTGTGCAAGCTAGAGGGCATCTAGTCAGGTTTTACAGTTAATTTCATAAGTTGTCCTCTACTCTGTGAAGTAGGAACTAAGTAAAGTGGTGGAAATGGCTTTTGCTATCATGAGTAGTGTCTGGAGGTAGCTTTAGCTTAGCACAGTGTCCCTTGTTCAGTTTTATTATGTTTCCCTTTGGTTAAACCTGACTAACACATCTGTTCAGTGTAAGGATACTCAATGTGAGACCTCAAAGAACTGACTTGTTACAAAAATGTGAACTAATTATTTTCAAGAAATTAAGCTGTATAATTAAATGATAATGTTGATGTTATTATCCTCCAACATCATAATTTTAAAATTGAAAATTAAAGTCTAATCCAGTTAAAACTGTTGCATGGAACATAAAACCAAAATTCTGTGATTCTGGAAACATTTAGACATGCACATAAGCTTTTAAAAAAGTTCCCAGACACAAGAACAAAGCTTTTATTCATTCAAAGGGGAAGTCAGCCAAAGTGATCTTTATATATTAAAATTTCTGGCTGCAGATTGTACTAAAGAGGACAGACTCATCACAGAAGACTGAGCACAATAAACCAGAGAATGATCAGGCCTGAAAGAAAATATAGTCGTGTTTTAACAAGTAACACAGATTCTTCGAGGCCAAAATGCTAAATAAGTTAACAGTGGGCTTTCATACAAATATTAAACCAGGAACAAAAACTGAGATGAGAAGCGTCTATAGACCCATATTACATACAAATTTCACTCTGCTGTCTGAAGTCTTACTTGTTGCGGCATAGTTAAGACCTACATCATCCCTAAATTGCAAACATTATGAGAGGCAGCATTTCCCACTGGCACTTATGCTCACCAACAAGAATAAAGTTTTATAGCAGAAGCCTGGTCCCAGTCTTGTTCTTTTTAAGGAAAACAGTGAGTAATCCTTGCCCAAATAATATAGCCTCTAATTTCCTTTGGGAAGGGCATTTTACAGGCAACTATTACTTTCTTGTCAGGAATTTGCACACAACTTTCAAATCAGGTGTTCAGTCTTTTACACAAATATTCCTTTTACATACTTGCCTGGGTTTATTACTTTCCCAGGTCATTATTTATCTCTATTGCTGATATGTAATCCTTGCCTGTCTCTGTCCTGTGTCATCCCCCCCCTCCACCCCCAATTTGTATTAGGTGGGCAAGACTTCCTGTGATGCAGGAACTGGAGTTAATAAAATGGTCCCCACTTGCAGAGCCTGTTGCTATTATGCTACGGTAGAGGCAGAATCTGTGTAGCAAGAACATGGCTGCCATCTGCTTGGACATCTATCCATAAACTGTTCAATTTTTCAAATAAACAGCCGTGAATGTCAGTCTGTGTAACACCTGGGAGTCTGGAAACTTCAAAAGAATAAGTGCTCTAGTACATACCTGCCGATGTGGCAGCTATGCTTGCAGATGGCTACAGACACTGCAAGCTCTGCCGTGAAAACAGCATTCTAGTTCTAGTAGTGACAAGCAATCAGATGGAAAGGAATGTGGTTTTCTCCTCCTTTAAAACACATTCTTCATTTATATGATGAACAGTTGAGAACCAATCTGCAAGGTGACATCAGGTTACTAACACTCTTACTGGAAGTGGGAATGACAACATCAGTCACCTGCAGCTGAGAGAGAAAGTGTGGGAGAGAAAAATAAGATGAATTAACATTCCTTCCATGGGTCCAAGGACAGGATAGGGCTGGCTGTACTCCTCATTCGCCTTCTGCTCAGCACTTAGCAGGATCAAATCCTCCTAGTGCCTGTGCCAAGTGGGAGCGCTCTGGGTGCAGCTTGAAGGAGTGTGGTTATGAGTGCAGAAGCCTCTGCTCTGTTTGACAGTTCTCCCACTTTGTAACAGCAGACTGCTCTCCCGGCTCCTTCATGCGTTACAACTAGGCAGATCAAATTATAATTTGCTACTTAATTTTGCACTAAAAGGACAGTGAATTTATCCCATGTAATGTAGTCAATTTAGAATACCGGATTTCTTCCTGGTTTCCAAACCGAGTCAGTGGTAAGACTTGGCTGCCTCTGAGGAGTAGCTCCAAGGTCCCCGGCATGGTACAGGGAGGGAGAGGCCAGCACCAGCCACAGGAAAGCACCAGATCTCCAGGGAAATGTCCCCCTTGGGAAGGCCCGAGCACCCCCACAGGGAGCGAGTGAGAAGTGTCAGGGTGCAGTTAGGGACTGCTGTGCAGGGCATCGCAGCGCACCAGCTCTAATCCTCGCTCCAGCTCCCCGTGGAGGCTGAGCTTCCTCACTCCTCTCCCAAAACCCCTCATCGGGCACTGTGCTAGACAGAGGAGGCAGCAGGGCAGAGGTGCTAGCAAAATGCAGTTTTCCTCCCTAACTGACTGCATGCTGCGTTTTTTCCCCCCAAAATAAGCTCCAAGTACAACTGGAGATGCCTTCTTTCAGAATCACCATCATAATGGTTGAAGCACTAGTTGTCAAATTTTCTAAAGATTTTTGTTGATTTTTGTTTTATAAGTAAATATTTCCTGCTGCTTTTTGAGCACTTGTTTGCAAACCTAATGCTAGCTTTCTTTCTGTCAGTTAAGATTACTGGTATAGTCCATCTTAGAGAAAGAAAAGTATGCCAGGGAGCACATATAGAAAGCAGTTTTAGCTGTGTTGCACACAGCTTGTGTGTGGAGCTGCGGAGCTGATTGCAGTACATAAACAAAAGATAGAACAGGATGTTTTGACTTCAATCACTGTGACAGCAGGCAGATACAAAATCTAACTTCAGATGTTGTAGCCCAGAGTAAACAATGAGATTCACTAAGAACCTGACATCTATTTTTTCAAGAGCCCTTTTCAAAGAGGCAATTACTCAGATATATGCAGGTCTGTTTCACCTGATGTTTTTATTTTAACTCAATTGGCAACAGAAGCTGACGACTTTGACAATTGGTTGTCATGGAGGTGTGCAATGCATAAGGATCAGTAATAATTAAGCTTTATGTTTCAAAACATCTCAGCAACTATAAAGGAAATATCATTAAAAGGAAGTAAGTATATGCTCGTGACTGGATCTTCAGTGGAAATACCCCTTCCTCCCAGTCTCCCATACCTGATCACTTTTCATTGCCAGGAAATCTTTGGCATTTTGCAGAATTCTAGAGCTCCTTTGTGTCGTGGATTGACATCATTGATGCTGGCCTGTTTGGCACGTACAACAGTTGGGAAATATGTTTAAGAAATGTAATAGTCTCTTAAAAGCAAAGCAGACTCACGAGAAACGTTTTATTTTATTGCTTGGAGAAAATAACAGAATGCACAGTAGTTAGTGGAAGGTACTATTGCTGATCTGTTATTGAACATTTGCCTCCTTAAAGTTTTAGCCACGTACTCTATCTTATTGTTTTTTCTTAGCGAAGCTTCTGTGTGTCACATGAAATCCATGCAAAAGCTTAGCTCCCCATGACCACAAGGGCAGGACCAAGCTGATTAATTCTATTTATGCAAACTAGTCTCTCAGACTGAAGCTCTTATTCAGAAAAATATGTGAGCGGCTGAGTGGGACATGGCTGTTCCCCTAAACCTACACTTCCCAGAAAGTTCAAAGAAGAATTGTTAGGGTACCAGCCACACTATCATTGCTTCTAAAGCCAGAGCTACAGAAGAGGATGAGGAAAGAACACACAAATACAATGATAAAATATTTTCAGTTATTATCAATAGTATAGCAAACTGAAAAGCCTTTGGGAGAATGAGGGCTGTTACAAGTTTGCCAGCTGCCATCCTCTGTGCCTCAGATGCTGCCCAAACCACGGGATTCAGTGCCTGCCCTTGCCCCAGAGATTACTCGCTGGGCACGAGGGAGGCAGTGGCTGCCAGTGGGCTGCCAGGGCTCAGAGAAGCAGCATGGGTAAGCAGGGGCTTCAGCTTTGCTGAGGATTCTCTCTGATGTGGTATTAATTGAAAATTCATATGTGGAGCAGTGTGGCAGAAGCTTCTTTGGCTACAGCTCTGCCTGTGTGGGAGAAAGGAATGTGGGGTATCTGCAGGTGCAGTGGTGAGGGGTCCTCTCTAGTCCAGGGCAGAGATTGTTTTCTGTCTTCCCCTTACAAACCTTGGGGTTTAGGGTTGATGGCAAATTGAATATGAGTCAACAGTGTGCCCTGGCAGCCAAAAGAATTTATGATTCTATGCAATTTCCCTGCAGGAAGACAGGATTTCTTACTTCCCTAGACTTTTATGAGATATCCCATAGCCCTATGATCTTTTGTGCCTGTCTCTTCTTTTATGACTCTCTGCTCATGCATCACTTTTCCTTTGTGGACATTATAAAAAAGTCATTAACCTCTTGTGCTACAGAAATGCAGTTCTGCAAAACCACCAGGAAAGGCATCCATGTGAAAAACAGATGAACCCACAAGCAAATCTTAAAAATAAGTTACCTCTTCCTCCAAAAGCAATGTAGGGAAGAAAATTGCAAATATTAAAAATGCATAGAGGGATGAAAGCAGCTTGTACCCACCTGAAATATTTTCATATTTATTTGGGGGTGTGGGGGGGGGCATATATTTTTAGAATTCTACAGGTTGCCTTTTCATTTGATTTGATAGAATAAAACAGAATCTGCTGCATGGAGATGTCACACATGTCTCAGAAGTCTAAAGAATTTCTGCAATAGCAACAACAAAAGAAAACAATTCACCGCATCTTGTTTAAGCCTAGCTCCCCTCCTTTTCTTTTGATTGTTGTAAGTTGTAAGAAAGGAGTTTTCTGAGGTGTGCTGCAATCAGTCTATCAAGAAATACATACATAAATGCACCGAGCAAAATTATAAAAGGTGAAGATGGCCCAGTTACAATACAATCTGAATTTAGTTTTTGGTTATCAAGCCTTCAGTTCCATTTGTTTTTATAGCGATCAGAAGAGACATACTCACGCTGAGTAGGATGCTGGACATTTAAGGACCAAAGCTGAAGTTATAGATGTAGGATTGTTTCTTCCATGTGGGAATGATTTATTGCATGTTTTTCCTCTTCTTCAAGCAACAGAATGAAATTTCACTCTCCTCTGGGAGGAGTAGAGACAAAACATTTAAAAATGATTGAAATGACCAAAGTGCCTTCAGATTTTGCTTTGCAGTAGCAAACTTCCCTGGAAATTGCAGCTCTTGCCTCAGGGTGAGCTTCTGATCGTCACACAATGAAAACTGAAGCTGGGTCATAGAGCCTTTAATTGCCTGTTTCCTCAGGCTGATCCTGGAGGACTCAAATATGAGAGAGAAGTTGTGCATCGCAAGTTCATGGGCATCTTGGGAATGGCACTAATTACAGACCCTTGCTGTGCTGTGTGTGTAGACTTTCTTAATTTCTCTGTATGAAAAAGGTGCAAGCAGCAAGCGATTGCTTTACAGAACCAGGCTGAATTACAGTGAGAAATTTCCTTTTCAGCAGAGAGGTGGTTTCCTTAGCAGCATTTAGGCACCAGCTAGAGAAAGCATTAAGTCCCTTTAGTAGCCCTCTAGACACCTGTGGTATTAGTTCAAAGGAGGAGAGTTCAATGACATGAGAAAGAATTACATGATCATGCCTGTGGAAAAGTCAGTTTGATAAGACTGACATATGGAAATAAAATGCAATATATAAAAACCCTCATATAGGCTTCCCACCTGCAGACTTTTCTGGTGCTAACCTGCGAGTCTGAGTGGAAAGAACTCAGATTCCTCCTACCCATCCCTTTTCCAGAACCTAAAGGAAAGAACGTATACAAAATGTATAGGGAAGAACATTCTTCATGCTGAGAAAAAGCAGGACCAGAGTTTTCTTTAAAAACCTCTGTCAGGTTGGTGTCGCTAATCCTGATTTAGGATCCTGCCAACTATGCCAATTTGTTGTGGATGAGTGGAATGCACCTCACTCGAAAGAGAGAAACAGAATGTGTTTTATAGAGGTAAATTAATAATTTGACAGAGTTCAATAAATTTGATGGAATTTAACAGTGGTTTGCCAAGGTTCAATAAATTTGATGGCAAAGTTGACCTTATTAATTACATCATAGAAGAAACATACAAAGGAAAAATTAAATTAGAATCAAGTTAGAATGATTCACACAGAGCCCAGAGATGCCAAGGGTAAGGAGGACCCTCACATTGAGTCCTGGTGTTCAGAGGGGACCCCCTTGCTTTCTAAATTCTTTATGAAGCACAGGTAAGGCTAGGTCCAGTCCTAGTTTCAGACATTGGTTTATGTCTAAGGGGATTGTCTCTACAAAGTTTATAATCATTAGTAGCTACATGGATTAGTAATGTTTCATTATTATGGAATAAAGGGGTTGGCTTGTAGCCAAATTACGTGAATGGGAAAGGTACGCATGAGACTCCTCGTACCCACAACTGTCTTTGATTCTTGATAAATGAGTCTTGGAAAAGCTACCGGCATGTGTCATGTGTTAGTTGCATGAGCGGTGTTCCAAGTTCTTATGCATCAATGCTCATGGTGTCACTCTGCTCCTTTGTGGGTTTTCAGAGAACAGATTGGAGCTAGAGGAGTTCCTGGCCCAGCTACAGGTCAGGCCTTTTTTCTCCTTAGGAGCCTGTACCAAACTACTGCTAGTTTGGTTAAGGGGTTGAGCACATCTGTCAGTTGGCCCAGTTTATTTTGAGCATGTTTGTAGTTCTCAAATGTTATCTAAAACAGGTATCTAAGAGATAGCTAAACACTGCCAGACTTTGGTACAGTCCTAGAATAGTTAAAATAGCCTGAAATATGAATTAGTTTGGGGAAAAGACTGAGAGGAGCTGTAAGAGCTACTTTGGATTGCTGACTCCCAGCTCAAGCCTGATCAGTGACCAAAGGCAGACCAGTGGTGGCCACTGTGTCCTTCCAACCTCTGGTGCTTCTCTGGTGTAGCCTCACTCCTGTGAAACAGAGGTGTTTCTGAGAAGGTAAGACTCTTTCTAGACCCATCAACAATGAGAACTGTAGCACACTGAAATGGAGCTTTGTGATATGTTCTTCTTCCAACAGGAACTTAAGATTGGATTGGGAAGAGGAAAGGGAAAAGGCAATATTTTAAGGCTGATAGAAGGAATTAAATGTCATGTCTACTAGAATCCTGTGACAGATATGGTCAAAACATTTCTACTGATAGTACACCTGGGTCTCTCTGTTTGTCTGTCTTCTCTGTGCTTAACTCAGCTTGAACAGAAATTTGGGAATGAGCTATTATCTCCCCAGCACCTTCCAAAGAGGCAGACATAAGACCTCCCGAATGGGGAAAACCACAGGAAAACACTACGTATATTCAGTGTTGTGTACCTTTTTTCGCCCCAGGAAATCTTAGCCATATTTCCTAAGATAAATCAGCACAAATTTAACACAACTCACTGCATTTCCTCAAGAGGTAGAGGACTGAAAATACAGAGAGCCTGAAGTACATGCTGGCCCCTCTGCAGTAGTTCGCAGTGTGGCAGAAAAACCTTCATTATGTCTGCTCATAGTACATTACTTCCCTGGCCTCCTATTCCTCATCTAAACTGACCGTTAAATTCAAGCTGGTGCCATCAGCAAAAGAAGGACCAGAGCAAGAAAAAAATGTCAGAAATGTAACAATATGCTTAATTTGATTGGATTTGCTGTTCTGAATCGGGAGTATGAAAGAAATGTTAAACAGAACATGCCCAAATGTTAAGGCAGCATGAGCGGTGCCATCTGTCACAATATTTCTGTAGTTATTTTTAATCTTTTACATAGTTAAAATTATGTTTTCTTAGTGAGAGGCATTATTGTAGAACATTTATCTATTATAAACAGGAGCTAAAATATTCATTATCCCAGGATCCATTAGTAAGAATAAATGACCAGAAGAGAGGTAACGGTACACGTTTCATACTCTGCACTGTTCAATATTTGATAGGAATGTCAGAATTAACATACTAGATCATACTTGAAAGTCTAATGAGTTTGTTATCCTTCCTTCAAAGGTGGTCACCACCATGTATGTCAGGGAAACCTCATGATATAATACCTTACAGAATTGGCGAAAAAGATTCTTCTTAAACCCTGAGTGGTTGCCAGTGACCTGAACTCAGAGAGCACACAACATTTTACCCCTCTTCTGTGTCTGCAAGTACTTAAACCTGTTAAAATCCCACTGAACTCTTGCCTTGAACACTGTAATAGTCCAACCATCATCGCACTAATGAAAAGGTTAACAGGAGGAGCTCGAGCAGATATGCAGAGGGTACCTCAATGGCACTGCCTCCTGCACTGGGATGCCATCACTAGGCAACTGTAGGCATTTGTGGTCAGATAGTGAAAAGCAACCTCTTCACATGAATGGTCTGGAGACATATTAGAGCAGACATTTAGGTGGGGTGTATCAGCTGAGTTCCACTGACGTCAGGGATTTGTACCAACTGAGCATCTTATCTGCTGTATGCACATGCATGCATAGTTTCAGGTCTTACATTTCTCTCTTGTGAAAATTATCAAAGAATAAAAAAAGCAAATAAAAAGGCTTCCTGAGATAAGCATTCACAGCTTTTTAAACACACATAAAGGACATTTTCTGTTATTAAAACCTGGTTAATTTCAGTCTCTTTCTTTCTTACAATTTCTCTGGCTTTTCCTGTAGATTCTGGTTTTGCTGTCAGATCATCTAATGAAGATGCTTTTTGAGAAACACACAAGCTAGGAAGCCAAATGTTAACAGCAATTTTGTTTGAGCAGCGATATAGTGGGTACATACCTATAATCAACCATTCGAGTAATCCTGGGCTGTTAATCCTTGTAAAATAGATAATGTGCTGAATGCAGCGCAGCTGGCCTTGTGGCTCGGTGACCAATATTGTCTTGATTTGACATATGCTGGCTGGTCCATACAGTGGCAGTGCTGGCACGGCCTCTGTCCAAGCTAGTTAATTTAACATCTTTCCTCAGCACTACCATGTCCATGTGCCGTGATCCGTGCAGGCAGGCTACCATGCCTGGCAGAGTCCCTTTCATGTCTGTGGGATGCCACTGGTGTTTAAGTGTTCAGAGCCTAGGGGTGGGATATTTAAGAATGCCAGATGCCTGATTATAAAATGCTACAATTTAATGGGCTGTCACAATTCCAGTGTTGCCAACTCTTGTATTTTTATCATGAAGCTCATAATATTTGATGCTGTACTCCAAGCTTCAGCATCTGAAAATAGGGGGTTATGGACAAAGTGTTAACATTTATGCACTTATTTTTAAGGTTATTTTGTAGCTCCCTAGCTGTGAAGAAAAGCTCATATTTGTGACCCTAAGGGTCCAGTTATAATCTCCAGTTTTGTGGATACTTGATACAACCTAAATATAATTCCTGAATAAATACTTTGCTGATGCTGTGAGGGATGAAACACTTCCTACTGGTAGTGTTTGCTTTTATCTCTAAGGACAGCAATGGTAGCTAAGGGTGTGAGTTGTTTTGTGCTATGCTTAATCATGCACTAGGGCTGGCAGAAAAAAAATAAAGTACCCCAGTCCTTTATGAAGGTGGCCAATAGAAATTGTGCACAATCCTAAACTTCTGCTGTTGTAAATGGACAATGCTAGAGAGAAGGAAATGAAAATATTGGGAATTTGGCCAAACGTATCTGGGAGAAGGCTACTGTTTGTTGTAAAAGCATGAGAGAGTGTATCAAAATGCTTGAGCTGTTATGGAAGGGAGGCAAAGCTCTCTTTCTTTCCTTGCCTGTTAGTTTCCATGTTTATCCCGGTGGGAAGGAATGTGTGCAGCCAAGGCAGCTGGCCTGTCCCAGCCTGCCCAGTAGGAATGCCCTGCTCAAACCAGCCACCCTCTGATGCTCCTTAGCTGTCCCAGGAAAGCTCAAAGTTTACCTAAGATCAGATTTACTCAGTCCTTTGTGATCTGGGCTGCAGTTGCTGCTTGCTGTAAACCGCTGGGTGAATAAACACTAGATCACTTTTTTTTTGGATAAAATTACCTTACATGTCTTCAAACAGCTACTGCTCAAAGACAGGGGGAGCCAAATTTGTTTTAAGTCCTGTAGGCATGTGTGCCACAGCATTCACAGAGCTGGGAAATAGCTGAAATGGTGTGAAATGACTGAGCCAGAGGGCTAAGGCTCTGGGAAAGGGCCAAACAAAATCTGTTATTTAAGGTGTTTACTTAATCTTGCTTATTCTGTTATTGAGGCTGATGGACTTCAGCTAGGAAACCTTTCTTAGAGTAAAACCTTCAGTGAAATGTTTTACAACTTTAATACATAAAATAAATATTTTTTCTCATAACTTCAGATAAAATTTATGTTAAGTACTTTAATATGCAGCTATGTGGAGAGACATCTTTGGTAACATGCCATGCCTTTCAGAAGTAGAAAAAGGAAGAAATGACACTGGAATAAATGTCCCACCCACTGGCAGAAATGGAGACGCAGAAACCAGTTGCAAAATAGGTACTTTAAAACAATCTTTGCTCTGGACTTTATGGAATTTAAAGGACCAATCAAAAAAGGCAAGACAGTAAAATGTCATATAAGACTTGTATGCATTGGTGGCAGTCCTGAAATGTAGGTAATCAACAAAGAAGAATCTTCTGATGGGAAAAGTTTTTTCTGAATTGTGTACTTAGCTCATTTTTCACAAACAGGATATTTTTTTATTGACATCGTCTCTTTTCTAAGAAATAATATGGATTTTCAGCATAACTAATGTGGCTAATGCTTATCCAATTGCTGACTGCAAAACAGTTATGTCACAAATAATCTGAAGATCAAGCCTGACACCCTGGCCATTCTGGAGTCAATATAGTTTTTCCGTATGCTCAGTGACATAAAGATTTTTCTTGAAAGCACTTTACAGTAGCAAAAATGACTGAGGTCAGGAAATGAACAATAAAAGTGATGAGCTAGTGTTTTCAGGTTGGGAAGACCACAAAATATTCTTGGCCAACAAGTGGTCTTCATAAACAGAATAACATTCCTTCCTATAACCACCCTTTTAGAGTACACAATCAGCATTAAAAGACAACACTTACACTTCTAGATTAGTAACCTACTCAGGGATTTATTTGTGAAACATACAGCATGGGGAAAATGTCAGTCATCAGAACAGATGTTGAAAGTTGTAAGAGGCTTATATGTAGATTATATTCACAATGTATTTCAGGAATACATGTATATTCTGTCTTCAAATTCTATTAGCTGATGAGTGTCCATCAGCTTATGGGCACCGAGATTCCTCTTTGGGGCTCAGGCCACAGAGCCTGGAGAGAAACAGAGGTGGGAAATGAGGAGGCTCCTATGCATCCCATACCATTGGTGCCTGTGGACAAAAAACTTAATTTTAAACCATTTAAAGAAGTAGAAAAACAGATCGCCTCCCTGCCTGTTACTGTCACATCACAAGGATTTATAAGCACTGCTAGATAAAGGCATATGCAAAACTTAAAGTAGCAAATGCACCAATTTAATACAGGCTCTCAAATACTGTGAAAGTTAACCATGGGAGATGTGATTTTTTTCCCACACAGCCCCAGAGCAGTGTGTAATTTAAAAGGCCAGCTATAACGTGGCCCAGCAGCCAATATTGAAGTCCCAGAGTAAGGCAGAAGAGCAGGTCAGCTACTCTGAGTATTAACAGCTTTGAAAAGGAAAAGGGGAAGAAGCAGTTGTTGATTTAGGTGAAGTTCGAAAGGAGAAAAATGAGGGAAGAATAAACTAGTGTCTGTTGGATAAATGGAGAGCTGCTGCTTTGCAGCTCAGTTGTGCTGTTTCATTACTCTGCAAGGGCTTACATATCAAAGCCCTCAGTTCGAAAAGCAGACCAAACAAGTGTTTGTATTAATTTGTTATGATTCACATTTCTTGAAGAATCCCATTCTTTCTCTGTAGAAAGAAAACGATTTGTGAACTCATACAGGCTCTCCTTCACCCTGGTGCAGGACAGGCAGCGCAGTGCACAGTGTGGGGTGAGGGTGGGGGGATTGGGCGAGAGCAGGGAGAGGAACTGTGAAGATTTAAGAAAGGTCCTGCCTGCACCTCCATGCTGTGAATCATTTAGGGCAGAGCTGGTTAAAGAAATTCTTGGTTATTTCCTACCACCTCCTCAATGGGACTGACTCACCTGGCCGCATGGCTGTGCACTAAAGAGGATCTGTGGAATGTTTTTTTCAGCACTTTCCCCAGGTATCTTCTTTGTTTTCAATCAGATCATTTCACTTATGAAATGTTCAGCACACGTTCAGCCACATGCAGAGATGAACGGGTACCAGCGAGAGGACAGTCCCAGCTGCTGAGCAGCAGCTGTGGAGGAAGAGGCAACAAAGTCTTTTAACTTGGCTTGGGGACTCCAGGTAACATGGAAGTGCTTCCTATATGAAGTTTGCTAGGATGAACTCTACTGTGCACCAAATAAAAAAAACAAAACAAACCACCCCACCCCACCCCCAAATATATTCCTTCCTTTAGAAGATTGGGCATGATTTACTTAGATGTATTCATCTATGTATTGATCTAATGCATTATCATTATAGAAGCATTATCTTTCAACCCTGCTCCTGTGTAGTCAAAATGGGCAATATCTATAAAGGGACTTTATAATGTCTTATAAGGGCTATTAATTGTAATTGAATGATACTCAGTAACTTGTGGTAGGTGCTATTTAATAAAAATTCTTGACTGTTTAGTTTTTGCAATTGATTTATTATTCATGGTGGTAAATTGGAGACAGCTGCTGAAATAACAAACATCTGTTTCATGTTTTTATACTTGTATCTACCACTCAGCTTCTTATTCATCTTTAGCTGATCTCTTGTTGTCTTGTACTATTAAAATTAGATTTTATTCTTAGATCCCATCAACACAATAGGCAGATGTCGACCTGTGTTCATTAGCAGCAAAAATATCTTGGGACAAAAGCTAATGAAAACCTTTGTTGATGTATTGAATACATACAGGAAGAACACTCAGACCAAGAAGATGCTAAACCATGGGGATACTTGGGTACCACTGAATTTGGTCAGGCTGTTTGCATACTGAGTATTTAGATCAGCCTCAGCTTGCAGCAAGCACTGAAAAAAAAAACGAAGAAAAAAACCAGAATATTACAACTGGTCAGATATAGCTAGACATAATGAAAATATTTTTATCGTAGAAGATCAGTTACAGACAGTTAATAATGAAATTCAATGTTTTTATATATATTATTTACATAATTTAGGTGAAGTCCTCTAGTGTTTTTCGAGGATAACTCAAAGAATTCTAGTGCTTAGTGAAAGGTAGGGCAGAGCATTTTTCATGAGTAACTAGCTGTTAGATAGACAGGTCTCTAAGGAACAATCAGAGTTGTAAAAGCAACATAGAAATCTGTGAGAGAATTGCATAATCTGTTGAGGAACATGAAAAGGAGAAGGACAGAATTATTGAGTGAGATGTAATAGTGAGTGAGCCAAAGCATTCAGTGTGTTGTTCAAACATGGCTCCTCTACATGATTTGTGTCCAAATGCTGTTCAGAAAAGCACTGGAAGGAGCTCATAGATTACTTTGCAGCAGGCCAATCATTGCTGCATTTTAAGTGATATTTAGGGAATCCTTATTACATTTTCTGATCATTTTCTGAATGAAAGATTTCTTCTCTTTCTTTATGAAATTTTAAAACCCCTTTGCTCAGGGAACATCTGCAGAACAGGTGCTATTTTTTCTTTGTGGAAGACAGAAGTGCTGCTTGTTGCACATGCAGTTCTATTAAACCGTACTTAAGACTGTCCAGTCATTCAGTTTCCGTTCCGCAGCTGGAGCACAATGGTAAAATCCCTTGAGGTCTTGTGTTTAATGCACTTTCTGAATTTCATGTTGATGCTTCAGCTGAGCCATTTTCAGACTATACTAAATTCATGAGGCAGAATGACAGTGCTTAATGTTGCTCTTGTAACTGTTGAAGTCCATTTGACTTGCTTTAACAAGTTGAATTGTTGCTGGTCTAAGCCTATAATGACAATGGAAGCCCACATTAAGAACACAGAATGTACCGCCATTTTTTTGTATTTTCAAGCTTTCTGTGTATTTAGTGCCGTGTGTCTTACTGCTTTGTACAACAAAGGAGTCTGCTGCTACATTTAACAAGTAACCGCTGACCTCATTACACTTTGTACGTGGTGCCTTCCTTTCTGTAAGATCCCACAGCGCTTCATGGGATATTGGTAAGCTGAATTATCTCCAAGGAGGACTTATTATGGGCTCAGGTACTGTAAGTGTCTCCTGCCACAGTACAGACTCTGGATCAATTGGCAGGGAACGGTTTGCCACCGAGCAGACACTGTGCATGACAGCTGTCCCTGGCCTCACGTTACCTCTCCCACTCCAGCAACTCTTCAGCTACTCACAGCAACTGCACAGCAATAAAATAGTTCAGTGTAGCAAGTGGGTGGACATTAGTTCCATGTGAAACTGCAAAGGGAACATAATTACTGTAGGCAGAATATAATCACTCAGAGTGGAATCTGGCTTGAGCTTTATGGGCTAAAGCTTTCCTTTGGAGACAAGTACTATTGAGATTAAAGAGCAGAACCAGTCTGTGCTTTTGTTTTAGATTTCACATGAAAGATGGTTAGTTCATGAGCTCTGAGCATTGTGATGGAGCGTTAGTTCGTTCATCTGTCACCTGCATGAGTGCTATTTCATGTTCTACTTTCTTGAACGTGTGCAGAGGTAGAGTCTCACCAGTCAAAATCAGTATTCCCTATAAAGCTGTGCACCTGTTAAAGCTATTAAACCAACCGCTGCACCCTGTTCTACTAAAGTTCATCCTAATCTTCTGCTTTCTGTTGCCCACCTCTCAAAAGGCAGCAAAGTCTTCAAAGAGACTTTAATACCATTAGCCCAGGGTCTTCTGTCAGTTTTAAAATTTGCAGATTATTTTGTATTACCTTGCTGAACTGGCAGACAAGAGATGTTTTATGCATTAGTTGTGCTGGTCATTCAGTTAGATATATTAATCTCAAAATTTCAATGAAAAAAATCTTTTATTTTAGATAAATTAAAAGGTTCTATAGGTCCAGTTCTAAGGTCTGGTGCATTGGTTATGTGGCATATTTTCTTTTGATTGCACTGTATTGAAAGTTGTGTTGGTCAGAAATACAAAGCCAATTTCCATGTGAAAATTTTGTAAAAAACTATTGAAGCTGTGCCCTTGTTTTATGCGTAGTGGTGAAGACTTCAGTTACTTTTATTATGTGGGATTTTTGGTACACCTACTATGCACATTTTCAGGATGAGTAGTGAAGAAGGATTTCAGGAAGAGAGACCACATTTTCTGGTTCTTATTAAAGTACAGACACAGGATCCACAAAAGCTGGGCTTGATTAAAAAATATGGGTATGTGAAGGGCATGTGAGGCCTTTTTGTTGACATTTTGTAATGTTGAGTGACTGATTTCACAACCTTGCCATTTCTGTGATGTAGAATTTATTATGAAACTATATATCTATTTCTGAAAATGTAGTAAATGTTTTGAAGATTAAATGGTACTCTCCTTGCTCCAAAATCATACTAATTTGAAGCATGATAAAATACAAGTAACTGATAAGAAAGAGATGTTTGGAAACCCAAAGATATGGCATTGGCTCTGGGAATTTGATGATGGCTTGTGTGGATTAATGCTTGCCAGTTGCAGATGGGGAAACTGATGTACAGTAAGGCATGAAGCACACAAAAGCTGAGGTTAACTATAAAATTGCACTGTTGCTTCCTTAGTCCCTGTGTGGTGCTCTATTCCCTTTTCCTCTATTCTTGCTTAAAACAGTTCCTTTTCATTAGACTATCTACTATAGGAAAGGCATTTTTCTGAGAGTGAAGATAGATAATGTTCCTTACAATGAAGCAGTCTTTACAAGAAATATATTAATTTTCAGTGCAGTTGTCCATTAAACAACTTCCTTGTCACTACAGTTTGGGTTTTTTGCATTGTAGGAGAATCAGTGACTTTAGACCTGGAAAGCTGTGTTGGGTGGGAGGAAAGAGGGAAAAGAGAGAGCGATAAATCATCGTTGATACGGCAGTGTTCTTTCACATCATCATTATCTAACTGCTGTGATATTCAGTACATGAAAAAAAAAAATGTGTGGGTTTTAACACCTGAAGGCATGAACAGAAATGTAGTTTGGGTTTTTTTTTTAAAAAAAGATATTTTAGATCAAGAGAAAGAACCAAGGTTGATAGCACCTGGATAGGACAATGCTTTTCTTAACCACACGATATATATCTAACAGAAGAAGCAATTGTAGAAACATCCTTGAAAAAGCATAATGCAAGGGACTTTGCCATGGAATTAAAAAGAAATTCACTCCTGTGCCTTCCATGTTCCTGATCTCTCTATTCAGATTGCTAACAAGGGTGCTGAATGACTAAGGCCTGCACATTTCTGCCCATCTGTTTGCTAAAATATATTAACTCACGTAGCGCAAGCCACCACACACTCAACAGATGGTAACAGCTCCCAATCACTTCTAATTTAACTCAGCTTTGGACTGATAACCCAGAGCTCCCATGAAACTCAAAGGTAATCTTTTGTTTGTTGAGCCAATAAAAACACAGAGCCCTTTAATGTTACCTGTCTTCTGAAATGTTAATTGTGTCTTAGACTGTTTCTACCAAACTTCCCTTTTGTTTGGGAAAAAAAGCACACTGAACCAAATTACACCGCACTGCTGGAGATTTGTAAGTGTTAATGAAACTTTATGGTAGACTCATTTTGGTAACTGGAGCAGTATTCCAATGTCCCTGGGCATCAGATGCCTGATCTGGGCTATTTTCCACTTCCATCACCAATGCTGTCTATTCACTTTCATAGCCAGATGCAAGTGTTAGTATGTCCTGACTGGGTTTCTCTGTGAGATATATGTTAGCCTCCTCAACATGGCTGAAAGTAGAGAAGCTTGTGAAGTGAAATCCAAATTTCAGCCGCTGCAGATGCCTTGCCAGATCTAATGTTGGCTCCACACCAGCACAGAGTAGTCAGTCACTGGCAAAGGTCTGGTTTATGCATTAACTCTAGTCCTTGGGAAAGGTTCATACAGTCCACCTGTCCCACAAAAGGGTGTGCATAAAGAAGTTTGTGGTAGCCCAAACTGGCAAATTTATAGAGAATGGCCCAGTTTTGTATCGACATACTAGCTCTGGTTCCAGCACTGGGTGAACATGGTTATTTTTTCAGACCCAGTCTCACAAGTTGCAAGATATTGGGGACGTAAAATAGTGATAACTGGAAATGAATTTGATCTCCCTGGTAGAAATCCAGGTATTTAAGTGAAATTATCTATGTTTCATCTTGCAGTAAACAAGAATTAAGTCTCTAAGAGTAATATCCATAATGTCTATGACATTAAAAAGCCTTATTTACTTAAATTCCAACCTATTTAACCTCTTTCTTAAAAAAAAAAAGAAAAGAAAAGAAAAAAAAGTACTGTATTGCAGTGAACAGTATCAACTTCACCTTAATTCAAGAATCCTTTAGTGAAATTCTGTGGTGTGTTTTATATAGAATATGAGAAAAAGTTCCTCTAGACCCGTCCGCCAGACTTGTATTTTATGAAAATAGGACCCCACTTCAAAACATTTGTATCTCTCCAAGAGATTTTACATTAATAAAATACCAAGTAGAAAGATCATTCAAAAAGATGTATTACCAGGATATTTTTTAAAACCACAAGATCTTTCCAGAACTTATTGGCAATCTTATGCATTTCTGTTTTTCTTTAACAATGAGTTTCAAGGCAGTTACTTGCACTTTTTGGGATGTCACCCTGATTTCAGATGTGTTATTTTCTTCAATGGTAATTTTGTTCTATGTGGAGGAAGTCACCACACTTCTTTTACATTAATTTTAACAATGTAGAACACAATAGCTCTGCATTCTTCACTTGAGTCGATGAAAGATAATATTTTCCATTGCTCAAAAGAGGTAAAAGATTAATTTTAATAACTATTTCTTTATCTTTATATTTAAAATAAAAGTTTTATGTACATATGACTTTTTCCTTCCTATAACTGTTAGAAGTGTAGGGATAATACTTGTCATCTGCTGTAACATGTGCATGTCAAAAGTAACTTTTTCATAAGTATCTTATGAAAAAAAAAGGAAGGAAACAGCATTTTTCTGCTGTTTTATAAATAGGTATAGGTCTATATGAACAGTATTCATGAATAAGTACAATTGATGAAAAAGCAAAAATTAAACTACAAGTTTTATCTTATACATATATATGTTTAGTTATGATACTGATGCTTTCTGTTCTGTCATTACCATTTTCAGATATTTACCATGGGGATAAGAGAAGAAGGCTCCTGTGTGCCTCTGTCCACTATCTTTTGCATGCCTGCAAAGTGATGTAAAGCACAGAAACCTACTTCAGGTGAGAAGTTGTAGGACCAGGCCTTAATATGATTTGGATAATTTCTTTGAAGTAATTACTTTAGACTCTTGTGATTCTGTTTTTTTCACTTGACTTTTTTCATAATCACCTTGTCTCTGCAGGGATCCTTGCCTTATCAAGCTTTGTTCATCTTTCTTTCTTTTTTTTTTTTTTTTCTGTTCATCTGGGCAAAGATGAGCCAGTCTAAAAGAGAAGGAAAATTCAAGGAACACAATATGTATTTTTTAGAGCATCAGCTCGTCTGTTTTCCATTTGGTAAAGTACAACATTGATCCACATGCTCAAGATCTCAGAGGCTTGAATTATCTGTGCCTTGGAATATAACAGCCTTCTTGACCAGTTTTCTATCCCACCCTGGTATGCTGAGGTCAATCATTCACTGGAAAAATATTATTGCTTAACTTCAAGTCTGAAGTTTGGCTGCTGCATCATGTTAGTCCTCTGAAAACAGCTAACAGTGACAAATGACTGCAAATTCTTAGCTTTTGATCCTATATACAAAACATACCTTGTACCTGAAATTCAGAAAAAAAAAAATTTTAATAAAATGTTTATTTCAGTTGGGCTGGAAGGACAACTTGCACTGTAGAACTAATTCTACAGTTCCTGTTCCTCCTCTGAAATAAATCTTCAGCTCTCAAGTGACTTGAACACAAATACATACATCTTGCTTAACTTTTACCCTACTGGTTTTGGCCTTCTCTTTGGGAGGTATGACTCCACAGATTTTGAAAACTGTTGTAGCTTGATTTGCAAGTACACCACACTAAGAAAGAGAACCTTGGGTATTCGGTTTAATACAGTTCATGTATTATTTTTAATTTCACTCCTTAAAGAAAAAACATTTTCCTAATGGATTGTTTCTAAATAGAACAGGAAAAAACATTAAAAAAACTACACTTTTTTTTCCATACTTGTTATAAATGGGCCTGCCAAGTGGTGAATCATTTGCAGAGCAAAAGGCTGAACACACATAATGTAAACCAGCATCTCTTAAATGTTAGGAATAGCAAGACTTAAATACTGAATAATGTTTCTGGTTGTAGCTGGAGTTTGAGCTGAGAAGCATTTAAACAACGGCTAAAACTGTTTGACCCCACAAAGCCTGTAAACAATACACATTTTATGTTTTAAAATGTCGCCACTTCAACTGCTGGCGTTAAGAAAGGTTGGCAAGGTGTCTGTAAGTGTAAATATATTGAGCTTGGCCTTTCCCTCCCTGGTAGATACTGGTACAATTACTTTCAACTCAGAATGAAGCAGAACAGCTGCTAGGTTTTGAAATAACTCTTTGTTCACGTCACTTGCACTTTCTGAGCCTCCTGTTTAGATGGTCTTTTAGAGAAGTATATCCTTACTGCATTGACCATCTCCTTACACTATACGCATAAATAATGTTAAGGCTACCAGCAGGAGTCTAGAGTTGAGGCCCCAGTATACCTGGACTGATCCATTAAACCTCCAAGGCTGCTGTGTGACTTGCCGTTCTTTTTGGCTAGTGTTGAAAAAAACCTAAGAGATGGTATTTCATAGAATCATAGAATCTGAAACATTCTTTCCTGGTGTAGTTAAATATGATGACTGTGTTCAATGACCATACTTCTGCTTAATAAAGCAGTGACCACCAGAGCTAAAAGAATGTTTTTTTCTAGAGTTTTACCTGCATCAAGACTGTCTGAACCTGAGCTGGAATGGTTTGCACCTACTGTGAATCATCTTAAAGGGGTATTTCCTGCTACTTGCCGGTACATTTCAGGTGCATATCACAACAGCCTATGTCATCAACCTGTGTGAGTTGGAAGGATGTGAAAAAAACCCACAATAATGGTTCAAAAATATCCTTGTGTACTTTTTATAGGGTTGGTATTGCACAGGAAGCTTATTATCTGACTTAAACCCTTTAAAAATCTACTTTCTTTGAATCCTGAATCTTAGAGAAGTCCCTGGCTTCCTGAGGTCTTAATCTATCTTCTTGTTAATGTCAGTATGTTGGAAGGGGCCAGAGTCCTTGGGTACTGATCATCCTTGGTGGGTACTGATTATAGCCCGTGGGTACTTGGGTACATATACCAGCAGTCCCATACAGCTTTTATCAGATGTACCATGCATTAGCTTTGTTTCAGGTGAGAAGCACCCCAACCATGTTGTAACATTCAGCCTTCACAGGAAGAAATATGATGAAATATGATGGTTCTTATGGCCATACAATGGAGAGAAATAGCTTCTGTTTTATTTATTGGTGATAAAATACAGATGTGAGTGAGTTTTATGGCAGTAGAACAAACACAGCTTCAACGAGATGGGAAAGAAGGAGTCAAATAAGTTAACACTATGCAGAAAGACTGACTTTTCTTGATAGGAAATCAGAAAAAATCCAACAAGTCCAGGAAATTCTGCATGAGCTGGTTCACTGAACAGCATATAAAAGATCATAACATCACCTGACAGCGATTTTTCCCTACGTTTTGCAAAAAGGTTTCAGTAAATGCAGGAGCACTTCACATGTGCTACAGCCTGTGCAGTTACTGTTCAATGGATAAATAGGGATATGTGGGCCAGAGAGTTAGTTTGCATAAATTAGTGTGGCTGCCTGGAGATCAGTTCTATACCAGCATCTGAGGTTGGTTGTTTATTTCCAAGACTGTCATACCTTGAAACCCACTTTAAAAAGTACATAAAAATAGATAATATTTGCATACCTTTCTCAGCTGTTTTTTATAAATACCAACCACACAACTTCTACTAGTATAGCAGTGGTGAAATTACAGACATAACATGCAAAACCATAATATGTGGGATATGCCTATCATGGTCTGTGATGATGATCAAAGAATACTGGAACTGAAAAAGACATTGATGACTTGTAAGTGTTGTAAAACATTGGTTTTCTTTCAAGAGTAACAGCTGATTTCAAAACAGTAATAGCTTTTCAGGTGGATTCCCATTGTATAAGAGAATTGCCAAAAGGATTACCCTCTAAATTAGGAAACTGGGCAATAGAAAGACAGGCAAAGAGGCATGACCCTGGTCATATTCCAGTTTGGACTTGAGTCACTTGGACCTGGCCACAATGTCAGTTACTGTAAACTGTTTCCCACAGAAGGGAACAGTTCTGTGGCTTACGTGCAGTTTGAATTTGGAAATGCACCCTGTTCCTGTCCTCTGCCTGCCTGCTTGCTCTGTTTCAGACAAAGTATCAAAGAACAGTATTCTGCATGTAATTACCCCTTGTATACGCTTCCCTGTGACTCAACATTTGTGGCAGGTCTATTTTAAAAACTATAGATTTTGGTGTGGTCTCATGGCACTGCTGGAATGCTAGTCCAGCAACATTCTCACAGGGTGTAGCAAAAACAATGTCTAGCCTCAGAAAGAGAAAAAAGACCAGCTGATACAGGAGAAGGCTTTGGGTAACCCTATAGATTTTGGAATCTAGAAAATAATAAAATTCATACACTTATGACATCATCTGTTCAGAGAATTCTGTGACATTTAGTTTGAATATAGAATTTGTATGAGATGTTTCCCTCCTCCAGATGCTGTATGCTGGAGTTCACAGTTTATTTCACTCCCTTCTCCAAAGTGCAGATATTCAGGAGCATAATACACAAAAAAAAGCTATCTGATACTAATGACCTTACTTGAGCATGCAAAACAAAAGCAAAGCAGTAAAATAAACCAAGGGGATGGGGGTGACAGTGAGGAAGATGACTATCAGAGATTTGACATAGAGGTGACCTGTTTGCTCCTCTGACTACTGTGGAGCTAATTAAACAGAGCATCTCTTGAAATAAAGTGCTGGAGAGAGAGAAAGTAGTCAGTTGCTCTCACTGCATATGTCACTTGGGATTATGATTATACCCATTGCTAAAAGGCAGTTGAATAAGCAAATGTTGTTTTGCAGGAAGTCGGGAAAAAATTCCATCTATCGTACTGTACAGCCAGACACGAAGTGTATAATTCTGGTAATGAGCACTGGAAGTATGAGCTATGTTTTAAGCCATTTGAGTTATATTTCAAGCTTCCCTTCCCCCAGTGTTTAAAGAGAGGGGGAAATGATTTTATATAACAAATGCATTTTGTTAATATGAGTATATGTTTCAGACTTTATGCTGAACACTGTCTCAGTGCTTTAATGCTTTTGGGCTTTGTTAATGTTGTGTTGCTGTTTCAAAACTCCTCCATCACTGTCCATGCCACCTCAGCCCCACATGCTGGGCAGCACAGGTCACCCGACAGAGGATTCCTGCTGGGGACGTGCTTGAATCCTAGAAGACTTTGATTCATTTTTGCTTTTATGTTTCTGATGCTCACTTATTTTTTCCAAGGATCTGATGAGACTGCTACAAAACCCAGACCTTCAAAACTGCGAGCCCATAACTGTAGCAATAATGTGTGGGCCATCGGCACCACCATTGATCTTTGAAGTGACAGCCATGCTCCTTCAGATCTGAGGTGTCCTAAGGGCTGAAGGCCACAGCGGGCACCATGTACTGTAACGGAGCTGCACTTTTTCCCTCATGATAGTTTCAGCTCCTTTTCCACAGAAAAATCTGACAAAATGGAGGCCAATGGTATGGTGTGTGGCTCCTGCCAGCCCCGCTTCCCCAGCCCCTGACCCTGCCGCCACCACTGAGGCCACCACCGCCATTCTGAATTGTTTCACCCTCAGGGAGGGTGCTGCCCCACCGCCCCTTGCTTTGCCTCATTCCTGCCATGGGAAGGGGGTGCAAGGGGCTGCAGACCAGCCAGGCGGCTGCCAGTGGTTTCCCTCCCTGAGGGGTCCCTGCCCCTGCTCCCGCCCTGCTGGGCTGAGGGAGCCCCAGCACGGGGCTGGCTGCTCCCACCGCAGCTGGGGACTGGGGACGGGGCAGCGCAGCGGGGGGGCTTTGGTCTCCCCAAGGCAGGAAAAGCAGGAGCAGGTGGGAGAGGGGAGAAGCTGGTCCCACGAAGTGCCTCATGGCCGAGCTGAGCCGCTGGACATGCAGGTGAGGCAGAGCTGGTCTCTTCAGTTTTTCTGTGGGGAAGGTGTGTGGAGCCGGTGCCATGCCAGTGTCTCACCTCACGTAGTTTACTTACCAGTTACCATTGCCTGGGTCTCTGTGCCAGCAGTCACATCCATAACTTCTAGCCAAGGGGCTCCAGAAGTGTGGCAGAGCCTCATGTAGCCTGTAGCCTGTCTCTGGCAACACTTTGTACAGTAAACATCCAGATTTTGGGGTCAATGTCTACTCTGGTTTCCCCTGTTTGTGTGGGGGTGTCCTCTCATACCTGTGCCCTGGGTGGTGCTGCCCAGCTCCTCTCCTCAGCTGAGGTAAATACAGCTGAGGGGCTTCTGTACCCAGAAGGTTGCCTGGTTTTTCTCCCTAATGACATCAGTTAGTTTTAAAAACACAAACAAACAAACAAACAAAAAAAGCTGCAGTCTTTCTTTCTTCCTTTATGTATTACATCATTGTTGCTGAGACTCTGAGCTAGTGTGTGGTTCAGAACAGTGCTCCAAAGCTGTGCCAGCGACAGAGACGAGCTGCCTCGCTATCCTGTGCCAAAGGCTAAAGCCTATAGATATTTTTTTTTTTTTTTCACAAAGCAGTACGGAGACCACTGTTCCCCCATATGCCTCACTGCATGCACAGTGAGCTCAGGTCCGTTGGCTCCCTGTGCGTGAGGCAGGGTGAGCAAAGCGACCTGCCTGCCTTCGCTGTGCATACAGCCCTGTCTCCGCTTCTGTGGGGCTGTGGCCCAGCGTGTCTGGGGAGATGGTGTGACATTTGAAAAAGTAGCGACAAATTGGTCCACAGCTGTGGACACATGGTGTGGGGACCAGACTTGCCATGCTATGTGAAGGAAATAATGTTTTGCTTGTTTCCCCTGAGCTAGCTCGTTGAGATGAAGTTGAAGCCTGTTTCCTGCTTCTAAACGCTCTCTGATTCTGCAACTGTTTTCAGCACCCTCCTGGGTCCTCTTCAGATGTGTATCTAAATCAAACAATCTCTTCCTTCTGTTGTTCTCTTCCTCTGGCAGCAGTTTTGCTTGACGGCTCTTCCCCCTCAGCCCCGCTGTGCCAGCGTGCCTTCCTCATGTGTCTGTTATCACAGGTGGGGACAGTTCAGAGATTATCAATGGAACTATGATGGGTAGAAGAGAAACGGGATAGCAGATCAAGGGGGTGTGAGTGTGGCAGACATGCTTCTTAACTGTATTTTATGTGTGAAGAACAAAGACCTGGATTTTCCCTTTATCCCTTTCCTTTTCTTGACTCAGGAAATGGAACAGGGAAGAAAAGGCCACTTCCCATATCTCTGGGCAGTTGGTTGCTTTCTCACTGTCCAGTTTACATGAGGGTTAGAGCTGCTACTCTAAAGGTTATCCAGAACCCTCTGTGCTCCTGCCATAGGCACCTTCTGCAGTGGATGTTCAGTCAAGCCTATGCCAGACAAACTCCATATGCTAAGATGTTTTTCCAAAGGCTATTTTAGCAGTGTGTGCTTTCTTTAGCTGCTGTAGTGCAATAGAGACATACTGTGACTGAAGTCCGAGGTCAGCGGTGCCACCTCTTCTTGCTTATGTCAATGGAGGGAGCCGATGAATGCACTGAAATTGCAAAGGGAATATATGTTTTTGCATTTCTTGTAAAGGAGGAGAATCTTAATTTATGGCACTCATCTTTAGAACTGCCTTCAAACAGGGAAGCACATGCCTTAATCTTAGCATTTTTTTGGCATCCACACTAAAAATTAAACAAGAAATCTGGAAATTAGGACAGCTTGTAATTGTTACCTTTTCAATTTTTTTAAGATGTAAAGTAATTCTGAATTTGAATTAGTAAAATAAATAGAAATCCATTTTAGAAACAAATGGCAATAATTTTTTACTGTAATTTTTTTTCACACTGAACTCTTATTTTTTATCAGCACCATGACTAAGATACAGTCCTTATTTAAAGAGTCCTTGGCTGCTGTAAGAGTTTTGGTGCTAGGCTGTACTCTGTGTCTTTGCTTGTATGCCTTTTCTGCTTCATGTACAGCAGATTTCTCTATTCTTAGTGCATGGTGTATACAGATTGAGACGTCTGATGATACGATGCAAGCAGAAGTTTTAATACTTAATGAAAGATCAAGTCCTATATGAAGAAACTAGTGGCTGCATTATAGAAAGAGATGAGAGACTGTCCACAGACTCTCTCCTGAGTAGGTTTCTTGTGCTAAAATCTCTTGCAGTTGCTGGAATAGCTCATCCAGCTGTGTGGTAGACAGAATTGTGAATGTCATTACCTAGACTGCTCAGAGTAGTGCTTTAGTTGCTATAAATTCTGCCTGTCCAGGCTCTTGCAAGGTAACTACTTTTTGATATACTTTCACTTCTAGTACCATGTGCTTTCTGAATATACTAGATGCGGTATTGCTCCTGTTGTATATGTAAATATATTTCTCTGTATATGAAATCACAGGTTAATCAAGTGGGGAGGAAGAGAAGATCAATTTTTTTTGTCTAGTTCATTATCTTAATTTCTACAGGAGTGTTCCTGGATGACTTTTTCACAGGCTGTTCTGTTAAATCTTTCTCCTTTTTACCGGTTTACAGTAACAGTGGTATGACTTCATTAATAGTGCTATATTACATGTAGAAAGTCAAAAGTTGCCTAATTGCCATTGAAGATACTCATGTATATATTCCATATTGTTTTGGTTGACATCCTACTGAGGAGGTAGATCAACCTGTAATATACCACACAATAGATTTATTTTATATTTAGATTTTTAGTCTGAAAAGAGACCACTGCTTTTTTCTCCACTATGTACTAGCTGAAAATTGGTTAAACACCAAAAAATGCAGTGCTAGCTTTGAACTATCAAAATTAGAAATTTTTAAATAAGAAATTAATAACTCACAGAATTTGTCTTGTTGGCATCGCTGTGTGGTCAGAGATGCTATCAAGCTTGTGGCTACAGTCTCTGCCAGTTGCCTCTGCCTTATTGCATGACTGGGCATGCTCTTTTCACACAACTTGGTGAGGGGGTGTGCTTCTGTCCTGTGTTTCAGTGTGTGAAGCCGTCTCTGCATTGGATAGCTCAGTGCTGCAGACCCTGTGGCAATGGAAAGGTCTGTTTAAGAGTAATACACTAGCTATAAGAAAATAAAAAAATCTTGGAATTTTTAAATAGCTCTCTGGAGAATGAGTTTGTCTTCTGGGTTTTTTTGTTTGTTTTTGTTTTTTTCTTTTAATACTAGTGTAAACTGTGGAAGGAGACTTTTGTATGCTCTTTGATGTTTACAGAATAAATGTAATGCAGCAAGAGACATTGCCTTTAAAAGGTACAACTTCTGGGCTGTTGCAAGACTGAAAGTATAATTTTAGCTTTATTTCCTTCATTGAAGCCCTCTTTCTTGGATGCAGACTTGCATTGCTGAGTCTGAGTAGCGCTGGGCAGACCTTTGACCTAAGCCCAGACAGATGGCAGCATCTGCATGGTCTAACTCAGTTTATACTCTTTAAGGATCTTTTGTGTTCCATCTAGTTTTTTGTTTTGAGATACATAGTATTTTATTGTCAATTGTTTGTGTACATAGGATTACTTTGATTTTAAGCTGAGTAATTTGCTGGGGGTGGGGGAAGGATATTCTAAAGGTGGCAGAGTTAATATTTCTGTAAGAAGCGGAAACTCTGAAAGTGTCTTTATACCATAAATGAATGGGTAGACATTCATTAATGAAGACTGAAAGCCTCCATCTGATGCACAGCAAAAAAAAAAGTCTCATTATGGGTCAGTTTTACAAGGTACTGAAAGTCTGTGAAAATTGGAATGATTGGAACTAAAGCTATAAATGTAAGTAGATGTGTCAGCTCTCGTAGGGAATATAATTGCAGCTATTCACAGGAAGAACACTAAATCCTTGTCCTGACATGCATTTTCATAAACCTTTCTGCAAACAAGATGAAACAAATAAGGTAACACACTTGTTTCATTATTCATCACATTTGACTCAGCTAAAAATAGTGCTTTAAGACAGTATTATAATAAATCAGATCATTAGATTATATGGATGGGGAAATAACTTTCCCATCCCATGGAGTATGAGCTCTGAAAACTGTTCCTGTTCAACAACAGAATGAAACCAGAGCCTTTCAAAGTCAGAGTGTATTTCCTTTGGTTATTGTGTATTTCATATTTCACTATTGATTAGGAGCACAGAAACAGCACCAAAAACACCCAGCAGTTGGGGCTCATGGAGATGGGAAATTGGGCATTCAGATTTTAAGTCCCTACTCTGAATCGTGCACAGCATGGGAATGTTGGAGTATGTTAGGTGTTCAGAATGGTGAGCTGACAGCTAGATTGTAAAGGTTAGCTTTGAAGTGTAATTTTTTTTCCTCATGGTCTCTCTGGATACTGCTGTTTAAGAAAAGCAGATCATATTTGTGGGTTATGTGCTTCTTTAAGTACTGTGTGTGTTCATCCATAATGAATGCCTGCAGTTGGATGCTGCACAAAGCTCAGCCTGCCATTTTCTTGTGTCTCTCCAGTGGCTCACCACATGCTCATTAAGACTTCAGAAGCTATGCAACAATGGTGTGAAAAAGGAGGGCTCAGAACACCAATGGGTTTATGGGTTTAACTTCTTCCCAACTCCTGGGAAGAGTGTGAGTTGTAGAGGGTTGTCAGAAAATGTACCTTCTGCTTTGGGAAGTTTGATCAAATGTGAAAAAAGTATAGACTTGGCAGGAGAAGAACATATATACAAGGGGGAGAGATTTGTTTACCATCTGAATAAACATAAATTAGCAGAAAACTGAACGTTTTGTTGGAAATATTGTGATGGTTCTGTGTGAAAATAATTCTTTGTGCTCTTTGCATCAGATGCTGATGAGAATATGCTTACCATGGTGCCTTGTGCCTTCCCAGTGTAACTGTGAAAGACAGTCTGTACAGGGATACCAGAACTTAAGTTACACTAATAGCTGTTGTCCTTGCTCTATTTTAGAAAGGACTGATTAATCAGATTTGATCTCTTGGAGGGCAATAAAATTTCTGTTTTGCTGCCATGAAACACTAGACCCAGTTGTTGCTGCCATTAGTTTTTAGTTTTTAAAGCCTGGGAGCAAAGATTGCATACTGCTCTAGGAACAGTCTAAGAACAGGATGTAGGAGCAGAAAAGAGCACTGCTGAAGCAGTAATGAGGAAAAAAAATATTCAAGTATGCAGGAGCAGTGCTTCTGTTTATAGCAAAAGGATTATAACAGGTAAGGCAAATGCACTGCATGACTAAAGATCAATATGAATTCCATCTCCTTACAGGCATATTGATCTTGAGCATGTATATCACTTGTAATCTCCCTGCTGTAACTGGCAAATGCAAGTAAGAAACTGGATGGCAGGACTGTGAGTTAGGAGATTAAAGAAGAAAAATGTTAAGAAGTCCACACTTTTGATCCTTGGGATGTGAAAAGGACAAGGTCATCTGCTATTGTGACAAGGTTGACTATAAAAGTGGTGACTCATTGATTTCATACACCTATCCTGTAAAATATTTTGGTTTATATCATATGATCTTCCTTTCCATTAACTAGAAGTGAACCACTTTATAAGCAGCTTGAGTTTAGTGTATCAGTTGAAGATTGATTGTGACTAGAAACTAAATTGTGTGGAATACTAAGCTGTCTAGGTTTGGGAGGACTCTGGGTTTTTTAAGAGCTGAGGAGATAGTAAAAGGAGTACTGTAGGCATTTCTATGAATTGGTAAGTGGCTTTTTCTGGTGTGGTGCGGTTTTTTAGGGCTCTTTGTTGTTTTTTTGTTGTTGGGTTTTTTGTTTGTTTGGTTGGGTTTTTTTAAATGACATTCAGTAAAGAGCAAAGATGTGACATTCTTTTTAGTGCTAGTCTTTCCACTTCAAAGTTAGTAATACCAGTGGGAAGAATTTGCCTTGCATACATCAGCGCCGTTCCATGAATAAAACCTAATGACATCTTTGATCTTTGAGCTCATTGTGATTAATTGTGCAGTTCACATGGATGAGTATAAGCAGGCAAGTCCTTGTGGTGCAAGTGCAGGTACTTAATCTTTTTGTAGAAAATAAGGAGATTTATTATAGAATTTAACCTCCTTTCTTTCCCAGCCCAAGAAAACCTTGCTCCAACAAATGGCTTTCCAAGACAAACTCCAGGGTCATTCACTGAGTGTGTTAAAATCGTATAGAAGAATCCTGTGTGTTGCTGGGTGGGGGCTCTAGTGTAGGAGTTGAGCAGTGTGCTTCATTGCTTGTGTGCACCACGCATGCATTAGCCCTGTTTCACAGAAGGGAGTCAGATGATGGGATTATGTCAGTGCAGTACTTAAAAACAATGTGGTGGAGACATGTGCAATGACTGGTGTGGGTGGTATTGGGAAAGGTCCACAGGTTACTTTGAATAAGAAGTTTGGTGGTATTTTATATTTATGTGGAGGTCACCCATGTATGATTCCAATTGAGCACTGTTACAGTTTATCCTCAGCCAGCAACTAAATGCCATGCAGCTGTTTGCTCACTCCTACCCACCCATCCCACCCCCATAGTGGGATGGGGAGGAGAATTGGAAAAAGGTAAAGCCTGTGAGGTAAGAACACTTTCATAACTGAAACAAAGTCTAATTATAACAACAATAATAATTGTAATGACGAAGGGGGAGAGAAAGAGGAATAAAACCCAATGGAAAAGAACAAGTGATGCACAATACAATTGCTCACCACCTGCTGACTGATGCCCAGCCAGTCCCTGAGCAGTGATTGGCCTCTCCTAGACAACTCCCCCAACTTTATATACTGAGCATGACTTTCTATGGTATGGAATATCCTTTCTGCTCGTTCAGGTCAGCTGTCCTGGCTTGGCTCCCTCCCAGCTTCTTGTGTACCTGCTCACTGGCTGAGCATGGGAAACTGAAAAGTCCTTGACTTAAGGTAAGCACTACTTAGCATCAACTGAAACAACAGTGTGTTATCAGCAGTATTCTCATACTAAATTCAAACCACGGCATTGTGCAAGCTACTAAGAAGAAAATAACTCTAACTCAATCAAAACCAGAACAGCAGCATGAGCAGTGTCTTTGTGGTTCCCTCCCCCTGTATTTTTTTGGTGATACCTGCAATGGTCTCTGGAGAGAGTGTCTTTCTGTGCTGTGTTGATACATTGTCTTCTTGAATGTGAATTATTCAGTATATGTGCTTTAAATTTGGGGAACTAGTCATACAAGGAGAAAAAAGCTCACTTGAATACACACGAAACTAACATACTGAGAGCAAAGCTTAACTGTTACAAAAATTTCAAAGCTTGTGACTTTGCTGTGAACTAGATGATACTGTATGATGCTTGTGTAAACAGATGTGGAAGATGAAATGTGACCATCATTCAAAGATTTAAAATTTAAATTTATATTGGATTTGTCTTGGAGCTACCCAGCTTTTTTGTGAAAACTTAAATATTATTTGTAAAAAATGAGGGTTGGTATGCCATCCCTTTGGATGTGGAAGGAGGAGGGAAGAGGGAAAGGAGAGGAGCTGGACTTGCTGCTGTTGCTGCCACAAGTGGTGGGATGGACAGGCATGTAGAACTGTGCTGGCTGTGACAGCAGCAGTGTCCCCAGCTGCCTTGGCAGCCAGCCTGGCTTCCTGAAGGCATGGCACAGGTGAAGTAGGCACTGGGAACAAGGGTGATCTGCTGCTTTTGGTAGTCTGCTGCCCTTGCCTAGCTCTCGAGCTATTACCCTCTTTCATGTTCTAAATTGTCAAATAAAGGGTCTTTATGACTTGAAAATATTTCCACTGACTGCCATCCTGAACACGCAGTCTGGCCAGCTTTTGGGGACTTCTGCATGGACCATGGCTGCAGCTGCCCTGCTTAAGTCCACCTTGCACAAGGTGTTGTTCTTTAACAGGCTTTGAAAGCTCCATGGGAATGATTCACTACAAAATGCTGGTTTTAATGATTTTGCCAAGAGCAAAAGGAAAATTGGGAAAATGTGGGAGAAAAATGAGGGATGTCAGCAAGTATAATTCTTACCACACTTCTTCAGTGTTTTTGTTTTTTGGCTCTGTGGAGATGAAGATGTCTTCTGTTCATGTCTCAGCGTTTATTCCCAGACAAATGTATAGAGATTATTGAAGTAACTCTTGAGTATCAGTTTATCCATAGTACTTGTTTACATGAATTCTCTCAATCCAGAAGTCACTGTTATTAATATTAGATAGTTTTTGTTTATGTTTTTAGAACAGCATTTTAACATACTTCATTAAATACCTAGGTTAAGAAGCTTCTGACTCTTATTGTTATACAGATCTCATTTTGCTTTCATTGTTCATATTCCAACATGACATTTTACTGGTAATTGATGTTTAGCACTGAGCTTCTGCTTTCTTTTGGGGATAGGGGAGAAGGGCAATCAGTTTTATTAAGCAGGGCTATTTCAGATTAAAATCTTCTAGTCTGACACCGATGGTGACTATCAGTTTGCTTCACTACAATTTAACCTTTCCAAGCTATGCTGAAATGAGATTTTTTTAAAATGAGCTTTAAAAATGCATTGTAATCCAGAGTTTGGTGTGAGCTTTGGACTTGTATGTCATCACCTGAAAATTTTTACCTTGTGAGTGAGGGAACAGAAATATGGCACTATCCTTGCTTTGCCTTAGCATAGTTAAGGATATAGCTAAATTAATTCCTAGTATACGTGTGGCTGAAGAAAATACACAGAAGTTTGAATGGATGTGTGAAACTAAGACTTCATTTCTGTATCAAGCCATCTTATACAATCTATTGATTCATGAATAATCATGAAACTTGGTGCAAAAACAGTCTATTCAAAACACGATTGATTTTGCAGTGAAAAAATTGCTTGAGAAATTAATCAGGGAGCATTTTTGTGAAACATTATTTCATCTGCAAACATAATTTCATTAAAGGACATCAGTCAGCTAAGCATTCTCATGAGTTTTTAGGCTGAATTTCCTACACTTCTGTTTACATTTTTCTCCATAGTAAAAGAATGTGGGTTTTTTGTATTCCCATACTATTGATTACAATGCATGCTGGTCCCCAGAAGGACTGTATTAATATGCTCTTCACCAGTGCCACCCTCCTTTTCTTTAACCTTTGTCTTCTATTAAAAGGTCACTGTAAGAGAGCAATGAAGTATACTATGAATACCCTGAAGAGTTCCTTGTTATTACTTGGGAAATAGGGAGATAAGCTGGTCTGAGTAAAGTTCCCCTTCTTGTGGTGTCTGCTGACTGTATGCTTGTGCTCTCTTTCTGTGGCAGGTGGGTGGTAGCTTGCCTTCAACAAAGTATCATTTCTGAAAGAGCTGCTTCCAAAGTGTCTTGGCCATCAGACCCCAGCTGCTCCAGGCCAGAACAGTACTTCCTAAAGTGTTTGAAGATATTAGGCTGGCACACTCGGAGAGAACTAAAGCATGAAGCAAATACCCACCTGTGAATCAACATGTCACCTCACCTGAGAGGAGAGCAGTGCATTTTTTTTAATCATTAGAAATTCTTCGTATAGAGGCAGTTGCGGCAAGAAGGATAACAGACTCGAATATACATATTTTTTGGAAGAAGCTTTTTTCTTCCTTCCTGGCAGCCCTGTAATCAGGATGATGCCATTTATGTGAAAGTAAGAAGCAGCAGGCGTTTCCTAATTGGCTTGTAGGTAACTGGAGTAGAAAACAATTAAACATGGACAGGTATAATAACAACCATCTATCAAAACTAATGGTTCTGTAAGCTTGAGAGCTCTGGGTGTCCTGTTAGTCCCCTACTTGAATTTAAACAAGAGCCATAGAAGAATTCTCTCATGGCAGAGACTATACTTTAAATATTTTTTAGTAAGATGACAGGGAACTGCTTGTAATGCATATCATCCAGTCAGCTGTGACTTTTAAATTTTACTGGTCAAAATCAGGCTGTGCGTGCCATGGTTATGAGCTGTAGTGAGGGTTGCTAACCTGCTGCTGGGAGGTTACATGGACTGTGATGGAGCTGAAGGAGGTTATGGGGGTTGTAGTGACCCACAAGAGCAGCACAAGGCAACTCTGTGCTGCAATGCAGACAAAAGTATAGGCTCGTGTCTCAGCAGGCAGAATCGGGGAGGCGGAGGAGGTGGGACTGATAGATCAGCATGGAGGGGGAGGAAAGGGCAGAAGAGAAGGGAGAGAGCCTGGGATGTGGACAGGGACTTCATGTGGACAAATCCTACCTTTAAAGCTATTCTAACTCTTGTGCCTCTCTTAGATAGTCAGTGCAAAGACAGGAACCTTGCTATGTCTGCTACCAGGCTGAACGGTTCCTAGTTCTTGAAGTATGTGCTTCCCACTGGAAAGTTAATTTATTAGAATGCAGCAAAATGAGGTCAATTGTTCAAAAACTGAGAAGAAGACTTGCTTGCTGGTTTGCTTTCATATTTGCCGGTAAGATTAAAACATCTTTCAGAATCAGACAGAATCAAAGTATATTAACGTAATTGGCACGTTATGTAGATTAATAAAGTCTAACACTTGGGGGTTGTAAGTAAATTTAGTTTATTATGACTGTTAATCAGAAATAAAAAGTTATGAAGGAATTATAAAGCTCTGAGGAAATTTCAGTGCCATAAGGACTCTTCTACTCTTACAGCCCTTTGGTATAAACTTACTGCTGATATATCAGCTTGTCATTAAAATGTAAAGGAGGACTGTATAGGTATTGCAGTATCCTTTTGGCATTAATTTCTTATAGGTTGTTGCTAGAAGACTCTCATTTGGACAGTAACTATGCCAGCAATAGGACTCCTTCATAGTTGTCTGAGGTTGCTTCTGAGATCCTGAACTCATACCTGTGTGTCCCAAAGCATGAAGAACAGACCCTTAGGATTGTTGCTTTGTTTTATTTTGTTTCTTATTTCACAGCATATTATTTTAAAGATTCAGATAGACTGTGGCTGGTTTGAATTTGATACAGATACAGGTTGTGGCCTGATGGTTAAAACTGGGCTGAGAAAGTGTTAAACCTTTCAGAACTATAGGGGAAGAGATGTTGTTTGGTTGTTCTTCAAATCTGCTATGTGGAGTATGGGTTTTTGTTGGGTTGAGGGTTCTATTCATGTATAAATCTGCAGGACAAAGGAAATATTTAGTTCTGCTTTGCTCTTTGAATACACTATTACAAACCCATATTGAGCATACAGGAGTCAAAAGCAGTTTTAGAAGTTTGATCATTAATATTTCAAAATACTCAATTTTTTTTTGATTCCTTCTTTGATCTGCTAGCGTATAAATTGCAGGATCAACATTACTTGTGACTAATTCCACGAACTTTGGTGCAATTCTGCCCAAGGATAAAACATACCTAGATCTTTAATTACATAACTCAACTTCTAAACAGAGGTGCTCTCTTAGCAAGCCTATAAAATCCGTTAAAAACAGTGCAGAGATAAGTGATGCTTGTTGTTTTGTGCTGAAAGTGCAAAAGTAGTCTCTTGAGTTCCTCATCCCTTGCCAGTTTTGTTCCACTGTGCGTACAGTAAATTTCATAAAATATTAACCTATGGTAAATATTTAATACATAATTTATTTGCATTATATAAGTTCACTCTCCAATATATGGAATGCTTGAATAGATAGTTATATAAATATTTTAAAGTGACAAATATATAAATATTTAAATGGCTAATATAAATATTTTAAATGTTGGTACAAGGGCCATATTCTCCCCTTTTTTTCCTTAGAGCTGAGTAGGTATAATTGCTGACAGCACTTTACTCTGCAATTTTGAGGTAACGGCCTCAACCACAGCAGTGTACTCATTTCAGTAAACATTAGATTAGGTCACTAAATGTAGTAAGGTTCAGTATCGGATAAGGACAAAAATTATGGCTTTATATGTTTAATAGAATTTGGTGAATATTAGGAAGAGACAAGTATTAGCTTAAATATAAAAATAATTAGCTGTAGTTGGATTCATTAAATTGTAAGGTTAATACAAATGAAAAGACTAGGGTGAAGGAATGAGTTTATTTTCATTAATAGGAAGTGTGAGGAAGGTTCTTTCAAATTTGGTAGAAATAATTCTTGGGGGTTACTTTGTGCACCACAATCGGGTTAGTTTACATAGGAACATGGAATGAGTTTGTGTCATGCAGCTTGTCATCTCCAGCCACTCCTGCTGAAGAAGAGGGGGAAATCCAGCTTGTCTTGGTTTGGGCTGATTGCAAATATTTCCAGAGGGTAGTTTTCCTTGTAACTCTAGGATACATTTTACCAGCAGGCATGCAGAAGCTTGGTGAATCTTATCCTACTAAAGTTTCCCATCAGAGTACCCCTGTGATATAAATAGTATTTTTGTTATCACTTTAGGTAGAGTGGCAAATGTGCTAAAAGCCCTCTTATTTTGGTTCTGTTAAAGACTATGGCTCTGCTTACTGCTTCATGCTTTCTCAGTATACTGCTTTTACGTATAAGCTCTTCTTGTGGCCAGTGACAGGTTGCAAGCCACAGCTGACTTACATGCTGCAACGGAAGTCTTGAGTCCCTTGCAGTGTTGGGGGGAGATGGCTTGGTAGCTCAGGAGCTCCAGTGCAGCTTTGGAGGGACTGCCTGTCTTCCTTATATGTAACCTAGTAACTGCATCCTTGTGCCTCCTCTTCTATTTCTACTACAGATTTAAAATGTTTCCTACCTTATAAAGGAGGTAATTCTTTTTTTTTCCTGATGACTGGAGATTTTAAGATGATAGCAGAATGTAAGGACTGAAATGCATGTGTGGGTTTTTGCTTCTAATTTGGTTTTTTGTTTCTTTTTTGTGTGTGTGCGTTTTTCTTTTTTTCTTAAGTCTTGCTGGCATCAGAATAGGAAAAAATGCAACAAGACTCAACATTTGTGGGGGTTTAGGGTATTAAGCTGCTTTTTAATTTGGAAGAATAAGAGAACTAAGGGATCTGACTAGTGATTTCACTTTTTTTGAATGCTTAGTTTGTAGTACTGCTTTTCTTTGGCTAGTAAGAACTAGTGAGGAGCAAAGACCTTAGCAGTTTAGTTTCTAAGAACTTTTGTAATCCTAACAATTACTCTGTACTTCTGTGTTACTACCTAGTTGATATAGAGAGAAGATCTATTACCAGCTGTTTCTTACCATGCCAAGCTCAGATTTGTCAATGCTGCTTTTCTTAAAATTTGCCCATAGTCAAATAAAATTTATAACATTAAACCTGTTCCATTGAACAAAAGATGTTGATGTTATAAAAAATATGGCCAGATCAATCTTCCAGCTTGCATTTTTCGATGCAATTAACCCTGCAGATATTGGTGAAAGTGAGTAGCATCATGACTTATAAAAATTACAAGGAGACATTAAATGCTAAATTTGATAAACTATGTTAAAAAATATTATGTGTGAAGGGATGTTAGACTTAAAAAGAAATAAGGCATACTTCTTTTGATCAGCCTGCTGTGGGTTGATATTTTATGTGCCTACACAAAACTTGTCAAAACAAGCAAAAGTCCAGTAGAAATTCTGAGATGCTCACCAGTTTGAACACTTTAGCAGTTGCACCTAATATAGGCATATTAAAGAAGAGGAAGTGATCAATGCATTTGTAAACCGGACAAGACAGCTGGTCCATCACTTCCTAGAGGAAACAGCAAACACTGTTTGGAGAACTTGAGAAGATGAGAAATTTGCACAACAATATAGTTGTTTATAAGCCGTATCATTGGTGGTGGTTGAATTATTTTTCTCTCCTTTTCCCATTTTAATGAAAGTTTCTTTCTCAAATAATGGTAAAAAAAGGATCAAGTCATTATTACTGTGGGGTTAATTTGAGCCACAATTATGTAAGCTGAGAAACAGTTGAAAATTGGAAGTTTCTCGTCGTCTTTGAAGATGTCCTTTTTTAGGGGACTTGTTAAGTCTAAATTCCTGTTTACTGTCCAAGAGCAAAACCAATCACCTGTGAATAACTTATGTTGTAATTTTTAATTTTAAATACGTCCAGTTCATTCAGGTCTTAAAACAAACTCCTTCTTTCCTACACTCCCCCCCCCCCCCCCTCCAAGTTAATTTTTATCATCAGGTAAGAGGACATGTTTGTTTTTGTAGCATGAAAAACTTTCAAATACATTGTGCTGGGTTTTGCTTGTTTTGTTTAAGCAGAGGCAAAACAAGGCACAAAGTCAAACTTTCCTGCTTTGAAATTTACTAAACAGCTTTTGTGCATCTCTCAACATTTGCTGAAAGAAAACTTCACTGTGTGACAATTTATTGCATAATAGGAATGGCCTATTTGGCAAACAAGAATTCTCAAATTTACAGCTGAATCTTACAGTTGTTTCCATCAAAACTGTGTTGGTACTCTGGTTGCTTCCACAGCACAAAGGTATTATAAAATACATTTTCATGGGAGTACTGCTGTGTGGATGGTGATCAGTATGTAGTCGAGAAGGACTTGTGCAGTCAGCTAATGGTCTGCCTAGAGAACAACCTGGACTGCATACCACATGCAAGGAAGCTGTGCCATGTTTGATATTTTCCTTGGTAATAAAAAAAATAAAATTCAAATGCACTTATTTAAGGTCAAATTAGACAACTCATGGACGTTTGTGTTGAAACATTTGAGCTACTAAGCAGCTTGGCTTGGATCTCCTGCAGTGTGGTATGTTCTAGTGAATGTTCATGAAGGGGAAAACTAAATGTTAAAATCACCTTGGGGTACTTTGGGATTGATATGTATCAGGTTATGAGCAGCCAAAACCCAGACTAAAGTCTGATTGTTTCAGTATCAAGACGGGTATATCTGAAAGTGGTAACAAGTTGATTTGGTGTATGTATGACAATTGTGCGTATATGGGATATACACCATATATGAATGCTATTTTTCTGACTTTATGTGGACTCTTTGTGATGGACTGAAGAAGTTTGAAGAATTATTTTCTTCAATTAATATTCCAGAGTAGGATTGGGAATAGAGTGGTAAGGGAGAACAATCAAGCTAGCTCCCAAAATGTAACCTGGTCGGGTCAATCTGAATCAACCTTACTGCACAAATTTACACTCTTCTATTTGCAGATTGTATGCAAGTCATGTAGCATATGCTTGACTGTGAATTGGTGGAAATGACCTGCTAACTGCATCAATTAATTACAATTGTTCATAACAGTTCATTGCAAGTATTCAATACTCAGAACTTAAAAATGGATTGCTTAATTTTGTTGGAGACTTTTATTCCTTATTTTAGTAAGCAAAAGTGATATGTCATAGCAGGTTCCTAGTTTGAATTCTTAACTCCATAAGAAATTTTGAATCATTTTTTTTCTTGAGGTTTGCTTCCACGTGCTTAGAATTTATTTTTATACCTTTTCTCATTGCAAAATGAATGGGCTGAAAAATTAATAGCTGCTGAGAACTAAAGAGACACAACAGCAAGTATAGTTAGGTTGGTTTTATTTTAGGCACAAACACTTGTTTATTATGGCTCAGGGACTATTAAAAAGTGGTTTGGAGGTGGAAAAAGTTTAGTACAGTATATTTCATAAGATTTCCTCCCTGTGAATTAAATGTAGTAACTTTTAAAGTGGTCTGTCTGTCCCTCACATTCTCAATGATACCAGTTCTTGCAGCAGGTCAGCTTCTCTTGCAAATAGTAGATTGGGATGTGGAGGAATTGGTTTTTAGTCCACACAGTTATTTAGCTCTCAGTCAAGTAGAGTTAGAGTTTAATATATAATCTGTCCTCTGACTTAGTTAAAAAGACAAAGTTTACAGCATGCTTTTGGGGTTTAAAAAACAACAACAAAAAAGAAAAATACTTGGTTTTGCTGTTTTTTTAGTGGCAGAATGCTCTCTGTACCCTGTTTTAAAGGATTTTTTGTTTCAGTGAAGGAGCAAGAACCATAATTAATACACAGGCCTTCCTGATGCCTTAGTTTTCTCTCTATTATTTGTGAGAGGAACTTGAGTAATATGACAGTAACAATTGCAGAACCTCCCCTTGGAGACATAAATCTATAACGGATGGGGATTTGAGTGAGGTTCACACATGAACAGTGTATTATGCAGTGTTGGCCTGATTTTACTGGATGTATTGTGTTTGAACTCCTTTCAGTCCAAAGCATGACAGAAATACCTTTCTCTTCCTACCTGTGTCTTTTTTAGTTGGATGCTGTTTGATTCTTCACCATAGATTTACCATCTGTAGAAAACTACGCTGCCCCAGGTTATTACTTTATTATTCAAGAGAGTGAAGAATATAATCTACTTTTTGAGGAGGAAGGGAAGTAAGATGAGAAAGTTAATAGATGTCGATGTAATTCATCAGATCTGCAGAGATACTTTTTAATTACTGCTTGCTTGATTGGAGTTTGTTGAAGCTGATTACATTTTCCCTCATGAGTATTAGTATTCCTTTTATTTGTAAGTTAAACGGACTGCACGGTATCGTTTTGACCTTGCCTCAATAGTAGCAGATCCCACAAAGGATATGTAATAGAACTCAGCTTAGTGAGATGGTGCCAAGTACATGTTGTGCAGTAGTCTCCACAGGGATTATGCAGATGCTTAAACTTTAACACATGCCTAAATATCAAATCACGCTCACTTAGAACTAGGCTTCAAATCTTCAAATTAGCCTGAAAGTGTATCAGTGGAAAAAACTGTTTTCCTCAGCCAGAAAAGTATTTCAAGTTACACAAATATTATTTCACAAGAGCTGACAAGTGTTTCTTGGATTATCATTAAACCTAACAAACATGGTCTTTTGAGCAAAAATGTACTTTTAAAATGTATATTCTACATGAATTTAATTTCATGGTTTAATCCCTTAGCATAATTGCACTGGGTACTCACAGGCATGTATAGAAGAACTCATTTGTGTTTGGGAATGTTTGTGAGACCTTGTTTGTTTTGGTTTAAGATGTAGGTTAGCTGATTTTGTTTAGATTTCTACAAGGTAAACAAGAACACTTTCTCTTTGTCCTCTAGTGAAAGACCAGATGTTGAACAGGATGAAATATACATGAAATCTTTACCTTCAGTGCAGACTTAGAAATAGTTTAAATGGAAAAAGAGTGAGTAAAAAATGGAGTCTCTCTACTGTAGTGGAGCTCCATGTTTTTAGCCAGTGTAAAGTATCTGTCAAATAACACAGTCCAGTCAAATTGCTCTCATTGTTAAGATTGGTGCTCTACAGAGGTTTATGTGCAGAGGTTTGAGCTGTGGTTATTTAGAAAAAATGATGTTTCAGAAGTTCAATTTATTGTCAAGTGCTTCAGGGTCCTTTGGGAAAAGGTCTTTGTTGTACCAGTTACCTAAAGTACTGTATGTATGTGCTTTAGAGAGGGATATTGTGATGTTGATAGTAAGGCAATAAAAACTGCTTGAGGGAATCAAGCCACAGAAAAATTAAGCTCTCTTGGAAGCAGCTAGATGAGATAACTTCAGATTTCTTTTTAGCCTATTCCTGTACAAACTGGTTATTCTTTTTCCACTTTAGAGGAAGCTATCAATAATTTTTTGCAGCAAAATGAAAGGATGAAGGAAACACTGCCTGTAGCCAGATTTGCCACTGTGGAACTTCAAGAAAGCAGAGCAGTGCATCAGGTAACTGTTACTGCCCCAATGCTGCAAAGATGTCTGTAGACTTCTCACAGAATGTGAAGCACTGCCAGCATCTTTGAAGTGGAAGCAATTAGTAAACACAATGTAGAAGGAAGAGCAATAAGTCTTTGTTTATAAATGTATATGACATTTTGTTGAATTTATATATGTTATGTACTCTGGTTTATTAAAAGGAAGAAAGTAAAACTGGGTTTCTAAAAATACTTCTCTAACAGGGGAATAAGAAAGAGAAGATATTTCAGCAAGGATTCCCTGTTGAAGTTGCTTCTTAGAATCATAGAATGGTCTGGGTTGGAAGGGACCTTAAAGATCACCTACTTCCAATCCCTCTTCCATGGGCAGGGACACCTTTCACTAGACCAGGCTGCTCAAAGCCCCATCCAGCCTGGCCTTGAATACTTCCAGGGATGGAGCATCCACAGCTTCTCTGGGCAACCAGTGTCAGTGTCTCACCACCCTCACAGTGAAGAATTTCTTCCTAATATCTAATCTAAATCTATCCTCTTTCAGTTTAAAACCATTACCCCTTGTCCTATTGCTACAGGACCTTGTAAAGGGTCCCTTTCCAGCTTTCACATAAGCCCCCTTTATGTACTGGCAGGCTGCAGTAAGGTCTCCCTGGAGCCTTCTCTTCTCCAGGCTGAACAACCCCAACTCTCTCAGCCTGTCTTCATAGGAGAGGTGCTCCAGCCCTTCTGATCATCATGATTGTGTATTATTGTCAGGGAGACCATGTAGGGACTGATTCCTGAAAGCACCTGGGAGAATAAAGGCAATTGTGCCAAAAGCTGAGTTCCCCTCCACAAAAAGTTGTCCTTAACAAAAGGACTGCTGGTGAGCCACACAGCTGAAGAATTTTGAGTCTCTTTGCTCTTTCTCTCCTTGCACTTTAAAGGAGGAGCATGTAGCACACAGTAACTTAATGAAAATATTTTATTAAATTTTCAAAGTGAATCACTTTTGGTGGTTTTAGGGAAGGGGAGGAATTGGGAGAATGTGTAGGATCCATGACCTCTACACATGCAGTGATTAAGTAGATGAAGACCTTATGAGGGGTGAGCAGTCCTGGTACTTCCATCACTTTTCTTTGGGGTCCATCACTCTCTACTGGTAGCTATGTTCTTCTTTTTCAATAGTGGATTGCAGGGCTCGGGTACTGTTTCCTTTGGATTTTGCTCTTTTCTGTGAGCTTGGAAGCAGTATTTGATGACACTGCTATTTAATTAATGCCTGTGAAAAAGGAAATCTTTACAAGTGAAGTCTTAGTGTGAACAAGGTATGTTTGGTTCTTACCAATTGCTATTGCTCTCATCTCTGTTCACCTCCTCAGACTAGATGAAAATAATACAAGAAAATAAGTCTGTATTTGCATTGTACCTGAAGTACATGTGCTCCTAGGTCATTAGTGAGTAGGGTCAAATAAATCTGCCCTACTATTCTATACCATAAGTGTATGATATATGGGTACTATGGTATACTGCGAGACAGAACTCTGAGCACATTTTTATGTTGTATAAATTATGGTGATGTGCCATGTACACTTAACATTTAGCTCTTCTCAGGAACTTCTCTGGTACTTTAACCTCCACATACTCCAGAAGCCCTCAAGGCATTGTCTCAATTGTAGCTTCTTGTTTTGCCACCATAATAAAATGCCTTTTTTCTTTTACTGATTTCTGATCTCCTTTGAATGTCTGATAGTAACCTATGAAACACTTGAAGGAAATTCACTGGAATAGGTAAGAAAGGAAAGAAGATGCCAGCTGAGGCTAGACAGTTTGGCTCCTTTGGCCGCTATTTGCATGTTCTTTCTAACATCGCTTAGCTTGCACAGATTCTGCTTCCAGTTGAACTGAAAGCCAACATCACATGGTATGTTTCAAGGTAAATGGGAGATGCATACTTTTTCAGTAGTTTCATGAGATTGACTGGACCTGATTGCAGTCTGGAAAGAAAAGGAGGGAGAAGATGCATGAGATTAACAGAGCGTCCTTAGAGGCAGTGTGGTGTATATTTGTGGTAGCTGAAAGAACAGTTCTGTTCTGCACACAGATTCTCAAGGTATTTTGCTCACGTTTTGCTCTGTAAAGACTAAGAAACCAGGGTGCAGCATTGTCTAGTATAGTGTAAGAGAAATGTAACTGTACTTGCTAAGTCTGACATGCGTCTAATGGCAATGTGAACATAGTGTTAATTACCTGTCCCTTTAGGGTCATATAAGTACTGGAATTGCAACTCCTTATATTAATACTGAACTCAGTTAACTCACTTTGTAGAGATAGGCATAGAAAGGAAACATTGTAATGCCAGTAGCAAAAGATAAAACACTTGTATTGATCATAGGATAGGCTAAATCATCTCTGCTGGATTTGTGAAAACTTCCAGTGAAAAAGATGTTCTGAACAACAATCACACCTGGGAATTCTTCCTTTCTAAAATAAGAGGTCTGGATTTAGGAGGAAATGATCGTATTTTACCACTGAGTGCACTCCTAGAAGAATGAAGTACAACAAAAAAACAATAAGCCTGTATAAAGACTAGATCATGTAAGGTATAGTCTTACTGACAGTATGGGGTATCTATATGTAAATCAAAACTTATGTTTTAAGAAGATGGATTCATTATGTGTCTGGAAGTGAACTTTTCTACTATACAGCAGGTGTGTAGAAGAGGCATTACCAGTACAGGCATACTGACACACTCGTCTTGTAGCGTATATGCACAGGATTTTGGCAGAAAGACTTTTTCTGCTTAAATGTTGAAACTCCTCTTCAGAAGGTAAAAGTGAAGCCAATGGCTTCTGGTGAAGCTGTGTCTGTATTCAGGACTTTCCCTGTACAGCCGCCAGCAGCCATGGATTGCCTACCTGCATGCCTCACTTCCTCTTCCTCCTGTAAGCTCATCCTCAACAAAAGGTATGTTGGCAGAGTTTTGTAGCATACGTTGTTTATAACTGCTTTTTACCTTCCTGCTGTTCATATTTCTATCACAGACAAAAATTTTAAAGGAGAAGTGGCATAGGAACAGCAATATATGGCTGTCTTCTGCCACGGACACACAATAGTTCTAAGTAAAAACTTACTTCCTACCAAGAAAAAGTGATTGCATGGATTATTGCTCTTCTGCAAAAAGTTGTTAATTTTATATGATTGCAGCTGGACTGCTAGTTATAAAATGCATGTAATGTATTTATACCTTTTTCTTTGGGTGAATCTGCTTCAACAGGTTATGGAGAAACTCATCTTCACCCTAAGTGTAGGTAGGCATCTAATCTGGTTAATGTGAAATCATATACTGTCTTGTAATACAGCTGGTCTGTAAAGAACAGTGACTCGGGGGAGGGAGGGGAATAATCCATCTTATCTATTTCTTTTGCTGCTGCATGTTTCTGAGAAGTTCAGTTGTGAAGGCTTTGTGGGATTGTATTCAGCTGTGGTGGGAGAGTCTGAAGAATATAAGTTAGTTACAAGGGAAGATCCAAGAAGAAGAAAGTTCTTGGATGCAGATGTACTTTCCATGGCCTTCCAGAGGGACCCCAAAGTGGAGCAGGTCACTGGTTTTTCCTTGACCCCATCCCATACTCCAAACCCAAGTCTCTTCACAAGAATTTGGTTCTGACTGGACCAAACTGTGACACATTTTCGTTTTGAGCCCTGTGTTACCTCTCCCTGTTCTTTTTCAGTCCCCTGCTCTTAGTCCTGTGATGCCTTGAAACCATAACGGTTATCACTTCTGGTGCCTTAGGTTCCTCGGAGTATCATCAGAAACACTAAAAATAAACTGTGGGAGAGATTGTCTTGTTTATGTACTTAATCAGTTACTATACAGTGGGCATTTAAAATCAGTGGGGCTAAGTGCTTTGTAGAATGGGAATAGATTTAAAAAACACTTCAGGAGAAGAAAATGTTTTTTTGGTATATCCTGATTTAAGTTCTCAATAATCTTGATGCTCTAAAAATGGTATTTAATTTTTTGCATTTCTGAAGTCTTCAGGATGATATTTTTGCTGTGAGATTTAGAATTCAATAGGAATCAGGACCTTAAGAGAATTTTTATATTCTTTAAAATGGTGATGCATAATAAAAACTGACAATGTTTTTAAATTCTGTTGAATCAATTTGTTAGGATCTATGACTTGTTATCTTGTTTTAATAATTGATTGGCAGGTTTGGACCCAGAATGAAGTGAACATGGTTGACCTTTGTCACAACTTCTTAAGATCACAGTATAGTAACACCTTTTACTTCCTTCTCCCTCAAAGAGGGGAAGAGAACTGTGAAGTGCATCTCTAATTCATTGCTCTTAGACTGAACGGTGGAAAGGATAGGTATACTGTTGTCCAAGGGTTGAGGGAATGGGTAGCTCTGAATTAGTTGCCTCTTAGGTTATATCTTTGGATACCTGCATAGAAAAACAAAAAAAAATGTGAAGAATTTTAAATTCTAACCTCAGCTGATTGGGAAATGTTCTTTTCTGCAACAAAATTTTATCGACACTGAAAAGTAGAACGATTTACATTGCAATTTCATTTGAAAATGAAGCACGTTGGATTTCAAAATAACTGTCATATTAACTTTTTTTTTTATGCCCTTGTTCTTGGTTATGGCCTGACTAGGCTTTATCATTTATGCTCTATCATGATTCCTTCTGCTGAGCAATCATGGTGAAGCACAGGAGTCTTTGTTCTTGTCCGTATAGTGGTTCTGAGACCAGGCTATTGGGAACTGGAGTTCCAGGCACTTGTGTTTAGGCTACTGTGCCAGTGCTTTCAAGTATAAGTACTTTGATCTCCCTGTCCTGATTTTAATCAAACGCTGACTTTTTCCATGGATGCAGATGCTTTTTTATTTATTTTTTTTACTTTTTGTAGAAAGTGAATCTTAGGTGAAATAATTTCTTGGGGAAAGCAATACTTTAAAGGGAAGATTTTCCTTTAGCTTGCATTTTAATTAGGTTTTCTTTATGCTTTCCACAAATGTTCTTCAAGCTTTCATGTACCAAGTCTTTATGTGAGCTTCTGTGTATATTTTTCTTTTTTTCATTCTTCTGCTTGACTCTTCTGGATCTGTGTTTAAGAGGGGGAATATGAGAGGCTTTGGGGAGTTACCTACGGAAAAATGCAACTTATACTCCAAAAAGAATGCTTTTGTCTAGTGAATATTCTTAGGTTTCCTTTTAAGTGCCCTGGGAAAAGCTTGTGCTTGTATTCCGGTTTTGAAATATAGTATAATATAGTAGCAACAAGTAGGTTTTAAAATGGATTTAAAGTGCTTTATTAGTGGGAGTACTAACAGAATATCTTTTTCTTGGGACTTAACCCATAGATGCAGTGTTACTAAAGATGTATGTGCAAAGGCAGATTTTGACTGTATAAACTTCATGTTTTTATCAAACTAGTAAAAAAGTTTTAAAAAAATCTGACCACTAGAGTTTTTTCTTGGGCTATAGTCAGTGTTTGACATTTGAAATGCAAGTTGTTACTGAAATTTGACTCAGGTTTTAGTGTGTCGCTTCTGTTACATAGATAATGTTGGGGGGGGTGGAACTTTTTTATGTTTTCTGTAGGGCTTTGCAGGCATGATGTATACAAAACTGCTCTGAAAAGGATCTTTTAATTGACAGCAGCTGAATAAATTCAGAAGTGTAAACTACAGAGATGATAACTTATTGTGCTTACATTTTATTTAGCAAGATCCACTTTTTCAGCAACCAACATGAGACCCGATGAGAAATGAGCTATCTTCATAGTGAAATTTCCCACCAGCTCAGGTACCAAATGCTTCATAAAACTACAAGTTGTGTTCATTGACTGTCATTGACTCACTGTCATTTTGATTGTATGACTTCATTGCGGTGTTTCACTATGGTACTTTTAAAACAGAAGGCAGCCTATAAAATGTAAGAACTAGGCAATGCTGTTCATTTGGGTCTCTTCACACTCTTAGGCTGTGCTGTAAATCATCATTAAGACTGCGTGACAGTTCCCTTTGACAGGCGTGTATTTATTTGCTAACTTGCTTTAACTAACTGTATTAAAGGTCTGGCTCAAGCTGAGTTCTAGAAAGTTTTTGGCAATAGCTCAGGAGCTTCTGAAAATGAGGTTAGGAAAAAATATTTCCGTATTAAACAAGGAAAACCTTTTTAACATACTATAGTATACCTTTATTATGCAAGGGAAAGAAAATAGTTGATGCAGGTTTGGATATATATTTGCCTTGAAAATTCTCTGAAATGTGGACTTTCAAGCCAAAAGTAACTAAGTGAAGGGAGGATTCTTCCAAGGAAAGCAGTTTGTGATTGTGTAATTACAGTTTCTCAGAGTGGATGCTACTCCATGTGGTATTGTATCAACAATTTTCATAAAATGGAGTGGGCTATTATGTGTATAAGGAAGATGAAAAGAAGATTCATAGTTTTTATGCAGATGACACAGTTTGCACTTAAAAAGCTGCTCTAAAAGCCTGAAGATATTTTTTCTGTCTAGCAAAGTTGAAAATTGAAATGTTATCCATAAAATGGAATTACTGACTTCTCTTATGTTTCTCACTTTCCATCTTTCTGTTTTAAAAATGAAAAAGAAATTAAGAATAGAAGAAAAGGAAAATGTAACAATGTAAAATGAGAAGACTGAAATTCGAAAAAAACCCACCCAAAACACACCAAAAAAAACCAAACAACAAAACCACCACCATTCCACAACCAGCTTGCTCGCTTTCAAAATCTTTAATTCTTTAATTCTTTACAGTTTGTCTGAATATTATCTGCATCTTTCAGTCAACTGGGTTTCTTGATTATTTTCACGAGGGATTTTAAAATTGGAGAACAGCGTTTTCATAGGATTGGGCCCTCAGGCTCTGTTCCATATATTTTCCATTAACCTGTGAGTAAGAAATCGCTGAATTCTCTCTGGTATCAGCATGACAACAGCTGCTGACAATGGCATGTTTTATGCACTGGTTTTGGGAAATGCTTTTAAAAGGGAAGTCTTTCCTGAGCACTAGGTAGCTGCTGTAATAACTTTCCATTCCCAGGATTGCTTGTAGCATTTTAAGTGCACTAGCATTTTACTCCATTACAGTGCTGCAGATCAGTGTAGTGAAAATGCTAAAGAGATAAGGAAGTGGTTATTTCCTCCAAAAAAAGCAATTGCTTGCTGACAGTTACTCTTTCTGTAGTTATCCATGATGATTTAGGTAGGGTAGCCAGGATGCACCAGGAATGTATGTGTTTAAGGAAACATGTAAATTGAGTAGTGGGAGGTTCTTTTAGGGCGTTTAGAATTCATATTCCAAATCCTATATATTTCAGGTAGCCTGAAATAAAAATATAAAGGTGATAAATCTTATTGACACCTTTCATCTAACTATTTTGGAACCCTTCTTTAAGAAGCTGGTTTATTGGCTTTGTGATGTTGATTTACTTTGATATTGGGAAGGATGTTTTTTTCTGTGCCTGAACCTACACCCTTTGAAAACAGAGCTTGTACAGACTTCAGTGGTGCAGGGCTAAGGCCTTCTGCTTTATATTTGTTGCTTAAGTGGCTCTTGTAAGTGCTTCTCATGAGGCAACCTACTGATGATTTGTACAAATGTACTTTTTATTCTAAATAAACGCTGAACCACCTGTATTGCACCTGGGCTCTTTGTTACCCATGATACATCATTCAGAGCCCAGCAAATAACTCACCCCATCTAGCACAGGTGGAGGCTCAGGTTCATTGGAAAAAGTTGCTTTAAGTGGAAGGTGAACAGGTGCAAAATGATGCAGATGTATTCTCAGAATGAATGTGTGATTTTGACTTAGTATTTGATATTCCCAAATTAGGTAGTGTTTTTTAATTGTGATTAGTGCAAAGGAACATAATGGAACTTTCGTCTCTTAATTGGTTGACTACACCTTAAAAATTAGTTAATCTTTACAGGTGATTAATGATTTCTGTGACATTTGTTACTTTTTTATATACTTCATTGTCTGGAAACTAGCTGCAACTGTCTCATGTGCTATACATTGCAGTACCTCTTAAATAATGAGGAATAGTAAAATCCTTCTTCAAGCTCTTCATTGATTTTTGATTTATCCTCAAATACCTCCTTTGTTTTCTTTCACTTACTGTACATGTGTACAATGGCTGCTTGTGTAGATCTGGAGCTTTCTGTGGTCTCTGAGGTTTGAACAAATGTAGTTGTGTTGCAACTTGTATATCTTTCCTAACCCACCCCCTCCAAGGGCTGCTGTCAAAGGGAAGAGCATAAATCCTGCCATATTACTTGGGTGACTGAAGGAGAATGAAGGCAGTGGGTTGATCAATATTGAAGATGTGCAGCTGTGGCCTTGCTTCAAAGGCAGTAGGTTGAATGACGTGGACAATATGCAGGTATAGCTCATTCCCGCGAAGTGTTTAAATAGCCCTGAGGAGTGTGGGCTGAACGGTTGGATGGAGGAGGAGCAGTGTGGTCTGGCCTCTGGAGGAAGGAGATACAGCACAGGCAGAGGATCTGATGTATGGTAAAAGCCTTGTTGCAGTTTGCTAGCTTGCATGTGCTGTGACAATTGGTGCCCTGTGTGAGGCACACTGATTTGGGCTAGGACAGGTGAGCTACCACAAAGAAAAAGAACAGAAGTAGTTGTTGAAATAAATTGTGCATCATGTTATGTAAATGTGAAACAACAAAGACTAACTGTTACTGTCTGATGAATTATCCATGAATAAAAAAAATAAATAATAGTGAGCTAAATTATTCTACACAAACATTTGAAAGGCATTACTTGACAACAGTGTGCTAGAGAAGGGAAGCAATATTTTTGATATTTTTTTTTTGTAATGGTAGTGTCCATTAGACTTGTTCTCTGTTTGCTTTCATTCATAGATATCTAAGGGAATGTGAGGATACATAAATACAGAAAGTCAAATTCTTCATCAGTGACAAGCCCAGTATGTCTGGGTAATTGAGGTTAAAGTTGATGCTACTGCTCTTATAGATGTTCTCTATTTGCATATGGATTTTACTTTGGAACTGCCAGTGATATGCTGTGAAGTAACAGCAAAAGCAATGAGTGGTATTGGTTTGTTTATATTAACCTTCAGTGGATGTTTTAAGAGATTTAATGAGTCCTTATCTTGTGTGGATAACAACTTATTTTACTGAAGCTTGTTTTCATAAACAAAAAAAGAAGTTTGTTTTCTTAAATCTGTAATACTCAAAACTCAGGGGTCTCAGAACCCACAACTGCCCTTCTGAACAGCCATATGAGTCAACTAAATAGTCTGGTCTAGTGGTGTAGGCTATCTTCAAATAACACATGGTAGAATTGAACTGAAGACAGAAATTGTGACAATGCTATTTTCTATCTGAAGAGGAACAAAAATATTTAGAAACGGATTGTCTTAAAATTCCGAGGGCTTAGCCCTTGGTTCCTGCCACATAAAGTGGACAGTTTGGGGGCTGGTTGTTTGCTATTTAGCAGTGATATATTGTTCACTTTTTTAGGCTTTTTGTAAAATGCCACTTGGAAATAAGAGATTGTTTTTTTAAAATAGTGCAGACCAAGGGGAAATAGGGGTCTTGCACATGAATCATGAAGTGTTACTTTCATAATATACTACAACAACAAAAATAAAGCCATAATTGACATTATTGTTTCCTTAAGCATCAGGATGTTCCTCTTTGAATCAAGCTTATTTGTCATGTGACAAGCGAATCTACTGTTGGACAACTTGATTTATTAATAGATTCTAGAAGTCTTATTTTGCAGAGATGATGATTATAAATTCATAATTCACAGAGGCTATCCCTAGATAGGCAGTACATATGTTGCCTTAGTTTTGTCTTAGTTGTTTAAGATAAAGGGCTAACAGCTTTTAACAGAATATCTTTTTATTCCCTAATGTTGTAGACATGTATGAAAAATGTGAAATCATGGAGCCAGATTGCATGACCTATTCAATAAAAGAAGTATTCATACTTAATCGATTTGCTTTTCATAGGAAAAAGTAAATATGGCAGCTGTGAGTAGCTGCTAATAATCTCCAGCAGATGGAAATATTGCTACAACTTTCCTGATTTCAGTATCTTGAAGTTTTGCTGTTTCAGGGAAGCTCATGGTTCTTTCCTTCTTTCTCATATGTTAACTTGTTGACAGCCATAAATCATAAACCCGTATTTTAAATACGGAATACAAATCTAATGCTTTTTTTAAGCTTTCACTAATTCATATTTATGAAATTTGCAGAAATATATAAAGTAAAATCAAAATAGGCACTTCTAATTATGTTTATAATATACTAATCTATCTGTAATTGCTGGTCATCTGAAAATGATACAGAAAGAAGGTGAAACTGGTTTTCAGTTTTGATTTATGCTTCAGTTATATAACAAATGATGATGGGGGGGGGCAAGGGGCGGAAGACTACAGTAGAAATTAGGGGTCATCAAAGATTTCAGTTTATATTATGTGCTATAGGCCAAAACTAGGAATGTTGCACTTAAAAAGAAATTGAGGTTTCTTAGAATTATTTATGGCTCTGTAATGATTCATAATAAAACTAAATAAAGGATACACTATGTGTATCTCTAAATATGTATACACACATATATATAAAAGAAATAGAAAAAAAGGTGGATAGGTATGAAAATATATAGTAGAAAAATACATATAAAGAAATATACATGCCATATTTGTAGTCGATATACTAGTGCCAATAAACACACATAAACATATTGGTAAATAAAACCCCAAACTAGAATAATATAGGACTGTCCAAGAAAATAAGACTGGACCTTATCTTGTTGGTTTGACCCCAGGCAAATCAACTTGTACATATTCATTGCAAAGCTTGGTCTGAACTGTTTTTGAATAGTTTAGTTTTTGATAGTCCACTGGTTCCTCCACTGTTGGCTCCAGTGCTGTCTTGACTCTTAAGTAATTACAGCAATCACCTGGATTCATAACCTGCGTCTTTCCTTTTTTTAACTTCGGCCTGTCTTTAACTATCCTAACTACAGCTTATACAGGGAAGACCTGTAGAGGAATGAAGACAGTGGATTAATTGGCATTGATAACATGCAGCTGTGGCCTTGCTTCGAAGGCAGTGGGTTGATTGATGTGGATGATGTGCAGCTGTAGCTCATTCCCACAACATAGTTAAATAGCCCTGAGGAGTGTGGGAGAAGGAAGTCCTGGGTGAAGAGAAGCTCCGTATGAAGGAGGTGCTGTGGAAGGAAAACCCGAACATAGCAGATAAGAAGGAGCATGGTCTGGTCTCTGGAGGATGAAGCGACAGCATGGACAGTAGCATCTGACCAACGGTAAAGACTTTTTGCTGCTTGCTAGTTTGTGCTGCAAAAAAGAATTTGTTCTCATCTTGACTGTAACTGTTCTGACATACTTGAAGTCTACTGTTAGGTCAATACAACTATGTGCTTCTGGCACAAAATGATAACTAAATAGGTCAACCATTGATGTTCTTCCCATGCTTACTTACTGCCATGTGTATAGGATGCTGAGGTATAGGGATAATAAATGTCAGTTCAACTGATGCAAAACAAATCTTATAGGAGCCCAGCTGTTTTGCAGGGATTCTGGATATAAATACCTGGGGATCTCAGGAGGGAGAAAGATGTTTTATTGGCTATCTCTCAAATGCACGGTTTCAAATACTGAATTCTCCTGGTCTGTTTAGTCCTTTCTGCTTAAAGTTATATTTCTCCAGATTAAGAATGAAGGTGCTTTTATACTACTTATGATCAACCTTGCTAAGTGTGACAATAAATACATTTGCAGTAAGAAGTTTGTAGACCTTTGGGGAGGGTGGGAAGGGAGGCCTAGGAGAGTTATAGAAAAGATTAATTCGCTGATGAAATATTCCATGAACAGAGTAAAGGAAAAAACTGAATAAATTAATTGCTACAGTGGCTTGGTTTCCATCTGCACTGGCAATGACGTTGTTTATTCCAATATCACTTATGAATTAATTTAGAAACACCTACAGTATTTAAAAAGCTGATAAGGTCAGCCAATGTGAGACTGCTTTGAAAATCCCAGCATGAATTTTTCCATAGAACATCAGATTGTCAAAGAAGAGGGAGAAAAACCATGCTTTTCAAATGTGAAGTTGTTGCACACGCTATTCTCATGTTAAATTGTTAATAATTTTTATGGAGTTTTAGGTAGTTAAACAGAAATGTATACTAATACTGATAGATATTTTTAAGCACAAATATGTTTTCTATTCCAGTTTTTAAGCCAAAAGAAGAGTGGTGAAATATTGCCAAATGTCTATATGTTAAAAAGTTCTTTTTGAAATTGCACAGTAATTTGAACAGATGTGTTAAATTCAAATATCAAAGCCTTCTGTGCACTTGTACATTAATCTCTGCTTTGAACACCACCCATAGTTATTTTCTTTTCCCTCCCTGGGAGATCAGCGTTTGTGGATTCCCAGCAAAGTAAACTTTAGGATCTGCTTCTCGCTGTTGTGGACTGTTCTAGTTTCTGGTGGTTTCAGGTTGGGAACAGTTAAACAGCAAAGGAACAGTGAAGTAGTTCCTTTAGGGAAAAAAAAGGTGTTTGTTTTTCCCTGAAGGAGCATATTGCTTTCAGATGTGGGCTCTAAGATTCATGTTACTGTCTTTCGATCTTCTGTTCTATGTATGCGCTTGCATTTTTATATCTTCTGTAGATGCTTAGTCAGAGAATGCATATCTTGATTCCTCAGAAAAATGAAAAAGACTTGGTCTACCTTGAATCACGATTACTCAGGCCCAGTTTGACTGCTAACTATTTTTTTTTGCTTTCAATGCAGTTTCACTGTATGCCATCAGAAAATGTGTGGGGTTTTGGGGGTGACGGGTGGCAGTGGGCATACAAGTCATATCTTTATAATGATATTCAGGGTTTGGATTGTTGAAGGAGACAGGAGTAATAGGAATTCTGTTGTTTATCTTGTGGCCTAAACTTAATTTCAGTTACACAATGAGTTTTACAGTTTTTGCTAGAGTTCATTTAGATGTGTGTATGGTATTGGGCAGTTCTAGGAAAAAAAATCTTTGCGTGTAATACTGTAAGCAATGGATGTTTTGTAGAGGACTTCATTTTACTAATATGTTACATCCTGTCAAAATTGAAGCTTCCCCAGAGAGAGGGGAAGAAAAGCTGGCTGTTTGTTCTCTAGGCCTCTAGTTAGCAGAGGGGAGTAAAAAAACAAGTGATTGGACAAAATAGTGGTGCAACCTCAGGAGACATGTGCATGTCTAAAAAAAATAATTATGCATGCGTTCTCTGTTGGCTTAAACTGCTATCAAGAGGCATTTTAAACAAGGTGAAATTTGTCATTTATTGTGGACTACAACCAAAGAGAACTAATTATTAGGAAAAGTTTTCCCCTGTGGACTGCAAAATCAGTCTTTAGGTCAGAATAAATGATAATGAGGAAGTATGGTTATTAAGTCTAATGCATGGTTTCTAGAGAATAAATATAAAAGGTCATTCAATAGGGTATTACCATACAGAAGCTTTCAAACTTTCAGATTTTGATTTAGTTAATACAAGATGCTGAATATTTAACAAATTTGCACCCTATATGCTTCCTTATCTCTGATGAATCATTAAATGAGAACATGTAATTCCCAAGGAACTTTAACATGAGGATAGAAGGGAAACTCTTTCTTATAAAAAACCCCATCTCTTTCTGTGAAAACCAAACTGATAATAAATAATAACACTAAAAATCCTCAAAACCCAAATAAAATATTTCACTGATAGTGATGGCTGGTAAAGTATGTTGCATGCAGGAAGTGAGAGCCTTCTTAGGCTCTCTTGAGCACAGAGATAACTGTGGCTAGAGAACAAGCTCAGGTTGATCAGGCTCTGTAGTGGTTATATTTCAGGTGGTTCTATATTGGAGAAGGCTGATGGCTTTTGTTTTTAATGCATTGTGCTTATTCTGTATACCTTAAGTCACTTAGAATCTAGCCTATTTAAAAACTACATGCTATGCCAGATCAGCTGGCAAATGTAATAGGAAAGAATAGTTTGGGGGTGGGGAAGAAAAGTGATGTATGCAAATAAAAGCATTGTATGCTCTCTGCAATTCAAGACTGGCCACAGCGTGCTTTTGGTTTTAACATGTTTGTTAAATTTGTTTTGTTTGGTTTTTTTAAACTTGGGATGAGTTTCTACAAACACCATAAGCAAGACATTGAATGCTTTTCTAGCACTCTTGTCAGGTGCCTAATTTTAAACCTCTGTTGCAGCATAACTGCATTACATTTGACCATGAAGATCAATTCACTACCCTGCTTACAGAATTACTTTGCATATTGGGAACAGGGTATTCTTCATTCTTCAGGTCTTTCCTCGCATGCCAGCAGGTATTCCTTATCTAATAGTTCTTCTTGTTCCCCTGTGGGCAGTTTCCTACATATTTTTGGAAGGGTCCTGCCCTTTAAAGGGAATATCTTGAACTGAAATTAGGTTTCAACGAGACTGAAGGTCTTTATTAGATTTCAGACATATGCTCTTGAATGCCTTTGAAAACTTGAGTCCAGTGGCGTACAGAATCCAAAACAGCTCTTCCACCATGCTGCCCACTATAAGATATATTTGTGAGCTTCAGTGTGTAGATGAAGTGGAAATTACCTACTGTGATTCATTAATACAATTTTCCTTATTATTTATGGATTAATGTTTAAATACCTATTTATAACATTTTACAATTGTCTTGTTTCCTTTCCCCTCCATCCTTCCTTCAACCAACAGTGTTGGTTTTTTGCTGTGTGTTACAACTCCCTTTAACTCTACAGAGGTATTGGGGTGAAACACAAAACTTTTTCATTACTGCAGGTAGACATGACTTTGCTCTAGCCTTCCAACTCAAATATAGTATGAGAGATACTCAGTACCTGTTGGATCCATTTCTGATTTACATGTTATCCTTCAAACTTCTGAATTTGTTCATTTGCAATGTGGATTTGCTATAGTTATAGTTGTAAATAGTTCTAAATTGGGACTGAAATGTGAATGCTTTATTGAACTTTACCATATACCATATACACACAATGCCAAATACCATTTTCAAATAGAAATACCAGTGTAGCTGTGATAGCTTTGTGTAGGATGCATACCAAATGTGGTTTACTCTTTTATGATCCAAAGAGAAATGCTTGTTTAAAAATTTTACCCATTAGTATTTCGCTCATAGTTTGTTTTTTCTTTTTGCAAAGCATCAAATAAGAAACCACTTGGGCAAGCAGCACTAATTTGAAGTTAAGATGTTCAACTTAAATATAGGAAAATCAGGGTTTTAATTCTTGTCCTTCCCCGTGAGCTTTTGTGTGATTTGAGGAGTCGGTGCATTTCTTTTCTGATTGAGAAATGGCCGTGTTCCTGGAAACTGATTTTATGAAACATTTTCCAGCTTCTTTTGGAATGCAGTTTTGATTCAGCATGTGTTTTCAGAGTAGTTCTTGTAACAAGCTTTTATCTGACAACTTGTTAACTGTGTTTGGAACAAAACAGAACTAAAGAACATAGCACTGGCTGGGATCTCCTGGATTGTGGCATCCAGGTGGATAATAACTAAATGTTAGCTTTTCATTTGTCACATTCTTTTGGCGTACTGAAGTATGTAAAAAGGAACATGATTGATGTATGTCTGGGGATTTCTAGCTAGTTTGGAGTGGAAACTTTTAAATTTATTTCACATTTGAAAGTTTTGAGCTATATGACCCTTCCCCTGAAATCTCTGGCTGGTACCAAAAATATGCTGAGGTGTAAGGTACACTTATATAGAGAAAATTAAGGGAATTGGAAATACTAGTCTTGCCGTTGTAGCACCAAAGTATACTTCCCCCCCTCCTTCTTTTGTCACAGTTCTCACAAAGTACAGGGAGTACTGGTATTTGAACCAAGGTGGTCTTCCCTTCTAATTTTTTTTGCTTCAGTGAGAGTCAGTGGGAATGTGATGTTGGTTTTGAGCGAGTAAGGTCATCTTTTTTGACCAAAAGTTCTGAAGCTGAAGAATCTCTGTAAATGGTACAGGAAAAGCAGGCACAGCTGTGCTACCCTGCTAGCAGAAACATTTACATAGTCTTGCATCTGCTACAGTCTGTGTTGAAACAATGAAAATAATGTTAAAGTATTATGTATAGCATGCTGACTTCTTGCTTTAGGTCATATCATATGAGAGTTCATTTATGGTTCAGTTCTTGATCTAGTTATCTTTTTGCTGTCAACTTTTAATATTGTCAAGGGAATACAAGAATATGCCACTGCCAAATCCAGTCATGCTGTTGGTATTTCACTTGATTTCTACCATCTTGTTATAAATGTAAAGTCTTGGCAGACATGACTGGCACTGAGGAAGCATAATAATTCCTCTTTGCGTTTTTGGATACTGTGGTGATAAGAAAATGGTTGGAGAAGCCAGGTTTGAGTATTAGCTTTAAAGGAAGTGGTGCTAATGTCTGTGGAATTTAAGTTAATTTTCCCCATTAGTGTAATGCCAACTAGGCGAAAGCTTCTGCTGGTGTCTGTGCTCCACATCATATGTAACAGAAGATGTGGTGTCCAGTGCATCATTTAGGTGGAGAATCAGTGCAATACAGATTTTGCTGGTAGTACCATTGTTACGAAGCTTTCCTACCTTTTCCCTCCACTTCAGCTTCTTAACAGCATTTTTGAATTTGAACTGTTTAGAGTACAGTTTTGTTTCTCAGGCAAACTTAAGGCCACAGAAGTTCAAATACTTACGTATTTACAGGAACATAGCCAGATTAGGTGACGTACTCAATCCTTAATGAGGTATTGAGGATATCTAATATCAGGATTGAGTGAGAAACACACAAAAGGGAATGGTGATTGCAGTTGGATTTACCCATTTTAATTGTAATTTACTTGTAAATCAGTAATTTCTTCAAAGTCCAGGTGCTTGCTGTAATGAGCTCTAGCCTGACACATTCAGTTTGATCGAAGATCTGGCCAGCCTTGTTAAGTGATACTGTGCTCTTGGCACAGTTGCCTATGCAGGTTTAGTGAGGTAGTTCTGAATGGATGTCTTGCATGCAGTAAGTGTATGGAGACACGCTTCAGTAAAATAGGTTTTTACCACATTACCGTCATGTATTCGAGTGAGGAATAATGGATCCTCATTTGTTAGGCAGCATAACGAGAAAGAAAGCAGACTTATTTAAGCATTTATATAAAATTATGTAGGTGTTATACTTCTACTTTATCCTTAGCAATTGCTTTAGAATCTTAATATTTTAGTTGTTTTTCTCGATTTCTGGTTTTTACTTCTGCTTATATTCCCTCAAACTCAAAGCTACAGTAGGAACAGTTCCTTTCAATAGAAGAGGTAGTAATATTATAATTTGCTATTTCCAGACTGAAAATGTCCACTCTTTGAATCTACAGACAAGATTAAAGATCTAGTTAGGAATCAAAAACTTGATTTTTTTTTGCACATCACAAAAATCTTAATACATTTTTTTTTAAGAAATAAAAACATCTAAAAGATGCAGGGAAATGTACACCAAAAGATTTTTTTATAAACACAGTGTTCGTATTATTTGAACATTATTCATATTATTTGAATTATAAACACTTTGTAGACCACAGAGTGCTTTGCTAGAGAGGAAATAGCATCTTAGAGGAAAAATCCTTTTTAAATATAAAATGTATTTGATTTAGTCACAGGTATATATGCTAACGATCGTTGAGTCTTGGGGTGTGTATAGTGTGGTTGTCATCAGCAACTTAACATTAAAGTCCTTAAGTAATTGCAGCTGGTACCATTTGACTCTGGTAAAAGCAGTATCACAGTTCTGCAGTCAGAAGAAGTGACTAATAGTAGGGTTTTTAGTGCCTCCCACTGTAAAACAGTGTGTCTTTACAGAGCTTTCTAAATATATCTTATCACAGATTTATCTTTTCCTACTCTACTGATTGACTCCAATTCTCCTGAGAGATATTTAAATGTCATTTTATCTTTCAGTTGCAGAAATGCTGATAGCTTATCCTAGAATGAAAATGACATTGAACAATATTTTGAAAAGAAAAGGCAGAATTTCAAACAAATTTGTTTTGCTTATGTGTAGCAAGTGGTTAGTTCTAGTATTGTCTGTGGCCATTAGTTTATAAAAAAAAAAAGACACACATTGATATGAGGGGAATATTTAGAGAATATTGGCAGATCATCTTGTAAATTCATGTTTTAAATTGTCAATGTAATGAATTATTGCACTCAAACTGGTTGTTATGCTAGTTTTTCTTCACTGTAGCTGCAAAAAATCCTATTGAATGTATTTGGAAAGGAAGAAACTGGGCACACCATTATGCGTTAACAACAGATATATTCAATGACAGATGGTTATGCATGTTGAGTGTAGTTTTAAGCTATAATTGGATACTTATGTAAATATGCTTAGTCAAATACGTGTAATTAACCTATCTTGGTATGCAGGCTAACTTAATAGGTCAGTCCAGGGCTCAAAGATGTCAAAAGTTATGGTTATACTGGACATAACTTTTTCTGTTGCAACTCTTATTAGACAAAATCCAAATAGAAGCATTTGCTGTTTCCATTTTTTGCTGTTCACTGCAAATCTTACAGAATCAGATGAAGACATAAATGACGTGAAACAAAATGCCATAGGAAGTGTTTGTTTTATTTTTAAACTTCAAGCCATGATATGCTTATGAGTGAGAGAATGAAAAGGAGCCACAGGTGGCATTTATTCTTAACACAGTTGGTAGCTTCTTTATTGTAATGAGGTATAATAGTAGAGCAGGAATTTCTAGCTGAAGCCAGTAAGGTGGTGAATACTAAGCAAAGCCTTGAAAATTGATATGGTTGACTGATTTCTGCTCTTAATAAGGAATATCTGGAATTCACTTTTAACTATAGCGGAAAAAAAAGTCTGAGCACAAGATGTTCCTGCTTCTTGATGACAAACAAACCCAAGCTGCAGAAATACAAGTTTGCTGTGCTCATGCTTTTGCTTTCCTACTTCTGTGGGGAGCAGAAAGCCTTCATTTTCCATTCATACTATAGCAAAAGAGAAAAGCGGCAATGCTGGAAGAGCTGCTGCTCATGTTCCAACCAAGTTTGATTAGTTCCTATATTAACATGAAACTTGGCTTATTTCTTTAAATTAGTCCTGAGTGTTGACCTTGTCAAAACCATGGTAACTGTGTTGTGTTCTTGTATTTCTATTATAACTTCAAAAAATGACTGTTAGTAATCACCTTAACGTAACTGTTATGGACTCACCCTGAAAACTGAGCCTCGATACACATAGGCTAAGGCATTCTCCATCATATGGCTAAGAATAAAGAACCCTTTTAATTTTACCATCAATGTGATGTTAGGAGAAGTATAAAATAAGACATAGGCTCCTAGTGTAAACTGGGAGAATACTTTTTTGAATGTTTGCTTTTTTACGTAAACAAATCGTATCAGTTCTGAACAGGAGCCATCTGCTGGCGTAACAGTTTTAATAATACATATAGTTGATATTCTTTCCACATGCTTTACTCTCAGCAAGATGGATTTGAAGAGGGTATGATGATCATCATCTCCTCTTCTACTGAGCATGATCGTGCTCCCTAAAAATGTTTGCTGGCTTCCATACCCGCAAGTGGATTCTCTATTGTAGGTACCAAATGAACAGAAGCCTTTTCTTTTGGCTGTATACCTAATCCTTAGAGAAATGCAGGATTATATGTAGTTCCTATATTTGCATCTCATTGCAAGGTTTTGCTGTCTGTTTGGAACTGCATTCTCTGGAGCCTTGTTTTCCCCATGAACTGAATAAGGATGATAATGTATTTCCAAATTTTGTTCTGAGAGTCAGGTGCTTCATAATTAAGTACTTTAAGTTCAGGCTTTTGGAGTCTTTTGCTGCATCTAGTCTGGAGCCTTGAGCAGTCTCCTGGAGATTTCAAGTTGCTGGGCAACCAGGAGATGCAGTAAAGTTGGAAAATATAATTTTTTTTCTTCATAACTCCTCCCATATCTTTATAAATGCTGATATACGGATTACTTTTTCGATTTTTTGTGCATAATCAGTAAATATAAATGCCAATTTTTTTAAAATGTGTTTGATTTCCCTCAAAGGGAAAAGATTACACATGTACCATTTTTATTGTTGTCATATTTAAACTACACCCTTGGTCAGAACATGAATTGCAGCTTTAATCCATGACCTTTGGCACTTCAGGTACCTTACCTTCTGCATCTATCAGTTTGCAAGGAATGTTGTTTAATGCAATGCTAAACTGTAACTAGCATTTTGTTTCTCTATTTGTAAGGTGAATTTTTCACGTTACCTTAACTTTATGAGCTAGCTACATAAAGAGTTGAGCCCTACAATGTTGCCTACAATTGAGTGTTGACACTTGGGAATAATAATGAATTTATTTCATACAGATGACTCATTTAGAAATATATCGGCATATTTTAAGAAAAATACCAATGTTTTCCTATATAACTGAAAATTGTTTTATAGAGACACTTGGGGAGTGTGTATGAAAAGAAGAATTTTAAGAGTGAAAGAACAGCGTGGAAAGTATTCCATCATTATTGAAGTCCTGCTGTAAAGTAGCTATATTTGTCTGGAATGCCACTTAATGTGACTCTTGAGAATCATTAAATGGTACTATGTTTCTGTAGCTTACAACAAAACTGTACCTGAAATTGTCTTTTGATAGAAGACATCTGAAAGTCCTCTGGAGGAATAAATCAGTTATGGCCTTTTTGTAATGGTTATAAGCCTACAGCTGTGATGATGGGAGATGCAGGAGTGATTTGGTGAATGAGCTTTCTAGTTAACCACAGTGAAGGCTCCAAGTCTCTGTCTGGGAATGACTCTGTTCTGTTCATGCTAGAAGGAACGTTAGGATGAAGAGCTTGAAATGCAGTTGCTGTTCTCATCACAGTTATTTCCGAAAGGTCAAATGCAGCAGTAGGAAGCACCGCTCCAGGTTTTGATTTGTATTCTTTTACGTACAGTCCTTGGCACGAATGTTTTGTGTTGAGAAGGGCAGAGTTCCCACCAAGACAGTATACAATCAATCATGCACTAGACATTGCCAGTGTAATGTATTTGCGCTTTGGGATCAAGCACAGATATTTACTTTTATTTAAGGTTCAGTGAGCTTTGTAGGTCAGGACTATGTAATTGGCTGAACTCTCTGGGGACAGTGGGTGTCTGTACGTGACTCAAGCGTTTCAGTAAGGTAATCACAAGATTATGTGCATACTTGGCTAATGTAAACAGAAGATTCAAACCCAAACTATGTATTGTATGAATGAGATGTCTTAAATCTTTGTAGGATATCTGTACGTTTATTTTGTTCTCTTAAATGCATTTCTTCAGTCCCTAAATCATTTATTGTAGCCTGATGCTTTATGTGCTGCACCTTTAATAACCAAGCAGTGCAGAAAGAACAATTATGACAAAGGATAAAGACTTAATTCTTTTTTGGTATTAGTTTTGTTAAAACAAGAGTAAGTGTGATGTTTTGAGCAATTGAGAGACTGCATCTGCTGCTTATGGAAAAAGGTTGTATATGTATTCCTTTTTCTGACATTGATATAAGAAAAGCATGTAAGTAGTTTAATATTAAACTGCCTCTACTGAAAACATTATTAGAGAACATACTGATAAAAAACTGTTGAAAGCTACTGTGCTATGGGTTATCTTTCTTGTTCACTGTTACCTGCACATTTTCTTCCCTTTCCTTCCAGAAAGCTCTGGGAAAACATCCCAGGAACTATAGTAGTTACCAGCAGGTGCCTGTTCCTGTAATTTGTCTTGGCAAAAGGACACCATAAACTTTTTTTTTTAAGCTGTAGATGGTGGCATGGTGGGACTCTGAGCTTGTTTGAGGCATGTAATTCCCTTTAAGAAGTCAAAAATGGATATTTTTTGTGCCTCATTAGTAGGAATACTGATATACCATCCTTCTTATCGGTGCTTGAAAAATTATTTGTAAATGGAATGTCTAGCATAAAAGCAGATTAAGAAATTTTTTCCGAGTAAATTGTAAATGTCGGAGTTTACAATTTGTTTGCATGATACCTCTATATAACTTTACTGATGACCACCTGAGTTGTCTCGGGTGTTGTAAAGTCAAACTGCTTTATTAGTATGTAACTGTTTTGGTATCTGATGATAATGATGTATTTCAAATGTTCAGAATCAAATGCCCTTGGAAAGAATGACATACTTCTTCTTTTACATTTCCTGAATGTGCTCCAACATTGAGGACTACTGCATAATCATATTGTAACTAGAATATTTCTTTCTCATACTTCAGTGGCAGAAATAAGTTATTTGGATGACAGTCACATAGACTGTGCTGTTGCATATAAGTAATATTCTTTGCAATCAGAGATTGTGCTTTGCCATGAAAATCATTTAAAATTTTTCTCATAACTTAGAGACAGGAACAATACTAGGCGATTTGATTTGATTTCATTTTAAACATATACAGGCTTAGAAAGTGTATTTAACCTTTGATCTTGCATGTGATACTGTGTACGCCAGCAGACAAGTGTAGGAAATGCCAGTTCTTGGTTGAGTTAGGTGAAGTGATGAGGCAGAAAGGCTTAATTATCTGAAACAACATCATTAAGCTGGCCTTACCCTGACTATTGCCTTAGATTAAATCATTCAGCAGAATAGAAAAGCTGGAGCAGAAGTCCATTGGGTCAAATTTCTCTCTTGCTGTTTAATTCCTCAAGACAATCAGCAGTCTCAACTATTTTCTTAGCATCTTTTCATTAAATCATACTTGAATCTTTCATTTAGATGAGCTGTATTAAATTGCAACATGTGAGATCTAAGGTCAGTGTTATCAGTTGAAGGCAAAATACCATGTAAGTTTTGCATATACCTGCTCAGAGGGGAAACCGTAAAGCATAAGCAGGTTTGTGTGTATATGTTCCTTCAAATGTACTGTAAAAGGGACACATAGTAATTTAAAATGTGAAAAGGAAATACAATAAGACAGGCGAAATAGTGATACTCTGTGGGGTTTCACCAGGGTGTATTAAGTGGGTAAAAAACCCTAATTTTGTTGGCTGCAGTCTTAATAGAAAAAACAATGAGAATGGAAGTTGGCTGCCCTCTGTCTTAAGAACCGATGTGTACAGTTGTGCAAACCAACTGTTGAAAAACTTGAAGATCTGGATTTTAAAGGCTTGCAATCACTTCGCCAACTTTTTGTGAAGAAACTTTAAATACAGATAAAACGTATGTTTTGAAACTCACATGAGACATCGGTACAGTTTCCATTAAAGAGTAGTTCTTAATTTTTTTCAAATAAACTATTTTCCCTAGCATAGATGAGTATTTATCTTATTTTTTAAGCAGTGTTTTTTCTGTGCAGTACAGCTAGTTGGTAGTATTGTGTCCATAAAACAGCTGCAGTTGAGCGGCCTTCTCTAAAATGACAGTACTATCAATCATACTTCACTGCTAGCTACATACACATATACAATGTGTTCTCCTCTCTCCTTTACTCCCTTCCTCTTCTTTTCTAGAGATGCCTCTGAAATGTTGGAGAGTGCTTTCCTTTTACCTGTTCCAGGAGACACTAGGAGTAGGTTGTGTGTAATGGTAATAGCTGTTGTGCGAGTTGGCTGTTAAAAACAAGCAACTTCTTTCTGTCTTCTGGGAAATGTTAATACAAGGCTTCTGCTGTCTCCACAATGGAGACTGAGAAGCGAGTGAACAGAAGCTTCTTTTTTCATGTAGTGTGGAAAAGATTGATTTGTTTCAGGATTTGAATAGTTTTAAATATCATGCACTAGGTAACTGTAGTTTAGATCTGTGTTTTTGTTCACACAGAGAAAAGGAAAGTAAAAAAAGTCTACTTTGACATCAGGTATCATCCACTGTGGATTGGGGACAGCAAGGCTGCTAGTAGCTTGTGCATAGCTACTGAACCGGTCTCCCACTTTGGCTATTAATTTTTTGTCCCTCTTCTCCCAAGGAAGACCAAAATCCCAGGTCTCACTTTGTTACTAATGTTAAAGAAATTTGAGATCAGATTGACTAGAAGTCCTGTGTAATACTTATACCTCTGAGAATAAAAGACTTGGCCTCCAAGCTGATTTTTTTTTTTTTTCTTTTTTTGGGGTGGGAGGGGAGTTATTGCAGAATCTCTTGCGCTGTCCACAGTGATTTCCCTGGAGTCTAACTCCAGTTCTCCAGCATGTGAATGCAAGATAATACAGTAATTACAATTTTACACCTGAGGACTGTGGAAAGTCTTAACCTAGTAAGAGTAGCAGGCAAAAGCAGACTGGATTGCATCTGGATGATAGATTTATTTTATGAGAAACATCTATTCAAGTGCTTACTTGCTTTCTTATGTACAGTGCTTATCTCTTGGAGCTGTTACTTTGTGAAATGAGAAAGCTTCCTTTTGTGCAGATCCTCTGGGTATTTTTCCCCAGAAGACTGGAAGCCACACTTGTCAACTATAGGCAGTAGTGACTGTGGCCTAAACATAAATTGCTTAACTGACTTTCCCTAGTAATAAAATAACTCACTGTTGATCTGTGTTAGTGCAGCTGTTCCGTCATCATGCCCCACCCCCCCGCGATATACCAGTTTTAAAGTGAAACTGAGGACTGAGATTCAGCTCTGGTGATTTGCATGATTAGCTTTCATTGAGCACAGTATTAAGCATTGACTGTATAAGACGAAAAAAACAAAGGTATTTTCTCTGAGGAGCATTGTAGCTTAAATATAGAATAAAATAGACTATTTCAGTAGGAAGGGATCTACAGTGATAATCTAATCCAACTGCCTGACCAGTTCAGGGCTGACCAGGTGAAGGCATGTTAAGAGCATTGCCCAAATGCCTCTTAAACACTGACAGGCTTTGGGCATCAGCCACCTCTCTAGGAAGCCTGCACCAGTGTCTGATCATGCTCTTTATAAAGGAATGCTTCCTAACATCCAGTTTAAACCTCCTCTGATGTGCCTTTGAGCCGTTCCCACACATCCTGTGGCTGGACACCAAGGAGAAGAGCTCAGCACCTCCCTCTCCCTTTCATCTCCTCAGGAAGCTGTAGAGAGCAATGAGGTTGACAATCAGTCTCCTTTTCTCCAAAATAGAGAAGCCCAAAGTCCTTAGCCACTCCTTACTGGACATTTCTTCCACTTTTTCCAGCAGCTTTGTTGCCCTCCTGTGGGCACACTGAAGGGCCTTCACATCCTTCTTAAGCTGTAGGGCCCAGAACTGCACATAATATTCAAGGTGAGGCCTCACCAACACTAGATAGAGTGGGATAATCACCTCTTTTGACCAGCTGGTTATGCCATGTTTGATGCACCCCCGGGTGCCATTGTGCCCTCTTGGCCACCAGGACACACTGCTGACTCACGCTGAGCCTGCTGTCAACCAGCACCCCTAGATCCCTTTCTGCAAGGCTGCTCTCCTGCCACTCCTTTCCCAGTTTATACTTGTGCCTGGTGTTACTCATCCCAGGTGCAGGATCTGGCATTTGGACTTGTTAAATTTCATCCCATTAATCATAGCCCAATGCTCCAGTCTATCTAGGTCCCTCTGCAAGGCTTCTTGTCCCTCAAGAGTCAACAGCACCTCCCAGTTTGGTATCATCAGCAAACTTGCTAGGGATGCATTCAACTCCTGTGTCCAGATCATTGATAAATACATGGAAGGAAAATTTAAGGACAGATTAATCTAAGAACAACAATTTCCTTCTATGAGAACAGAACTGGCTGCTGAGAACTTTATTTGCATGTAGCAACAGATAAGATCTGGAGCAAAACCTTAGCTTTACTAAGGTAAGCTGGAGGTACTGGAGGAGATATCCAGTCTCTGCTGTCCCCGCTGGATTGAACAATATTTTTTGTTGAAGGAAGGTTGGATGTTTTATTTTCTCAGTTTTAGTTTTACCAATTACATGTGAACTTTTCATCCTTGGGTATTGAAAGAAAACAAATGGTACTCCTCTCTTCATAGACAGAAGAGTCATGAAACTTCTTGGAAATTAGTTCTGTACATCTTCAGACAATCTTTTGTTCTGACGTTGTCTAGTTTTCAAACAGTTAGAAATGACTGCACTAGTTTTGACATGGTCAAAGTGTCATTTATATTTTTTTCTTACTTTCAGTAAATCGCAACCTCAAAGATGTAAGATTTTATTTTCATCTAGTTACTATGAATGTGAGGAAGAAAAATGTGCTGTTTGTATTTCCCAGCACAGTTCATCTCTACCTAAAAAGAAAAAAAAAGTATTATGCTTCCTTAAAAGAATCCAAACCACCAAAAACTAGAAAAAATACATGTCCTGAGTGAAAGAAATCCTTCTTCAGGTGTTATGCTAAATTAGCTGGGGCAATGAGGAGGCATTAAAAGCCTCAATCCATCCTGTTGGGATTTGGGATAGTTCTGAATATTGTTTTAAAAATAAAAAGCCAAACCCAAAAGTAACAAAAACCCCACCTCCAAAACTATTGAAAGCTGACTTTAGTGTTCAGACATATACTTTGTTCTAGGTAAATGTTAGCCAAAACTTCTGTTCAGATAAATTAATACCTGTGTTGTCACAATCCTCATTTTTAATCTTTCAGAATGTACGCTGGTGAAGTTTTAAGTTATGGCAGGAGTATTATCTATGCAGCCCAGAGAGGATGTTTTGTTAAACAAAAGCGTAGATTTTTTGAAAAATCTGGATTTGTTCTTTTTCACAGATTTCCCACTGTTTCCTATCCTGTACATGGTTATTGGAGCCCTTGCAACTTGCTTAATACATTTCTTGTCATTGCTTTATTCTTCTTAATGTCTGCTTTTAAGAGGGACTCATCATTTCTTCTAAGTCATCACGGGGATGCAGACATTTTTCATGTAAAAGCCTACTTGTAGAAATGTTTAGAAATGTATGTAGTGATCCTTTCATCTTTTTCTTTTTGTGAATATTTTTGTTTGAAAACATTAATTCTATTGATGACAACTTTGCACGCTTCTATCTCTTTAATTGCTTGTCACTCTGCATTCATACCAATGCTGTTCTTTTTAAGCATATCTACACAGAGTAAAAGAAAAATTATCTCTAAATATTACTGTTCCTACCAGTCCAGCAGTATGAAGCGTTTTTTTTCCTCTCCAAACATGAATTTTTGCTTCCTAAAGTGTTACTTCAGCATATTTAGTCCAGCCACTTAGCCATATTTAGGCTTGGGAGCAGGTGTGACTTTAGAAATAAGAACCTGTGAATATACATCTACCTTTTTGTAAATAAATGTACATACTTTATGCTTTCAAGTTAGCTAAGGATGGAAAAAATGATAGAATTATTGCTGTTAGATGAAAATTACAGCCATGAAGATATTTTTAACATCAATTGAAAAATTTTACAGATTAATTTTTGTGCAAAGTTTAACATTATGGTGGAGATAACACTCACTCTTTGAGAAAAGAGACTTACCAGGACATGCTGCTAGTTCTCTGTATGGGGTGTGATTTACTGCATAATGAATATAACTGTGGACCCTTAAGATAAGATCTACGTTTTGGGGAACCTGCAAGATACAAACATATAAGAAAGAACATGTTGTGGTTTAGGATACCATGACAGCCACAGGTTGAGTTAGACTTCTCAGAGCTAGTTTAGCTCCCATTTCTTCAGTCATTAGTTGGTGAATTTATTAAGGTAGAGTTCTAATTCCTCATAAACTACAAAGCTGTCCTGTGCAATCAGCTTTACACTTTTAATAAGGGAAGAGTCTCCATATGTGCATTGGGTTTTAGGAAACTCAAATAATTAGCAGTCTGGTTAAATACTTCTGAACGATGTTGTGTTATGGGAGAGCTGAGGATGGGCATCCATTGCTCTTGCATGGCTCGGGCAGAGTCTTAATATCGAAACGCCTAAATGGAGAAAGAATAGTGTGACTTGTTCCTGCTCAGTAGAGGTTGGTGTTTTGTTTTGAATAGGGCTAGTGATTCAGTCCTGGTGAATTCCAGCATCTACAGCAGCTGAGCATTGCTGCTGCTCATGGACACAAGATAATTTCTGATGATCTCTAGGCTCAGTTCTACAGGATTCAGGAAACATTCTAGTAGACTTATCCTGCAGTTTAAGGAAGAGGAACGCAAGCTGGCACACTTATTGAAAGAGCCAATCTCTGGCCTTGAAATAGTGAAGTATCACAGGAGCACAGCTCTTTAAGAGGCAGAGCAGTCTTGTTATCTCCTCTGCTCCTGAAGGGAGGTTGACCAGTGGTTACCTGTGCCATCTGCTGTCATGCTTGCTGTCTGTCAAAGGACATAAATGAAGGTACCTTGTTCTTCTAAACCATGTAATTTCTTTCTTTTTGATGTGGGATTAGTGGTTCTGTGTGAAATAATCATCCTTGGAACCATAGACTGACGGGTTCAGGCTATGAACAATGTGGTCTAATCGATGTGAGCTCTGCTTTGAGCAGGTAGCAGGCCATGTATCCTCCAGTGCTCTCTGTCAGCCTGAACTATTCTGTAATTCTGTTAATTTAATTTTCTCATGTTTTGTGTTATCTGTGTTTTGCTTTTTCCCTATTACCCTATAGGCTTTTGGTTAAACTTCTTTTATTTTAATAATTGTTAGTAGTGGGTTTTTCTTCTTAGTCTTATGGCCACGTCATGCTATGTTTTCTCTACTCGCACGTTATTCTAAACCTTATCTAAAATTATTGGGAAGATCAGTCACCGTTCAAAGAAATGTGAACTAGGTAATCTTTTTGAAAGTCTATTGAATTTAGGTTGGGTTGATTTACGCTGTTCTGCACCTTTGGCATTTGCAGCAATTATACCTACGAAAAAAAATCTAACTGAAAATACAGTTAAATGAGACTGGAAAGCTCACACTTGTTTTGCAAATAAATTAATGCAGTATCTGTAGGGCAGTGAGGATTAAAGTTCTTAACCTTTTACAATATTGGGAATAATAAATCTGGCAGCAAAATTAAGAAGTGAGATGGAAAGCCATTGAAGTGGTTCAGAATTCAAGTAGCATATGTTCGGGTGTTCTAATGAATAGTTCAAAATGGAAAGCTGTGGTGACTGATGCCTGGTATTTCAGGTCAAAGGAACAAGATTTCACGCAATTATCATGCAAGAAAGTGGTTCTTCAGTAACAGCAGCAACTGGTATAATATTCAGTTGAATGTCATGCTGTAGGGTTTGGCTTAAAAACATTTGGTTCCTATCCATTAGAGACAAAGCAGTTACCAAGCATTTGATTTATTCTAAAATAAAATATTTTACTATTTAGAAAAAGGAGAGAGAAAATGTAAGGTACTCTCATGTGGAACTGCCATTTGCTGTCCTCTTTAAAAAGCAGTGTAACAACAAAAATCACTTTCTATTAATCATTTTTTATCAAACTTGAGTCTGTAGTGAAGCATCATAAAGAGATTTTTACTTTTTGCATGGATACATTCCTAAATATCTGTCAATGAGTGTCTTAGATGGGGATAATTGGTGGTTGCCTGGTGAATTCAGCCATTATGTTTATCATAACACGTGCATTCAAAATTGTTTCTTGAAATGTAGATTCACTTTAAGGTAATTTCTGTCAGGCATAATATTACACAATTTCCATCTTGAATTATTTCTAGTTGGCATGTATATCTATATCTAGTTACAGAAGTATAAATATAAAAATATTTATAAAATGAAATGTGTGAAGCCATTATGAGCATTTTCTTAATCTAGAGATGCCAACTACTGAAAGCACAACAGCAAGCTAAAATTTATTGTATTTGAAATTACTTTAGACTGTTACTATAGTAAGTGCTACCTAAGAGCTCCAGCATTAAACTCTAGGTACTGTTTACTTAAAATATTACACGCTATGTTACTGGAGAGGCATGCCTGCTGCTCGTAATGTAACAGTTAATTAAATGAATGGTCTATGCAGCAATGTTACAGTGTTAATTTAAAGTTTAGATGTGTTTGCTTGCAGGTAATATTACCTGAATACATGTGTTGTTGCAACTACTGGGACTTTGAAAGCTGCAAAACATGAATTTTTCAACTTATTTCTGCATAACATGGTATTTCCAGTGGAAAAAACAATGTGACCTTGCTGATTTTTATTTTGCTGATAATTGTACATATAGTCTATATAAAGAAGGAAGAAGAGAACTTCATAATAGATCTAAGCCTTTTTGGACCAATGTTGAGCACAAGCCAATTTCTTGTAATGCCACGTATAGCCTCAGAAATGTCACTGATGTGTCTGTGAAGCTTTTTACGTCACATTCCATGTCTAATTGGAAAGTTGCAGTTGCCATACTTCCAGAATGTAATGAAACATTGGACCTAGTTAATGAAATCTTGATTTTATCTTAATGTGTGAGATGCAGTCAGATTTGTACTTACCTTTTAAAGTCTCTGATGTTTTTATCAAAATAAAAATAGCATTTCTCAGCACATGCAAACACCAATGGTCTCTTGGGCCTTTTCTTAAGGTCTTTCCTCTCTTTTGGTCACTAGTTTCTTCAAAAATTGAGCTAGATTCTTTGAAAGGTTTATCAAAGCTTAAAAAGCTTTTCTATTAACATGGAGTGCTTAATAAGGATGTATTGTGAGAAACTTAAGCTATAATATGGTCTGTAACTGAAAATGGTTGGAATGTTAGAGGCTGTTTAACCCTCAGTGAAGCGGTTGAAAACTTTGTCAGAAAAAAAAGGAATATTTTTGTATTAACCACACAAAGGTTGTTTTTGAGAAGGGAGGGAAGAAGGCCTTCTAATATCTGATTTCTTAAAATAAGATAGGAATTTCTAGGAGCAGAGATCAGATTTTTGCAGTGCTGTGTGTGATAGAATTGAGGTAAAGATGGGTTTGCAATCTTTCATTTTCTTTAGAAGCTCAGTGTATTGAGAGAAATAGAATTTTAAAAGTACATCAATTGTACCTAAGGTGAACTACTTATTTCCATGTAAAGTAAAAAATTTGTCAAAAAATTGTAATACCCTCCTTATAACTGCAGTGCTAGAAGAACGGCCTAATTTTTCTGAATTAAAATGAAAGAGTAAAATAAATTGTGTTCCATAGGTAGTGATCCGTAGTTAGCTCTCAACCTTTTGACAGTTCATTTTGTGGAAGTTATATAGGGTAAAGAGAGATTTCTTAAACATATTAAATAAGACTTTTTCATAAACATTTGTCTGGGATCAGCACTGGAAAATAAACTGAAAGGTCTTCTGGCAATATTTTTATGTACTGAAAATGTTGGAACAGTTGCAGGAATAGAATGTCAAGCTCGTAAAGTAAGATATGCATCTGAACTTCTAAGTTCATTCCTTTTTAAGGTGAAAGAAATCAAACTGTTAGACATATACAGGTCTTATTAAACATATTACTAAATGTGTCAGAATTGTTTCATTTTGTTACAATAAAGCTAGTCTTCATCACTGGATGTCAAGGTGATTTACAAAGGAGTTAAGTGTTGTTACACCAATTTGACAAATTGGGATGCTGACATGTAGAAAAGTCAAGTGATTTGCCAACGATTACTCAGCAGACTAATGGAAGAAACAAGAAGAGGCTTTAACGTCTTCATTCTGAGTCACTCCAGTCCTGTAATCACTGGGCCATAGAATGAAATGTGAAGGATTATAGAGGTTTTATTATGTGATGCTGCTTCTCTCTTCCTGTGTTCTTAATGTGTGTATATGTTGTTTGACAGCTGACTGACACATATACACATTGGTGTTTGGTTATATAACATTAAATCTTATGTATCTTCTGCTGGTAACATTTTTCTTGTTTCATAAACCCAGCAGGAATGCAGCTGTCATGCTTTTTTATTTCATGTATCCTTTACAGAGCTTTAAAAAAATTAGTCTCTAAAGTATCTACTTAATTCCTGAAGTTTCATATTTTTGAAGTCCTTGGAAATGAACTCCAAATTCACCCCAAGAACCGAGCTTTTCTTTTGAAATCTGAATGCTCACCCTTCTTAAAGTTCAGAGGTGTAAGAAATGTGGATTTACATTCATGATTTGCAAAAATGGAACTGTTACTTATGTCTTCCAAATTGTTTGGAAGACATAAGTATTTTTGTATCTAGAATTTCATAGGAATGTGGGTTTTTAATTAAACTGCATTTTATGGACACTGAACAGTAGTACCAGTGAAGTGTGTGTGTGCATATGTGTTAATGACTTGTCTTAAGCGACTGCATCATCGCACAAAGCCTTTCTTATTTTCTTAAGTATTATAGGCTTTTCAACATGCAATTTTGACTTGTGTTTATCTAGTTTAATTTCTTCTTAAAAGAGGGTGGGTTTTTTGAACTACACAATCTTCTCCAAGAATACAAATATGTTCATGTATTGGGCATAACAGGCTTTGTACCATTACAAGGCTTCCTTCCGTCAAGCTGCAGACCTAGGAGTTAATTTGCTAGCTTATACAGGCATTTGTAAACTCTTCACTGGTGAAAGAGTTGAAGTCAGCTTGTAAACCTGAAATTTGTCTGAAGGTTGCATCAGGGAGATAGTTTCAAGAGTAAACAAGAGTTAGCCTGGATGAATAAAGCAACTGTCTGCATTATGCACAGAAAATGGGGTGTAAGGTTTCATGAAACTAGGTTGGCATGACGGAAGAGGAGGGAGCTAGAAGAGTCTAGAAGGGCCTGGGAAGTTTGATGACTTTGGCGATATTCCCTGGAGGCCATTAGCAGACTAATTCACAGCATTAGTGGGGGAAAAAAAGGCACTGGAAATGAAGAATTTTTTTAGGAGTAAACAAGAGTTGGAAAGTCAATAATACTTGAAATTCATGTTTTATTTAGAGACTTGAAGACTTTTGTGGGAAGGGTAGGTTTGCATTGAGGGAGGCAGAAGCGTTGCAGGAGCCACAGCCTGGCTGGTGCCGAACATGTGCTGCCAACGCTGAGCGTGCAACTTGTCTGCAGCACCTCTGCGGTGCAGGTAGCTGAAGCCAGCGCCTTGCACAGTTGTTGCTCTGAAGATAGTACGATACTGCTGCTGAGCACCGGGATCAGGCTTTTAGCATGGATTGTACAGTCCAACAAAATACATCATAAATAAATAGCATTATAATTTCCAGTCACTTTGAAGCCTAAATATTGAGACTGCCCAGATGTTGCTGGGTAAAATAAATAGCTGTAACCGAAATGAGTCAACAATTTGTGGTTGGAATTATTCTTTCTGTCTTCCTATGTGTATTCAGAACTCACTGTATACGTGCTGTCTTACTTTTGACTGTGATTTTCTTCCAAAACCAGCATTATCTCTGGAAGGGACAGTATGTCTTCCTCTGTAGTTTATTTTTTTTCTAAATAGTAAATGACAATAAAATAAACCTTCCCTCTATCTATGGGGAAAATAAATTATAAAATGGGAAATTGTGACACAGCCATCACAGCTTGAATGTACAGCTCCTGTTTTTTTGAAGTCTTTCTCCTGTGAACTTAGTCAACTAAAATTGCTTTTAACTGTATAGATTGAAAATGTACAAAGGGGGAAAAGAACCTTCAAAAAATAATCCTCCCAACCTCTGTGATATCTGAATTTTTTTGAGGAGTGTGACCATTCACCAAGAAGAGTGTGCTATTATAGTGTTGAAAATTAAATGTGCTGTCCTTGTACTACTTTCTGATTTTGCTGTGTAAAATGGGAAAGTTAAGAAATTTAGAGTTTTTTGTATAAGCTGTAAAAAAAAAAAAAGATTTGCATCTCACATCCTCGGCCTTTATTTGGCATACAGCATAATTTTGAAGGATAGGCAGAGAAAGTAAGGTGAAAGAATGTTTCCAGCAGCTCCATAGTGAACATACCTTAACAACCTTAGGCAAAGACTGTCACTAGCACTGGAAAAAACAAAGTTAAAAAGTAGTCAAGCTTTTAACACCTGGAAAAACAAAATAATGACCAGCTGCCAGCCATTACTTTATTTATTTATTTCCTGGTTAAAGCAAAGTGTTTCTGGTTTTTGCACTGAACTTGCATTACATTTAGTACAAGTTTAATCCCTACAGTGACATGATGCTTATAAAAGTGCTACAGAGTGTGGTGCAAGAAATCAGTTACATATTATCCTTTAGTTACTTTTAGTATAAGAGCCCAATTGATAACAATCTACTATTTCATATCTTTTAGAGGGCATATTTGATGTGGAAATCCTGAAAACTCGAGGTGCAATTGAGGTGCAAATCTGTGGTTGTTATAAATGAAAATGTAAATATAGCTTCCATTGCATCATTTGTAATCCTGTGTTGAAGGTCATGTTATGTAATAGCAATCAACTTCTAGTTCCTTTTTCGTGGTTAGGGGTTGGCTTTCTGTGTGCTGGTTTGTTTGGTGGTTGGTATTTTGTTGTTGTTGTTTTCCCCTTCTATTCCCCAAGTAGGGGGGAAAAGTCAACAGAATCAAATAAAGAAAAAAACCAACCAAACAACATACTGATCAAGATATCTCTTAAGACGGCTCATAGTCCTTAGAGGAATTTGGGGTTATATATTACTTTTATCTATTTCTTCTTGCTGATTAGAATCATGTCACCGTATACAGCAGTGAAGCATTACCTTGTATCTCAGCTAATGTTTTCTGTCATACTTTTTTCTATTAGTATATGGTCTGATGTGCCTAGGTTTCAGATACAAAGGCTTGGGGTATTCTCCTTTGAGCTTTTGGTAGCTCAACTGGCAAATCTGCTGTTGTTTGGATTGGAGGGTGTTTTGAAATATGAATAACAAAATGGACTCTAGATGTGGAAAACTTTTGTGAGAGCTTAATGTTTAAAAGAACAATAAAAAGACAATTACTAGGAAAGAAATAATCAAAATTTGTGCTCTGGCATTTCTCATTTCAGGTACATCTGATACTTTGTAGTTCTTGCTAGCTTAGGACTCCCAAATGGCAACCATTAAAAAAAGAAAGAAAAAAGGTATACCGTAGGAAGACCATCAGTGAGGTGACAGCTGTTGGTCCTGCAGTGATGTTGTTTCTAGTTCAATGTAACTGTGCTCACTAAATGATAACTTTCAGTGTTGATGAGCCACGGAGGTGGCAATGGGAAATTGAGCTCTGCGGAATAATAGGCTTTTGTTAATATTAGTGTAACATTGTATCAGTTTGGACCAGTTTATATACATTTTCAGATTATTTCCAGATGCTGTTCAGTGGTGGTGTTTCAAAACTGACTTCAGTTGTATCTGGTTTTCACTTCGGCATAAGTCAAACAAGAATATTTAATACAAGCTGCTGAAACAACTGCTGTAGTCAGGTCCTCAGGTGCTGGACAGAACAACTCTTGATTATTCTGCAAAGTTATTCTAGACAGCACATAGTATTACTATCTAATATTGCCATGTATGTAATTCAGTAAATTCTGCAAAACTTGGAGAAAGTCATAAAACAAGGTCTTTCTTGTGTTAGTAATACTACTTATGTAAGTGAAGTGCTAGTTTGTATTTGAGACTTTTCCATAACAAACGCGAACATTCTCTGTGGCTGCAAACATTCATTTCCTTATCCCTTCTCTGTGATACACGGGTTCCAAGACTAAAACAATGTGAAGCAGTTCGCCTGAAATGAACTCAATATCTGGAGGCATTTAGAAGTCATTAAGTCTTGGTCTGTAAGCAACCACTGTTCATGTCCTGTGGGGGAAGGGAGAAAGGCTCCTTCAGTACAATATTAGTTCTATTTCCAAAGTTTAGATGAAACGCAGGCTTCTCCAACTGCTCTTAGGCTTAGTGATGTTTTGCAGGTGCTTAAATTCAGATGAAGAAAGCCGGTACACCCTGATGACCATAAAAACTACCCCTCTGTGTAGTTTTGGTTTCCCCCTCTGTATCAAAAAGGCTTAGTGTTCATACAGTGCCATTGAATTAGGTGCTTACAGGTGATACTGGCTGTACTGAACATATTGAAATAAATAATTGGAGAAGATTGGGAAGATGGGATAATATCTGTGACAATGCTGTGCAGTATCAGGTAACAATTTCTGCTATAGAAAACCTGAAAATAACATTTTTTTCAGTTTTAATCCTTATAGAAGTATTTATCTGTTTCATTCTCCATGCAACCCCTTGCATTTTGTCTTGCATGGTGGTAATCGGGAATTACTAGTAAACTTGAAACCACTGTGGATTATCCATATGGAAACATTAGGTCTTGGCAGTGTGCAAATAAAGAGATATCTTATTACTCAACTTCTTCTTACAAAACTGTATTTTACAGCTGTTTTATATTTTCTGTTGTGTTATTGGCCATTCAGCAATGAAGAGAAGTTCTTTTTCTCAAATATACTGATTTTTATTTTTTTAATTTTTTTTTGCTAGCAGTGAAGTTAGAACCATGAGTCTTTCCCCTAGCCTATGCTCTCATAGCTCTGTCCCACTGCTGCACTTGCAGGGACAGGTCAGTGAATACTGGTGACTTGTGTTTGGGAGCACCAACCACAGTGCCAAGCCTGCCTGCTGAGCATCCTAGGCAAGAACGGTTTAAGCTGTTCTGGTTATGTATGGCAGTAACAGATTCTTATCATTGTAGCCTTCAAGTGGGGGCTATTCTGACAGGGAGAATTTCGAGAGCAATCTTAATTAAAAGGAGGATGGATTAAGTGAACAGAAGAGTATCTATAGTTGTTTACTACATGAAAAATAAATTGTAGGTGTGCAACTGTGGCATCTGTGTGGATTTCCAGTGGTTCCTGTGAAAAAATCTTAGATGTTAACCTTTAATTTTCCTTGCAGACAAAAAAAGGAAAAATTTGGGAGCATAAGAATCATGTTAAGTTAGGTGGTAACATTTGACATAGATAGTCTGCCTATCAAAGATGCATTAAACAGTTAAGCTTGCATTGTGTGAGTTGTTTTTGAAACAGAAATGTGGGAATTCAAGGGCTGTAAAATGACAAATATAGCAACATAAGATCAAAGAGATGTGAGAACAAGGAGAAAAGAAATTGATGTCTTTAAAATATATTCTCCAAATATGACACCCTAAAGATTTCTCCGGAGCCTAGATAAATGGGAATTGTAGATATGTTGAAGAAAGTGAAGAAGTTTGTATTTACGAAGTTGTTACAGTGAGTTAGTAGCTTTTTTGTATTTCTAAAAAAACAAAACCACCCATTAACAGTAATTTTTTAATAACAAAGTATTTTACACAGTGGAAACATCATATGATAAAAGAGTATCACTGAAAACACTTGCTTCTGCTTGCCTGTCTTACCTGGTAAAGGGAATCAATATGAAAAAACCTGGCATAACTGGCATGTATTTATAAATAAAGCTGTCTTGGAAAACTACCTAATGAATCCTTAAAATAGATGTATTAGTATTCAGTATTATCAATCATTTCACTTAATCTTAGTTTAGCAAGAAGTTGATACACCATATTAACATTTAACACCCAGTACTGAGAGTGAAATAGGAACTTTAAAACATCTTTGACTTAAACCATGAACAACTTGGAGGGTCTTCAGAGTGCAGAAAAATTGTGTGCCACTCGGAGCAATGTGGATGAATAATTGCCTGTTTTCTTTATACCTGTTGCATACTTTTGTTTTGCTGTTTCATTCGACCAAAGTAATTGTGCTTTAATTTTCTTCCTGTTTCTTATTCAGTTTTCCAACATGCTGGGGACATTTTGACGATGTACTTAATATTTCATAGAATCATTTGGGTTGGAAAAGGCCTTTAAGATCATAGAGTCCAGCCATTAATTTAGCACTGCCAAGCCCACCACTAAACCATGTTGCCACATCTACATGTCTTTTAAATCCCTCCAGGGATGGTGACTCAACCACCTCCGTGGGCAGCTTGTTCCAATGCTTGACAATCCTTTTGGTGAAGAAATTTTTCATAATAGCCAGTCCAAACCTCCCTTGGTGGCACTTCAGGCCATTTCCTCTTGTCCTATTGCTTGTTAATTGGGACTAACCATCTCACTACGCCCTTCTTTCTGATAGCTGTGCAGACCCATCGGGTCTCCCCTGAGCCGCCTCTTCTGCAGACTAAACACCCCCAGGTCCTTCAGCTGCTTCTCATCAGACTTGTTCTCTGGACCCTTCCCCAGCTCTGTTGCCCATCTCTGGACACAGTCCAGCACCTCAATGTCTGTCTTGTAGTGAGCGGCCCAGAACTAAACATAGGGTTTGAGGTGCAGCCTCACCAGTGCCGAGTACACAACATACTGTTGGTGGTGCTCCTGGCTCCTAATGCTCCCCAGGGGATTTTTTTATAGGTGAGGGGCTTGGCTGCTGTTCCTCATGGCCCTGCCCAGGTCCCATCAGCCGCTGTGATGTGAGCCATGGGCTCCTGGCATTGTTCAGCTCCTTGTCTCTGCTAGAGGTAAGAGTGAGACCCGGAGTAGTGAAGGTAAAGGTTGGAAACGGTTTTGCTTCAGCATATCTGCTAGGACTTTCATGAACAGATGGTTTGACCTTATAAGGGTAATTATATTATTCTAATTAATCACAACAAGATGGACCTTTTACTGCCTCAAGAATTAATTTTAGTTAGAGAATCTCCAGTCAAACTTGTTTTGTGGTTTTGTTTTTCTTTTTAGTATTTTGTTCTTAGTTCAGATCTAGATATCCATAATGCTCTGTATGCAGTAGGGCATCTTCAAAAGATAAGAGAGTAATCACATGGTGGCAAAGTTGGCACCAGTCATTGCTTCATGTATGATCACATGACTTAAAGGTGATATTTTAAATGATGAGTCCAACTCTCTCTTCTCAGTAAACGCTTACCCTGCTTCTATGTTGTATTCTATAGCTGTCAATGAGTTTTCTTTCCCAACAATATACTTAGTAATTCAGCAAGTCAGCTTTTTAAAAATTTATCTTCCTGTCTGTCACCAGGAAATCTTTATCAGTTTAGTCTTGTCTCTAGGTTAAATTCATTTACTTAAATTCATAAGTCCTAGTAATTTCTTTGACCATTTCTGCTGAGGGTTTACATGTCTGATTTGTCTGGGGCTTTCTTTGGTTTGATCCTTCTGAAGACTTATTATACCCTTGCTGTTAGAACTTTATTTCCCTAGATATTAATGCATGAATTCTGACTGGTTATTCACTTTACTGCAGTTATTCTATTTCTAATTATGCCTATTGGGAGCTTTAACTGTTATAATTAAAATGTAAATTACTGCTTCCTATTGGACAATGTTTTTACTCTGGAAAAGCCTAAGATTTGCTGGTCAAAATATGAGCAGAGAAAACAAAAAATAAAGCAAATACTTAATGTGTATTTTCATTGAAAAAACACAAGCACTGTAGTTGAGATTTTTTATTTTTTTTTACCTTTGCTCTTCCTTTTCTTTGGTCAAGTTTTATTAAAGAGCTGACATGGAGTAAACATGGTTGTGGCTCTGACTATGCATTTCTTTTGCTGTTTATTGTATTTGTTTCAGTTTGAAACTCTGCAAAACTCTTAAATGGAGTACTATAATGGATGGTCAGATGAAGTACTCAAATTCTTTAACCCAGTAACCACCTCTAGCTGTGAATGAGCGAAACTAGAAATGAAATGCTGTAAATAAACAAGCCCTTTAAGCAGCTGAGACGTTTTTGAAGAAAAAAAGAGCACTAGGTCATTATTTGTTTCATGATCCTACTGACATTCCTAATTATGCCAAATATAATAGTTACACAAAATTTACCTTAGCACATTTCATTTTATTTCAGGTGTTTTACTAAATGACACTGAAAAACATTCAGCTAAGTGTAGTTACATTCTGAAAATAATAAAATATTCTGAGGTTCACAGCAACTTGCAAACAATGAGAGAAAAAACCCTCAACTTTCTGTATCTATTAATTATGTACTCACATAACATAAATAAATTTTCTTTGATTTTCATTTAATTCTGGTTCTAATGTTCTTCTCTTCTAGAGCTGCAGAATTCTGCCTGCTACTCTTGCTTTTCTTTTGTCTTATGGTCCTTTGGAAGCAAACTTCTCATCTTTGAATTTTAGAAAAGAGGCTATGTCAGTTGTCAGGTAGAATTTGGTTTTCAGGAGAGAATTATTCACATTTGTTCCACAGATTTCCAAAAATCTCACTTAGGTTCAGTTCCCGAGCTTTTCTAGTGTAGTAGGGAATTGGATTTTTTTTAATGGGTAGGTGAGATGAAAACAAAAAGTTATTTGCTTTTTATTTCCATTCCTATTTTCATTTGCCTTTATTTGTTTATAATTCAATGCTTTTTGTTGATCTTTAGTTTTTTCGGACTCACAGCAGAATGCTCCTACTTGAGGAAAAAAAAATGGTGAAACTTCTGTTAACTTATGTTAACTTCTGAACATTGCAAAAAGGGGGACTAATTGTGTACTTAAGACAGGAGATCTTTGATAAATTAGATAGCAGTTTAAATGACAGACTATTTCCAAATGAGAGAAACTTAATTGTTGAGGAATGATTAGTGGTAGCTATGGCTGGTAAATATAAAATGTGGATCTTTATTTTGGTATTTATGCAAATGTCCTATCTCAGCTTAAGAAGCTGGTAAAGTCTTAAAACTTGGACATGTCTGTGTATAGTCTGTTAAAATCAAGTAACGTTTTTGTAACATGCACAGAAAATAAAGTTCTTTTTATCTTCCTTAGAATTTTAAAATCTCTATTTTAATAAAGAGCTTGGTTAAAACTATGGATTGATTTCAATAGCTTTCACCTCTCTTTAATTTCTCTTGTCTTTGTATTTCCTGCAAGTGAAGTTTTGCTTTGAGGTACTGTAATTATTTAAGGTTGCACCAACTCTGTGAGACGATGCAATGTGAGTGCACCTGAACCGTGTGGATGGTAATGGGGATGGAATGTGTCTTTGCAGGGTCACATTGTCTGGCCACCTGCATATTACTTACTTGCTGCTTATTTTTGCAGTGGAAGGTTGTTGCATCACTGACAATGTCGTATCATGTTCTCCATTCTTATTTCTCTGTCAAGGAAATAACATTAATTTGTGTCCATTTGAATAATACTCATTGTCACATGGAAAGAGAGCTTGTGACAGGCATGGGCTTTGTTTAGCAAAAGCATTTTTAAGAAATGGCAATTTTGAGATAGTTTTTTTAAAAGAAGGTATTACAGTGGCCAAACAATTCAAACCCATGACTTATATCGGTTTGACATTTGCCAATGCACTAGGCATATGATAAATATAAATCACTTTCCATGTTGCAATCTAAACACTCCATAAATACAAAGATCAAAAGTTCTCTGAATTTCTGATTGCCTACCTTTTTATTTCCGAAGTGATTCCAAGCTCATTGATGTATCTTTGTGCTTACTGTGTGTGTTGTACATGCTTGTTGGTTTGGCTTTGTGCTCTGATGTTGCTAGTGCACAGTAGAAATGAACTTTCCCAGAAGCAGCTGCTGCTGTTTTTAAGTACACCCCACAGCAGGTTCAGAGGCTGCTCTGGCTGGCCACAATCCTGAGGGACTCTTGAGGTAGTTGCTGAGCTGGCTGGGACTGGCACAGGGTACCCTGTAGTTCTTGCCGCCAAAATCCTGCTGGTTGTACCAAATACAGCAACCTAATGCTGAAGAGATTCCACCTGTAAGGATACCACTGGAAGAGTCCTGCAGATTGATGAAGAAGGTGTGTAAAGGAGGTGATGTGATTAGACTGTGACCAAGGTTACTGCTGGGGCTTTCCAGTCTGGAATTACTGGTGTGGTACAGGTCAAAGCTCTTTTTTTCTTAATTAGACAAAAGATTGGAATACTGTTCAGGCAAAATTGGATAACTTTAAGGACTATTAAAAAAAAAAACAAACTCAACCAACCAACCCCCCTTTCACCCCCTGCAAAACTCCCAACAAAACCCCAGCAACCCACCACCAGACAAAAAAAGCCCCAATTGCCCTGCACTTAAAGACAGTAAAATTTCTGCATTAAACTGAGGTGATCAGACAGGAAAAAAAAAAAATCCTTGTAAATTACTCAAGATCAGCAGGTTATCTACCCATGAAAATGCAAATGCAGTCCAGGAAGTGTCACCCATATGGTGTGTTTTGATTATTTAATATTTATTTTTTTTACCTAACTGTTAATGAAATAAGGCCTGAGTGGTCATTTTCTGGGCATCCTTTTCAATGAAAAATGAGCATGAAGTAGGATTGAAATAGAGATGGACAGGTGTCTAGAACTAGTTTCATCTTACGGGGAGACCAATGGTTTGCCCTTCTAATGTAGGAAAAACAAAGCATGACAGTAGATCTGATTAGGTTTTAGGTTGCTGTGTCTAATAACCACAGAAACACCACCCCCACCACCGTTTAAACTAGGAACCAATATTGGCACCAGTTTTTTCATATATTATGGAACACACTCAGGAGGCAGAACTAACAAATATTCTGCTAAGGCAGGGTTTATTGATAGGACGTCCATACTGCAGCTTGTTGGTAGTCTCCAAACTGTATTCATTTCGAAGTGACATTGTGGCCAAACAGTCAAATATTAGCACTTTATCAGAAATTATTATAGTGATGTCAGTTTGGTACCTAATTACCAAGGGATATTGTACAGGAGGCAACTACCTAACCTTAAACTCCACCCTTCCATACATAAAAGCATTTGTAGCTGGGAAGAATAAGTACTTAACATAACAACGAAGAGACATTGTGTCTTCTAAGTATATGAAAATATTTCTTGTGATCTAGCACAAGAAATACTCTACCTCTGGAAGCCCCTGAGGACAGTTAGTCACTGCTGAATAAAAACCAGCCAGCAAAGTTTGATGGAAATGTTTTGATCAAGTCTATGACACTTTAGCTTCTCCTTTTCAATGGACGATAGTATCTTAGAAGTTACCCTAGCACTTTTTTCTATCTTATTTCTGCCAAGATTTTGTAAATATCAGCTACACCCAACCATACAATAAAACCTATTTATCACAGTTTTGATGTAAAAAAAAGTCCTTCAAACCATTATGTCAGGCAAACCTTTCATAAAATGCTGCATTTAGTGGCAATTAGTTTAGTATTTTACTTGCAACAGAAGTTATAAAATGTGTTAAACTTCATTCTCTAGCTCGCTTTTAAGGCAATACTTAATGCATCCCATTGCATGTATCGCATTTTGGAGCTGTAAGTGAAAAATATATGTTTTCTTGTATTTTCATGTTTACTGTTATGTATTGGAGGCCTTCCTTATGGACTAGGACATCCAAGTCAACATCTAGCAAACCTTATGGAAGAAAAGTAACACATATCAAGTTGCAGTTTCTTCCTATACTTATTGGGAGGAAGAGGTCCTAAAATGCATTCTGTAGATTGTCAGGCCATGTTAAAGTGGTCCGAGTGAAGCAGCTTTCTTCCTGGATGCCATATTGGGATCTCTTTGCTATGACTCTTGCAACAAATGCTTGGAAGCTACATCTTACAATATTTCAGAATATTGTAATATTGAGGTGTGTGGGGCCCATCTCAACATGCAGTAAGCCCTGGTAGCCTGAAGATCCTCATTTGCTGAACAAATACTGAGACACAGAAGGAAATAAACGGCTTGGGAGCATCTCTTTACAATGGGATATAACATTGTCCTGTTAGTAGTATTATCCAAGGTTGAGAGCAGATCAGGATAAACTGATGACTTTGTAACAAGCTTTTTTTCCTTCATTTTTTTTTTTTTTAACCCTGATATTTTGCCACTCTGTCAAACTGAATGGATTTCAGATTTTTGCCTCTGCTGTGTGGTGAGGATAGGAAGATCTCAACAACCATGTGAAAACTAGGCTTCAGAACCTACAACAGTATCAGCTGCCATGCATTAAGCCCCTGCACACATTACCTGTGTGAAAATGTAACTGCTGACTTCAAACAAATACTAAGGAGAGTATTTAGCTATCTTAAGTATATCCGTGGCACTCATCATCTTTTCAAATAATGCATTTTCTAAGGGTGGTTTTTCTTTCTTCAGATTTGGCCTCTGTATGAAGAAAGTGCATTGTTTTGGCTCTTCCTGATCCTTTTTCCATATTTTAATAGGGGTTTTACTTGCTGTATTTCAGATTTAGAGAACATTTTCCTCACAGTATTATTTTCCACAGCCGGTCTTAGTGCTATTTGCATTTGAAAATGTAAATCCTACTTAGAGGTGGATGTTAATAATCTGGTGTTTTCCAACCAGTGATGTTTTCTGTAAAATCTTGTAAACTATAAATTGACTTGGTGACATGACTTTGCATGCAAATATGGTGTTCAACCTTTCCAAGCAAATATACTTCCAGATGTCTGTTACACCTCTGATAAATGAAAAATGATAAATAATGAATACAAGAGCCTAGGCTGGTCTGTCTTTCTCTGTTCCTTTCTAGAGTGCTAAAGAGGAAATCTCATTAGCTAAGCCTAGCAGGAGCTCTGTAGTACTTAACTGATGATCCTTCACATAGTCTCACTCCTCTGGGCCATTTGGAAGGTCAGGAGCAAAGGGTGAAAACCATGATGAGTTTTCAATATACATAAGCACAGTTAGACTCTTGCACAAATTTACCAGTAGAAGCACAATCTACTTTCTGTGTAGGTAATTATGTTATTTCTACTTCTGTTGCACCAGCGTAGCTTTTCTTATCCCCTCCTTCAAGATTTTATTGAAGATAAGTGAGAGACTGCAGGAAACTTCTGTAGTCTGCTCTCTTTAGAGGAGGGGAGTAGGGTTTACGTGTTTGTGTACTTATGAGGGCTTTTTAGCTTTTGAGTATTAAGTAGTCCCCCGTTGTTGCCTTTTTTTTTTCTTCTTTCTTTTGGTTAATTTTTCTATTTCTTGTGGCTCAGTTAAGGTTACAAATGGGTTCTAGTGCTTTGGAACTCATAGTATTAGCTCTGCGTTTATTCCTGGGGAACAAACAAATGTTTTATGATTTGTCAAAACTTTTTAGCCATCTGACAGTCACTTGGTAGCTTTAACTTCTGTTCACTCAGGATTATTTTCTGTTAAGGGACAAGACACCTTAAGTTCAAATCCTGCTGATGATTCAAATGAGGATGAGTTGCACGGGGAGAGATGTTGAGAGTGTGAGTAGGATATGAGTTGTGTCCAAGTGACAGCTGCCTCTGGTTCACCTCAATATCATGAATTTGCATGCTTCTAGCTATTTACTAGAAATGAAGCACCAAGTGCTATATTCTAATGTGTGCTTGTTACTTGTCCATCTCGTGCTTAACAGTCTGTCTTGTTCTGCATTGTGTGTGGTCTGCCAAAAATGATTGTAGATGTGGCTTTAATGTAGGCTTAGGTGATGCTGCTGAACTATTCTTGATGCATACTCTTTTTCTTACTGGTAGATAACTGGCATTGGTCCATGTGCTCTGCTTTTATGCTATTGAGGGTAATCAATCCCAGTAAAGGCATTTTCAAAGAGTGAAACAGAAGTATGATAAAGATTTATGCTTAAATATATGGTGTGCATTTAATCAAAACACTTTTAGTGTTACTCTTCATACAGATACAAAGCACATCTTGTATGATAGTATAAAATCTAGCTTTGTAGTTAGCTTTTGCTCATAAAAGTATGCACCAGAGGAAAGACTATTTGTAAAGCTTTTTATTTTGGGTGAGAATGTCATTACAGAATGAGAAAACAAACTGCCCGAAGTCTTAGTTCTCTTTTCCAAATAGCCTCTTTTTCTTAGTATGAAACTTTTTAGAGCAAATATTTAACAGTGAAAACAAGGCGATGGAATCATGAAGCCAATAGCCAATTGCTCAAGTTGTGTTTTCTTGTGAAGTTGAACATATTTTGCTGTCACAGCTTATGTTTTAATGGTGTGGAAAAGTCAAGAAAAATGCAAAAAAAAAAAGTTTATCAGCAATAGCTTTTGTATTAATGTGTGTGTTTTAAAGTTTCAGGTTCTACAATTCAGTGTCTTTTTTCCATCATGTCTTTAATACCTGTTGAATTATCTAGAGAATTAAGCTAGAGAAAAGGGATGACTGAGACAAGGTTTTAAGTGGATAAATCTTTCCAAAGGGAGGGTAGAAAAGGTTTCTGTCTGTGCTAGGAGTCCAAGTGAAAAGCCAGAGAGATGTGTCAGGGAGAAGATACTGGAACACACCCATAAATGAAACTGAGAGGAGTCAGTTGAGTGGATTTGCACTGAATAGTGGCAATTTTCTTTGGTTCAAAATTTAGTGGACAATGGAAAATATGTAAAGTTAGTAGTGGACAGGAAGATATTGCAGGATATAAAAGGAAAGACCAAATTTCTGCTTTCTGGGATGATATGACTAAGCAAAAAAATTGTTTGGATTTGTAAAATTATAAAGGTTTAAGATAATAGTTTTTTGGGTTTGGGTTGGTTTTTTTTTTTATTATTTTGGGTTGGTTGGTTTGATCTGGGTTTTTTTGCATCCTGAAGACATGAGGAAGATTCTTCTGAATCTTGGGTAATGGAAATAACATTTGGATGTTAATTCAGTAAGACTGGGAAGTAAAGTTATAGAAAAAGGAAGAAGATGATTTGGGTTAAATAAAAGCAAAATTTGGACCTGAAAAGTGTAGTGTGGGATCCACAGAAATGCAACAAAGGTCACTTTACCTAGAGGAAGGACTTTGTGGAAGCATTCTATTATATTCTAAAACGTTAGTGAAAGCTATGGTGTATCCAGCAGCTGACAAGACAAACAGAACCAGTAAATGAGCTGAGATATGAATCTGTGCAATATCCAAATGACGCTTACATTCAAAGTCAAAGTTAACAATGAGAAGCCCTTGAAGGAGAGATGAAGAAGGGAAGTGTGGTCAGTCATGGAGCTTTGAGATGCTTCTGAGAAAATGTGGGAAAATTCTAAATAAGAAATGAGGCATTTGGAGAAACAGGCTTAAAACGAAATAAAAAGTCCTAGCTACGCTAGTTAAAGGGAAGGACTAAGAGATTAACAGCAGACTAACAGCAGAATAGCTGAGAAAGGTGTCAGGAAAAAGACTTTAGAGTTTGCAGAGGAAGAATCCAAATGCTGTATTTACTTAAAAATAATTAGGGAAAAAAATCACACAATTTATTCTGCACAGTTTCCACATTCCCCTGTAACTTCTACCTAGTGTACAATGTCAAGGGAAATGCCTTTTAAAAGTTGGGAAATCAGATGTACTTAATGGGAGGGGAAGTGTTCATCTGATCAGGTCATGGAAAAGTTTCGGCAAAACTCTCATGGGATTGATTCTGCTTCTTGCTGAGGAACATATTGAAGGAATTTTCAGTTTCACATGTGGTGAGGTGAGGTTTTAAAGGCTAAAGTATTTCACCTTTTTCTTGGTTGTTATAGCTATCCTTCCTCCAGAAGTTTAAGCTCTTCGCTTTGAGGAGCTTTGATTTTTATAGAAACTACTCAGGAAGGCTTTAAAGGAATTCTGAGCTTTCACTGGATGTATTATATTGCGTCTCTTTGTTTGTTTTGTTCACTTAGGTCTGCTGGAGACATATTAGTGTCTTATAAAGGTCTATGGATAATCTGTCTTTACTGTAAAATTACTTTTATTATTTCTTCCTCTTTTTGTAGTAAGCTTAATCGTCAGACCAAATTGTGATTTTTGCCTGATGTTCTTTCTCTGATGGCGTCTGTATTGAGAATTTGCGCTGACAATCAGAAAGTGAAAACCACTTACATATAGACTCAGTTTCAGGATGTTTGAAAGAAATAGGCTATATATGTTAATATAATTAATTGGTGATGACAGAAATCTTCGATAAAGATTTACTTAATTCAGGATGCATTTAAATCTGAACGGAAATTTTTATCAAACTAGAGGTAATTATAAAACAGCAATAATTCAGCTAATGTTGATAACATTTGGTGTTAAATCATTATGAAGATCTCCAAATATTTAAAGCTGTAGAGCTTTCACTAATAAAATAACAAAACCAGCATAACAAATAAAAGGAGCAATTGGTTTGAACAGTTGCTATTTATCTAGAGTAAGACAAACTTACTGGGTATAAACTTGAAGGAATTGCCCTACTGAAGAGGAGCTAGATTGTGATATGTTTTTCATCTGTTTGTTTCAGGGGAAAGTGGATCTAGGAGCCAGAGTATTTCCTGTTTTATCTAGTGTGAAAGAAATACTTATTTGAAGTTTTGACACTGAATATTGACTCAGAATTCCAATTGCAGCTGTGGATCAATTACAGGCTTCCTGTGCTGCTGTAGCAAGGCATTTCAGTGATACTTTCCTTCAGTTTCTCCTATATATGTTGTTTTGCTGAGGCACTGCAATTGTGAAATCAGCTACTAATTTGTGAGCAATGTTGATTCTGCAGTGTGAGGGCCATATTATCACATAAATGAGTTGTCAGAAATGTGATTATATAAAATTATATAAGCGTTAACTATATAAATTGTTATCCAATTATCTTTTCCTGAAAAACTTCACAAAGACAAACTTTTAGTTTCAGAAATTAAACATGTATGCTGGCTAAAGGATAGATGGGGTTGACAGTAGGGAATTGAGTCAGAATAAAAACAATTTCTGTCTTTCTCAGAGAAATGTATATTTCTTTAAATTCAAAAGAAATGTGAATCATAATGTCTGTGAAATCAGCATGTCACATGTAGAAGTTTATTTTAGAATCTATGTTCTTATTTTAAAATGGAATTTCTAATATGTGTCTTAATAAAGGATGCCTCAGGATATTTCTTGGCTTTTATTTTCTCAAGCCTGAGTATTGATTGAGTATTGATTGACTGGCTATTCTCCACCATTAAAATAAATCCTGTGAATTTTTAATGAATTTGTAATTTCCAAAGATGCAGCTGTATGAAATTCATTAGTCAAATGATTGTAGTAAACCAGGAAAACTTGTAATTTTTCCTTGTTAACATATGAATATGAAAAAGATTCTATGTTCTACTTTTTCATCATTTTCCATGATGATGTGTGGTCATATTTTTTGAAGACTGAATATTTTTTCTGTTTCAGAACCTGGTATTTACATGTTTAGCCAAACTAAATCAAATTTTGATTTGTATCCCAGTAAGAATCGCCGATAGCTTTAAGTCACAAAGTGTGTTGTCAGCTGGTGAGGTATATTTGTGATTAAATAATGTCCTAATTACTTATTAAGATGTAACAGAGCATTTTGCTACTTACCTATTCATAGAATCATAGAATGGTTTGAATTGGATTGATGAGGTATCCTGAATTACTTTCAGCTCCAACATTATAGTCTTTTACCAATTACTTGCAATTGTGAATTCACCTATAAGATATATAGCTGTGTGCTGTAAATATTTTAAATAATATTTTATTCATTCAGGAATTTGTTTCAAGAGCATGGTTAGTTTTGATAATGCTTAAGAGTGGACTTAAACTTGGGCATTTGACATTAGGTAGAATTTTGATTCATTGCAAATACTAACATTGGACTGATGTCTTTTAGCCTAAGAATCGTTCACAGAAATGGGTCCCGCGTATGGTAGATATATTCACTGCATGGAAGCATTTCTATAAAAGGAGAACTTTTCTAGTGTGGATAATGTTATAGAATTACAGAGAACAGATTTTGAGGTCTCCTGTTCATTCTATTCTGCCATAAGGCAGAATAAATTATGTCTTAGTCATTTCTGCCTTAGTAATTTCTGATACGTTTTTTCTAATACATTCTTTCCTTCTTCCACTCCTTTTAATAATTAGCACTGTGGCAGTCACTTAAATAGACTGTAGTAAATCACATGTACTGACTTTTGCTAGTGGATGTAGAATCAAAACCAAAATTTTCTTTAGGCATTTGCAGCCCAAATGTTCAAAACAGTTTTGGAAAAGTAGCAAAAGAGAAAGGATCATTTAAGAAGGATCAGTACCAAGTAAATGTGCTGATCTCTGTGCACATCTTAAATTTCTGGTAATTTTTTTTCATGGCCGTATTTCAGTATTTTGTTATAAGGGTATATGGTTGAGATAAGCCTAAACAGAGATACTCGGCATAGAATCTGTGTTTCTTATTCATAACTGAGATTGCAGCTTTAGGGGAAGTATCAACTTCAATGACAAAACAGGATAGTTGACAAGTGACCTAATGAACACCTCTCACTTATCAGTATTGGAAGAACTGTGTTATAACTTGTAAAACTGTGTCCTTCTAATCCACAGCTGGACTTTAATTCTCAGTGTGGGAACATGCAGGTGCCAGGATGAAATTAGATTTGGTTTTTAAATCCACCAGACCACGTGCTAGCTTCAAAATATCTTTATGGAAAGCATGGATGTACGTCAGTATTTGGTGCTTTAATAGTGCTAGGTTCAGTGAAATAAGTACCATGTAGTCTTTAGGAGACAGACCTGTCAAAATATTTCATCCATAGTTTAAGCAACTTTGCTTTTATCTTGAGCCGAGACTGGCATCTGTCAGATTGTGTGGTATAGGGGAAATATGGTTTAAAGGTTACGAGTGGGGATGGGATTCCAGGATTTCAGATGAAAGTGAATGAGAAGGTCCCTAAACCAGTAAATTCATTGGGTTTTCAATCTCCATAAACATTACTCAATAGTCTTAACAGTAGAGTAACAATTCTTAATAAAGATGAAATAAATTGAGAAATATAGAGGTATAAAATGCAGTAGTAAAATGCTGATTAAATTGATGAATGCCACAGTAAAGATTCCTCTGTTCTGAGTCTATGCAACTGCTTAGTACTTGAGAAACTTTATTATAATTTGCTATCAATAACATTAAGCATGGTTTTATCAAGGCATAGCTGTAACAATATCTAGTAACAGCAAATCAAAATACATATTGTAATTGAAGTGTTTAATTTTCAACACTGTAATTGAAGATTACTGAAAAAAATCGTATTAGCTGGTATTATTTTGTAAAAGAAATTATTCACATGTGAGATTTATAGCACTTAGCTCAAAACTATTAATACCATTGTGTATATTACTGTTTTCCATAAAACATAGCAACAGGATGCAATGTAGTAAATGTCTCTGGTTATAAGCCAAAGTTTAAATCAGCATTGTAGGGATGTAAACCTTTGTTGTAATACTAAATCTACTACCACTAAGTATTTTTAGAAAAACATATTAAAAGATTGAAAATGCAGTGAATTAGCAACAGTGTGTCTCTAAAATTAATGTCTCTAATACAGGTCTGCTCATAAATGTTCAGATTCAGTGGATGGCCAGGTTGTGGTTATTATAGATTTGAGGAATTTTATTTATTTTTTTTTTTTACTTTCTTACTGGTACACATAGTTCATATCTGCCTTCTGCAGATTTAGGGTTGCTCACATTCTTAACATCCTGACTTTAAGAAGTAAAACTATAAACTACTTGTACACTTACATTATGTGGAAAAGTTACGAAAAGTTCATTGTTAGGCAAAGCCTTGTGGTTAACAGAGCATTATATATGATTCCTGAACTGTTCTGTTGTGTTCAGCACTTCATAGGCTGTCTGCCTGGCTGGCTTGCCAGTTACTATCAGCTGTCTTTGACCTTATCTGCATATAAAAGATGAAAATTTAAGTGGTGTTTGACAAGCAGAAACACTCTTCTGGTGTTTCTGGTTATAATACCTTTTTTTTTTTTTTCTAATGAGATTAATATTTTCAACTACTTACTTCCAAAGGAAACTTGGGTGGTTTTTTTCCAGTGGAAATAGAAGTCTAATACTATATGAAAATACAGGACAATGAACAAGAGATGACATGGAGTTATCAATAAAGTGACCGAAAATCTTAGAATTTTTTGAGTGGTTAGAAAGCGCTTACTTATCTGCTAGAACTAAGGGGAAAAGTTGTAATGAAAGAACTCTTTCTTGATACTAGGTCAGAAAGTTGAGGGTGGTTGTAGTGGCACCTTAACATTCTTTCTGGAGTACTGAAGCAAAGTACTGGCACAGGAAAAAAAGCAGAACTGCAAATGCATTAGGATGGATTAACTATGCTTATTGTATTGCAGTCCGTGAGCTCAGGCAGGAGTACATTGCTACGATATTTGGTTAAAAACAGCTCTGTTGCCATTTTGCAATCAAGAGAATCATCAAAGCAATCTAAACTCTCTTGTTCTCTTGACTTCTAAAATCTGCAACTACTAATTCCAGGAAACCTACCCTTTTCCAAGAGTGTCCTAGGGGTCCTACAGGCTGGGTATCATTATTGCTTTCTTCTGTTGCTGCTGTGTTGTGTTCCATGCTTGCTGTAACCACATTCAGGCCTTGGATATGGTCTGCTATATTCCTCCAGTTTTGTTTTTTCTCCTGTATCTGTCTCTGTACTCTTGGTTTCAGAGTTATTCCTTAATGTAAAGACTGACCAAAGAGGCATTGAACTAGGGTCGTTAGCAATGAAAAGCAGAGCTGTCTGACTAAAGGGTGTAAGGCCAAGTTTGGAATTGCCACATTTCCCACCTATTTCCCAAGCAGTATAAAATGAAAATTGTTTGATGGCGGGGTTTTTTGTATGTTTGAGAGATGGTGTTTAGTTTGGAAACACCTAGAGGGCTCAATGAGGGATAAATCAGTATTCTGTAGCATGGGTTTTAATGAATTCACGCAGATTCCACAGGATTTACCTTCCAAACAAACTGCAATATAAACTTTTATGCTTTTACTTTTCCTTTTGTGGAGACAGTTTTTGATGGAATCTCATTTCTGACAAATCTTATGTTGTTTACACCTACAGTTTTTGATCTTCTGTCTTATATACCAGCTGTCAGGAAAACACCAAGCCCACAAATTACCAATTAGATACACAGCACAAAGGGCACAAGCTGCTACGGTTTGGAAAGCTCAGCACTCTTTCCAAAGACTTTGTTCCATTTGAACTGTACCAGTTTTACTTTCACTAATGATATATTGTACAGCTTGTTTGGCAGTGAGGACTTTATCATAAATATCTCTTTTGTTTAATTCTGAAGTCAGGGTTACAAATGTAATTACAGTTACTTGTCATCAGAGGTCATGTTTATCAGTATAGAAAGAGATGCAATGCCTTTTAAATAGTTCCTTGTTGAAAATGTGCATCAGCTGCCCATAAGAAGCAAGCAGTGTGGCCATGATGTTTCAAAAAAGCTTTTCATCAAAGGTTAGAAATAATCTTTGGCATTCAAGAGACAGTGATTTTTTGCAAAGAAGCTGAGCAGGCTACATTATCTTTACAATTTATGTGCCAATGTGCTTGAGTGTTGTTTTCGGTTTGGTGGTATGTTTTGTGTTTGGGTTTTTTTGTGGTGGGTGTTTTGGTTTTTTTTTTTTCCTATTGCCCTATTACTAGCTTCGGCTTTCAGGCAGCATCATCTGTTTTCTGGGGGGCGGGGAACAGCACTGTGTCAGGAAATCCTTTATAAATACTGTGGTAGATAATGCATTTTCATACTGTGCAAATGCAGTTTAGTCTCTGTCAGCCAAAGCTTCAAAATGGGGAGCCTGTAGCTTGCCTCCCAAACCTAACATTGGGCACCTGTATGAGAATGGTGTGTTTCTGGGGGACTTCAAACACCCTGCACTTACCAGTCTGGGTATACGATTGGGAAAATCTTTGAAAAGCATTATCTTTTTTGAAGAACATAATGCATTCTGTGATTTCTTTTTTTTTTATTATTTGTAATTGTGCTCTTTTTCCATTATTGTGGGTATGCAATTTGGATCCAGCTCCAAAACCCAGACAAGTTTGTGTCAGTGCAAATTCCATCTGTTTGCTTCAGAAGGTTGGAACTGAAATGCACATCAGGAAGAAACCTTGTAATGCTATACAGCGTACGACTACACAGATGGGTTCCAACTCTGCAAAACTTATGGACTGGGTTTTGGTAGCTCCATTTAGGGCAGATGTTTGACTAATCACTCAAATGAAGTGCAACATTTAACAAGGCTTCATTGTGTCTGGATTCTGCAGGGATAGTTTGGATGTATTCCATTCTTCTCTGCAGACATAACCTAACCTCAGTGGCAGTATTTAATGTGTAGAGTGGAGAAATTGTCAAAGCTGCTAAAAGTTCACACTCAGAACTTCTGTTTATAGTTTCATGTAGCTGTGTTTCAATCTCCAAGCTAAGAGTCTTTATTCAAGAAACTTCATTTCTAAATAAACCAGAAACTTCAATGGCATTTGGTAGCAGCAGCTTTCAGAAAAATATAGGCAAGAGTTGCTCTTTTTATAATTTTAAGTTTTTGTGCTTTTTTTTTTTGTTTCCTTAGACGGCTTTTTCTTTTCTGAATCAGTGGATGTAAAATTTAAACTGATGTTGAAAAATTAATTCCAAATTACTTGTACTATGTGCCTTACAGACAATGCAACTCTTTTTTTTTTATGAGGTGCAGATAAATTCTGAATTATTCAATTAAGGTTAAAAAAAATTATGGTCTGATTTATGAGCTCAAATCTGCAAACATATGATAGGATGCTTTGTTTGGGATGCAATCCACGTGAAGGATGTCATCAGAAAGGCTTAATGAAGAACTTTCTCAGTCCTTGACAAAACTTTTAAGTAAGTCAGACTAGATGCTTTCTTCTTGTAAACTGAAGAGGCAATATCTTCCAAACAGTAGTATTGCAAAAGAGCTATCTAAAAAATACTTGTAGAGAAGGAAACTGGAAAAGATAAGATAGCTCTGGTACAGGTCGACCTCTTTTTTGAAGATACACGAACAAATCATTTTTGTTATCCTTTTTTGCATCTCTCACCTTGCTTTCCATGTGTCATTTCCTTTCTTCAGATAATGAAATATATTAGTGAACTGTTCTTTATGGGAGACTTAAATATTGAAACTAGGGACGGAGTAGAAAAGTAATTTTGGTGATCATTGTGGAGTTTGATGGCTTAGTGGAACAAAAACCCAGAAATGAAAAAGTTGATTTAATACAAAATATGCTTTATGGTTTCTTTAAATAGGCTCTGGGTCTAATGACCTTTTTACAAGACCTGTTTAGAAATATTTTAGTTAAATCTTAATACTGTAGGGATTTGAACTTGCATATTGCCCGTATCCAGTCATTACCTAAATGTGAAGCTGTAAACTAAACATGAACATGTCTTTTCTCTTTTAGCCTGTATATGTAAGAGATTCTCAAATTCAAAAATCAGTTTGATCAAAACCCAATAATCTTTCACCTTTTCTTGGGGTGGAAGAAAGTTTGAAAGGTTTTATTCAGGCTTACATTTGCAAGATTAGATCATGGTTAGTTAGACTTCTATGTATTACTGTTCTGTTTAATTGTTTTACAGCAAAGTGAAAACCTGGGGAGGCAGGGAAGGGTAATGTGTTTGTGCAATCCTAAATATTTTCTTCTGTTCTCAAACTGAAATAAAATAAAAATGGAGAACACAGAGGGCTTAGATAGTTGGGTAATTAGCAATATGCATGATAGAGATAACTTTGTTATGAAATATGCTTAGTTTGAGACCTGAGCATTTTTAATAATGAATACCAAAATTTAATTATGTAGGCAAAAATGTAGACTCGTTACAAGATAAATATTTCTCCTCAGCTATAGCAATTATTATTTTTTTTTTTGATATAACAAGAAATACTTTCCTGGGTTCTATCTGACAGTAAAAATATATCTGTCATGTATTTGTATCTCAAATTTTGCTGTATGGGTTAAACTTAATTTGAGCATACACATAAAATTTGGATTTTGTCTAATTTGCAGTACTCTTAAAATTTAAAAATCTATTCCTGCTCTTAAAATTATTTATTACAATTGATAAAAGAGTACTTGCATTTAGATTAAAAGTTCATTGAGTTATGGTTGTCTTGGCATTCTTTTTTAAACTGAGCAGCAAACACAGGTGTTCAAGAGAAATTATATGGGTATGTAGGGGCAGGAATTGAAAGGGGAAAATAGATGTTCTAAAATGATTTCTACTGATGTCTGCCATGGCAGCATATACCACTTGTACAGTACTAGTGTAGCATACAATTAGATACCAATATTTTGACTAGTGGATCTTGGTAAGTATGAATTAAGTATATAAAGTATGCTCTGTCTGTACTGATTGCATAAGAAAGGAAAACAGCAAGACTTTTGTGCATCCCGCTTCACCACCACCCCACCACCCCCCGCTTTCCCACTGTTACTGCTTTAACATAAAGAACAAGTAAGTGGTAATTGACTTTCCAAATACAGGTCCAACATACTTTGAAGTATTTGCTTGAGAGCTGAAAGAGAAAAAATCAGTAAGGAAATGAGAAAGTTGCCATTTCTAGTACTCCATTAGCTGCTATGTAAGAGAAGATCTCATCAAATTAATCTTATCAGCAGAACAAATGCATTTAAAACCAGAAAATTTTACAAAATACTAGACTTAAGCCTGCATTTTCCTAGTGTCTCATGTATCGACAGTTTAACCATTGCTGAATGAAACAGTCGATACATTAAGCTCTGGTGCACGTGACTGGACAGATTACTATTGATTTTGGTGGAGTTTAGGTCAAGCTTTAGTAGCCAAAAAAAGATCAGAATTGGTCAGATGAGAATGAATGATGGTGTAAGCTGTATTTTTTGATTCATTTTCCCATTGGAGAGAGGGAGAGGGAACAGAGAGGAAAGATTTATTTTTTTTTAAAAAAAAAAAAAGGATGCTTGGAATTTCTAGTATGCTGCTTTAATTTGGTGTAACATTCAAGTAAGGATGATGTCTTGTATTAGTGCAGGATAAACACTTTTTTTTATTTCACTCTTTAATAGCATCCTTGTCTGTTAGAAGAACATGTAAAACTGACAAAGGAGTTAAATGAGGAGAATCACAAATCCATACCTTTGGTATTATTTTTGTTGTGTTAAGCTTTATTGTAGGGATGGAGTTTACAAATAGTTACTACCTCAATTCCTGCTTCTTTTCCTTACATAAAGAATTATTTACTGGTCATCTGGAACAAATAATGGTTGAATGTTGTTAATCTTTCCCAGATAATCATCTTTTCTCTTCCTTTATTTTTCTCCTGGTAGTACAGAGAAATCCTTATTTTCTTGGCTGAGATTTGTTTTAAATATCTGTCTAGAAAGCTTTATAACTGGTGCAAAATTACTTCCACCTTCATACTGCAGTCATATTGCTTCATACTGCAGGGTGCATATTGCTTGCAGTAAAGATTATATAGTGGGCTAAGTTTACTCCGGCTTTCAATGATCTCAGTGGAGTTATTCTATGAATATATGTGGAATTCCTTTTGAATTAAGAAACAATCTTATTCCTGCATTGAAAAATAATTTATTAAATGGTTAATCTACTAGTCACTACTAGGGAGACTGACATCTGCCATGTTATATCATTAATAAAATAATGGATGTGAAATAGAGTACTGTTTTTCTATCAGATTGTTCATGCTGGTTTTATGTGTTATTTGTTTTCTGTTGAAGCACTTCATAATTGTTTCTACTAATTTTCTATTCATAACATTTTAATTATATGGACTTCCCTCCTGGTGTGCATTAATGTGGTAGCACCTACAAATCTAATGAAATATCCATTCTGATAATAAATTTTAGTCTGACGCAAAGCTTCTGGAATAAAAATATTTTAGATCAGTCAGAGTATCACACAGATTTATGTGTTCTAGGAGATAGTAGTCTCAGGCTTTTAGATTTAGTGTGAAATCTAATGCCATTGAAGCTGGAGAAACAGCCCCAGGAATAGAAACACTAAGACTTATTCCTCCCAAGTTGTTACACCCAGCATTCAGGCTTACACAGTCTGATATTGGCTCCAGTGGGAAAGATGGAGAATGTTTCCACTCGGTTTCTGGGCAATAAATGGTTGTCACTGCTTTGAGGGGTAGGTGATGAAGGTTTGGAAAAGTGTCAGGTAGAGGAAGATGCTGCGTGTAGGCGTCTTGTTTTTCTGTTGTGATCAGTAGGCTCTTTCATGACCCACTTCTAAGTGCATGGCGGCTAAGCCTCCGTTTCCTTTGGTGACGGTGCTGTGTGTTTTTCTGCAGCTGTGTGGCCTTAACCAAATACATCCACACTGCCTCTGAGTCCGCTCTGCTTCGGAGATTTCCTGCCTGCTGAGGCCAGCTGGCTAGTGCCAGACGTGAAACCAGAGAATGTGCCAGCACCTTGGTGGCTGGAGTGGTGCGTGAGCCCAGTGTCAGCACCAGCAGGTCGCACAGAGGCAGCTCATGGATCCACTTGAGCCTCTTGGTAACGCTCTGAGGGGGTTTTGGTCTGCCTCTGGAAGGCTGCAGTTCTGAGTGAGGTGTGTGAATGTATGAATTCTAAACACAGTTCATTGTTCTGATTATCTGGATCTAGTCATACACATGCCGTAGGCAGCTGACTCTGCAGTGGCTCTCCATCCATCTTCCTAGCTGGGCTGAATTCACGTATGCAGGACTGCACACAAGGACCTGGCTCAGGGTTCTGCCTTCCCTTTTGGGTGCTGTAGGGCTAAAATAGCAAGGATTAGAGAACCTAACTTCTAAGACCCTAAATTCCTTTATTTGATCTAGCTTTTGCATTCAGTATAAGAAGATGAAGAGGTACAACAGAGAAAAGAGGAAATGTGTTGGTGAGGGTGACCAAGAGCAGCTGGGTATTTCTACCAGTAGGTACTGTAAGAACCCTGCTAGGTATCCTGATTGAGGTGACATAGTCAGATGATTTTTTCTGTTGTATTGACTGATTCCTTTTTGTATCTTTGATACATAATCAAAAGCTGACATTTTGTTTGAAGAAAGAACGCAGAGGAAAGTTAGATCTATAAATTTACTTTGACTCTGGTTCTTGTCAGGGCCTGACTTGACATTGAGCAGAATGTTTAGTGTGTCTTTCTGTGGTAGGCTTTATTTAATGGTTATTTCTAGATGACAGTATGATGAAAAAGTATTTTATTTGCATTTGATTTGAAAATGGTGACGTTTACTTTTAAATTATATTGTTTGATTATTTTCATTCTCCTTGCTGAAAAGAGAATGGGAAATGATACTCCCAACCCACCTCACTGTGTATGTGTGTGTGTATTTTCATATATATGTGTGTGCATATATATACACACACACAGAATGAGACTATTAGCCACTACTGTTCCAGTACTGCAGAAAAATGAGTCTTTTAGTTCTCTTTTCATGGTGGTTCTTATCCAGCATCACCATGTGAACGTGTCCTACAGAATAAAGTCTCTGCCATTTACATCCCCTGTGAATGTCATGTGTTCTTTTGTCTTCAGAAATGTATGCGGAGATGTGAATATAACTGTATGTCTGTATTGGATCTGTGTGGCAAGATTTTGGTAGTGGAGGGGCTACAGGGGTGGTTTCCATGAGAAGCTGCTAGAATCTTCCCCTGTGTCTGATGGAGCCAGTGCCAACTGGGTCAAGATGGACACACTTTTGGCCAAGGTCAAGCCCATCAGCAATGGTGGTAGCACCTCTGGTACAACATATTTAACAAGGGGTAAAAATCCACCCCTGTGCAACAGCAATTACCAGACGAAGAGAGGAGTGAGAATATGTGAGACAAACCACTATACAGACACCAAGAAGGAGGGGAAGGAGGTGCTCTAGGTGGCAGAGCAGAGATTCCCTGGCAGCCCATGGTGGAGACCATGGTGATGCAGGCTGTCCCCCTCAGCCCATGGAGGTTAAAGGCGGAGCAGATATGCAGCCCCAGCAGAATGCTACAAACGTTCAGAGGGGTGCCTGCAGGGCTGTGACTCATGGGCAGCCCACACTGGGGCAGCTCCTGGCAGGGCTGGGGACCCGTGGGGACCCATGTGGGAATAGTCTGTTCCTGAGGGACTGCACCCTGTGGAAAGGACCCACATCGGAGAAGTTCATGGAGGACTGCCTCCCATGGGAGCGGCCCCGCGCTGGAGCAGAGAGAGGAGGAGTGTGAGCAGTCCTCCCCTGCAGGGAAAGGCGCAACAGGGATGATGGACCACAGTCCCCATTCCCTGTCCCCGTGCACTGCGGGAGAGGGGAAGGAGGTAGAGGAAATCAGGAGTAAAGTTGAGCCTGGGAAGAAGGAAGGGGTGGGGGGGAAGGTGTTTTTAAGGTTTGGCTTTATTTCTCATTACTCTGCTCAGATTTAGATTGGTAATAAATTAAGGTGATTTCCCCAAGCTGAGTCTATTTTACCCATGATGGTACTTGGTGACTCATCTCCCCATCCATATCATGACCATGAGCCTTTTGGTATATCTTCTCCCCCTGTGTAGCTGAGGAGGGGAATGATGGAGTGGCTTTGGTAGGCACCTGGCATCCAGCCAGGGTCAACCCACCACAATGTCAAAAACTGTATGAACAGTACACTTATTTTGCATTTCAGATTTAATGTGATTTCACTTTGAATTAGTTAAATAAAAACTGTTGGGTATGAAGCAGGTTATAGTGTAATTTTTAAAACAATGTCAGCCTCTAGGGTTATGAGGTGTACTTCAAACTTTAGATTCATTTAAACCACTGCTATATGTCAGGAACCAGTTATCTTAAAACACCAGCAGTATGCCAGGCTGAATGGGCTTGAGAAGTGCATAATACAGGTTTTTGAGAAGTGCATAATGTATGTTTATTTTTATTTTTCTGAATGGAAAAAGTAGCTATACCTGCTTTAAAGTCAGTCTGATTCTTGTGAACTCTGGAGAGACAGTGGACTTGAGATCTTTGTAATTGCTGATGACTTCATTCAATTTTTCTAAACTTTGTACATATGTACAGACCTAAATGATGCTGGTGAGGTTGTAGAAGGCTTGTTCCCCTTTGTTTCTCAGTGACCTATTTCTTTTATACCTTCCAGGTATTGGTACAATTTATGTGTTCACATGTGTTTGATTAAAATTAACAGAAAATTAATGTTGATGAAAAAATTAAGCTGGTATATTAAGAAAAGTTGGAAATATTTTTCCTGTCTCTGTCAAACTAAAGTTATGTGAAATGTATTCTACCTTTACACCTCTTCTGAGAATTTATTTGGGGAATACAGTTTACTGAGAAACAGAATAAAGTTTTAATTTGTTTCTTCTTACAAACAAAAGTGCAGTTTGCTGTGCTAATTAGAGCAGCTGGATTACAGACTGTCTTAAATCCCAGGGGAAATCAGGAAAAGAGGCTGGCTTTAAGTATTTCTTTCTGTCTCTAAGGTTTTAAATTAAAACCTCTTTTGGTTAATGAGAAAAGCTTACAGATCTAGTTTTTATTTGGGAGGAGGAGTGACAGGAAATTCTTCCCTATTGATATTTCACTCAGAGCATGGCCTTTTGATTTAGAAAAAACTATCACAACCTCAAACTGTGGCCAACGGTACTTTTAAACTTATTGGAGAAGTCTGAGGACTCTGATAGATGCCTGAATAGAGAGGGGAACAGAGTGCAGAGAAGCTGTGGGGAAAAATAAAAGGTGTGTTGGTTCTCTCTCAGGTCTTTTAAATGAGACAATATTTTTACCCAAGGTAACTAATATATTAAAAGACTCCAGTTTGGGAGATGCATTTGACTATCCTGTTTGATGCTAGATGTACTAGTCCTGCTTTTTATCTGCATTATTTCACAAGCTAAGTTCAAATCGTAACTGCTCAGATTTATTTTTTTCTATCTTTTAAATCTTCTTTAGATATTTGGTAGAGGTCTGCTGAGTCTGCGTCACTGGGACCTTAGTTACACTAGGCCTTGAAATCTCATTGTCTCACTTGGTGTTAGAAATTACACTGTTACTGCTTCTGAGTTTTTTGAAACTTATTATGAATAGCTTGATTGCAATGTAAGCGTTGGATACTGATACTTGTCAACCTCAAACACTAGAAAACCTTTAATGTGCTGACAAAAACATGGGCTAAAAACAGCCTTTGAAATACTGTGAGAAGGATTCACTTAACTAGTGAGGAGAAAAATGTCAGTTTATCTTGAATCATGAAAAATGAAAATTAATGAGTTGCTCAATATGTAAATGTATTGCTTCAGAGAATTGTGGCAGAGATCTGCTCTCTTCATCTACAGTAAGGAGAAAAATAACCAAAGATTTTGTTTTAGTGAATAATTAGGGAAGCATAACTAATGACAATTATCAGCTAGAACAGGAAGAGTGCTTTTATGTTATGGCAAAATTTACCTTCATCAGCCAGGTTGTTCTGGCTTGTAACCTCCTACTCCAAACTACAAGGCTTAACTATATGAACAAAACGAACTTACTAGCAGCAGTGTTACCTATAATAAAATTAGACAGGTGCCTTAAGGAAAAGGAACTTATCCCTGTATTCCACTGTAAGCATTTGGATATCAATTTCCATTCCTAATAAAGAGCATGGTAATACTTTGTATGAATCTTGTGTGAGTCGTATTTTTTGTTGTAACTCACCTGATTTCTAATTGCTTGTAATTTTGTGGCTATGATTATTGAGGCTGAGATTGCATTTCAGTTGCAACCAAATGCCAAGTTAATGATAGATCATATTTAGCTTAAAAGTGGCTACAGAATTTTGTAAACCCAAAATGTGCTAATCACTTTAATCACTTACAAATTGGAAGTAGTGAAGGCTAAAGGCAGAAATCAAATGCCAGAAGCCACAGCATGTGGGCTGGACCAAAATGAACACATTATATTGTTACTTTGAGGTGCTGTATTAAAACTCCCTTTAATTGTGGGTTGATCATGTTGCAGAGACACACCGACTGGTACTGAGCAAGGCTGCACAGAACATAAAAGCAGGAGTGCTGCTGCCTGTGTCATTCCACCCTTCAGAAACAGGGGTTATGATGAATGCTGCATTGTATTATAACTCTATTGTTTCCACAGACAAGATGTATTCTGTTCTTTGCTGTAATGAGATTCCTATTTCTAGTTTAAATCTGCACAGTTGGAAGCCTTCCAAAACCTAAAATAACTGATACCTGAGAAGTGAACTCATAAGAGCTTTCAGAGAGGCATGAAGGATGTTGGCTTATTTGGGTGGAAGGAGGGCCTTACCCTTGTGCTAGCCCTACAGGTCTGACCATGGGTTCTTTGCAAAATGGTATCTCTGTGTGTGAAATTCTTGCATTGTATTGAAAACTAGGGAAGACATGGTATGCTTGGTTTTGACATGCCAGAAAAGCCAAAGAAACAGAAGAATCGTCACGTCCTATCTGCAATGTCATTATGCAGTGTACCTGGAAATATATATAGAAGCTTTTACTCTTCAAATATTAAAGTATTTGTAATATTAATAAATGATGCTAGCTACAGAAAATTTTAGATATTGACTGCTTACTATAACTACTATAACTACTTACTGTAACTACTTGTATTTAAACTAATATGTGGTTTCATTTTCTGAAAATGGTTTTATTTGGCCAAATGTGATAATTTTCTGTACCTGAATTATCATACACAAACACCATAAAACTGATAAAGTGTAATAACAATCCTTTCCATATGTCCAGAACTGTTTCTTAGAAATTGTTTCTAAAAACTATCTATATTTTATCCTATTTTCATACTTTCAATTTTCAGGCAGAAAGCAAGTTCAAATTTCAAAACTAATATTCCAATGACAGATCAGAAAAAATCTTGATGGTGACAATTTGGCTGTCAGGGATGGCTATTTTGCTGCTAATGCATCTATTTTGAGCTTGTGGACAAAGCTTGCATAGGTGTTTAGCTGTTTTGCAGTCCTCTGACAGTTGACCAAATAAATGTAGGCACATTAGGATGCAGGTACTCTGGGTACCCTTTGCATCCTCCTATAAATGGCCACCCTATATAAATGGCTGAAATACAAATACATATATTTGAAAAATAACCAGAACAAAGGGCTATTCACTATTAAATGTTCTATACCCTATGCATTCAGTAACTGTGGCACTATATTTAAGCTTAATTTTTAGTTTTTAAAAGCTACTTAATTTCTCTCCATTACTTTGAGTTCCTGATTTAGTGTTTCGGAGACATTTTAGTAAATATTTTTGTAAAACCCAAATGAATGGTGTGTATCATGTTTATTGTTATCTGCCTTCCCATAGAATACTCAAGCCTACCATGCCTTTTGAGACACTGTATCATAACTAGTAGCTGAAGGGTTTTCAGCTAAAAATGCACGTGGCTTTGCACATATGCTTTTTCTGTGCCTCACAGTACCTGAGCTTAAAGTAACTTGCATAGAATGGGTGAAAAGTCATCATTTCTACAGTAATTATTCTCCAATTAAAGCAATTGAATCTTGTGTGCACTTATTGTTACTATGGCATTGAGTTCCCTCAGGTTGCAAAGTTTTTTTGTCAGTTTATTACTCTTTTACTCTGTGTTTTAAGATTTTGGGGTTTTTGTTCCCCCCCCCCCCCCCCCATCCCCCCCCACCTGCCCCACCCCTCCACCCTCCCACACACACACAGACGAAGGGCTTTGCTAAAATTATATCAAATTCATACAGGTGCGTATCAACAACCTTTGTTAAATTTTCTTTTGGAAATGAGAATAAATGAAATCTAGATTAGAACCGTTTTGAATATTGTGAAAGCCTGAAGATATGGAATTTGAAGTGGGAATTCATTGTCTTGAAAAATAGTCATAATGACAAACAGTTATTAACTAATGAAAGGATAGAAAGACTTTTTCCCAATATGTAGAGAAAAGCATCTGAGATCAAAAACCATCATCTGGACCACTTCACAAGTAACCTAGCGTTAAATGAGGCATGCAGTAAAAATTTTAGTGAAAATTGAACTTTTGAAATTCATTGGCAGCCAAGATTGTTAACATTAAAAATTCTTTAAGATTAAGAGTATATATCTATAAGAATAAAATAATGTTGACATCTATACTTGTGTGCATAGAATTGAATGAATTATTATTATGTTTCAGCTTATAATCTTCAAGCCAATGGAGGTCCAGAAAAACATTATCTATGTTGCAGAATCACAGTGATTTTTATAGCCTCATTATATTTGAAATATTCAGTATAATTCTGTGTTAATTATAGAATTGTAACTAGATAAGACATTGGGATAATGTGCAATTAAAGTTCTTAATGATTTGAAGATCCATACATGCACAGAAAAGATAAAAGAGAAACACTGAATATAGTTTTTCACAAGTGTCAAATTAAGGATCTTTATTGCCCTGAACATACAGAACTGTAGCGTTCGACAACATTATGCCTAAATATAAGCAAGTATGTAACATGCAGAACAGTGATGAATCAAATTGAAAATGTATTTATAACTTTTCCAGTCTCTGAAATGAGCCTAGTGTAAGGGTAACACCAATCATTCTACATCATTGGTTTAAGGGCTATAAGGAACCAAAGACAGAGCTTTAAACAAATTAGCACTAGGCTGGCCTAGTTTAGAAACTTTTTTCATGGTTTTCTTAGTCATAAAAGCAGCCAGAATTTTACTAGGACTTGTAAAGAAACCTTTTACTGGATCCCTGCCAGAGGCAGGCTGCTGATCAAATATAGCAGCAGCTTTGCATTTCTGTCAAACAAAGCTAGATGATTTTTAAATCATTAGAAAACGGTTACAGAAAAACAATGAAAGAAGTAGGTAAAAATACCCTTTATCCCACCAGCTGAGGTCTCTGAAATTTGACAGTTCTTTATTCCCAGAATATTGTGCATACAGGGGAACTACTGCTAGTAAAACATGAGCTTCTAAAGTGGAAGATACTATGGAAGTGCTTTGATTTATAATTAATACAGTACAAGTGCAGTAGCATGCAAATTCTTTCAGGCTACTTCTGCAGAGCTAGTGAACTACAGAAGACAGTGAATTTAATCTTGGAAAAGCTGAATACTTTTCATTGCACTTACAGGTTAATGGATGTAGATATCACAATCTTTTCATTTTTTTGCTGTGCAGTGTAACATAGAATTGTGTTTATATCAGCTGATGGAAGAACCCTCACATTGACAAGTAGTTCTTCTAAAGGGTTGATATAGACAGTGTGGTGGTTTTATAGTTGCAGAAAGAAACATACAGGAAATGTCACTTCATTTGTTCCAGGGGGGGTTCTGATTCAAAATATTTGGAACTTTCTGTTAGTGCAGCTTTACTGTGCTCCTGTCTGTCTCCAGGTGGACAGTGACAAAATGGAAAGCTTGCAACTTTAGATGTTGGTGCTTTCATTTTAAAATCAGAAATTACCAAGAAATTTTTGGAGTAAAAGTTCAAAAGGCTTAGGACCTTTGTAACAAACAAAGAAAAAGCTTCATGTATCATTATGGTATTGTGTACATGTTATTTGAACACATTGTTGTTTTTTTCATGGAGCTGTTTCAATTTTTAAAGGAATTAATTACAAAAATGAACATGCTGCTACTTTTGTAAGAACATCTGCTTTTGGCTGATCAACCAAAGTTTTAGATTTCTCTTTATCATTGAATTTTAACAAGATGTGTTAGCATTGGTCTTTAGTTGTTATCCCTGAATATTAGTGTTCTGAATTATGTTGTAATTCTGTGATTATGAGAAGTCAACTCCAAGAGTTTTAGTGGATTTAGTGGAATAGATTTTCTTTGCTGTTTTTAACCAGGCAGCAATATGTTAATATTAGTCTAGGGGTATTTATTCCTTTTAAATGTTTTATTGCACCAATACGTAGGTTGACTTCTGCTTGTACTCCTGTACAAAGACAGAATGCCTTATTGATGGTGCTTTATAATCAGTGTTTCGATATTGTGCTGGTATTTAGACATTTTTTACTTAGTTTTTTTTTAATGTCATCACAATGTGATTGTGCTTAGTTGTAAACATTCTGCTTAGAATTTCCTATATGTCATTTCCCCTTGTAAAGAAGTCATTGAAGTGGATCAAAAGAACAAGTACATTATTATTACTGATAGTATGTAGTAGTCTACGATTCTATTCAAAACATGAATTACACACTGCAGGTTGAATATTTAAGAGTTTGGGTAAGAGAAGATTTATCAAAATTCACTTGTATTTCAAAGTTTTCAGAAAGGCTTTCTTATTAGAACAGTTATCTGCGGTAATAACAAGAATTTGTATTTTGGGGTGGATAAAATAGTCTCCTAGCACTTAGTGAGCTATAGTATTTTTCACTAAGGAACAACAGAGCACAATTTGTCTCTGTGGAGTAACATATATTAAAATAGTGCAATATGTCTGCATCCTTTTTGGCTCAGCAAGTGTTGTCAGCCTGGCTAATAAATTGTATCATGATGGCCTACAGTCCTACTTTGAGAGGGCTCATCAGGCAGTGAAAGGGTTGAAGGCACTGGCATGCCGTGATTTGCAGGAGTTAAGACTTTTCCAATCTCTACAACCAACCTCTGAGACTTTATTAAAATGTTCCAGTACTGCCACTGTATACCAATGACAAATAAGCAGGGAATGCATTATCCAAAGGGAAAAAGAAAATGCATTATCCAGAGTATTAAGGTGTATTTGGTTTGCATGGCAAGGTTTTGGAAGTGGAGGGAGTTACAGGGGTGGCTTCCATGAGAAGCTGCGAGAATCTTCCCCTGTGTCTGATGGAGCCAATGCCAGCCAGCTCTAGGACGGACCCATTGCTGGCCAAGGGCAAGCCTGTCAGTGACAGTGGTAGTGCCTCTGGGATAACATATTTAAGAAAGGGGAAAATACTGCTACACCACAGCAGATGGGAGAGAGGAGTGAGAATATCTGAGAGAAACAGCTATACAGATGCCAAGGTCAGTGCAGAAGGAGGGGGAGGAGGTGCTGTAGGCCCCAGAGCAGAGCAGACATTAGCCTTTTGGTGTATTTTTCTGCTCCTGTATAGCTGAGGAGGGGAATGATGGAGCGGCTTTGGTGGGCACCTGGCATCCAGCCAGGGTCAACCCACTACATAAGGTAAAATATATGATCTTGATTTTTGATCTAGCGAGCTATATTACCAGGTGTTCTCTCAACATAGTTGAATTATAATTGTCTTGAATATTGGATATCTAAGAGAAAAATAGGTACTCCCTCTATGATGTCAGATTTTTTGCAGTTTTAGATCTTTGCTGTATACCAAGAGATTAATGACATTGAAGTTCCTTAACAATACTTACAGCTTTGAGTTATCTTAGAAGGTAGTGACAAGAAATTCTTCACATATCTTCTATTATAAATACAATCATGTAGTAGAAGAAAAAAGAAAATACTGAACTTTTCAAGTAAATGTTGCAATAGAAAAGTGCAATTTTAACATGCATAAATTTAACATATTTCAAAGGATTTGCTTGTTCACTTGATATGCACAAAAGAATGCAAATTTAACGTTTAGCAGACTTCAAGGTTGTTACTCTAATGAGAAATTCAGATGTGTGACAAAGTCCATTTAGCAGGGAAACAAATAGACTTAAATAATTACATGTCACTGGAGAGATCAGTAGAAATAGAAACTTGGTATGGAGCAGCGTACATGAAGGTAAACCTGATATAATTAAATGATCAGTAGATATATTTGTTGTTTTGATATCAGGATAAATCTGAGCTCATTGGTTTTCAGGTGTATATTACTTTGAAAATAATTGCCAAGTTTCACCTCTTTTGTTAATTTTGAAGTTTTATGGCTCATGTTAAAGATATGTAAATATCATGTAAGACCTGTAAGCAGTAGCATTCATAATATACAAGAGGTACATTAAGAATGAGAGAATGCAAATTGTTCAAAATTCTTTTTATTATGTGATGTCCTCCACTTAGTTTTTGGCTTATATGTGCTTTTTCTCAGTGGTGGATCTTTACGAAAATGGAGCTCTTTGATTTATAAGTGGGCAGAAATACTGATTTGCTCTGCAGTAGTGGAAATTGTTGGGCATGCAGTAAGTGTAATATCACACTCCTTCTCTATACCTACCAAATCTGAGAATTCTATTAAAACTTAAATTTCAGCTGGGATTGCACATGATTTTCTTGCAGACCCACCGTGACAATTTCAAACTTCCAAAACCCCTGCTTCTTTCAAGGCAAAAGAGTTCCCTTCAGAGAAGTTTTGGTGGTATTTTGTATGTTAATTCAGTATTACATGTACACACACAAATACACCCATGAGGAAGAGTATTCAAAAGCATTATTCCTCAGAAAAATGCAATGGATACTAGATATAATATTGAAAGTCAGTTTGTGCCTTCAGTTTTCATTGCCTTGTAAATCAGTTAGGTGCTTTTTGAAATGTTATCCATAAAATATAAACTTACAGTGTGTAATTAACACTTGCTGGATACTGATTAGGCTTTCAACTTCTAATGAGAAATTCTTAATATATATTATAATCATATGTATATGAAAGTTGTGTATACAATGATACTTGATTATAATCTTCAGGTTTTAAAATATGTAATTAAATTCAGTAAATCAGTACACATTTTAAAAAATAATGCTGGATTTTAAAACATGGCAGCATTAATTTTGTAATGCCTTATGTAATATCATACAGTATTTAAAATTGTTACAATTTTACAGTGTTAAAAATGTCTTGCTATCTTTGCACTCAAAAATTTGCAATTTTTCCCTGCCTTCCCTTCAACAATATTTAAAGCCAATTGCCCACTGTGGGAAGATCTGGGAAGTGTACTAGGGACAGGCATAGATATGCTTTTAGCCAGGTGTTATGAGACTTCACTGAACGCTAGCTGCCTAACTTGCTTAGGATCTTTTTGTTTAAAATCCCAGTAGTCAGCTGCAAGCATTATTAGGTGCCCAAATACTTATCTTAATCTGGTCATTAGGCGGCAGCCAGGTGCACACACTGTGCAATTTGTACAACTGCATTTCTTTGCTTTGAACTATAACTTAATTCTGGTTAAACCACAAATCAAGAAGTTTTGTTAGGTGCAATGGTAGAATTCATAGCATTGGAGTAAGTGTAAAATAGTCCGCCGTGGATAAGTCACATATTGATTGAAGGGCAGGAGTGTAATCGTGAAACTTTAGCACCTGAAACCTCATCATGGATCACCTAAGCCAACTGCAATGAATGCAGATCACCTTCTTTCAGTGTCTGATCTCAGAGAAACTTTTGTTTTGGAGGTGGCTGTGGTACAATAAGGAGATGTTTAGAAGTAGGATGGAAAGGATGGAAGCGGACCCGAAGGAAACAGCAAGGGGTTTGGAAGAACATTAAGTGATTGGTGCTGATGGGCTTGATCTGAATGTGCATTATTAGTACATGCTTTGGTGTTAAGAAGTCCTTAGAACTCACAGCAGTACTAGATCATGTAGTCTGGAAGCACTGGTAGTATTGAATGAGGGAAGACTGGAAAGATTGAGTCAGGTGCTGCTCTTTTAGAGATTTTTTTTTTCATTTATTTTTGTTTGCCAAGTTGATTTTGAAAATTTTACTGGTAATACTTGGGAATGGTGCCTCTGCAACACTGTATTACCATAATTCTTGATGCAGTCTTTCACACTTCACCTTCTGTGCACAGAGTTAAAGCAGCTATGGGAAACTGAGCCTTTTTCAGAGATGTAAAGTGTATGTGTATGTCCAATAAGGACTCTTTTATAAGATAGTGAACATAAGAAAGGATGTTGTGTAGTCTGAAAACCAGTATTATCATACATAACCTCTGATTTATAACTATTGTCAAGTTTTACCCTCAATATTATTATTCTAGAGTAACATATTTACTAAGAAATATGTTCCAGTATATTTTGTGTAGGAGAATTAAACTGCTTTGAAGTAAAGATGTTTCTGATGTGCAGCAAAGATATTGCATTGTCTATGTGGCCTCCCATACAATCCTACAAGATTTTTGTGTCCTTATTTTTAAAATCCAGTTAATGTTGTTTTTTTTCTTTGGAGTATGCAAATATTGCATGATGAAAGACTTGGAACATGAGTGCAGAAGTGAAATAAATAACCTCTAGATAGCAAAGCACCCAGTGTAACCTATTGATTTAAAGGCATTTTACAAATTTTAAAAGCAAAATTATGATGCATTCAATGCAATGTAAGTAGTAAAAATGTGAAAGTGCACGTAACTACTTATGTACCAAGAGCTGTGTCATGGTTTAATCCCAGATGGCAACTAAATACAACACAGCCACTCGCTCATTCCCCAACCCCTGGAGGGATCCAGAGGACAATCAGGTAGAAGTATAAAACTGGAGGTCTGAGATAAGAACAATGAAATAATTGAACTAAAATTAAAAATTAATAATATTTATAACAATTATAATGAAAAAGAGGGAGAAAGGGAGAGGAATGCAATCCAAAGGGAAGGGAGAATAGAAACCAAGTGATGCACAATACAATTGCTCACATCAGCTGACTGATGTTCAGCCAGCCCCCAAGGAGTGATCAACAGACCGCAGCCAACACTTCCCCAGTTTATATACTGAGCACGATGTTCTGTGGCGTGGAATATCCCTTTGGCTAGTTCAGGTCAGCTGTCCTGGCTGTGTCCCCTCCCAATTTTTTGTGCCTGTGCAGTCCTCTTGCTGGCAGGGCCTGAGAAACTGAAAAGTCCTTGACTTAGTATAAACATTACCTTGAAACAGCTAAAGAGATCAGTGTGTTATCAGCACTATTCTCACACTAAATCCAAAAAACCAGCACTGCACCAGCTACTAAGAAAATTAACTCTATCCTAGCTGAAACCAGGACGGTTAAATATTATAAATGTAACCAAGGATAAAAAATAGGGTTGGAATAGGCTCTGATAATGATAGGAAATGTGTTAGATGAATAGTTATGTCTGAAATGGACAAAGTACATGAGGTGACTGACTGCAGGATAGTAATAAGGATGTTAGAGTTTGGGGAGAAAATTAATTGCATTTGAATCCTTACAATGCTGCATTCGTATGTCATTAGGAACAAGTGAGAATGGCAGCTTAAGGAGTATTTTATGGGACAGGTAGGGATATTTCTTTCTAATTTCATCAATTATTACTGGCAACACAGGAAAACATAAGATCTGTCTTTAAACTGCAAAAGTCCATTTGCCCAATTCTGCTCACATTACACTGGTGTAAAACAGGAATGCGCTTGCAACAGCCATCAGATTTCTCATCTGACCTGCAAAATGTTCCTTGAACTGCTTGACTGTGCCTACTTGTTTTAACAAAGTGGTTTATACTGAAGTTCAGAGGAAAAGAGGCTGAATGGAGGAATATAACACCAAAGCTTCCACTGTGAGAGAGATTCCTCAGTAAAAAAAACACTTCTATTGGTAAGAAACTGAAGAAGGGCTTGTTGTATAGTTGTATAGGGTCTTGATCCTGCCTTGCTGTTTCTCTGTCTGCCTCATCTGGCTTGCATTCCATTCACAGGCAATGTTCTTAATGTACAAAAGTAATTATAAAGGAAAGTCAAAAGCAAGTGTTTGACATTTTATATATTGTTGAGGTGGTTCAGCATTCTGATTTGTTAATCAATTTTTATATATGAGTAAAAGGATAAACTAAAGTAGAACCTTTCAGGGAAGCACATCACAGCTGACCTCAAAGACTTTATTTGGACTTTTAAAGAGCAAACAAATTTCTAATTTTTTTTTTGATGGATCAGAACAGCTTATTTGAGGTGTGATTTTTTTTTTTTTCTCAATTATGATACTTTGCTAAAAATGACTTTTTTTTTTTTTGACAAGTCTTTCCATTTGGACTTAATATTACCAGCAACATAAAATGCGTTGTTTTGATATGGGATCACAGGTCAGTTTACATGGCACCAGGTTGGCTGGAAACAGATGGGGGGGTTTCACCTGTCTCAAAGAGGGAAAAGGATTCTAATTTTATGTTGCTTTTGTTTTCATAGATGCACTTTAGAATCCTGGTTATCAGGGCATTCTTTTTTTTCATTTTTTACAGCATGTCATGTTTTCCAGTGCTCACCTTGTTGATGTCTGGACTTGTTGGTTTTCTTTTCCCTACACTATCAGTTCACTCTAAGATGATCAACTATTTTTAATTCTGGTGTAAATTAGTGGTGATATCTTGGAAATCCATTGGCTGCCCCAAAGCACAATTAGTGAGGGTTAGCATAGAGTTTGAGATTCTAGCACATTTAAATAAACTATGTTCCTGAATTGAGTGCTTACATTTGGTTCCCCACTAAGAGCAGCAATACATTACTTTGGGCTATTTCAATTTTAAAGATTCCTGCCTCATTGAGAATAACATAACTTACAAAGCAGAGTGATTTAACTGTTTCATCTGTATGTAGTTCTGAGTCTTATCATTCGTGGGCAAAACATGTCTGATTAAAGCCTTTTATAGCACCATGTGACAGTAGAATTAGCCCTGAGTTCTTGCTCTGAGTTCCAGTAATCAGCAATCACGAGTGTTTCAATAGTGAAAACAGTTGAGATCAGCTAAATGCATACATGAAATAGCTCTGTTGCCCTAAAAAAAGGAAATCATTAAACACACAATGAGTTAGACTCCTACAATAAGTGGTAGCACATTCACACATTCAGAGTGTGTTAGAACCACTGTGTTTGTCATTAAGCCAGCACATTCTGTGGCTGGGGCTTTGCTTTGAAAAGCGCTGTCTGATAACAATGATTATCTCTTCCACTTTAACCAGCAACTCTTTTTGAATCTCCAGTTCTTGGATTGTGTTACCGGACATTGAAACCTTCCCACTCTACACTAAATTGGTGTAATTTTCAAAGAACACAGATGGGAAGGTAAAAGTAATCAGCAACCTGCCTGCTTTGGCCTTGTGATCAAAATTTTCTGGGGTAATAAGACCTGAAGTAACCACAGCAAGAAAGTGGTACTGTAATCCATCCAATTAACATGGTTTTAATTGTGGCACAATTATCTGCAAACTTTTTTTCACATCTGTTATGCAGCTTTGTTCTATTCTTGTCTGATAATCAACACTGGAAGAATCTGGCTAAGTAATGAATGTCACTTATAGACTGGTAAGAAAGTAACTTTAAACTGTACCATAGATTTTAGCTGCTTTTGTATTTGCCAGGTAACTCAAGTGTCCTTTCATACTGCTGCACTTGGTTTCTCTCCCTACAGATCTGCATCTCTACCTTGTCTCATTTCTATCAGTGTTTTGTGTCAGAAAGACCTTATTCACCTCAGAAGTAAAAGGATACTACTTTTACTTCTCGCCACAGAATGGAAAAAACCTCACAAAACAAACCATACTTTTTATGTCCTTGAGATCTGAATCCTGTAATTACTTGGAAATGCATATTTATGATTTCTGAGAAATTCCATATGACTCAGGCTTTAGGGTAGAAATAAAATAGAAAAAAACAGATGTACTCAAATTATTACGGCATTGGTGGAATATCAATAAAAATCTAGTAGAATAACATGTAGCTTTTAAATAGAAAAAAATTAAATTACTGTAATAGTCCAAGGCGACAGCTAACTTTTAACATTGATTTTGTTCAATTTGAATAATGTCTAATTTTAATATCTTTCATTTTGATGCTTGTGTTTTTCTAACTGCAAAGCATCAATGAAAGCAGATCTAATTGTGAGACTTTTCCTTAAGATGCTGTTAGTAAAGCTGGCTATTTTGGAAGTATTAAATGTGTTGGGTAGTTATTACCACATAAAAAGTTTTGTTGAAGGTTGAAGTGAACTAGAATGTCAAATTATATTGTGAAGTTCCTCATCAAAAGAATAGCAAAGCTAATGACCCCCATTGACTTCAATTTTATTTCAGATGCTTTAGTGAGTACCTGGATAATAAATAATTTCTGAAACTTAAGAAAATTCTTGTCTTGTAAAGAATTTGATGCTAGATGCCTTTTTGTGTGCATGCAGGTTTGAGTGGCATTATAAGTATATATATGAAGACAATTCATTAGAGAGTTATCTATGATGTTTGGAACTCTTATTACTAGAATATTTGAAGAGATTAAATACGGGGGAAAATTTTTTCTATATGGCTGTCCTAGAAAATTGCTAATCTCTTGAACTATATAGTCTATTTTACTGCCTTTGGTAACAGAAGGGAGAAAGCAATAGTTTTTCAAGAAAACCCTATGGTAATTGATTTTTGTATCTGTTTTTTGACCAACGCATTTCAAGGTTTTTGAAACGAACTTGTCTTGCTGCCCTGACATTTCATTGGAAGCTGTAGGAGGCTTATGTACTTGAAGATGAGGGTAAAAGCTTGCAAAAATAGAGAAAAAGAAAAGAAGACATCTAACATTACACATTCTCCTCATGGAGGGCTTTTCCTGCAAAGTCAGGAGACGAGCTTCTTATAGATTGGATGAAATCTTACTGTAGCTGAGCTTTAGCATTGGTAAGTGCATCAGCCCTACTGGGCTATGTATTTGTTTTTCCTTGTAATCCTGAGTAGGTGATAGAGGTTTATCTATCTTTCTGTTTTAAAGTGTATTTCTGTGAAAAGCACTCTGTGCTGCAGTGGTGGTGTTGGAAATAGGCAGCAAACACAGTAAATACACTGCGGGGTTTTTTATGGAGATAAAAACAAAGTCTTATGACAGTTAATTAATTTAAACCACATGTAGATCCATATTGTTGGTTTTAATCTATAAAGTATTCCAAATCCTTGGCTCAATCAGGATATTTAGCTATTTAGAACTTCCTTGCTGCTTTGGTAGCTATGTAATTCACAGGCTGAATGTTATTCTGGAACTTGGAGACCTGATTTCTATTTCTGTCTCTATTACTGATCTGCTACGTGAACCTACTCAAGCTGGTCTGCTGTTCCAGATGCACTGGTAGGTGCACATGACACACAGAGAAAGAAACACCAACTCTAAATCAAACCCTTTGAAGACCAGAGGCTCTAGAGCTGTCAGTGCAACTCTACGCATGGGTGAAGTCCTCTAATAAGGACAAAGCAAACTGGGTGCCAAGCAAATTCATAGGTGAAATTTGTAAGTTTTTGGTGGTCGTAGAAGAGTGAGCATGATTAGATTAGCTTGTTATAAGAAAACTACAAAAAATGACAACTTTTTCAGTCTGGTAGTTATTTTTTGAAGCTGCACATGTATGCATGCAGTGCCTGCTAAAATCATCCATTTAGGCATGTGATCAATGAATAAAACATTTTGGATATACTAGGAATTAATTCTCGGAAGGCCTTTGCCTCTCTCCTACTGTGTGAAACTGAGCAAGTTGTTTTACCTTTGTTTTCCCTGACAGATCTGGTTGTCTTATCTGTTTGTGTTCTAAATGTTTGGCATGCATTGTTTCACAGAATGAGTGTTTGCAGAACCTGAAGTAATAAATTCCTGATCCTAAATATGAATTAATTTTTATAACTTTGTCTGGTTTGCCATTCACAGTATATTTTAGCTGTATTGTTTTCTCAGCAATTTTGCAGGTATGTAACATTTCGTCTGTTCTTTGTTTTGTTTCTTTTTAAAGGGCAGAGACTTCTGTCTCATTGCAAGTCTCCAGATGGTGGGGCTTTCAAAGAAAAAATTAATAATGTCTTCGAATGAAAATCCTGAGAAAGACTAACATGGTATCTATGTTCAAGTCAGATAGGCACATTTTCTGTGGAGTAAGAAAGAATCTACTTCGTTTCTTTAAGTTGTAAGAATATGGGTGAAAAGCCAGAGCATCTTTGAAGAGATTTCTCTTTCACATCTATCTTATGTGACTTCAGGACAAAACGATCTTTCGTAATCTTTCTAATTTCAGTATCAAAATAAATGGGAGATTATACTAATCTTTCACTCAACATGCAGAGTAGAAAAGTCAATATTAGTCACATCACATCTGCGCTCTTAAAAGGCAGTGGCTATGTTTAACTTCTTGGTCGTCTTTACATGGTCCTGCAATGAATAACCTTGTATTTTTAAATATGTTCTTAAGCAGAGCCCACTGAAGCCAAGCAGAACACTTTTTATGACTTCAGAGGGCTTTGGATCTATCAGTTATCTAAATATGGCCTTTTTATTGTTATAAATCAATAAACCTGTTCTGGCACATTTTCAAATGTTACCCTTGAAACAGTTGCTTGTTCACTGAACAGCCTGTTTATAGCAGATCAGAATGTTGCTGCAGAAGTGGGTCTGTGAAAGTGAACATAAATGTTACCTTGCTTTGGTTTACCATGTAGGATTTGCTTCAAAGTAAGGTTCTGTGTGATAGTGTTTTTGTTTCTGTAGTTTTGTAACACAGAAGTAAGCTTCTTGAAATCTTTTTTTTTTCATAGATGGACACCAGAAAAACTCGAAGCTGTGAAAGCAGTGAAGACAATTACCCGCTTCTTCCTGCTTCAGCTCTCAAAAGTAATTGGGGAAGAACAGTGGTACTTCTGAGTTGTTATTAAGCTTTGCAAATTACCTTGTTTTGAATTTTTAACGCATCATGTACAATTATGATGCATTAAACACATGGAAAAATAGCTACTTTTCCACTAGACAGTATATGAATTGTTCAGAAAACTGCTGTTCTCTCTGGATTTTGAAGTATAAGAAAGGACACAATGTTCATGTGCCTTGTGACTAGTAATTGTTCTTGGTAGAAATAGAATCATTTAGGCTGGAAAAGACCTTTGAGATCATAGTGTCCAACCATTAGCCCGTGATTGCCAAGTCAATCACTAAACCATGTCCCTAAGCACTGCGTCTGTATGGTTTTTTTAAATACCTTCAGGGATGGTGATTCCACCACCTCCCTGGGCAGCCTGTTCTAGTGCTTCACCAGCCTTTCAGTGAAACTTGTTTTCCTAACATCCAATCTAACCCTCTCCTGGTGTAACTTGAGGCCATTTCCTCTTGTCCTGTCCCTTGTTAGCTGGGAGAAGAGGCTGACCCCCAGCTTGCTACACCCTCCTTTTAGGTAGTTGGAGAGAGTGATCAGGTCCCCTAAGCCACCCTTTCTCCAGGCCCAACACCCCAGTTCTCTCAGCCGCCCCCCATCAGCCTCGTGCCCCAGCCCCTGCCCGGCTCTGGACACGCTCCAGCCCCTCCACGTCCCCCTGGCAGTGAGGGGCCCAAAGCTGAACACAGGATTTGAGGGGCGGCCGCACCAGGGCCCAGCACAGGGGGACGGGCACTGCCCTGGCCCTGTTGGCCACACTGTATAGTATCTTGCTAGCTATATTTGAATTGACTATGTAACAAAAGTTTTCTTTTCCCTTAGTTTTGAACTAGAACATCAGTTTAACTGATAAAAATGGTACCTCCATAAGCAAATAACTGGAAACTCAATCATGCTTATGACGGGGATTCTAGGGTTTTCTACTTCCACCGAAGTATTTTTGAGTAGTTCTAAATCTGTATTAGTTTATAGCTAAATGAAAGTCTGTTTCCTGAAAACTGTTTAATACAGTGATGACCCTTTCTGTTTAGGAACAATTTATTCTGGTAGGTTCTGATGTGTTTAGCTTATTAAAGCAGATTTTCTTATGCCTGTATTTAATACATTATTTCTATACTGCATTTATATTTGTGGTGACCTAAAGCTTTCATAATAGTGTTTTATTCCATAAATAAATTTTGGGTTTGGGGAAAAGCTTCCTGTTCAGACAGTGAATGTCTTTTCTGAACTGTGGAAAGGTAAACAGTAAAACCATCTATCTAGTGAAACTTTGCAGAACAGACAAAAAATATGGACTTCAACAGGAAGAACAAAAAAGTAGCATTTGGGATATAACTTCTGTTGCATCAAAGCTAGCAACAGTACAGCAGTTCAGTCTAGGGCTAGATTTTCAGGCCACTGTTGCTCAGGCAGTCTGTTTTTAAAGCAATGACTTTGTAAATAAAACTGAAATGTGATTTTATTCTGAAGTATGCTAGTTTACCTCTGGGTTTTTATGAATGTTGCACTTCATTTGAGGTTAGATTATCTTTTTTTTTCCGTTTATTTTTCTATTTGCATACATTAGACCAAAAAAGGCGTTTTTAAAAAACCAGGTTGAAGCTGGATGTGTATAAAGCTCTATTCTTTCCAAGTTTTTGTGTGATTGCTCTCAAATGTAAAACATAACTGGAGGATAGCAAACCAGAGGTGACTGTCATGAGCCATCTAATTGTGTACTGTTGGAACTACTGCTGTTAATACTATTTTACCATCTTAAACCCTGTCCATGATTTTGTATTAAAAGCCATTACATATCTTATGTAACCTCTATTTACCCAGCAGTTGTTCTGTCTTCCATGCCAGACAGATTTGTTGTGTAAAAAAGAATATTATGCTTACTCCTTTCTATCCATGAAGCTGAGTGGATTCTACCAATTTTTTTATGTGAACCTCAAATACAAGAAGTTCAGCTGCAGGTGGGAATACTATATGATTTGCGTCTGCTTCTGTGTAACTAATGTATCTATGATTTTACAAAAACAAAATGGGAAACCCTGCCCAGTGCTGCAAGCAAAATATTTCACACTTGGAGTTTAAAGTAAATTACGGTCGCTGGCTGTCGTAGTGTAAACTTCAATTTGTGTTTTTTTGTGACTTCATCTAAACTGCCAGTTTTTACATTCTATGCAATATCACAGAATTTACATGAATGTCCAGTCTTTGGTTTGAAAATAGAGTTGACTTTATTTGGACCACTTACATGAGAGAAGAGCATGGAGATCTTACTATTTCCAAACAATGGTGTTTGGACTTACGAGCAGATTTTGCAGTGTTATTTGCAAGTGTATTTTGGCATTTCTAGTTGCTGCAATATAGTTCCTTGTCTCTAGTAATTTCACTAAAGATGAGAAGCAATATTTGTGGTTAGAAAATTCAATCTTTTCCTTATTTTTATTTTGAATTACTTTGTCACTTAAAAAGCAATGTGGGGAGGGGAGGATAGTTAGTAAATATTAATATGTGGATATTTGTTTTATGTAGAAGGGTTAAATCATACCTGATATAACTCAGTGAATAGCATTAAGTCTGGGGTTTGCTTGTGTTTCAAGTTCATTCATATTAATTCTTGGGGTTACAGAAGCAATACCATAGTACAAAAGGTTGCCGCTAACATGAATAAAAAACCTCTTTGTTGATACTGTGGTTTGTTAAAGCTAATCCAACCTGACACCACCTTGTGTCATGTTTAATTACTCTCAAGTATAACAGCAATTGTGAGCAAAGCCCCTAGGTTAAAATCCAGAATTATTTTATTTTTTGTGTTGAAAATGAATGCTGAGAGTTTCTATAGAATTTCAGAATGTGTTTGTAGCTGAGCAAAACATAAGACCGTGTACATTAATGTACTTAAACCTTTGTGTCTTGGATGTGGATGTGGTTTGGGCTGGAAGGAGCCAGGGGTGCATCCAAAGCAGCAGCAGCTGACAGCCTGCAGAATGTCAGACCTGGGAGTCCAGCAGAACATAGCTCCAACTTACAACTCTGTCACTGAAACATACCCAAGGGGAAACATTAGCTCCAAGCACTTTTCCCCATCTTTTTTAACTGGGATTGGCAGGAAAGGAAGGTTTTGTTTAAGAGTAGAGCTGGGCAGTCTAGGAAAGAACTTCATTAAGTATAACTTCAGTGGAAGTTTTAGTTGATAGAAGCTTGCTAGCTCTGATCATGGTGATTTCAATCAAGACGGAGATTAGGCTCTTTTCCCATGTCTGTTTCCCTTTAAAAAGCTAACCTGAAAAGCATGCATTGCAAGGTGTTAGGTATGGGCAATCAAGAGGTTTACTTTCCTTTTGGTCAAGTTACTTAGTTCACGTTCTGACTTTTCCATATTTTTAAGTATGATAAGATAAGCAGCATATGCAAAGCCCAGCCCCTTCTGGGGCTACTGCTTCAATAATGTACAAACAGAGGCCCAAACTGCTCTTGCTTACATAGACAATGTACTCTGACATCCATTAGCTAAGATAACGGAGAAGAAAAGCAGAGAGCTGTTACAGATTAAATTATGATAGATAGAAATGGACTGTAGAGTTAGGAATTCAGTTGTTTGTTTTTATGGGGGTTTTGTGGGTTTTGTTATTTCTTTTTTATTAATGGGAGATGTCTGTCTCTTGACTGGAAAAAAAAAACAAACCTAAAAATTTATTTAGAAACAAGTTTAATAGGAAAAATAGAATCATAGAATGGTTTGGGTTGGAAGGGACCTTAAAGATCACCTAGTTCCAGCCCCCTGCCATGGGTGGTGACACCTTCCACTAGCCCAGGTTGCTCAAAGCCCCATCCAGCCTGGCCTTGGACACTGCCAGGGATGGGGTATCCACAGCTGCTCTGGACAACCTGTGCCAGTGTCTCACCACCCTCACAGTGAAGAATTTCTTCCTAATAGCTCATACAAAATCTACCCTTTTTCAGCTTAAATCCATTCCTCCTTGTCCTGTTACTACAGGCCTTATTAAAAAGTCTGTCCCCACCTTTCTTATAAGCCCCCCTTTATGTACTGGCAGGCTGCTGTAAGGTCTCCCTGGAGCCTTCTCTTCTCGAGTTGAACAACCCCAAGTCTCTCAGGCTGTCTTCACAGCAGAGGCACTCCAGCCCTCTGACCATCTTTGTGGCCTCCTTTGGACTTGGTCAAACAGGTCCATGTTCTTGTTTTGTGGGGGTCCCAGAGCTGAACGCAGCACTGCAGGTGGGGTCTCTTGAGAGCAGAGGGGGAAAATCGCCTCCTGTGGCCTCCTAATTGTCACGCTTCTTTTGATGTAGCCCAGGATATGGCTGGATTTCTAGGCTGCAAGTGCACTTTGTTGGGCCAAATTGAGCTTCTTGTCTGCCAGCACCCCCGAGTCCTCCTCCTCAGGGCTGCTCTTAATGTATTCTCTGCCCAGCCTGCATTTGTGCTTGGGGTTGCCCTGACCCACATGCAGGATCTTGCATTTGGTACTGTTGAACTTCCTGAGATTCGCATGGACCCACCTCTCAAGCATGCTAAGGCCCCTCTGGATGGCATCCCTTCCCTCCAGCATGTCAACCGCACCACACAGCTTGGAGTCGTTAACAAACTTGCTGAGGATGTGCTTAATCCAGTTTTGAAATAGTTTTGAATTTCTTCAGAAAGTTACCCAGAAATTTCCTACTGGATTCCTACTCATTCCTAGTGCATTGTTTCAGTTGCATTGCTTTGCTTTTTACTTAGTGATAGGCTCTCCACAGAAATTACTAGCATTAATGACAGGCTGTGAAGTTTCCAGCACCTGGCAAGACACAACGGTGGTCTGTCAGAAGGCAGCTTAATTAGAGAGTGGCCTTTCTCCTCAGGACAGGAGCTTTCTTCACTCTCATCAAACTAAATGAAACTTGAATTTTTTTACAGGTCTCTTGAGGCATCTCAGCAGCTTGGTTCAGCACCTTCCTCTAAGCTAACTCAGAGGGAATGATTAGCAACCCCTAGTGAGAGAAAATGTGCAGTTTAGGAGGTAGTTCTTATCTGCATCACTCAATAGTACAATCATTTGTATGCTATTGTCCAACAATTTCAGATTTATAGGCCTCTGCTACCAATCAGTGTAATAATATTAGAATCTGTTTGGTGGTCAATACACAGAACTAATTTTATGAACTTACACATAAAATGTTTTCTTCTATATTTCATTCTACTCGGATTTTTAGTTCAGCATTTTTTCCTCGTAGTTTACCACAGAAATAACTTTAAGTGGTAGAACATCTGCTGTCTAAATACATGAAGGAAATCTTCAGTGAAGAAAGGCACCACATATAAAGGAGGATAAAGGAAATGCCATCTGGACATGAAAAGGAAAGAACAAGAGTTACAAGTCTAGAACTTACTGTGTCTACGTTCTTAAATCTCACTTGTAATAGCAAGCAATAAAGTGTATTCAACTTTCTATTGAGCAGCTATTCATCTATTCTGTAATACTTCCCAGAAGCTGAAGTGTGAAGTATTCTTTGGAAAGACATAAAGGAAGAAGACTACAAAGGAGATGGTACTTTAGAACACCAGTCTTTGAGTTGTGGAGTATGTGAGAACTGGAAAAAGCATGAAATTAACATAAGATTCTGACGCTCCTGATTATTTTGCGTGCATGGTCCTGTGGCTAGTTATGATAAGAAGCTAGGCCTAGAAAACATTCAATTTTACTCTGTTGCCATGATTTTATTTTTTTATCACTGCTCAATCTAAAACACAATGATTTAACCAAATGAAGATAAGATTTTGACCTTTGTTCTTTAACTTATTTGGAAAATAATGAGATAAAAGTATCTTCCTCCTCGTAGGAAATATTTATTAAGAAAACCTGTTTCTGAAACACACTGAAGTATATACAACAAATAATTTCTGTAATAGGTCAAACTAACTTTGCTTTGATGTAATATATTCCCTTAAGGAAAATAATAAAAAGACTAATGTATACATATTCATTGAAACTATCTGAATTTGTCGCTCCTATGTGAATTGCCTGTGCATTTAGATAATTTCAAGCTTCCTGCTTTGCATCAGAAAAGCAGAGATTTCTCTCTGCATTAACCCACATGTTTTCTTAAACTGCAAGTGAATATAACCTAAGGTACTTTGCTGGGTTGATGCTTCTGTTTAAACTGTATCGGAAAAAAAATGAGTCAGGGCTGACTGCTGATGTTGAACAGGGCTGTTAGGGACAAACTATTAGAACAAGTTGATACTGCAGAGCAAGCAAATGGTTCCTTTCATGTAATTTTACGTCTTTGGATTGTACGATGAGAGTGAATGATTAAAGCATGCAGAAATGACTTAATATTTTTTAGGTATGGGTGTGTTGGAATACTCCAGGATTTTATGCAAGGTTAGGCAGAAGTGACTCGAAGTATAGTTTTGGTAAACTTTGAATAGCTTGATGCCTGTAACAAGGAGATACTATAGTCACCGTATTTCAACTAGACGTGAAAGAAGGATATTTAAAATACTTTTTTTTTTAAGTCAGATGTAATCAGAGACAGGAAAAGACGACATGCGGTAGTAGTAGTTCTATATACTTCATAACTTTAAAGCTCCAGATTTAGATCACTTTTGTCACAGATTTGTTTTTCTCAGTGGCTTAGTCTAAGACATGTGCGTATACCCAGATTTTTTACAGCAATTAGGCACTCAGCACTTACAAGAACTGAATACTTAATGTTTTAAGTGTCATGTTCATTCTATGTTTCAGTTTCACTTTGTAAATGTGAGACAAAATTATTCTTTATAAGGATATTTATTACAAGATAAATGTATAAAATGCTGCTTAAACTTATGCTATTCTTAGGTATCTGATGTAGTCTAGTAAATTAAGTACCTAACATGTCTAGATGTTCTCATGTTGCAGAAATTACTTGGATAAAACTTACGATAACATGAATTATCTTTGTAAATAAGATGAGGTTTTAGGTGATGCTGCAAATATGGATACCAAGGACTCCAATTGACTTGAACAAACTTTGATTCAAGTCCATTCAAATTTGTCATGAACAATTTTTGAGTACACAGGTTCTGGTTGTGTTTCTTCCTGTTATGAGTAATTTTGTTACTTTAAGTAGGACTGTTCAGGTGCACAAGAAGTTCCACAACATCTGAACCAAAATTGACTGCCACATTTATGCAACTATAATGACTTGTGACCATTTCTGTTCAGGTCAAAGGAGGTTTAGTTTCTGAGGCAGTAAAGATTGCCAGTGATAAAGGCAGCCACCCATCTCTTTACAAGTCTTGGAGTGGCACGACAGCTAACTTGCTATTACTTTTTCTATATCAGCAGATGTTTATTCCCTCCAATGTTCCCTCTATCCATTGCACCTACCAAAGAAAAAATAAAGCCTATTTAGACAAAACACAGTGATAGTCCAGGATATTGATGTGCTGCCCTGTACACTATGTTCCTGGTCAAACTGGCATGGCGCTCTGCTTGCAAATGCTGTGCAGTTCCACTGAAATGTCCCATTTTGTACCACCACTGTATTTATCCACCAGAGTTCTCCATTTGGTGGTTTGAAGTGCTTCTGATGGTGATAGAGACTTTCTTGAACACATTATAGAGATTGTATTTTGGCAAGAGTACCTGTGTGAGTGAAATAATTATTTGTTATTGATTTAAGTCTTGCAGGAATTGGAATGAAATCTTGCAAAACTTCATTGTGAAGTGGAGTCTTGAAATATACTTCAATAAATACTATGCATGATGTTTCAAGGGATCAGTACAGACAATTTGTAAAAAATTGTAAATTTCTGAACCTTATTTTGTACTTCAGTGTCCATGATAATTCCTATACCTCTGTGTGCCTTAACAATGAACAGAAATTGAGGCAGGTTCTCATTTATGCAAAACTAAGAATCCAGACCCTCTAAATTGAGTTCAAATGATTTTTAACTATAGACACAGACAAATACATTCAGAAGTTTCATTATCAATATTTTAGTAAATACTGGAAATAATTGTATTTCCAAATTAAATCTATGGAAATGAACAAAGCTCATAAAATGAAGAAATATAATTCATTATATTTAAAATTAATTTCTTTAACTGTTGTAAGGGCAAGCAAGATAAAATGTCTGACTGAGTATAATCTTATATTTATCAAGGCCAATAAAATGAGGATCCTTTGCATTATAATGTTAATACAGCCAAAATTTAAATAGTTATCTTAAACATTTTTTTTTATGGCTGATGTTCTGTTAGATAAAATCCATTAAGTGCCAACAATGTAAGATAAGAAAGTGTGGATACTTCCATCTAAGAAAAAGATGATTCTAAAATTCTTTTAATCATGGACAAGTAATGTGTAGAGGAAAGTGCAAATTAAATTTTTATCTGAAACAATAGTAATTACAACATTTTCCATTTTCATTCACCAATACCATCTACACAGTATTAACTCCTCTTGAGACCTGAGGAAATAGAGAATTATCTGTAATAAAAGTAAACCCACTCTCATTTTAAAAAAGTTATAACGATTTACAGTTTATCCTGTTTATTGCATTCCATTGAAATTTCGTTTGTAGTACCCTTTGTTTTGTTGTGACATTCAGCAATATAGTTCATATGTCTTTCTCTACAGTTTTTTTTTTAAGAATCATGTCAGTTTGTTTTCAGTGGAAAAGCCTTTCTGAAAGGATTAGAATAAAACTGAATTCCCAAGTAACCCAGAATTACAAGATGCACCCTCCTTGAACACACCTCAGATGTTTCTTTTATATGCTTTATTCCTTAACATCTGTAATAAATTCAGTTGGGAAGTCCTCTGGATAAGAGAGCTGTCCTGCCTTTTTATTTTCACTGTGCACTTAGACATATTTTGGCCAGAACCTGAAATAAGAACATGCCTGAAATGTCTAAGCTTTAAAAATAATATGGGCATGCATATACATTGCTATGTGAAGGCTTATGATCCTAAGGAGCAGCCACTACACAAGAATAATGTGCCACACTTTGTGACACATCTGATCTGGTCATTTGCTATCACATTGTCTCCTCTTCTATCAGATACCTGATGATGCAAACTTCATGTAAGCGTCAAAGGTAAACCAGAGTAAGAAAATTTTTTCCACAGCCTCGCCTTTTTGCTGCTGTGTTTTGATTCCAGGTTAAATCAATGAAAAATGTATATTTTTAAGCTATCTTTTAAGCTTTCCACTGGATGAGTATCTCTAAGAGTTTATAAGCTCTGTTCTGTTTGTTTGTTACGTAGCAAAGTGTCATTTTTTAATGGCTGTGGCTCTTAAGCAGTATGGCGATAGAAATATTTCATGTTAATGTTATTCTGGTACTGCCAATATGCGTTAACTACAGCTGTAATTTGCTTAACGTGTTTGGATAACTCGGGATAGTAAGACCTGTGCTGAATGATAGCTGTTTGTACAGTACATCTTTTAATTAATTCTGAGGCAGAAGGCTATTCAAGAGTGAGGTTTGTAATAGTTTGAGGGTGCATTTGATTACTTAGTAGCAAAAATAATATCTCATTTCATTAAACAAAAAAAAAAAGTGTGGGTTTTTTTTCCCTGGAATGGATTTAGTTGTCCACACTTACTAAATGGAAATAATAGTTTTTGATGATGGTCAGTGGGTGGAATGCATTTTTTTTAATCTGATGGCTTCATCAATACCATTGTTTTATGTTTGGTATATTTGCTTAATCCTTTGATGGAAATAGTATATTTTCCATAAAATGTAATAAGATAATAGCTAAATAAAATTCTGCTTTGCCAAATTGTATTTTAGAGTCCTTTTTGACACTTTGCTACTTTTCAGCAGCACTTTTTCTGTGTGTTCTCTCTTCTCAATAAAAAGAATAAAACTTAATTACCTGACCCTTTCTACCCAATACTATGTTAGTAATAATGTTATCATTTATGTGCGTGGCATTTTCATTTGTTGGACAGTAGTAGACTGATAATTGGTCAAGTGTGTCTGGCCAAGCAGACCCTTGGGATTACATGTGTTTAGCTTTTAATTTTTAATGACCAACAGTTATTTAAGTACCAAAGAAGTGAGTAGTAAAGCTCCCAAATTCTCCATTGGGATCAACATTTACCTACATGAAATTCTTTTGATACTTTACTGAAGAAAGTGGCTGATCTGTAAATGTGTACTAGCATAACTTGTAGTTGAATCAGTCCTATGGGATCTAGAGGTTAAATTATTAGAGCATCAGGACAGGATGCTCCTTGTTATGCAGGTTTGTAAAATAACCCTTGATTAGGACTGTCTTGCACTACTGTAACAAAAATAAAATAGTTAACTTTATTTTTATGTATGAGGCTAAATAACTATAGCATTGAAAACAGATGTTTTGTTTCTAATGTCTAATATATTTTTTCTTGTTACAGTAAAAAACCGTATTATTCACACAACTCTTTTTCTCAACTGGTAGCTTCCATTTTAAAAGTTGTTGATACTTTGATTTGTATTATTTAAAACTTCCCTTGTTTTTAAATTTAATTTAAAATTACATTTTTTAGTCCATTTCTCTTGGTTTAAAAATCTACGTTATGGTACTATTGATTTGTAACGTTGTTAGTTTTTTAAGTATATGGAAATGGTTTATATTGGACGTTTAACTGTTAAAAGACCCAAATTTGAAAGATTCCAAAACCTGTGCTGAATTGGAAGACAGAGGAAACTAAGTTTTATGATTCATAGGCAGTAAGCTTAGGCAGACCCTAGAGTCTAAGTAATGAAATAGTTATAAAATTTTTATAAAGTGCACCAATTCTGATATTCAGCTATAAAAAAAAATTGCATTCTCATGTTTGAAATACATTCCTCCTTCAGGTACTGCATACAAAGTGCTCCTCTGCAGTTCATTTATATGTTCTAAAACTTTCCTCTGTCATTATTTCCCACATTTTTCTTATTCCTGACTTTGCCAAGAGTTAAAGCTCCTCAGCACCTTCAGAGACTCCAGATAAAGCCTGATTGTTTTCTTTAAAATGCTTTCCCAGTAATAAAGAACTTGTCAATATGACAAGGTTTGATAAAGATAACTCATTTGGGAACCTGTGGGTGCTGATTGTCAATCAGGACAATAGTTTCTGTATCTGGTGTGACGATACCTGCAGTACCACTTGTATTATTATTACTCACTATTATCATTGGCTTGATTGTTACTGGCACAGACCCTGGATTTATGATATTGCTGAAAGAATTTAGCAGGAGGTGAAGGCCAGAGGAAGCTTCTTATTTTTTGAGATTAGTAATGTTTAACAAGGAAACCTAGTCAAAGTAGGAAGAAAATTAATGTATCTTAACTTTGTAATACTGTTTTCTGGTTGCTATATTACAGAATATCCTCACTACAGTATATAGTATATTTTCAGTGGATTTTAGCAAAAATGAATGTGAGGGCAGGTTTTAAATACCAGAGGACTGAGACTTTGGGGAACAGTAAGTGTAAAAACCCTACCTTTTTTTTTTTTTTTTTTTTTTTTTTGTATGGTAGATTCTGATTTGTTCATAAGGGCTATTCTTTGAGTTTGGCTCTGGTAACAGGTGTCTGACCTGAGTCATTCAGAGACCACTTACCGGTTCAGTTGTTTTATGTCAGTATTGTTATGAGCATTCTAGAATTCTGTTGCTTATTTCAGAGGAAAATAATTGTATGGAAATAAGGAAAAAAAATCCCGAGTCATCGCTGCAGATATCTCACTACATGGAGGTTGCTTTCAGCAGCTAGTGCTGGTAAAATGCCTGAGAAGCATTAGAGAAAAGTTAATTTTTAGTAGCCAGGAGACAAGTGTAGGGTGCAATCACACGAGCAGAAGAATTCAAAATCAGAGAAAACTGCAATCACTTTCAGTAATAAGTTTGTAGTTGTGTTCATTGGTATTATTCATTGGAAATAATCAAATCCAAGTAGCTTTCAAATTGATGGCATCTCTTTATACTGAAGTTAAGATTTTCGTCATGAATCTCTAAGGTTACTGTAAATGTGAACAAATCTGAAAGTTTAACTATAAGTTTATAATTACAGTAGTTCTCACAGGACTAAAACTAATCTTATTTTTTTTCCTCATGCTAAGTGAGGCATATCCTTATTGCATTGAGTCTTTTCATTTGATTTTAAGGGGGATTTACAGTGGATATTTAGCACATGCTGCTCTGCATATTTTTGTTGCAGTCTTTCAACAGCCATAAGGGAAGATACTTTCAGTTTTCGGGAAGGGAAAAGAGCAACTCCCTGCTGGTGTTCCAGAGCGAATATTCTTAGGGGCATGGGCAGTTATGATAATATCAAATTACAAGTTTTACTATTCAGCATCATACCTTTGTCTGTCCTGAAGCTGCAGCCAATGTCTGAACTGCGAGAGAGGAGGTGTAAATTGGTGTGATGACATTGGGGAAGAACAAAGGAGAAGAAAAGTCTTTAAAATATACGGAATAGTGCTTAAAGATTTACAGTGGACTATTACATGCGGTTCTTTCCAAGACATTAATTTTATTGATTCGCTTCAGGTGTAAATAAGAATGTGCCTTATGCTAAATGTAGGATAGCCTCATGTCACCTGCTTGAGCATAAAACCACTCCAACTTCTAATATAGATGGCTTATCTTCATGTTAGTCTGCTAATTCTTTAGGGAGTTTGTCTGGCATCTAGACATTTTTGTATTTGGTGCAAGGTACCCAACATGTACCATGCACACTCAGCCTATTGTTTGTAATCTTCTCATAGTCATACTTTTGTGTTGTATACAAAGAGACGAAAGAAAAAATTCATTTTGGTGGAATTGTTAAGCAGCGGTTGCCACCAGAGCTGCATGGTAATATCAAGCAGTATATCAAACAGAATACTACTACAGTTCTTTCCCCTCTCAGTAATTTGTTTTCAGGGCATGATCATGTTTTTATGGAAATACTCACATTTTTACTATTGACATAAAGAAAAAGTCCTTGATTTATTTTCATTTTTTTAAAGACAAATCTGAGTGTTATCAATTTATAAATGTTTTTTGGGGGTGATTGACTGCTGGGATTGTCATATGCAATGGATCTGGAAACTGGCAGGTAGTGGTTCTGTGCTATGTAAGATCAGTCATAATGCCACCATGGAACTGCTGGATCAAGAAGGAAGGTCTATGTTCAGCAAAGCCTGCAATTCTCTCAAATGTGCATAACTTAATCAGAATCTATGTCAGAAGTCAGATCTCCTATCTGTGAAATGCATTTTTGTGTCTGTAGGCGTTAATATAAGATTTTCTTTAACTAAAGCAGCTTATTGATGTTTAAGTATAATTTTAAATAATACTTAATATCATCTTATTAACAAGTTTACCAAAATTATACAGTTCTTTTCTGGTGCACATCTGTGTCAGTTGCAAATGTAATAGACTTGGGGCTTTAATGATGCAAATTACATTTTCCAGTGAGAGAAATGCCAGTATAGGCCAAGAATTAATTCTGAATCCAAAGGGTGAAGAGGAAACTATTAATTCATTTTATCTGGCAGAAGCAATTCAGTAGTTTTAGTTACTATGATACTTGGTCTTAAATAACAAAGGACACTGACCCTTCCCCGGTAAGTTGTGCATCAATTACAATTACTGGACTCTTCATCTCGCAAGCTGAACTGGTTGTATATTGCTTGCTTTATTCTGTCTGCTCTGCTCTCATCCTCTGCATAAACCTCTTGGGTCACCTGCTGAAGGACGAGAGCACTGAAACCCTCATTTAGTTAGCTGCATGAGTGTAGGCTTAAGTATATGTGGACTCTTGAAAATCAGGTGCTTAGCATTGGATCAGGGATTAATACAATAGGAACTGTATGGCATCTTGACCTGACTGAGTATTTCCTTGCATGCTAAGACATCTATAAACAATTTTTTTTATAGCACTGTTTCAAGAAACAGGTTACGTGGAGCATATTTTTTTCTGGAATGAAACTGGTGATGCAAAGCAGGGGTCCAAAGCTGTCAGGCCTTCACAACAAGTGCTGTAAGTCCCCACAGCTGTGGGTGCCACCAGGCTCTCAAGGTTGGCTGCTGAGGCGGGTGGGCAGAGTGCAGGGGCTGCTCTGGCTGCAGCCAGGCACAACCCATGGAAACGGCAACTGTCGGAATGAGGTTCAGGAAATGCGGTTGTGTGTCTGCTGCAGAGTTCATCTAAGTTTAGCTAAGAAAAATTGGATCTCTTAACTATGAGTTGTGTTTTGTTTGGCTGGTTCTGTACGTGCAATTGGAAGAAGTGTGGATCGTTAAGAAATTGTACTGATGGAAAGCTTTTCAACAAATTTAGGTATTTTAGGACTATGTGTCAGGCTAGCTTTGTGAATGTAACTTTGGAAGTAGCTCAGTCTGAAACTAACTTGAACCTAAAATATCATCAACATTAATGTTGGTTTTTTTAAGCTTCTATTTTATTATTTCAATAAATTTTGCATCAGGAAACTACCTTTGAAGTGTATTGATTCCACTGATAATACATTTTTGATACGTTATTGAGCACATTTTCCAGCCATACCAGAATTAGGAATTGATTTTTAGTATTTCTGATTTTTTTTTTCAGAGATTTTAAAACACGTTTGTTCTGGTTTTCTAATATGAAAGAATTGTCACAGAATAAATAATTTCATAGATTTGCTAGCACATTGCCATGAGATGTCCTGTGCTGGCATCAAATCCTTTCCTGGAAGTTTCCTAGAATAATCACTGATGTCTGAAGGAATTGTAAAACATGATTTATCTGTATAACATCTGGAGATGCAAACTTCAGATTATCTTTTAAATCCAACCTCACACATGGAAGTTTTTTATTCCTAAAGTGCAAGGTCTTAGATGCAAACCCTGATGTATAGGATATCAATGTGTGGTCTGAATTCTCCACGGAGGATTTCTGTTCTCTGTAGCTCTGCGTTATGAGAGGGCTGGAGTTGCTGATGCTGATGTGGAAATGTTAGTATCTAGTGATGACAACTCTGCCAAAGCAGTCCATGATATTTTGGCTGAATTTGGCAAGAATGGGGAAACTGTAAAACAAATTGTTAACCTTAGTGAGGGGAACCCTTTTCTTTTAGTGACTCAAAGGTAAGTCTTTGGTCAGAATTAGGGACAGAATGAGTTGAAATCCTTGCTTTTCTATGTCCTCCTTCACTGTTGGGATTTTGATATTGTGGGTCTCTATTCTCTGAATTGACCAGAGGTCATATTCTAAGACCTATGAAAATAGTTTCCCACAATACTTAAATTCAGTGAATTGCCACTTCTTTAAAAACAAGAAAAAAAGAAAATGTTGAAAAATTTCAAGCAGTTCTTACAGAATCATGCATTGATATTTGTCTCAGTTAATTGGTTAGGAGTTGTAAGAATGGTAGAAAAGTACTTTCTTCATTTCCTTAATATTTTGCATATGAATACAGTACCTTCAGCAAGCACATGCTGTGGTTATCTTGTGTGAAACTAGTATGGGTATCATAAGAATGTTGCGTAGAAACAAAATGTGAATAGATTGCTTTTGTGAAGTAGCCACAGGTATTGACAGCTACTTGGGGAGCGTTTTCTTCAAAGTAGCTATTGTATTTTAGGCATTTTAATGAAAAATAAATAATTATAGCTAATCTAGTTGGCTTTAGTATTAAAGGGGTTAAATTTTAAGTTTTCATACTTTGGTTTAGTTTCCTTTCTGACAAGGAAAGGTAACATGAATTTGGGGCTTTTTTGGTCTGTTGCCATATGCTGGACAAAGTACCTGGTTGCTTGGGCAGTAATGCTTCTAGGTTTAGATTGTATATAGAGTTTGAGACATCCCACCTTACCTATCACTAAACGCTTTTGTGTAAACCCGTCCTCCTATGTGAGGAGATAAACGGACTATAACAGTACACAACATGCTAGCTTAGGTAAAATGCATGCTGCTGATAGCTGACTAAGCATTCCTGCGTATGTTAATCCTCATTTATGTTAAATTATAATTAAGGCAGTTTTGTTTATTGCTTGTAGCCATGAGCACCTGGAAGACTCAGTAATCCCATCTGTGTGCTGGGGACAATCCAGCCACAGAAATTTTGTATTTGTAGCATTTTTTCAGGTACATAAGTATTTTATCAGGCATTTATAGAGGGCCTTTTCTTCTATTGGATTAGTAACTGGAAGAAGCATCCTAAAGAAAATGAAGAAATTTTTGAGCAAGAGGCCAAAACTCAAACAGGCTAGCTGCATTTCCATCCAAACTATAAAATAGAGAGCACCTCTGATTTACCCATGCAAAAATAGATCCACAACTTTATTGTAGATTTGTTTCTGGTTTGTGTTGCATACATAATTAGGCATAACTGTCAGATTTTCAGGATTCTGAAGACTGTTACTCAGAAGGCCACAGGTGCTACCATGGCAGAGAGTTGATCAGTGACGAGGAAAGAAAAAGGGTCACCGTAAATTGAGTCTCAGGAGAATAAATCCATAAGAATGAGGAACACCAAACCCACTTTCTGTAAAATTTCAAGTTTCCAGTTGTGTTGCATCATTTTTACATATATTTTTCTGAATATATAAATATTTTGGACCTATACCTAATATACCTATTCACGTAAGTAGATACATCATGGATTGTGCCATCAGTTGACAGGAATGTTTTCTGTTTCTTGTATAACATATCTTCTTAAAACATAAGTAGGAGTGCTCAGGTTAGTATAGAATCTTACTGTAAAAGATTTCTCACTTTAGGGAAATTATTTCCCTGAGACAGTATTCATTCTAATAATCTGTTTTCAAAATCATGCAAGAACAGTAGGGGTTTACATTTTCGATTGTTACATATTTGAGCTGTCTGGGCTTTTCTCATGTTTAAAAGTTTTCTGCTAACATAACTAAGTCTACTGTTTCTCCAAGAGAAATGTCTCCTAATATTTCATTGTCTGTCTTGTCATGATGGGAAATATGCAAACTACTGTTAAGTAACAATTATTTTCTCTGAACTTATTTGAAGTCAGTCTGTGTAAAGATCATTTGCAGGATCTGATGAAATATAGACCTAATTCTGTCTTCATTACATACTGAAAAGTATTCTTGGTTGAATTAGCTATGAGGTTGTGGTAAACAGCAGTAAAGGATTAGGGGCTTAAAAAGAAACCACACAAGGGCATGTGTAATAGTCAATGCACAATTCAAATGGGAGTGCAACTGCTTTGCAAAGCATTCTTACTCTTCTCACTTTTGTTACCTTGTGATATTCGTGATTGCATGTATTTTCTTACCAATTAAAATCAGAAATGATTGTTGTAAGAAGGCAAAATTAGAAATGAAAAAATCCAAAGTGAACACGTCCCTGATCCAGACCCTAAAATGAATGCCGGATCTGTGATAATTTCGTGTGAATTCTCCTTACAGACAGCAGAGAGCAGCAGTGTGATGACCTGAATCAGAAGGGATAATGTAAAGGAATACTGAAAGTAACTAAAAAGTAAAATACTTCAAACAATCGGTTATTGCTTTTACACTGTTACAAGTTTTTTGAGAGACTTTTGCAAAATAAATTAGAAGATTGTGGAAAAATGACATTGACAATAAAATAATCAAAATGGAAATCATTGTCAAGAAAAATGTTTACAAACAGTAAAAACAGTGAAAGCAGAGGATGGCTAACTCAGTGTCTAAGGAAAATGAAGGCTGGATTACTGTCTGAGCTGTGCATAGAACTGTCAAAAATGATGATATAGTAACATTAAGAGCAGACGATAAACATTAGCTGAGAGACTACAGTTTAAAGAATAGTTCTACTTGAACACACACTGAACAGTCTGAAAGTTGAAAAATTCAATAAAATTAATTTTCAGAAGTCATTAACTATGTCTACTAGTAATTTACAAATCAGTGGTTTTGTTCATCTAAGGAGTTCATAGGTACAGATCAAAAAAACATTCAGGGTATAAGTCATCATGTAAAATATGAAATACCATTTCTGAAGACTTGCAAATAGTTTCTTTTATTTACCTTGCTTCCTGATTTGATATTTTATTAAAGCAAAATGAAAATCTGCTATTTTGTTTTTCATCAGTGACTGTTTTACCCTCCATTATTTTCCATAGTAAAAGCGGGATGTAGACTTTTGTGGGTAATGAGAAGATATAAATACCTATGAGTCAGATAAATTATGCTCTATCCCTTCCTTCCAGAGAAGCCACTACAGTGAAGTATGTAAGTAGATGCTGTTGCCCTGGTGATTGCTCATTTGAGTCTGGATTGCACCAGGTCTGCATTCCTCACTTTTTTGATGTTTGCATTTATGAATACAACTCATGTGGACAGAAGCTACAAATTAAATGCAACCCAATAAAACAGTATACATACGTTATATATGTGTTGTGTTGGAAGATGGCATATGATTTATAAGGAATGTGAGTAAGAGATTGCACTGGAATAGTACCTTATAGCTGTTAAAGGAAGTGTTAGAAATATAACTGTGACATACACCAGTTTGGTCATCTCTTCATAGTGTTAATCAGCTTAATATAGAGCTAAACATAGAGGGATGAAATTTCAAGTCTGCCAGACTGAGTGCCTAAGTTTGTGTGCCTTGTCTGAGATAGGTAAATCAGGAATTGGCATTTCTTGATAATTGAATTATTGAGGTGTCTCTGGAAAGTTTTCCTTTTTTATTCCTTTGCTACTCTAGGCATGCTACTACAAGACATGATCTGAAATGCACTGAATTAAAAATAAAAGCTGCTGCATTCCACAAATTATCCTCAGAGCTCTGAAAAGATACTGTTAATCTCATGATTTTCATTCTGTCATTTTTTTCATTTTTTTCTCCCATAATTAAATGTCCTTCATTTTGGAAGCAGGTGGTTATTAGAAGTTAGTTATTAGAAATTATTGGAAGTTATTTGTATTTTTGAATTTTGTGTTTTGCAAAGGTTTTAATAATACAGACTCTTCTTAATGTGTTTGTGACCCTTGTTTTTTTCATATACTTCCCAAGATATTGCATGTTTCTGATTCTCCCTTTCTGTGTAGTCTTAACGTTTCCTGAGCCTGAAAAAGCGTGACTTAAATTTTAGAGTATGCTGTTATGCAGCAAGTTGCTTTTCCAAAAGACACAATCCTGAAACTTTTTACTTTATTGTTACGTAATTTCATGCTCTTATGCCAAGTTTTGAACCTGTATTTTTCACAGATTATCTGATAATACAGAAAGCTTAAACTATGCGTAGAAAAACTATATTTAAATAATTTTGGCTCTGCACTCTACACTCTCAAATCCTGCAATCACTGCATCAGCCAGGCATATTGAACATAATCCTTTTAATGCATTCACTGTCCACATATGTCATCATTTGTCCGAAGTCAGGTATGACTTCCCTGATATAGTTTTTCATAAAACAAAAGGGTTTTAGTAATTTTTTCAATTTGTAGACCTGATTTGACTGATAAGCTTGAGTTATTTAAGGTCAGTGACAGAGTTCTTTCTGAGCAGTTTGTTGTATGACACTTTTTCAGTTCAAATGCTTGTTGACTGCATTAATGGGAAAGCAATTCACTAATTGATGCACAGTTAGTAATATAAATGATTCAATGTTCCTAAAGCCACAGTAGATTTTTATTGCAAGAAGTGATTTTTGGGATGTTGAACCTTCAGGTAACATGAAAATCATGTGTATAGTAGACGGAGTTTCTTACGTCTCCTTTTATTTTGTCTCTTCTGAAACTGCTTCTTGGACTTCTATGCAGTTCAGTTCATCAATGAATTATGTTTTTATGAAATAAATGTCTGTGGCTGCAACATTATTTCTAGGAGGTTAGTATCATAATCGCATATAATTGCTGGTATTATCAACTAGATGGTCTCAGTGTATTTTCCTTAGTTGTAGTTCACTCACAGAAAAGTCCTGAGAGTGCTCACTCACAAGTCATCTGTTTTGCTTTCAGTTGCCAGACCTGCCATCTTTAAACATTAAATCCACCTTTAAATCATAAACATCCAAATACTTGAAATACAGGAAGGATCACTGTCAATATGACTTATGAAAATTATGTGGGGGAAAAAAATGAATTTCACTTGTAACTGCACTTTCTTACCTGTACTTTTGTGTCTTTTATCTTTCACGAGGAGAAAACAAGATGTTGATAAAGTCCCATAAAGTTTGCAATGGAGTTTGTACATTCTTAAGTTCTTTTACAATGTTTTGAAAGGCAAAGTACCCAAAAGCAATAATCCCAATTCAAATATGGTAATTGGAAAAAAAAATCCACACCAACGCAAAAACCTCTCTTCCAGAGTATCCATCAGGTTTTCCATGATATGGGCAGATGTAAGGATACTGTGAATGGTTGGGTAGTTTTGGGAAAGACCATACTGCCTTGTTGGCTCTTAGGAAGTCTACTCAAATCTCTCTAGATGGAGTTCAGTTGTGTCAATATATCTGAAATCAGGGGAGAGGGAATGTATAATTAGCTATACCTTATTTGTCACAACCACTATTGTAAGTGATTTTGTTACAGTAAATATTACCTAATATCTACGTTCTTTCTCTAATACAAATTTTCTGTCATTTAAGTCACTATTACAGGATATTTAATTCAATAGAAGCATTAATTGTGCAGAATTTTTAATCATAAAGAAATCAAAATAGACTTTTTAAGTATTCTTAATTGCATTTGTCACAGAAAACATTTAAAGCAGTCTGTAGAAGGATTTTTTTTTTGTGTGTGTATCTTTCTAGCTGTTACATTTCTTTCTAAATCAGAAGCACAAAAAAGAAAAGAAAATGTTCAGTGGAAAAAAGCCCAATAAATTGATATGACAGTGTGTAATAAAAGTATCTTTTCTATTTTGTCATTAGCAATTTCTTTCTGGTTGATGGCACATTCCTGATCATCAAGTTCTCAAATTTTATTTTATGTTTGACTGTGGTGATTGATTTTTCTCCAAAATCATCTCTGTGGTAGGTGTTAGCTGATTGATTTTTAATTTCAAAAAGAGTTAAGCTTCTCTTTAGGAGACGGTTACTGATGTAGTTCTTTTTATCTTGCACTACAAAGGAGTATGACGATACCAAAAGTGCGGCAGGTAGCTGAGAACGGTGGTGTGGTGTGACAATGACCTTATTCTGCTACTGAATCAAATTGTGTTCTCGTATGGAGAGCCCAAGAAAATCAGTGATTTCCAAAACAAGAATTAGATGCTGGTTACAACTTAATGCAATGAGAACATCTCTACAAACAGTAGGAATTTAGTGGCAGCCATGTATAACCTGACTGGTTTTCTATTCATTCTTTCCTCAAAATCTCCATTATTTAATTGGGAATCTTGTGTTTGGTTGCAAAACTTAAACATTTCATTTGCAATGGATATGTGAATATTAATTTAAATCTTTGGTTTGTAATTTAGTCCATTATAAGGAAGGAAAAGAAGAAAGAGAGATTGAATCATACTGTGTTGGGTTGAACATGGCTAGCTGCTGGGTGCCCACCAAGGTGTTCTATCACTCCCCTTCCTCAACTGGACGGGGGGAGAGAAAATGTTCTGAAAGGCTTATGGGTTGAGGTAAGGACAGGGAGGTCACTCAGCAATTACCATCAGAGGCAAAACAGGCTCAACTTGGGGAAATTAATTTAATATATTGCCAATCTAAATCAGAGTAGGGTAATGAGAAATAAAATTAAACTTCTAAGACCTTCCCCTCTTCCTGGGCTCAGCTTTACTCCTGGTTTTTCCCTACCTTCTTCCCTACAGTGGTGCAGGGGGAGGGGGGGGGGGGGGGGTTGTTACATTCAGTTCATCACATGTTGTCTCTGCTGCTTTCTCTTCTTCATGCTCTTCCCCTGCTCCAACATGGGGTCCCTCCCATGGTAGACAGTCCTTCATCCTTCACAAACTTCTCCAATGTGTGTCTTTTCCTATGGGCTGCATTTCTTCATGAACTGCTCCAGCATGGGTCACAGGTCTTATCAGAAGACCCGCTCCAGCACGGGCTCCTCTCTCCAAGGGTCCACAGCTCCTGCTAGGAGCCTGCTCCATCAGAGCTTCCTTTGGGGCACATCTGCCTACTCCATCATTAATCTCCACAGGCTGCAGGGGCAGAGCCTGCCTCACCATGGTCTTCACCATGGGCTGCAGGATGAATCTCTGCTCTGGCACCTAAAGCACCTCCTTGCCCTTCTTCTGCACTGACCTTGGTGTCTGAACAGTCCTTTCTTTCACATATTCTCATTCCTCTCTTCCAGCTGCTCTTTCACAGTAGGTTTTTTTTCACCTTCTTAAATACGTTATCCCAGAGCTATCGCTGTCACTGACTGGCTTGGCTTTGGCCAGTGCTGGGTCTTGGAGCTGGCTGGAGCTGGCTCTACTGGACATGAGTGAAGCTTCAGAAGCCAGCCTTGCAGCCCTCCTGCTGCAAAACCTTGCTATGTAAACCCAGTACATGTATGATTTTTTTTTTCTCAAATGTACAGCTAAGTAGGTATACTGAGAACTTTAGACTGAATAAACACACACTTTATGGCACAAATACTTTTTCTCTGCAAAACTGATGAACCAAACTTTATTATAAATTTTGGTACCCTGTTTTTGACATGGCACTGTAAGTACCCCAAAATCAGTTTGATATTGCCTAATGATCAAATAGTCTAGTTTGTGAACAAATAATGCAATTTTTCTTTGTGAATGTCTCCAATGTTGCATATAAACGGTATAATAATTTCATCAGTTAAAGACTGAATTATTAAAAAAAGCCTATGTGCTGTCCCTGAAACGCAAGGGCTTCCTCATTTCTGTTGAGATCTCACGGTGAAACTGTGGAGCCAGGAGTAGCTTTCATGCATCAGAACTAATATTTCCCATTAAGTATTCTGTTTTTACCTTCTTCCTGCCTGCATGAGACTGCACTTGCTTTGTAAATGGAAAAGCTTATTAAAGACAATGGGAGCTTTGGCACCAGCGTGGTTATTCTAACAGTTTATTGGTGCGGTGCATTATGAAGCATAAGACACATAGTATTCATAGAGATAATTTAGGACCTATTCTGCCTTTCCTAATTGTGTGCGTGTGTGCCCTTGAAATCATTGAGACATTTTAATATAAATTCAGTGCAGTGTGAAGCCTTATTCTTATTTGTGCTAAGGCACTCAAATCTTATCATCAGTTTATGATGATTGTCTACTTTGTTGCTAATGATGCTGCTTGAACTGTAGACAATGATAAACAGGGTTATCAGCAGAATACATTAACGTAAATGTTGTAATATCATGCTCTTTCCTCTTCTTCAAATGGACTTAGTATTTAAATGAAACATTAACTCTTACAAGTAAAATAGTTTTATTGTGTTCTTTTGGTAACATTATGCCTCTGTTAGACTTCACAATATGTATTTTTTTTATGTGGAACCTTTTGAGAAGTGAAGAATTCTAGTATTCAGCAAAAGTTTTTGTGTGAATCTAAAAACTTGAAAGTAAAGTAAAAAAATGTGACTCTGCCAACATGACTACAAAACTAGAGCATATCATTTAAATGAGTGGATGACTTTGATCCTATTGGGACCCGGGCAAAAATTGGCATGTATCTTGAGTTTTTTTGTGAAATGCATAAGAAAAAGATCCGAGTTCCATTCTAGTTCACAGCAAATTATATTAAGATGGAAAATACTATTTAAGATTAGGAATTGATATAAACAATCTATCCTTGAGGTGTTTGGCATACAGGGTAAAGATTCTGTCATTACAAAATGGCGTGGACAAAATTTATTAGTAATAAAAATAAATGTTCAGATTGTCCAGACAAAAATTATCATTTGCACATACTTTTTGATACAGAGTGAAAAGAAAACAAGGTGGCAGAGTTGTATTTCTCACATTTTTTTAGATTTCACTAGGATAGTCTACAGGGAAGTAACTTCAATAGCTACAGGTTTGTAAAAGAGCATGAGACGTTTCCATGACATGAAATTACAGGCCAGATGATGGTACAAGCTGTGATTGGTGATTTTGAAATTTTTAATAAAAATATCTGTATTCTTATGTCTACCAAGAAGTCAAGGAAATTCTGAAAAAATTTTCAAGGAAATACTGAAGAATTTTTAAATCCTTATTGAGATAGATGTGCATACAACTGAACAATACATAGTTACATGTTTCAGACCAGACATAGAAGACCAGTAGAAAAGTTGACTATCAAGTAGGAAATGAATATCGTCTTTTTTTCTTTCTTTCTGTTTTTTTTTTTTTTTTTTTCTTCCCTGACTGCTTGCTTGTACATTTATGGGTTAGGAAGAGGGGAGTGTTTGTTCCTCAAAATAGACCCTGCTATTTATTTTTATATAGCAAATAACCCTTGCTTTGTGGATGAGAGAGACCTAGATGCAAATATATGAATGTTTGGGAATCTTCAAGTTATAGTTTGTTCATTCCCAGAGAATACCTCAATCTGTTTAGTTTAGTTTTCTTTCCTTTGTATTTATCTTTTATGGCAATGGCAACGTGTGCCACAGTAGTTGTTGTATTACTGCTTTTTCCCCCTTATTTGATCTTATGGTATGTATCTTGTCTCGAGTTACTGAAGACTTTTCTTCCTACAAGTATGTTAAAAGGAGTGTCCATTAGAAAGGAATACTGTTCCCTGGCACCAGTGACAGTTCCTTGATAGCAGTAAAACACGGAGCTTGTTGAGTCATCAACTCAGTCATCAGTGTTGAGATTCGCTTAACCTGCATGGTAGCTTTTAATTTTAACAATTTATTACAACATGGAAATGTGGAGTTCTTGGGGTATTTTGGCCAGATGTGTCAAACCTTAACCAATAATGAGTAATTTCACTAGGTTGGTTTTTTTCAATTTGGCTTTTACTCTAGCGGCTCTGTCAAATTAATTACAGATACAAGATGAGATGTAAGTCTTGACAAGCTTGTTCATACGCAGCTGATCAGCAAAACTTGCTGCTTTTTCAGAGGTGGGAGCTACATTGTTGTATCCCATTACATAAAATACATGGCTGCAGAAAAAAAACCTCTGTTTTATATAGGACTGTGTTAGATTCTAGGGATATAGTTGCCTGGAAGAAAAGGGACATGGATCTTTTCATGTTATATGAGGTATGTGAGGATGTCTTTCCTCTTTTGCAAGTTGTTCCAGATTTACTTGCATGTGGCTTTGTACCTCCTGAACTTAGGACATGAGTAAACGTGCAGGCTTAGTTTTACCAATTGTTACAGGGTTCTGGAGATTAATTATGGCTTGCATACTGTAACCCATACTTACAGTATGGACTGTTGGCTTACCAAGTGTTTTTTCAGAAAGCGAGCAGCAGCCTGGTGGCAAGTTTGCAGATAACCCACAATGCAATAACAGCTCTGTGAACTATACGCTTCTGGATCTACCTCTCTGTTTAATACCTGGTAATAAATGGGCTGTCTTAAGTCAGCTCTGTATAAAAGTTTTCTTTTTTTTACAAGTGGGAAAAGGTGCACAAGAGGAAACCCATGCATTGGGAGTTAGCATAACCATAGCAGAACGAACGCAGGAGCATATGGACAGTTTTCAAAAACTGAACCATTGGCCATTGAGAGATATATAAAACCTGAGCACAGACAAAGCATATTAAAAGCTAGAAACAGTGAAGGATCTTTTGACTAGTTTTTGAAATAGATTTTTAGAGGCTAAAAATATTTATCTCTGAGATATGATTGTGGTAATTTTTTTGAACTCTTGAATTTTTCATCAGAGAAATCATTCACTTTTTTCCTATTTCTAGATTTTTAGTAATATAGGTGAGATGATCAGAGATGACTATGGTAGGGTGTTTGTGAGTGAGTGACTAGTGAGGACTAATCCTATAAAAACAACCTTCTAGAGTCCAGTTTCCTGAACAACCCTGAAAATTACACATCAGGACCTTAATTACGTATTCAGACCTTCTCCATAAGTGTCCAAAAAGGCATTTCACTGTCCTTCTAGTTCTTACTTGAAACACTTCTGCTGTAGCAGACAGTGTTATAGAAGCAGAAGATGCAGTTAAACCAACTTTTCTTACTTGAAAATTGTTGATAGACCTAATTAATTGCTAGGTCCATCATATGGGTGATTGTAGTAAGAGATGCTTCCTGGTGATCAAGGACTAAGAAGAAGAGACTAGAATATGAGAAAGAGCATCATAAACTGCTGGGAATCATTGAAGGTGGGTGGAATCTGCATACACAGATGAAGCAGAGGGAAGAAGTAGAATTAGAAGTAAATAAACGCACGGGACGCAGGTGAGATTCAGTTGTGGACTATAAGGTGGGGAAGGCTGCTAATGGAGAGAGGCTCCCCCTGCCCGTGTCGCTCAGATGTGGTTTTCAGAAACTGTAGAATGCTTGTACCAAGAGCTTACTTGGTACAACGTTGTCTGATTTTTTTTTTTATTTTTTTTTTTTTATATACATATTCGTTTCTGGAGTGGGTTATTTTTGTAAATATATGTTAGAAAGAGCTGAAATGTTTTAATTGTCTCCTGATTATTTTTTTTTCAGAAATTATGTTGATTAATATTGTTCGTAAAAGGACAAGATCACAGGCACAGCTGTCTCTGAAAATCACTGAAGTTATAAAACTATTAATTTCTCAGTGGTATCATTAAATGAAAAATAATTTATGCAAATGTATTTAACTTTACAGATAATTATTCAGATTTTAGGAGTTACATTGCTGCCTTTTTAAAGACATTTGCTCTCTCTATCATATTGGCCATTTCCTTTTGACTATCAGAATTGGTAGACATGCTCCATGTTAAAAGGCGGTATCTAGCTTTAAATTGTAGTTCTCTTTGTTGATCATGTGACAGTATATGACCAGCAACTAAACTTTGAACTGAAATAAAGACAGAATGAGCATAATACTGAAAACTTCATGTGTTCACATTTATGTTCAGCTAACGATGTTGTTCTCTATTTAAACAAAAATAGAAAATAGATGACAAAAAACAACATTGTGAGCAGGACTCTTGTCGCTTGCTACTCATGGATTGCCTAAGTAACCAGTAAACAGTTTGGTATATCTCTTACCTATACATAACTCAAAGACATGAGAGTTCTGTGTGGTAACTGTACAAATTCAGTGTGTAACGTTTCAAATTGGTAAACTGATTCACTACAAATGTGTTATCTGAATTTGGTAAAACCAGTAAAATTTCCAGTAAAATTAATCCCTTCTGTGATTCTTTTGGATACAATGAACTGTATTGTGAACCAGATTTCACCTAATATCTGGAAACAGAGCCTGGTAGACCCTATTGAATTAATGAATACCAATTAGAGCCTTTAGAGATGAAGAATATTTTCTTGTTAAATAGCATTTGTTTTTCTCATTTTAAGAGCTTATGATATTCTATTATAGAAAATAATAAGGGTGTTGTCGTGGTTTAACCCCAGCTGGCAACCAAGCACCATGCAGCCGCTTGCTCACTCTCCCTCACCCAGAGGGATGGGGAGGAGAATCAGAAAGGAATGTAAAACTCAAGGGTTGAGATAAGAACAATTTAACAGGTAAAGCAAAAGCCACGCATGCAAGCAAAAGAAAGCAAGGAATTATGCCTCACTTCCCATGGGCAGGCAGGTGTTCAGCCATCCCCAGGAGAGTAGGGCTCCATCATGTGTAACGGTTACTTGGGAAGATAAATGTCATAATGCCAAATGTCGTGTCCCCCCCTCCCCCCCCTTCCTTCTTCTTTGCTCAGTTTATATACTCAGCATGACGTCATATGGTATGGAATACCTCTTTGGCTAGTTTGGGTCACCTGTCCTGGCTGTGCCCCCTCCCAGTTTTCTGTGCCACTTCCAGCCTTCTCACTGGCAGGGCCCAGGAAATGGAGAAGTCCTTGATACAGTATAAACATCACCCAGCAACAGCTAAAAACATCAGCACTATCAACATTGTTCTCACATCACAGCCAAACTACAGCGCTGTACTAACTACTAAGAAGAAAATTAACTCTATCCCAGCTGAAACTAGGACAGATATTCATAGTGGAACACACACTCACATGGCCTAAACCCTAGTCTACTTTACCAATCGCTCTCTGTTTTTTTTTTTAAAAAAAACATTCTTAGTCATATATATGGCATTTTTCATGGCAGTGAAAAAACCATCTTTTCTGTTCCTTTATTTTTGTCATCTGTGTGTTCTTCATCCTATGAATATTAGAAGATCCCTTTGGCTAGAACAATAGGTGATTTTTATTCCTATTTCATTATATCAGTGACAGAAAACATTATTTTGAAAATTTAATTGTCTTTTTTTTAAAAAAAAAAGATGTAATTATACAAGGCAGTAAATGATCATGTACCACTTACATTTTATTTTGAATGAGTTAATTTTTTTAATATGAGATTTTCAGGTGTAGAAGGCTACAAGTGAGATGAAATTTTGCAAGGCATAACATTACCTATTATAATAGCTTCCACTGTGTAGCAGGTCAAAATGAGTTCTGTAGTTTTAAATTAGTTTTTTGTATATTAACAGCTAAATGGATGTGGAATTTCTATCAGGATCATGATCATTTTTTAAGCTTTAAGCTATGAAGACAGTTTTAAGGCAATACAAAAAGCTGCCTAAATTATTAAAAACTAGTTTTTTCCACTAAAAGAGAAGGCAACAGAAGAATTCATGAGCTATCAGAAAAGCAGAACATTTGTACAAGGGACAAAATATCCCAAAAAGCAGGTTGCATTCATTATGTATTTCATCAGTAAGCACTGTTGGTACACTTCTGCATTTCAGTGCCAAGTGAAGTTCAATGCCAGTAGAAGGTCATTGGAGAATGAATGGATTCCAACGCTACTATAACTTTATGAGCTATTGCTCATTTTACCACTTCAATGTTGGGAGAGATAAATTTTATAATCCTGAAGTTATTTGGATTAGCTGCTTAGAACCTTTTTGTAAATTATAATACTCTAAAGCACCTCGTTTTTACATTTTTGAGCTAAGAAGAACTTATCGAACAAAAACACTGCGTACTGTAAATGTGCCAAAGTAGCTCGTAGGAGGTTTGAATACCTCTGAATGGCATCGTGCCAGTGACATCTTGAGCTGACTGTGCTGTCTTAAAGTAACAATCTAGAAACACTCTTTAAGCTTAAAGAAAAAATAATAAATCTCAACTAAATAAAACTCTTGATATTTATAAGCAAAATAAAGAGAAGATATTTTAGTGCAGTGGGCCAATGGTTATGAGATGATGAGACTGTCGCCTTAACTCTTTTCTGAGCCAGCATAATGAAAAGATGAAGTGGGTGACAAAGGGAAAGACCCAGTGGCATACACTTACAGCATGTCTTCTCTGGGTCTAGTTCTGTCTCCTTTAGGTGACTCTCTTTTGAAATAGGAATAACAATCTTGCCCAATATGGAAGGTGCGTGGGAATTGCTGGTTATGGAGTATTATGGAGTATTATGTGGTGGAGAGTTATAGAAACTATTTGCTGAAAATAAAATTGATACCCTTGTAACTACATTATTTTGCATCCAGTGTTTATAGGGTATCAATTAGGCCCAGCTGCACTAGTAATGAGTCAATAGATCCTAAAAGTTGCAAGTGCAGGATAAACATTTGTTAGCAAAAGTGATACTTTTTAGACTACTAGTAGTTAGATCCCAAGCAGAAAGTTGTGGGCTGCACAAAATTTTCTGAATAATTTCTGTGGAAAATAAAGAAGGCTTGGAGCTTTGTTGGCTTCTCTCCAGTTGTCAGCCAGTGGTGATGGCAAACTCAAAGGAGATTTTCTGAGCGTTGTTGTTTTTTTTTTCTTTTCACAAATTCAAACCAGATCATGTGGATTTCTAGGTTTTTTCAATATAAGCTATGGAACAGTCCCAAAGAGATATGCGTAGCCCAGCTTTGGTTTTCAAGCTTGGAATTACATGGACTTCATTTGCATTGTCATAGACTTATTCTCATTGAAATCTCATCCTGTACACTTGACAAGATCTCCTTTCAATGACAGAGGTGCAGTGTTTGAAGATGCAGATTAGGTATTAATTAGCTGGACACTGGAATTCCTATTGAACTCAGCTAAAGCTATTTCTGGCAGCTGGATTCACCTAAGAGAGCCATCTCCTAGGTCACTGCGATGGGCACCTGTCCATGAGCATACATTGGCCTTTTAATACATTTCACAGAAAGAAAAGTCCTTTGTGAGAAGCTCAGTGATTTAACTTAAGGAAAATAAGCATATGCTAAAAATAAGTTACCATGTTGTAGTACTATAAGACAAAAAGTGTAGTCTCTATGAAGGATTATGCTGCTGATTGTAAGTGATAGGCAGACTCATTACTGGGATTTTGTAATACTTTTTTTTGGAAATGTCAAATTGAGGCATTCAGAAGGGACGAGATTTCCTTAAAGAATAATTAAATTTACAACGTTACATTCGTAAAATTTTGTCCTTGATTTTGGATGCTGGATGATTTGTCTTTCAAGCTTTTCTCTGTACTTCAAGTGTAGAGATGGGATTTTTTTTTTTTTCCTTAATCAAAGCACAAATCCAAAGGACATAACCTAATTCCATCTCCCAAGATTTTTAAACATGTGCAGGTAATAATTAAACTCCTTATGGCGAAGTAGCATGGTCAGTTACCAACAGACAACTAATAGAAATTCTAGTGTGACAAGGACAACACAACTGTCATATGCCTGTGGACATTTTAGTATTAGAAGGCCTGATTAAACACCCACTCAAGCTCACAGAAACATAAAATGGGACTAACAGACTATGACTTTGTTCATGGAGAACTGCTAACTTTGGTTTTCTTTCAGTAGTTTCAGTGGGGTTGTACTGAAACAAAGCTGAAAGGAACTATATTCTGTAGTATTATTAGCAAAGGAGAATTACATGAAAAATAGTTTTAAAAAAACCATGTTAAATAGTTCTCAATAGAAAATGTATCCAGTGTTTAGAAATGCCATTACTTCCACTTAAGACCTCTAGGTAGTATAATGGGAAAAAACATCATGACTTTGAAGAAAGAAATGACCAACAGATAGGAAAACCAAGCTACTTTTGTTCCTACACGGTTAGATTTTTGATTTGAGATCACATGAAAAGAAACAAAACAAATAAACGGAGGGAAGCAAAGGGGCATTGGCAGTTACACTTTAACAAAAAACATCTATTTCTTTATTCCCTGTAATACTAAGGTAAGATTATGCTTCAGGTGGCAAGGCTTCTCCATGGCTTTCTGTAGAATTATTATTGCTAGATTTTTCTTTGAAGTAAATTCAATGGCATCATGAAACTTGTGCTTTTGAATTTGACGTTCTCTATCTCAAAAAGCTGAGGAACAGCAGTACATCATCTTGAAACCCAAGTTTTTCCCCTTATTTCAGTCTAACCTTTTGGCTAGTTTAGGAGTTTTCCACTCATGATTGTGCTTTTAATGAACCACTTCTTTTTGTTTTAAGGTGTCTCATGGTTCATGTATTTGTAAAGGTCTTGGCTACCCCACTGTAAATACTATTTGGTAGTACAACACGTAATACCTACTACATTTTCTGAATCTAGCCTTAAATGTCTTACCGTTGCACCTCCGGGCACAAATCTTGCATACTTTTCTTGGTCCTTTCTAAGGCAAAAGCCCTCATTAATGTCAAATTAAAATGGGTTGCAGAGTTTTGCTCTTTGTTCTTTGTCAGATATTCCTTGACAGCCCAGAATTCGCACTAACCTCTGTTTGATCTTTCACACTCTGACAACCTCAAACTGGAAGTTTGTTAAAGGGTGCCAACATATCTTGCATATTAACATCTGTGTTAAGCTGACTTTTTAAAAAAAGCATTTCAATAGCATTTGGCACCAAAAAAACGTTTTTATGGTGACAATTTTTATGCTATTGTCATTGGAATTTTTCTTCCCGATCATATCGGTTGACATATCATTTAGCAACGTTTCTTGAATTGTCTCTGGAAAAAGCTACTGGTTCAATTATACCTTTACATTGTATTTCAGGAATATTTAATGAAATCATACATTTCCTAGAAGTAATCTTTTGGCGTATTCAGGTCACATATACATTTTATTGAACTATAGCTGAACACAAGAAAATGTGACAGAACGGTGCAATTTCTATAATATGTATTGCAGTGTTGGAAAGGAAGCTCTTCCTCCTTGACTAATGCCTGTTTACTGTGAGCTGTCATGTTCTAAACCAGGACAGAAATATTTCCTCTTTCTTTTCATGAACTAGCTTGATTTTGGTCAGCACAGGTTGAGAACAGAGGGCTACTGCTCTGTCTGTCTTCTCTGGGATGTGGCTATGGCAAATGAAATATAATTTGGAGGTGCATGGACAGTACAGAAAAAGAAGTGCAAAGAATAATTTTCTTGGAACACACTATCACCTTCTTCAGCCCTTGCAGCTGTATGTAGCACCATCTTCGTACCATTTTTGACTTGGCAAAAATCTTGGGCAGGGTCATAGTCTATCTGTTGAGTATATTATATTCAAACTGCTAACAGTTTAACTGTGACAAATTTTATAGTTTAAGAATCACTTCAGATAAAATATCTCTACAACCTATGCTGCTGTTTTCTCTGGAGGCAGTCATCCTATTTCTCAGATTCTTGCAAAATTTGAACTTGTTGTCTTTTTCTCAGACAAATTAGTAGTGATTACAACTGAGGAAAGACTACAAGCCATGACATGGTAATTATTCTAAGAGATAATTAAGAAGCAGAACAGAAAAATATTACTGAAGGATGAAGACAGCAAGCTATGTTGTAACTTAAAACAAAAATGCTGAAACTCATATGCATATGTGGCTGTATTTTTTGTGTTGTTTTATGCTATAGAAAATGTAGTTGTATTGCCAAATGTCCATCATCTTTCTTTTACCCCAGAAGGTCACAGTCATAAGAATTTGAGCCAGGAGAGATTCTGAGAGCATGTTTTACTCCAAGAGTTCCATCTTTTCCCGAATCAGATTTGACTGTATCTAAAGCATTCTCTTAGAAGTTCTCAAACCTGTTCTTGGAAACTTGCAATGATGAGTATCATATAGTGTCCCTAGGTGATTTGTATCAATGTTCACTGCCCTAATTGATGGAAAATGTGGCAAAATCCAATGTAAATTCCCCTTGCTGTACTTTAATCTCCTTATGTCTACTTTGTACTTCATGGACACAGAACAGCTTATTGACTTTTCCTTTGTAGAAGCAAATACAGAAAATTATTCTTATGTTTTCCTTCAATCTTTTCCTTTATGAAGTTAGTCCTTAAAAGAAGTGACCAATCCAAAGAGAAGCTAATTCAAAATGATGGAGGATGTTCAGCCAGTTAACTTCAGGGCTTGATCCTGATACTGACTGAAGTGAATAGGAAAGTAATCTTGATTCACAGAAACTCCATTTTCACTACCTAAAGTGCCAATGCCCTCATTCCTGCTGCAGCCAGACATGCAGATTGCCAGGCAGCACAGAGCTGGCTAAGCTTCTCAAATATATTAGCAGTGTTAGCTGTACCATATCCCAGCCCCTGGCCAGCTGGAAGAAGGGGATAGAACAGTCATGCCATCCAGGATACCCAGATGGTGTTCTTTACTTTTTATTCCCCATGCTTTTGCTATCTATTTATCTGCTTCCATGGTCATGCTTGCCATCTATTTATTTGTGTATTTAATATTAAATTTCCTTGGTTTTTTCCTCCCCTTTTATTTCCTCTAGTTGTTTTACATAGTGGCATCTGTGGAATGCTGTGACTTTAATTACATGTTTAACATGCAAATTGAGGAGAAGGCAGCAAAAAGCCAAGACAAACTTAAAAAAAAAAAGTCCTACAGTTTTTGTTAAAAATTCTTACAGTTTACTTTGTGGTTTGGCAGCATGGATTAGTGTTCTTAGTATTGTTTTACATTCTAAAGAAGCATGTGCTATGCTCACACATAAAAATAAGAAAACAATTTGAGTATATAGGAAAATACAAACAAGTTGAATTCATTCATTCATTCATACAGTACTTAATTCTACCTTAGAAACTTAAAATTGTAATATTAAGAGTAATCATTCAAGATCAAAGGAAAGAACTGGAAGTTATGTTGAAAATATTTAAGATTAAATTTGAATTTTTAGTGAAAAGCTTATTCTGAATATAACAGCCTGCGTGAGTGGAGGTGTTTACTGTGCATCTTGTTACTGCTGCTTCAGTGTCATCTTAGTGCTGTGCCCCACGTAGCGCTCTGTAGGCACTCTGAACTTAGCTGGAAGACTATTGAATCAGCGGGGCAATTGGAGTGACTTTTTATTCTATTCCTTTCTTTGCCCTTTGGTCCACTTTATTTCAGTACCTTAGTTTAGCCTTCCTTTGTCATAGCCTGCAAACTTCAGAGTTTAGTTCTGTGTGCACCATAGGAAGCAGAACGACAGCACACTCTAAAGTTGTCAGAAAGAAAATCCATCCTGAAAATGAGTTTTGGGGCAGTTTTTCTAGCTTTTCTCTCCAGATAGTCTTGAGAAGCATGGTTGTCTCTAAATATTCCTTTTCATTTTTGATTTTCAGGTCTTTATATATGCATTTCAACTCTAATACTGGGCAACTTGAAATCTTCCATGCTGGCACAGTCTCGATTGACAAGGGTACGTCCATCCAACGGTAATAGATATCCTTTATGTTAGCACACAGATAATGAAGTGGTATGGGAACAGCATCACTAGCGTAATTATGCTTTGGTTTATGCTGAAGAAAAAGCAGGCATTTCCAGATTAATTGCTATCCTTGTCTCTGAGAGGTCTGTTTCTTCCAAATTCTTTTTCTCTTAAGAAATTCAGCTACAATGTAATTAGGAGTACAGAAAAACCAAGCAACAAAAATGTGCCGGAGGATATACAGGCAGTAAAAGTACTTCACGAAGGTATGGAGCATGGAAATATACTTTCTCTTCCCCTTATGTGATTGAAATTAATTAATTTACCAAGACAACTTTGTGGTGTAAATAAGTGTTTCTTGTACTTTCAGATTAGAAAGTTAAATTCAGAGTTTAAGGGAGTACTGGTTTACAGGTTACGAGTAATGCTTCCCAGACAAGGCTGTTATCCACAGTGTGTTTCAGTATCAACAGAAAGCTCCGGTTTTACTGTTTTTCAGTCATGGGACCTTGTCTAAGGCTGTGACATTCAACAGAACATCAAAATCCGTATAAGGCCAGAAATGTAATACAGTAAATACAGCTTATTTTTTATTAAAACATTGGTAGATCACTTCAGAAGTGGACTCCTTTATTCAGGCTGTTAGTCATGTTGAAATCCTTACAGCACTCAGTGCAGTAATTGCACACATCTGATGCCAAGATTACAAAACTTTGATAAAAGCTGTAGCTTTGGTTTTGCTGCAAATATATCATGTTCCTTGCTGCAGTGAATCAAAACAAAAACTTATTTAATACTTTCCCATGTTACATTTAAACTGTGTGCTCAGAGTCCAATGAGTCATGTCAGCAGCAGAGCTAGTAAGTGAATTTATATTTGTATCTCAATAAGTTTATAAGTGGCTCTTCTTTTTAAGAGCTGCTAAGTATGCAGCAGTTGCCTGAGCTATGTGGACTTCCTCATTAGGCTGATGAAGTTCAAAGCATTTGGGGTGCCTTCCAAGTATGAAGGCAGGACGTACAATGCATTTAAACTGATGTTAAGGGTAAAAAGAACATTTTTTGGAACATAATATTCCAAAGAATTAATTTCTTTTTCAACTAAAAGGATATGTTTTTTTCCAGTAGCAAGCCACTCTTTTCTTTTGCCACTTCTGATCTGTAAAATTAAGATTTACTTAAGTGAAGAAGGCTTTTACTGACCTCATGTGTATCAGATTTTCCTCTGTGGAGGTCAGAGTGGGTATATAGCCTATGAATGAATTCTGGCCACATTTTACTGCAGAGGGTTATTTAGCAGTACTTCCTCAAGTCTTTAATTTTCATGCCTTTAAGTTCTGGTTTGCTATGGTTTAGCCATAGTCTGTCCAAGTCCTACCAGGTACGTTTCAGTTAAACTGGATATATATTTTGTTTTATTATAGGTAACTTGCAAAAGATGTTCCCTAGAAAACCCGTTATTTTCTGCTTTAAGACATCTCAGCCGGAAGACTTATTATTTTATTGATTTTAGCGTTAAGCAAATAAAGCACAAATTCTATTTGAAGTCTAGTGTCTGGGAATAAGGCTTAATTCTTTGGCAGAAGGTGCACTGGATGGGCTGTAATGTAGGCATCTTGAAGTCATTTCAGGTTTGAGAACAAATACAGCATAGGACCTAGCACAGTATATTTCTACATGGTAAAATTCTGCACTGTGGTGAATACAACTTTTTTGATGACTTGTAAGAAGCTGTGAGAGTAAGGTTTTAAGATAAGGATTGAAACTGACCACCTTTTGAAGTTTAGTGTTCCTTTTCTCATTTATTACATCATGGAAAAAGTTGCATGGTGGAAGGAGCTGCAGCACACTTGGGTGCTGTTAGGGAAGGTTACAGAGTGTCTTATAGAAGGTTCTTAAAAAATGGAGATCCCTAGTGTGTGTGTGTGGTTTTACCTTCAATTTCTGTATGTTTAGTGTCAGATTCATATAAATAAAGGTTAAAGGGTTGGATACTAACCTGCTTTGTGGAGGTAACTGATAAATTCTGCCTTGAAACAAGGGACGCTTGCCAGTGAGGCTAGATCCCCCAAGGTCAGTTCCACACTCAGCTGACTCCTGCTGTACTTGGTACTTGTCCGTACCTGTAGGCTGGTCCATGAGGATGCTTGTCCGTTATAACCTAAGGCGTGGAACAGCCTAGTTACCAGATCTCCCTTCTATGTATGGAGGGAGAAGGGGAGGAGGGTTGCAAGTGTCACTGTGTAGTGCTTGTTATGCATTATAATGAAGCCTATTTCCTTAGAGGGATTGTCATCTTATGGGATTTTTAGGTACTGAAGGTATTAAGCGTGCCTCTGATTTTACGAATCAGGCTGTTAAATTCATAGTTGGGAGTTCCTACCTGAAAGAAACTACGGCTTTTGAAGTCAGTGGTATGACATGACATTTACTTCGCATTTCTTGACTTTGGATTACATACCACCATGCAATGTGATGTACTCAGACAGTACGTAACCCTGCACTATAGGGAATCCTGATTTCAAGAACTGAAAAGCTAACATGAATTGAAGTTTCAAAAAGAATTTTATGTTGGCTGTAGAAGCTGGCATTTTTTATTAACTTATTTTTTACCCCCAAGAAGGGAGACACCGGAAAAATGTATTTCATAAGTGTGCATGACTGCTTACAATTCTGGCAGTGGAACACAGAGCCTACTGTCCCTCAGGTAAAATAATTTGCTTTCTTTGTGCCTATGGACATATTCAAAATGTAGCATTTTGCAAGAAGACAGTGCAACACATTACAGATGATATGTTGTGTAGTTTGGTGAAATCGTTTTATGTGATAAGACATGACTTCATAGAGCTCAATGGATTATCAGCGCTGCATAGTATGTCAGTGGCTTTAATGTGAAGAAGTCATCCTCTATTGAAGTTGTAGCTATTTTAATCAAAGTGCTATGATTTTTATAAAAGTCAAGTTTTAAGTGGACTTGTCTGAGTCACAGAAAGGCCAAGACAACAGAGAGAAGTGTTGTTCAGATAAAGCTGTACCTTGGAGACTCAGCAGTGTAGAAGGAACTCATTTTATTAGTTATTCTGCTCACTGTTACTTTCCCATTCCAGCTGCTTGTACTTGACTGTTCCGGACCGAACTTGATGTTTATCACAAACCTAGCTGCTATAACCATGAATAACATGAGTATTATGCATTTCATAGATACAGAACCAAGAAGTAGTCATTTTACAAAGTTTACAGGAAAAAAGTTGATCATGAAGAAATTATGTGGATTGTCCAGATGGTGCGATGTGGGCATTAGAGGAGCAGTTATTACTAAAAGTTTCTTAAGGACAGGTGTTTAGGCTGCGTACAGGTGGTACATTACCAATTGAACAATCAGTGCTGCTGGTATTATTGGTGCTGTATAGTATATAGGGAACCACTAGCAATTTGTCTCTTGTGATGATCCAATTAATTGGCATTCCAAAGGGACAATAAACATTTTTTTTACATTTCCATATTATGTGTTATGCTCAAACAGTAAGCTGAACTGAGATACTCTGATCATCATCTTCCAGTTATTCCTAATTTTATCAAATCAAGGAAATTCCTTTGGGATGCTTTGATCTAGCAGGTAGAAGCAATAAGTGACTCAATAGCTGGACAAATTCAAGTAGGAAATAGGGCCCAAATCTTTAATGGTGACTGTATGAACAATTCACCAAAGTTCTGTATCACCTGAAATGATTAAATCAGGGTGATTTTTCTAAAGTAGAGCTTATAGTTCATTACTATTGGTTTTATTACGCTATCTAATTTATTTGGTTTATTATGCTATTGATCTAATAATACAATTACAGTGGTTTTATTTGCTTTTATAAGACCAATTCTTCTTGTACTTTTTCAATTTTTAAGTATGAAGTAAATGTTGTTTTGTTCTTAATTTGTATGAATTTGGTTTGACATGTTACACGTGATGTTTTCTGGCAGTGCTTTTTGGGATTTGTAGTTCCAGTGAGTGTCCATGATTTATGGAATAAAAAATAGAATGGATTTTTTATCATTTCTTTCATTTACAGTTTTGACTAACTTGCTGTGACTGGAACTCTCTTTAATCCTTCTGTAATGAGAAATCTGATTTCAGTCCTTCCTGTCCACTTCCTCCCATGCCATCCCCAATGAAATATCTTTAGAAAACATAGGAGAGCTTAGTTTTATAGGGGTTTTACGATGTAAACACAGGTTGGATTGAAATAATTTGTATGTAGCAATGTATTTTGCCCTGCTAAGAATGGTTTTGATTTAGTGCTGTTTGAGATATTCCATCCTGAAGGATATGCAAAAATTTATCTTCAGATTAACTGAAGAGAAACACCAGGTATCTGTGAAATCACACATCTCTGCTAGTCCTGGTGACAGGAAGCAGGATTTTTCACAGAGGGAACAAAACTGAGTGAATGGCATACATGAGTCCTCTATGAATTCTTTCCACACTAAGTTGCAGGGAAATATGCATAAGTAAGCACAGAAGGTCTGTGCTTGAAATCCTCTCCTGAATGCATTACCATTTTGAAAATTCCTCCCTTCCATCGACTCTGATGGTGCCATGCATATTGGTGGGAATCTTGAGTGCATCTGTAGATACCAGCAAGATGGCACTGATACAAAACTGGTGTAACAGACTGAGATGGGGGAAATTGGAATTAAAAACCTGGATCAGTACAGTGTCCTATTTGATTCATGAAACACGATAGTCTACAATCTTTTTTCTTCCTTAGTTTTGTTAAGGGCTGATTTTAATTAACAAAATTAGCAATTATATAAACTGAAATGATGCACGCAGAGAAAAGAACACCAGTGCTCTCAGTTCATGGGAGTATTCTCTATTGCTTGCAGAACTGGAGCTCATTATGTTGTTTACCTCTGGAAACCATTCTTTCTGTATTCCTTTTTCTCAGGCGACAGCTTCTCTATGACTGTGTTGCCTGGAGTGTTAAGATATGAAAAGGTAATCCTGTAACAGTTGGGATTCGGAAGCTATACAGAAAAAGGAGGGTGAAAAAGAAATATCCTACTATGCTCAGAGAAAAGCCCAAACCCTATAATTAAGATAACACTTAATTTGACAACTGAACAGGAGCCAGACCTTTAGTCATTTTGGAGCTGGTATATTTCCACCAATTATTTTAAATCTCTTCAGTTGCCAGATATTGTTGCTCTTCTGCTGTCTGGCAGGACACCAGTGATGCTGATCTATGATCCAACCAAATAAGAAGAATAAATTAACAGCAGTGTAACTGGTACATTCTCAATCCGCCAGAATTAACTACAAGCACAAATGAGAACATCATGACTGTGTCTGCAGAGCACACCATATTTAAGGCACTCTTTATTGAATGAGAATGTGCAAGGGCTCCATGATGATAAGACTAAACTGATTGCTTCTCATATTTTAGGAGGAATCTTTTTAAAAGTTATACAGTCTGTACTGTATTCATGCTATAAGTGCATACCTTGAGTTTTCCAACTTGGAGAGCAAAGTCTTTGACTAATTCCCCAATTTGTATGGAGTTTTTACATATTGCTGCCACTTATCGTTGAATATACCTGACCAGGTATATCGCACTTAGAAAACTGTACTAAGCAGACAACTTTCAGATTTTTCTGCAGCTGAAATAGCATTCCTGTAACCTGGATATGTGCTTGACAACTGTTGCTGGTTCTTAAGTAAGCTTCTGTCTCAGTATATGTATTTCTCTGTAACAGCTCCTGGATTTGCTGATGTTAATGCTCAGCCCTCTTAAAAAAATAATAAATAAAATCCTAAAATTCTTCCTCTTAATATCAAGGAAATCTCCTAGGAAATAAACCTCTGCTAGTCACCCAGGGTGATACTAGTGAGAGAGAGTAGAAGGGAGACTGAGAACCTTTCAAGTGCTTTGGTTGTATATAACAAACTTTCACTTCTAAGTATTGTCATACTGATTGGTTTTGTTGCTTGATACAGAGTTTTGTTAGAAATTGTTTATGCAGATACATTTTTGAAATTGATGTGATAAAGTTTCATAAATGTAATCAATATAAAATGTTTTCTGTAATGGATTGCAAATTGATTTCATTGTCCATTGTTCTTGGGGTTTTTGCTAGTAACTATTAGGCCACATAAGCAGTGAGCTAGTTGACTGTTATCCTTACTGTGAATCATAAATAGGAAGTTCTTACCATAAGCATATTTTGTCCTAATCTAGAGAAAAATGAAATGCATGTTTTTAAGCAACATAATAATAAAAGCACATGGAAATCTTATTATCTGCAGATTTGTAAAGGGAGCTTTATGCAGGAGCCTAATACAATTTCATATAAAAGTACTGTGTTTTCTGTTTTATTTAAATGCAAGGGTTTGCTATGCCCAGAAGAAAACATTTCATTATGGCTTTGTCCTTTGCAGCCAAGTAACTCCTCTCACGTAGGTTTTGTATATTGGTATAGAGTAGTGTGAAATTCTTTTTGATTGATTTTGGAGACATTGAGTCATTCTTTGGATAATAAATGTTCTTACAAAGAAAAACGGAAAGTTAAAGTTGGTGTCATTGGGAATAAATACAGAGCTAAATTGTGTATGGAAAGACTTCTTGCTTCGATGTATGATAATGTTATCCTCTCCTGCATCCTTATTTGGAGTGGCATTGCCTTTCAAGCTAAATACATAAAGTAGCACTCACCATAAACAAGTTTTCACAGCTCTGCTTTAGGGTACTGGAAGGTTTATTTATATGTTATATCTCAAAATCTTACATCTGAAGCTGGAGCCCTGCCATTTGTGGTTAGCCGCACACTAAGGAGACTGATGCCGATGCAAGTGTAACAAGGAGACAAGTAAGATGAGCTGGAAATTATCTGCTAGAAATAAACAGCACATGTCTGATATAACTAGAGCTTTGGATTAAAGGAATGTGTTAGGTTTCTGTTACTTACATGTTTGCTCTTCTATATTTCCTTACTTTAAATCTCTGTAGCTCTCAGGATGTTTTCCCGCATACTCTTCCTCCAGCCAAGTAACTGCCAAATAAATGGAGCTTTGCACTCTTTTGGAGAGTTAGTTCACAGACTAAGCAGGGAAAAAAAATACCTTCTAGCACTGGTCACAGCCTGTCACATCCAAGATAGCCATGTGCACAGAAGATAAATAGTATGGCCACATCACTGCGAAGGTCAGCAGCAACTGCCTTCAAGTCAGAGATTGTGGCTGAAGGACTGTAAGGACTGCTGCTCTGCAGAGGGGCCAGCACGTTCCAAGTCTGGTAGTTTTAACTCTACAAGAGCTTACTGAACTCTCATTTTAACAAGACATACAAAGCATGGTGTCATCCTGTCATCTGGCTGATACATGAACCATGATGTGTGTGCATTTCTAAGCAGTGTCTTGTGAGATTCTGGGGGATTAGACATCTTCCAGTGCAGGGTCATAGCATCTCACTGAGGAGAGGATCTGCAGTACCTCGATACGTACGTATACAAACTGGGATGGCATATGCTTGTTTATAGATTCCTGTTCAAAATGTGAACTGCAGAAATGCTTGAAGATGTTTAAATCCATTCTGCTTATTCTTTACCATATTGTAACTATTTTTATGGGTTTTTTCACATTTTTCTAGTTTTTTCAGCAAAACCTCTGTGGCTGCTGTTGGAAACATCCTAAGTTAATAAAACTGATACAGGAAGCAGGAGACAAAAAGGCTACTAGCTTGATCTGACAGAAGCTGTCTAAACACAGGGCATAGTTACCCATCTTAGTCAAATGATTTTTTTGCTTAAATAAAATGTTAATATACAGGTATGGCAGGTAATTCCATGTTTTCACAAAATCAGGTGACCTAAGGAATCAAAAAAACCCACGGTTTATGATTTCCAACAGTGTTGGTATTTCAAGTGTACATTCATTGTTTGATTTCTTCCTCACAGGTGATAGAAATTGACTGGTAGAAGCCAATAAGGTAGAAATATTCCGATAGCTTAAAATTGCCGATGAACAATGGAACCTGTAGGATAGAAGAATGCATAGTTTAAAGAAGTTCTGCACATTGATGGTTTAGAAATTATCTATAGCAACATATCTAAGAGCTAGATAGTGGTATTGACAGAGAATGGTAAATGTAAGCATTGGGACAGGAGGAAAGGTTCTGAGTTTAAAGTGATCCATTTGTATTTGAACCAAAATTATTAACATTTTCTGGGTGGAAGCGAGATGGAAAATGACTTTTTAGTTTTGCCTGCAGATTAATTTTTCAAATGAGAAAGGACAAGTTTCATTAGAAATTATCTCCCTGTGTTTCTGAAGATGAAGTACAGGAAAAGGCAATTTCTGCTTGATGTTCATTTGGATTTGCTGTTTTAGTGTAGCAGTCACCTAAGCAGATTTCTGGGAACGTGTATGGAAAATATATTGGTTTGTGGCTCTCATGCATTGAATTACTGCATGACATCTTCTTTACTGTTGCTGCTCTGCTGCAAAAGATGTTGAACATCTGAGGATTTCTCCCACCACCACCCCCCACCATTTACATGCCAATAAAACAGTATTATACACAGAGGA